>NC_055678.1:21143455-21743455 GCF_017976325.1 Chelmon rostratus
GTCTGAAATGGTGCAACAACTTGCCGTAGTAACGGTTTGCAGAGAGAAAAAACAAAAGCAGACAGCTAAACGAGTCTGGTTGAGAAAATGGTTGGGGAGACACGGTCAACAGGCATTGTCTCTTCTTCACTGAGAAGTGGAGGTGAGACTTTAACTGTAAGTTTTGACTTCTGTCAACAGTAGAATGCTAGGTAGCATTAGCCTTAAGGGCTAGGGTGTTTACTGGGACTAGCAACTTGTCTCTCTCTCATTGGCTATTGGGGTCCTGATCATGGATCTGTAAACCTCTCACATTAATAATTTGGACCAAACATTAGTACCGACCAAGATCCCAGACCTCCGATTGTCCGGAGGCGGGACTCTGGAATAAACTGGCCTAAAACTCCTGTAGTCTGAGCCCTGCTTAAGCTGCTAAGACCAAAGGGGCATCTGGTTTTGGTCTGAAACAATACAGTTGAGTGTATAATGGCCCTCCTGACCTGCACCTCACTACTCGCAGCATATGGTTTGACCTATTGCCCTGTCAGAAATGAGTGGGTGTCCTTCTCCTTAAGACAGGTGCTATTCCTCAAAGGTATTTAACATGTGCACCCCGATGAAAACAAGGCTTTCCCTTTTATCAGTCTCCCTGAGTCACTCTAAAGTCTGCTTCAACTTACCAACAATACCCCCCACTGACTGTGAGATTAACATGCTGGTTGCTTTCAACCTGAGGTCATGCATATCAGGGGCAAGGACAATGTTGTTGCTGAGTTATGCGTTTGTATGTGAGGAATGAGTCATTATGTACCCATTCTTCACCATTAGTCATTTTGCAGGTTTGTGACTGTAAAAGGAAGCATGAGAATTTTGTTAATTTCAGTTGTTGAGTTGATTTGTTATTGTTTCCCTGGTTGTGTTTTGTTAGCACAGCCAAAGAGGTTAAGTTTTCAGTTTGGTTTGTTTCTTTGCTTGTCGGATTGTCAGCAGGATTATGGAAAAACCACTTGTCTGATTTTCATGAAGCCTGATGGAAGGGTGTAGCATGAGCCAAGGGCAAACCCATTAAGTTTTAGACCAGATCTGTATCACAGGGCAGATACAAACTATATTTCAGTTTCGTTCACATTGCAAGACAGGGAATTTGGCCTTGGCGAATAAACACCGTACTTCTTACAATCCAGTAGATGGCAGTAAAGTTCAATAGTGACACAAAGCCAATTATACAACTACGATGACTCCATATTACAATCCACATTCACGGGTAACAGTAATCCTCTGGGGTTGCCTTCACACCTTGTTCAAACTTAACACAGAGAGCAGTTGTTATGGAGCAATGGTTGGGACTGTGGTTTAATGGAAGAACAAGCACAATTGTAACATTGCCACAATTGTAAGAATGCTTTTTTTTCTCAAACTAAGATGTGGCTATGGAAACGGAAATAAATACATATGCAACTAATTAGTAAATGTAAAACTCTAATAGTTTTGGAAATTTACTCAGACACACATCATGGTTGCGCTTGCAGACTTGCATATCATAGAAGAGTGGACTCTCGGCCCGGGTGTTCATGTTCTCCTAGTGCCCTTCTACGCTCTCTGGTACAGCCACAGTGAATGTCATACCAGAAAAGCACAAACGGTGACAGTGAAAACCACTGAGATTTTCCATTACCCCCCTTTTAATTCATTTTAAGCAAGCCCTCCAATACCATACCGAAAGTGTAAAAAAATCATGGCAGGTAGCCGAATGAAACTACGCTGTAAAGCTGATGCATCATCATTCAGCCCTGTTGCCTCACAAGATACAGCAGTTGCATTTTACAAAGTTAGCCTTATCTTTAGCCCCAATTTTCCATCGATGGTGTTGCTTCATGATCATTTGTTCAGCACAGCCCAGTACAACACTACTTTCCTTCATTTTATGTTAATAATGAGAACAAAAGGGGAATTTACAGAGAATAACAGGCAGGCAAAGGAGTGATTGAGCATTTTCTGGACGTCCGCACTGAAGTACAAGATAAGTGAATTTTGTGCAAATTGGAAGTTCATTCCTGACATACAATGCAGTTAAAGTTCCGGAAACGATCAGGTGGACCTTTGAGTTTGGTCACATATAGTAGGAATCCTGAGTTCTAACAGTCGTCATAAACCCACTTCGAATGAAGAGCCCCTGCAGCTTCCCTACTCTGCAACCTTTTCCAAGAAACATGTTCAGACAAGTTGAGTGTATGCTAACTGCCAAGCATACAACATACGAAAATCAGGCTCATGCAGCTTTCCCATGTTAATTTGTGCAAGTCCTTGAACAACAAGTGAGTCCTCACACTGACGGGAATTTATATTTATGAAATATACCAAACTTTTCTGTTTTTGGATGTTTTGTTCTACCCCCTTAGTGGTCAAAATTGGCTTGAAGTGTGACTGCAACCTTTGAAAGAAAAGAAAAATTCTCTTGCAAATGAATTATTTAATTAATAAGAAAAAAAATCCTACTTGTTAAATTCACTGCATTCAGTTTCAGAGTTGTGCTGCTGCGACCAGTGGCTTGTGGGGGCTGATAAAAGCAGTTTGAAACTACATACTGAATATAGATCTGTCATGCTTTGTCTAGCATTCAACATTATGCTGAAATGTCACTCGTGCTCACTGTGGCTGCTGTTCTAAGGCCATGCAAGAAGCACTATTAATGTAAAAGTAATCAGTGGTTGTAAAAAACTTCTATTCATATATTACTGTGTGCTTGGCCTGTCAACAAATATTCTAAATTTGAATGTAGCAGCACTGCCACAACAGATGCACTGCATCATGGAGTCACAGAGCTAGTTTCTACTGAAGCCGAGAACGGCCAGGTCCGTATAATTTTATTTAACCGTTTTCTCGTGATAACAAAGACCTTTTTCCCGTGATAACAAATTAAATTATTTGGTTCTCAGCATAGACTGGTTCTCGATTTCGGTTTCTACACAGACAAATCCCTAACGAAGGCTAGTGCTAATGTAGCATGATGTAGCTTGATAAAGTGTTTATCAGCAGTGATGTGATGAGTGTGTTTACATTATGGTTAGTGCGGCACAATGCCTTACAGTGATCATCTTAAAATGTGTCTATAATCAGAGGAAGTATGCCCCTTGTATTTAAAGTTCAGGGTTTCCCCCAGTGCTTTACACAGAATGGATAATCTTTTCTGATGTCTGCCCTCTCTCTCGTTCCTCTCCTGATTCACTGGATGAGGAGTTATTTGGACCAAACCAGGAGTTGGTGGTAATTGTTGGAGCAGTGAAAGACAAACCAGCAAGGTTCTGGTGAGTTCTGTTCTGTTTCTGTCGGGTGTGAATAAAGTGTGTTCTGCAATTATATAATTACTGTTTCTGTTATGGAGTCTGGTGGCTTTGGCAAGAGCGATCTAACTGCTGTTTGTGGTGAAACAAAATGGATCTTACTCTTTAAAGACAATTAGAATAACACTCTGAGCTTGTCAGTGGCAAAAACAAATGCTTTTAGTGGATGTATATTGACGGTGCACAAGCATGTGGAGGGATTACATTACAGCCTGTTTCGTGGCTGCTGGCTGCAGCGCTCTCACCACAAAGTGAAAAAAAAATCCAAAATTGTTGTCTCCATTAGTCACTTGGACCCAAAAACATGCCAAAATAGGCTCCATAATCAGATAATATTTTACCAAAATTCATCCCGTTTGACTGGGGCATTGAAACCTTCCAGGACACGTGGACTGGCACCAACTGGAAACTCTGCAAATCACTTCCACTGATTGAAAGCTGTGTGCACACATACTGAACTGTTTCAGGAAGATGTGACTGAGTGTTTTTCTTCAGTTTTAACAAAAGTCAAATTCGACAGAATTAAAAGTTGCCTCCCACTCGTTATTTGATTTCTCCCTGAATCAACACTCTGCCACGCTCTGACAGAATCCCATCCAGCTGGCCCCAACATGACCACACTAACTCACAATTACCAGCAAGATTTATAGGCTCCTGACTTTGACCATACAACTGTGGCCAACATCTCTCTCTCTCTCTCTCTCTCTCTGTCTCTCTCTCTCTCTCTCACACACACACACACACACACACACACACACACACACACACAGGACCGACCAGTGACATTTCTGGCATAATCCCAAATGTTTCTGTAATTACAACAACAGAGCAGCACAGCCTGCCTCACACTAAGCCGCACTAGAAGGATGCTGATATTGAAGAGAGGAAAGAGAAAGAGTGATACTGGTAGAAAAAAATTAAAAGACAGATTAACCAGTGCACAGTCAAATGTGGGGGGGTTAAAGCAGAGAAGTGCAGCCAGCTGTTATGTAAACCATGTCTTTATGTGGGAGTAAAGACATACGGCTGAGCTTAAGAACTAACAGACAGAAAACGTCCAACACTCTCAACAAGAGGACCATTTGGTTAGAACAACGAGATTAGCGGTTCTTTATGGGGCCTTAGTCCATAGTGACAAATCATAGTCATTTCTGATTGGCTGTCATCTCTTAAAATCAGATTTCAGAACACCTTAACCTAAATTAATTTAGGTCCTGAAGATAATGAACTAGTGAAAGATTTCTCGACAACTACTGGTCCACTTGCTGTGCATGCTAACATGCTCATGACATGTTACAATGATGATGTTAGGCATGCTAGGCATGTAAATGTACACCACCTTAGTTTACGTGCTGGGATATTAACATTTGCAAATTAGACCTAAACACAAAGTACAGCTGAGGCTGATGGAAATATCATTAACCAAAGTTTGGATAAATGTAAATGATCTTTCTTCACTAGAAGAAAAGTTAAAGGGTCACAAGTCATTAGAATTCATCCTGACAGCTGAGACATTTCCCTACAGACAAAAACGCCAATGCTTGTTGTGGCACAAGGAGAAAAAGTACTGGAATCACCAAAGTCAATAGGATTCCTCCTCTGGGGACCATGAATATCTGTACAAAATAATTAGCCAATCCATCTAATAGTTGTTGAGATTTTTCAATCTTAGACTATATACTGTTATTGGATTAGCTGTCACAAAAGTCCAGTAACATCTGATTATACCACTAATAACAACATCAGGACATACACAAGAAATATAAAAATCTAAAGGGTAGATTGGCATGATATTTACTGAGCATATTCACACTCCAGAGGATGAACCCTTTCCATTTTAGATACTCTCACGCCACACTTGGAGTATGAGATTGTCACATAAAAAAATCTTAGAATTAGATTTATGTGCCCTCCAGAGGATGAACCCGTTAGATTTTATTGACTGTTCGTGCATGGCCTCTTCTCGTGCCACCGTCAGCCCTCAGTTCTTAACACCCCAAGTGGTACAAGCTCTAAGAATAACAAGATTGTTCACCCCTCTTTCTTCAATATCTATTTTGTCCCACATCATTACATTACATCATTCCTTTACAAACAGAATAGCCCCCCCTTTCTGTTGCTCAGCCTAGTTCAATTTTGACATTCAATCTTGTCTTTTCTGGGCTGAGTGGATTTTTAGAACTTGTCTGTTTGTTTGTCTGCAGCCCTCCATGGGTCAACAGTAGAGTTAGGACAAGGACATTGCAGAGGGAAATGACCGTTAAAAATTAAGAGGAAACATTTTTTTCTTTTTGATTTGATATGCTAAGTTTTCTGTATGGTGGTTGGCAGATGGTGAAGAAAGACTCAGTGGTTAGTGATACTCTGCTCCTGAGGGATGTTGATGGGGTTCGCTGGGTGGCACCTGTCCTGGCTGACTTCATTACTCCAGTAAATAATATATTCTGCATTATATGCATTATATGCATCACTCTAGTTAAAGACTGCAGATGAAACAGATACCTGAGTAAAGGAAAGGCCTTCAGTACAGACTACAACCTGTCATGGATTACAGAGCCAGTAAGAATCACAGATGTTTTATTCTGTGTGGCTGGAATTAATACAGTAATTGGAGGGAAACTTCTTTTCTGGTTTTCTGGTTCAGCTGGTTGAAACGATTTCAGAGAAGACACCCCCTCTACAGTAAGGTCCTTATCCGTGCTATACTTTCCACTGAAGTTGAGTTGTTTTATATAATTTCCCACTCAATCCTGTTACACCATCCAAACCAAATAATATGATTCCCTCGGTCTTTCTTTGTGCTGAGAGAGATATCACGATCAAAGCTGTCAGGGCAGATCATACACATCGGTTTTTATGAGTACTAACTTTAGTTGTACAGTTGCAGTGCTCTGATTTTAGTTTCACTTTCTGCCTCTCTAACCCAGCACTCACAGCTCATCTAGGCTTGTAGGAGTATACATAATGCTCTCCCAGAGGCACGAGTGGCCCCTCACACCTGGACCCTCTGGAGCCATGTAGGGCTCGCAAGAGAGTTTTCCCTTCTATCTGTTGGGGATTTAAAAACAAAACTCCACTTATTAACATACAGTATACATAATAAGAGAAGATGTCTTTGGTCATATCGGCTTCTCACTTCCTCATCCACCACCAGAGTACGTTCATTGTGCATTATGCAGATACAGTAGATAGATCAATAGACTACGATCACACAGAGCCCACACACCTCCCACTGCTGGAAACTTGAACCCAAGAGCTGCAGCAGAGGAGAGGAGAATGGATTTCATACAGACGCTAATGTTTCAGCAGCTGTTAATCATTCTCCATATTGTTAGCTCCTCTGCACATAGCCATGTACACAAACAACACAGACAGGATCACATTTCATTAAGTGTGTGCACACAGTTGTGTTGTAAGATGTATGTCTGTCCTTTTCTCTGTGAACATCCTTCATCACTGAGGTCATAACAAGCATAACATGCACTGCTGAGCTACAGTATAAATGCAAGGGGCGATCTCAGTAGCATTATGCGTCTGAGAGGCTACGCGAACTCTGTGAGAATCAGATTGTCACAACCATGCACAGGTGAGCAGCATTTTTGATGTACTACTCCTATAGTTGCTGGTACGGCAGCAGTGCATTACAAATTCCTGACTATCCATTTTTCTATGCAAGAGTGCAATGAACAGCCCCTAGGTTCTCATTCATCCACATGTTGGCTTGTTTAAGCTTTAGGCTCACACAGTATAAATTTACAACCCAGACTCCAAAAAGATGAGACGCTGTATAAAATGCATATCAACACAAAATGCAATCATTTGCTTGATTTTATAAAGTATTCCTGAGCCCATGTATTAATCTCATTTATACAGTCATGTGTTCACGAAGTGTTGAACCTCGCTCCATCCTCGCTTGTGAACAAGTCTTTCCAGGATGCTCCTTTCATACCCAATCATGATGCTATCACCTGTTACCAATCAACCTGTTTACCTGTGGAATGATCCAAACAGGTGTTGTTGGAGCGTTCCACATCTTTCCCAGTCTGTTGTTGCTCCTGTCCTAACTTGTTTGAAACGTGTTGCTGCATCAAATTCAGAATAAGCAGATATTTACAAAAATCAATGAAGCTGATGAGGTCAAACATTAAAAAGAAGTCTTCAATTGGGTATATGTAAAAAAAAAAAAAAAAAAAAAGGATTAGCAAATGATCACATTCTGCTTTCACACTTGTTTTACACAGTGTCCCAACTTTCTTGGAATCGAGGTTGTAGTAGACATTGCCAGTAATCCTGTATGGGGGGAAGTTACAGTCTGGGAGTACATAAATTAATGCACCTTTAAAGGGCAATCTGACCTTTCAGGAGGAAGAATAAGACAACAATGCCAGAATCTATGGAGAACTATACTGAGGCTGCAAACTGTGTGTCTTCCAGGTGTATAATTTTCACCGGGGGCGTCCTCAACAGAGATGAATTGAATCTGAAGATGCTGGATTTCTGTTCTCTCAAAGGATATCTAGACAATGAGGTTGAACTTGTCTGTTTTGTTTGATTTTTTTGGCTTGTGAGTGTGTTGTGGTCATTGTTAAGATGGTGTGTTCCTGTTTGATAGTGTATTGGTATCCATCCATCCTCCATTATCTATAAGTGCTGAGTCGATCCCTGCTGACAGTGGGCAGGAGGCAAGAGGTTAACCCAGATTTGGCAATAGCTCTCCTCATTTGGTCCAAGATGGCTGCCACGCCTTGTCTCTGAGAATGAGGCTTCTCTAAATTTAACAAAAATCTGGCCGTCCACTGAATCAAGTTCACTTTGATCCACAGTTTCTCTTCTAGGCCTCTGACATACAGCCTGACTGGATATCAACATCTCCATTATCCATCTACTCCTGGTGCATCTTGGTAAGACAGATCATGCCTCGTAAACAAGCTAAAGCATCAATTTGAGAGGATGATTGAGTGGTTACAGTGAGTGTACTCTAGCAGCTACCTGGAGCAGCAGAGATAATTATATAAGGAGATGTGACTTCAGCAGCAGGAAAGCTTCAAATGTTTTATTCAGTTGATCATGGATGGAAATGACAAAAGACTGGATAGTGTTGTTGCAGATGTACAGGAGCTGAAAACCAGCTTGGAATCCACTTGAGACAAGTCTGAGACATAAGGATAGTGAGGACTGGGATATAAGAGGACTGAAACAAAGATAATAGCATTTGAAAACAACATAAGGAACATAAAGCAGAAAATAGATGTGATGTTCACCAAGTTGGACTACACTGAAATTTAGTCCAGGAGGACAAAAGTTTAAACTGAAGGGACTGCAGGAGCGGGAGGAGAGGAGTGGAACAAACAGCTGGCCGGGAAAGGGCTCATAAAGCTAGCTTGAAGTATGATCAGCTGGTCTTCATGCCAAGGAGTGGACAACCTCAGTCACCATCTTAAAGTGCATCATGGTTCAGCGTTTCTTTAATTACATTTTCGTTTTACCTTCTTATGTAGTTTTTGTTGGGTTTTATGTCCAAATAACAAAACCACATCTTTGCTATGAAGTTTGCTAACGCAGGGTTTAGTTTTAGCTCATTTAAATATATGCAGCCTCAGGATCAAGGTCAATGAAATTACCAGAATCTGCTCCTCACTTTTAGCTTTGTCAGAAATACACCTGGATGATGCCTTTAATCATTCTGAGTTGGCTGTGGAAGGATAGAAGTTATGCAGAAGAGACAAATGTGGTGGTGGAGTTGCATTTTATGCTCAAGGGCACATTCTAGTTGTGTTATAAAAGATATTTTGAGTCCTGACATCCAACTAATATGGTTGCAGATTCATCTTCCATGGAAGCCTACTCTAGTTGGTTGCTGTTACAGTCCACCCACTTCTATTGTGAATTTTTTAAATAGAATATGTTAAACCCTAGATACAGTGACAGATGAAAGTAAGGACATTTCTATAGCTAACCTGTACTGATCATTTCATTTCTTTTTAATTCAAGATGGCGTTTCCTCAGTACTTAGTTCATCATGATGTAACTGATCTTGTGTGTGGGTGTGGGTGGGCAGGGTGGGTGAGTTCCTCTTATTCTTTATTATTATTATTAACATATATGAGCTGTGTTCTTAGGTAGAACCAGTGGCAGAGGGATAAAGTGACCATAATTTGATTGCTTTAACAAAAAAGCCTGGAAGCCCAAGTCTAGAGTTAAAATTGTTTGCCGCAGGTCAACTAGAAGATTTAAAGCAGACTCATTTTTAAATGATGCTAAAGATTTACAGTGATCTGACGTATGTCAAGAAAATGATGTAAACGCTTTGAACAAAATTATGGAGAAATTAGTAAAGTTAGTGGAAATGCATGCTCCACTTAGAAAAAGGCCAGTGAAGGCAGTAGTGCACCTTTAACCATGCACCACGCCAAAGGGACAATGCCAAGGCTGCTGCTCAGAAATCAGGTTGAGAAATAAGGTTACCATGTAAAATTACATCGAAAATAAAGAATTTCTTATACAAAAGTGCAGCTCTGTAAATGAATAAAAATTGTCAAAGAAATCTGAATAAAATCAAGAGTAGGAAGTCAGGGAATTGTCCAAAATACATGGAACGCACAGGTCAGTTTATTAATCAGGCCATACGATGTTGGTAATTGTTTTAACAACTTTTTTATTCACAAATTAGGCAGTTTCAGATTAATAGCTTTATCAGTGACTAAACATTTTTTTGCATTTAATAAGGTTAGCCAGGACAGAGTTGAGGAGTTGTTCTCTCTTTTAGATGAAATATCCACTGCAAGGAAAAATAATTTCTAATTGTGGCGAGGCTGCTTTCCAAACCAATATGTCATATTTTTAATAGATGCTTACTTTGTTGAACCTTTCCAGAGCACTGGAAACAGTCTAAAACCATACCTCAAAAGATGGAAAAGCAGGTTTGACTGGCTTGAATTCTAGATCTATTAGTATACTTCCTGTGCTGAGTAAGCTACTTACTAATGTTAATGAAATGTTATATTATTTTAGTAGAAATAGACTACTTACATAAGCAAAGCATGCTTACAGACCAGGGCACTCTACTAGCGCTGCATTAGCACTGACTCACCCATGGTAAACACATATGGATGACAGGAGAGTAGTTGGGGCTGTGCTCTTGGATGTTATTGTAGCTTTTAATGTCACTGGCCACAGTATTCATATTCACCTTTAGCTCATGGCTGGATGAAGAATTACCTCTCCAGCAGAACACGGCAAAAACAGAAACAGCTTTTCTGACAGTACAAAAATATCTTGCAGTGTTCCAAGGGATTGGTGTGGGGTCACTTTCATTTTGAATTTTTACAAATGATTGCTGTTAAAGATGCTGATGAATTTATGTACGCTGATGACTCAACTTTGTTCAATGTGTCTCCATCTATACATGTCAAGTTGAATACCACTGTTAAATGGTTGAATGTGTGACATTGCAAAAACTAAATGTATTGTATTTGGTATTAGTGATGTTCTTGCTAACACCACTGTGCTCAGCTTGTCAATAGATAGGATATCAGTTAAGCAAGTCACTGAAACCAAATTACGGGGTGTTAAATTAAATTGCTTACTGTCTTGGACCGATTAGATTGATTACATTGTCTCCAAGATGGGAAAGGGCATTGGTGTTTCAGTGAAATGTTCTGCATATGGTCCACCCTGTGTTATGATTGCTGTTCGGTCATTTGTTCTACCACTTTTGGAGTGCTGCCCAGTCACCTGGACAAGTGCTGCTGACAAACATCATATGCAAGCTGCATAAATGACTATGTTGGCTAGCTGTGGAGGCTAAATTAAAACCTAGTGTTCTGTTATTCATGCAAACTATCATTAGGAAAAGAAAGAACACCACACATGTTTTGCAAAAAACTTGTATATAATGGTTTTTGTCATGCTTTTATGGCACGTCAAGTGAGTACTAGTCCACGAAACAATTGTACCAATTGCTGATTTAATGGTCTGACACCAACACACGGGTGTGGACTGCAACATCATAACATCACACACACACACATTATATATATATATATATATATATATATATATATATATATATATATATACATGCATACACAGAAATTTGCCACTCAAGTGGTCAATCAAGCAAACATGCCAAACATCAAACATTTGGTAGTTCCAGCTTCTTCTCTTATGTAAGAATTTATATGATTGCAAATAAAACATGTTTACATTTTTTGAGTAATGGCTGGACAAACACACAAACTGGAGACATCACATTGGGTTCTCAGACTTGTAATGAGCATTGTTTTTTTCAATGAAAACCATCATTATTCGCAGTTCTATAGATTGAATGTATTTCAATCAATCCCATTTGAAGAACTTATCACCATTAACACCACCACGTTTATCAAGTAAATTTTTTGATGGTAGGGGTAGCTGTCATCAAGCTGTCATCCAGTAATTCTGAAACTGGAAATGGCCTATCACGTTAAGTCCATAAGTCAAACATCCATCAATTTAACCACTTTAGCCACTTGTGTCTCCATTTATCAAAACACAAACCGAAAGTACATATGCACACACACACACACACACACACAC
This sequence comes from Chelmon rostratus, assembly GCF_017976325.1. Lineage (NCBI taxonomy): Eukaryota > Metazoa > Chordata > Actinopteri > Chaetodontiformes > Chaetodontidae > Chelmon > Chelmon rostratus. The sequence continues at coordinate 21,155,353 of NC_055678.1, forward strand.
ACACACACACTTTGCTCATTCTGCTCTTTTTTTTCGTTTTGCTACGTCTGCGCAGTGTCAGCAGAAAGGGACAATTAAGCACTTGTTTGTGATGTAATAAAATATTAATAACCATGAGGAGAGAAATTCACTGCGATCACACAGGCTGCTATCTGTGTCTAGAATCCAGTCTAGAAATACACAACAGCCTGTGTGCTGCTGTTGCACTGCTCATTGGCACAGCAGAAGGGAGATACAACTGCAGATGCACAAAGGGATCAGATGTATTAGAAATGTCTGAAAAAGGACGAAGAAAGACTGTGAACGTACTTTTTTGCTGCAATAATCACATTTGTTATTCTCGATACAACAGATTGTATTGTACAGACTATGACTAGACACACTTCAGTTGACATTCATCATTAAAGGATTCCATCACCTGACATATTAATAGTTCAATGACTGACAGTTTTGAACAAGGATTCTCTCTTCAAGGAGGTAGCTACACGAATCAATATTTATATATTAACAATGGATCACATGTCAAATGTGAAAGATGTCATTCATACTGATGAACCCACAGACAGCCAGTTAAAGGCATGAGTGATTATTCTGTGCCAGTTTCACAACAAGATTACACAAGCAAGCATATTTTCTGCAAAATAGACCCCAGTGATGGAAAGTTTATTTTCTTTACTGTACAATTGGAGTTTCGAGATACTATATTTAGGTAAGAAAGTATAAATTCAAACTGTTGTGTAAGTATTTTAATTTTATGCAACTTTATTCTTCTACTGCACTGTATTTCAGAGGAAAATATAATCCATGATGCTAGTTACTAAGTATTATGAAGAACAGTATTGTACATACTAAGCATATAAACATTTTATAAAATATGATGCATGGTCATAACCTACTGAACAGCATATAGAGTAGTTAAATGTAAATGTAGCACTCCCTCAACCCACTGTAACATTAAAATGCTTCCTAAACAGTGATGCATCAGTAATAATAATATTCCAATGGTAACGGTCTGCTGAATCACTGAAGGTAGTCGGGCTGCACCGAATTCATTTCAATGATGTGCTAGTTCTCATTTGTTTGAAGTTGACAGCCATGGTGACAAATCCAACAAATTTTGGTTCAGCTGTGTTCAGTGAGTGGGAGAGTGCAGTTGACCACATAGCAGCCTGGCTGAAACATTAATTGACTGCACAGTATCCACAGCATATGTGAAATTGGCATGGTGTGCTCCTTCTGGTCACTGTCACTGGTGTATCTGACCATGAGGCTGCAGTCACGGCCCAGCTAAATTAGGTTTGCCTTGTCCTGTTTTTACCTTTACTGTCTGAATACTGCAGGCCAGTGACCACGTTTCCATGAACACGAATATTCCATTCATATTATTCTGAATACAATATCCCCCAATCAATACGGGTCATGTAAACAGCATATTCAGGTTGGATTTTCAGAATTAGGCCTTACTCTGACTGGAACATTTTCTGATTACAACATACAGACATTACTCCGATTCTAGGATTATTCCTTGCACGTGTATATGCGTCTCAGCTGAGGTTATTACTGCATTTTACAACACACAGGCTTTTGCCTGTTTATAGTCAGTTCTGTGCATTACAAACAAGCCAACTAGACAACAGCTTGCAAGGTTCAGGGAGAGATGCATGCACAAAAGAAGCTCCACATTTCTAGTCGGAAGGAGAAACACACCTGCTTTTAAACACTGTGAAAGAGATGGATACCAACTGGTTTATGGAACAAATGGAAGAGGGAGGCTGTGTTCCTTTATCAGAGTATGCACAGCTGCATGTACATGGGAAAATTTGTGGAATTTTTATTTAATTAGCCATGTAAACAGCTTAGTAGGAATAGTTTGAGTAAAAACCAGAATATTTTGTGCATGTAAACAACCAGAGAGATACACAGATGGAAATTTCTATATTCTATAATTTTTATCGGCCAAACATCAGGCTTTTCCTTTCTGTCTATGGAAAACACATTCACGCACATTATGTGTCCATATATCTGTATCTTTTGGCAGCAACAGCGATTATTATGGCAATTGACAATTTGGACCCAAGAAGTTAACGTGTGTGTGTTTGTACTGCATGTGTGTGAGCAGGCAACCTGCCACAATCATCATCACAGTTCCATGGCCAACTGGGTAGACCCTGCGAATCAGCTGACATCAGCAAGGTTTGTGAGTGTGTGCGTGCGTATGTTTGAGCTCTAGTGCCATTAGAATTCAGCCTCCATTCAGAGGGGACGTACACACAAATGTGGCCTGTGCATGACTGCATTTAAAGTGACTGGAACTAGATCAAATGGACAAAACTTCACTCAGACAAAGACAAAACCCAGTCACATTTCAGGAAATCAAACCGTTAGTCTACGGTACAGGAGGGAGGCAGAGAAACACCCCTCAATAAGCTGCAGTCTAATAAAACACCATCTCATCATACAACTACATTATCACACAAACTGAACTGGATAGGATAGGATTTGTTGTAAGGCTTTGCACTACATTGTATGGGTGTACATTATGTTGTTGTCTTTATCCTTTGCCTGCTACACACACTTTAGCCGTGTCATGGCATGCTGAGCTGTGAAAGACATTTCCACCTCGACCTTACAGCACAGGTAAATCACCCTTTACAGCAGTGGGGAACAAATAAATTCTCTAGACAGTAATTGCTATTTTTATAAAATAGTCCTTCTCGGTGGTCCCTGAACGCAACACATACGTAGTCGTTATGTGTCATCAGTGACATTACCAAGTACACCAGAGCTGAAGCTCGGGGTCCAGCCAGCTTCTCAGCTCTCTGCTGTCAAATGTGAAATCATTTAAAGTGAAAAATTAAAGCTAGGGCAAGTGCAACTGGAAAGAGGAAACTGTGCATCTTCCTCCTCTGCAAGAACAAAAGCCTGCTATGACATGTGGATACGCTGCTGAGTGTGAAAGCTCCTTCAGGCCTTTGGTGAGAGGTTTCACGACATGAAAAGGAAACAAAAGGAACAGAACATTTTTGCTGAATCAGCTGAGTGCCTGACATCCTACAACACAGAATCATTGAGCTGCAAAGTAACAACGAGCTCGGAGCTAGGCACAACAGCCTTCCTCTGTGTAAGTTCTATAAACAGTATGTATGTCCTGAGGATTTTCCCATTCTAATGAAACATGCACTGAAAGCCGTGAGCAGCTTTTTTTCAAAACTGACTCTTGCAAAGTCTCCAGACTGACTAAGCCAGACCTGGAAAACCAGCTGCAAGTAGCATCATCATCATTGTCATCATCACTACCACCTGACACCTGAAATGTGTTTTGTGAATTCTAAAGTTCATCCATCCATCCAAGTTCAAGTGAAAGCTTGTGCCAAATCCAATTCCCATTACTGAGATATTGCCTCAGTGAGAATGGGACAGACGGATGGACGGTCAGACAACCCGAAAACAAAAAGGTAAAGAGTTTGTGTAAAGTATCTCACCAAAAGGGGGGGAGGGGGCTTACCCACATGTCTAGTATATATATCAGTGTAACAGTCGGTATACCATGGGGCATGTCGATCAAGTACATTTACATACAGCAGCAACAGACACCAATGTTAGGCAAGCTACTTGGAAAAGTGGCTGTAGTGAGCTAAGATACTGATGTAAATGAAGCTTCACAACACCGAAGCTACCCTCCAGAGAAATACAGCAAGCTAAGCTACAGCAACATAACAAAAGTGCTTTACTACACTGAAGCTATATTTTGTTTACATTGAACCAGCTTCTCTCCAAGTCAGTGTTATCTCAGTCAGTGAGACAGATAGGCAGGCAAAAAATGCTAACTTCAACTGCTAATTAAACAAAAAGCTGTGCTCTCTGCTCTCACTGCTCCAAAACCAATATGGCAACAAACAGACAAACAAACAAACAAACACGTGCTCATCCATATTTGTGTGTATGTGTGTGTATGTGTGTGTGCGTGCACTCTGTGTTTGCATGGGTATGCTGAATTCAGACTCAATTGCAGGACGAACTGTTATCTCAAAATTGTCTAAAAGGTGGCGCCATTACTGATCCTTAGCAGTTTTATTTCAGAGCGCAGCAGCGAGCTCCACTGCGTTTGAGCTTCAGAAATGTTTCTGAAAACATAGCTTGTGTGGACACTACCACACTATTTTATCAATAAAACAGCTGAGCTGGTGAAAAGCTGTTCAGAAAACAGTGACGCTACCACCATGCTACGCTACTTTAGCACCACCACTGCCAACACTGACACACACATACTGGCACACAGACTTTGGCAGAAAGTTCAGCGGTCAGTGTAGCACAGGGCTTGTCTATCCAGCACGTTTCCATACGTCAGCAGCAGACACACATACTGACACAGCACACAGCAGATGGACTTTCCTCGAACAACAAACCAGCTGAGCTCCTGTTGCAGTATGAAGGATGGAGCTAACGTTAGCTCTGGCTATGTGAGGCTACACAAACAGCAAAAAAAAACAGATTCCCACATCCAAGCTACCACTCTGCTTCTTTTATTGGCTTCAAATGAGGCTCAACGTTCACACAGTTTCTTTTAACTGTCCACAATATTAAATATGCCAACATTGCTCCAATTTTGCTGTTTGTGTAGCCTCACATAGCCAGAGCTAACGTTAGCTCCATCCTTCATACTGCAACAGGAGCTCAGCTGGTTGATGCTATTAGCCACATTAGCACCACATTATTAGAATGCGCTAATGCAAAGTTCAACAGGCTAACCAGCAGAATAAACTGTAAAGCAACAAAAAAAAAAAGACAAAACTTACAGGTTCTAAGTTTGAAGTCGGTATCGGTCCATCCTAAAGCTTTGCTTTGCTTATGAGTGTTGCTTGTAATGTTACCTTCACATCTTCATGCTACAGGAGTCAGTGTCATAGCGAGGAAAGTAGTAGTTAGTGGGTGTAACTCCTGTTCCAGCATGTGCGTAGCCCTCTCCTTGCATGTTATCACAGCCATGGTGAAGCACATTATTTTTAACATGCTACAACTTTAACGATGGTACTTCAAAATCCATGTCACGTCATGACATCACACTGCTGATGAAACCAAAATACTGGCCAGCCCCAGAGGCCAGGTACATAAACAGCAGATTTTTTTCCCCCTTTCTTTGGTCAGAGCATTTGATTTAATAATTGTGAAGAGATATTTCAACAAATACAACAAAAATGTCAAAATCTCTTCATTTTTAACCCAGTGCCCTCATCAGGTCAGCACTTCAGTTTGTCCAGTATTTGGATTAATGAACTGCTGGGAAATTTTAGATGATAAAATAATAATAATAATAATTGTATTAGTTATTGGTCAATGCAAAGACTGAACCCAAACACAAGCTTTTTTCCACATTATTTTCCACCATGAGTTGTCCAAGGTCCCCACAGCAGCAGCATTTAGCACTGCAGAGCCTTGTGCTGGTGTCTTCTCTGAGCACGATCATATATGGGACACCTGAAGTTAGACTTTACAGAGTTTTCTGGTGTCTTTGAGAGGCCACAGCCAGCCTCTGGGACCACAGCAAAATACAGCACTGCAGCAGCAACCTGTCAGTGTGTGTTGGGTTTTATGCCATAGGTAGGTCTCCCAGAAATAGGCTGCCCATGCAGCCAGCCATCCATCTACACCACACACCAGCCATGATGTACGAGACGCTGCACAGAGCCCATTATTCAAACTCTTTGCATGCTCTGCTCTCCCCTCTGACACACATACCCACACACACACACACACACTACTCACCTGCTCACAGTATGTAGGTTGCTGCAACAACTGCAAAGGGTCACAGCACAGAAAAAAATCTTTATCCTACTTTTCTCTGTTTTAAGAGGCAGGACAACAAGGAGCACATCCATTTTAGTGTGGAGTAGAGGCTCCTCCTGAACCCCCTTTACTCCACACGGTCGGACCTTGACAGTGGAACTGGGTGGACTGTGTTCAGCAGCTTGATTGGCCGGGTGCAAGGAGCGAATGTAAACGCGGTACAATCAAATATAATGCTATGAGGACGAGAGGCCGACTTTGTGCGCCCATACACCGTACACTGGTGCTGGCTTTAACCCTCGTATTGTCTTCCCATCTACTATGCACCTTTTGTCTTGCCGGGTCAAAATTGACCCGGTCTGGTTTGACTGCTTTAAAGCATGAAGAATAAAATAATCATCAAATTCTGTGTTGAACCTTTTTAGTCATCTTGTTTCCAACACATCATCATATATTTTACACTTATTTTTGTAATGTATGATATAATAGATGTAATTTATAAAAAATTACACTTAATTTTTGATTAAAAAAACAGAAATTCTGATTATTTTGACTATGATTATGATCTGATGCATTATCACAGACTGGCATTTGTCAAAGTTTAGTCAGGACACTGTTTTGAAATAATGTAAAAAATTTTTTTTATTGTACTGGAAAGCACAATAGTATGATCCATTATACCACTTATTGTGGCCGGGTCAAATTTGACCGGGAAGACCACAGATGCTATAAATTTTAATAAAACACGCATAATTCAAAGAATATAGTCAGAATTAATTTTACTTGCAAAGAGCATAGTATGGAACCATCCGTGTCATTTTCAAGCAATTATATGAGAGAAAACCATAGTTATGATATGCAAACACTTGAAAACAGGAGGGCTCTATTGGCAGGAAATGAACTTGACTTGCTTTATTCTCGCCACAGTAAATTGGGGCTTGCTCGAGACTTGAGGGTGAAGACCTCTTGTGGTTTTCTCTTCTGATCATTAATGCACTCAGCAAATTCCATGATGTTCTGTCTGATAACGAGATCCTGTGTTTTAAAGCCACTATGTGAGGAAGTCTGTGTGATTATAACACGTTTCAAATAATGGCTAAAGTTTCTGTTTGTAAAAAACAAAAATAATCCCAGGGAAACTTTGTGCCGTCCGTGTTTTACTCTTAACTCTGTGTTATGTGTACTCAGAGCAGATTTCAGACTCTACAGATGATGGCTTTAAGTTGATATTTTGACCCAACGACGATAGAGGGAAATAACTGACAACTGCAAAATAGTTGCATATGAACGTTGTTCTTAAGAGACGGGAATGGAGACAGATTGGACAAGAAGAAGCACCACTACAAAGACAGATAGTGGTTTGTGTTCACGGTTTAGTGCATCATTTAGTAACTGCAGTGAGGGGAAAAACGGTGTGACTTCACAAATGCACGGCATGGTTCCTCAATCACAGAGCCTCCTCTCATCTGCCCCGTGCTTTCATCTCATTTCATTTTTCTCCCTCCTCTCCCCACTTCTCCTCAGCTCCGTTCCTTTCATCCTCTCCTCTCCCTTCTTCCCATCTACTCTGCACTAGAACATTCCGCTATGATCAATCAGATTACATAAGAGCACTGCAGTGAGAAGCAGCAAGGAAGAGAGAAACAGAGTACTGAGAAGTGAGGGGGGGCATGCCATCTCACTTTCCCTCTTTTACACTCCTGCTCATGTTTCCCTGTCTTTCCTACACACACACACACACATTTGATCCTCTCTGCAAGTGTCCACACTGCAGTAAGGGTCAGACGAAGGTGGCTTCTTCAAATGTAAAAAGTTAATTGCAAGATTCATTCCGCTCCAGAGCCTGGACAGCCAATAAAATATCTGGAGAGTGAGAAAATATCAGATGGAGGTGTTCTTGAATACTCAACAGTTACCAGTCCAGGTGGCAGGAAAGACACTTCTACACACATCTCAATACGTGCTAATATAGTGACAATGGGCATGATTACAGACACAGCCAAGTTTTTTTTACTTTGTCTTTTGTACATATGAAATTTCATGTATTCTGTTCATAAACTGAATTCTGGAAACAAAATTAACATAAAAAAAAGGAAAAACATAGAATCATTATATTCATGCACATTATGTTAAAGCTGGTCACCATAGCAGACCTTCAGAGTCAAAAAGGTAGAGAGAAGAGAGATGTGATGATAATGTGATAACGGTGTGAATAACACAACAAAAGTGCACTTTAAGAGAAGCAATAAAAGTCTTGGAACTTGCTGGGACACAGTTTGATTGATTGACTGGGCGAATAGTTTATAATAAGCACATTTTTGCAAAGAAAAAAAAAACAACTAAAAAAAAATTTACTTATTGCAGCAATGCATATTTCTACCAATGTGTCAGCTGATCAGTGACAAGAAAACAAGTACAGAAATTTCTAAATTGGATAAACACAAATCTAAGGGCTGTATCAAGATCTATGTTGTGAATTTATGTTTTACATAAAAATAAAAATGACTATTGGCTGATATATATTGGCTCCCTGAGTTTTTTAACCCTCAAAAATCCAGCATCAATCAGGTTTTCTATAAAACATTCTGCAAATCTAATGTACCAATTAAAAACAAAGGCAGGGCCAAAAAGATATTGCCAGGTTGCATGCTGGGGAGAGGCATCTGCCGGACATGTCGGCTCATTAACAAAACATGCCACTGGACTGTTCTGTTTTATAATTTTTGCTTCTGAGGATTCAGCTCCCCTTTCCATATCAGAACAGTGCGTGTTATTACCAAATGTGCCATGAAGAGCAAATAATATTAGCTTTTGAGTTGATTTTTCTGGAAACTTCAATGTCACACTAGAATGCTAGCCCACCAGGAGGCCACCAGCTTCAGAGATTTGTCAAAGCGCAGTTTACTCTCTGCCAACTGCTAAACTCAGATTCAGAGATTTTTTTTTTCATTAATTAGAAGCACGGTTTGGTGGCAATGAGTTTGATCAAGTAAATACTAAATCATGGTTCTACATGTCAGTCATTGATAATTAGCTGTGAAGTGCAGTTTTAATGCAGCTAAAGACATACCTTTGACTTCAGGTCTAGCCTCATTATAGACAGTTCCAGCAACTTTTGTTGTTTTTTTATGGCAAACTGCACAGTTTCTATCTTTTCTACTAAAGTGAGGCAGTGGACACTAGACCTCATTCATAATTTCAATTTACATTGACAATTGAAAAATTGTCTCTGGCTCAGTGAGGAGGAAAGGTACGTAGGTATCATGAGAGCTGCGTAAACCCCTAACAGGCATCACATGCCGATAACCTGTTTTTATATGTTTCGCTTCCTTTTCAGATGTATTAGATATTCTGAAACAGTTTATAGGGTGGACGGTTGCAAGATCAATCAAACATCAGCCAAAGATATTGCTCACTTAGTGTTCCATTTTGAAACAGTTACCACCAGTATAGGGTATTGGGTCCAATACTGTGCTGTAATTGAAACTGTAAGATGACTCCAATGCAAGCACACCCGATACCACTTAAAGGCAAAACAAAGTTAACCTCAAGCAGGGAAATATTTGGGTCTAAATATGAGCTCCGCGACAAGCTCACCACTCACCAGTGGCCCCTTCTGGAAAAGACTCGGTTCTGGCTCCGTTTGAGGAGTTAACCTGACGAGTGAGCTCTGATGCTCACGTCTCTGACGTGTTGGCAGCAGAGGTGATTCCTCCTCTGAGCCTGCAGACACTTTTGACCAAAGAAACAGACAAAGACTAAGGCATCAATGAAGTGAGCCACAGCTGCAGCCGTCAGGAGATGCTTCACTGTCACAGAAAAAATTATAAAAGAAAAAAACACTGGTTTGCAACTGTACTCGATCTGAAATAAAATGTGCAAATTATCTTATTTAGCTGCTACAAAACTGATTCATTGAAACTGATTAAACTTCATTATCACTTCAGAGGAGGTACTACAGTTAATGGTGCTACTGAACTGTATTGCATACAATACACAGAGAGTGCCTCTGTTAACCTTTCCTTGCTAATATAAATGGGATGGACAAATGAATAGATATAACTGTTAGTTCAACACAATTACCACTGTCAAAAAATATTCTAAATTTGAATATATAAACAAATTGCAAGAAAAAATTTGGTTGTGTAAATAAATATTCGATTGTGGGGGAAAAAATGCATCACTGGCACAACAGATGCAATGACTACATGACAAACACGAGTCACAAAGCCATAGTTTCCGTTTTTCTGTTGAAGTTTGACATAATCAAGTCTCTGTGATCACAATGTCCAGTGAAAATAATTCCAGCTTTACACGCTGTATCCCCCAACTGCTTCTCTGATGTCCTTCCTCTCTCTGTTTGTTTCAACCAAAGCAGAGTTAGTGATGACTGCCGAAACAGTGAAAGACGAACAAAGAAGGTTTGCTGTTTCTGGTTAAACAAAAAGGATCTCACTCTTTAACAACAGGGTCTATCTCTACAGGGATTCTTCAACAATGTGAGCCTGTCGGCATCACAAACTACACCTCCAGACTGGTCATACAGTTTAATCATCACCTCACTAAAAGGGTTCCAACAAATACGGAACATTACAACTCAATGAAGGGAGGATTTATTACAGAACTGTTTATTGGACTGCCTCACTGTTAGCTAGGTAGACCTAATAAACTGGCAATTGAGTGTTTATTTCAGCCCATTTGATTTATTTCAGTCCTTTTGAAAGCAAACGTGGACTGGAACACTGCAGAGAAAAGGTGTAAGCTCAAGACCTCACGTTGGCAATAAGTGCAGGCTACAGTCTGTCAAATATTGATCAATTTGATGTGAGCTGCATTGTGACTTTGACTCATGTTACCTGTGTAGCAGAACTGAGGGAAAAAACTGTGTTTCAGTCTGACAGACTGATTGGAACACTGGTCCTGTTCAGGTAAAGCTGAGCCTGAAAACTAGCCTGACTGGGACAAGGCTAGGCTCAAGTGATGTTATTTTAGGTCAGACCTAATTAAACCTATTTTATGAAATAGGATTTCTTAACAATAAGCCTGGTTTACTGAAATCAGCCTGGGCGAGTAGAAATCTAGCTTTGTTAAACAGCCCTCTGTCCATGTGTGTTTTCTGTAATAGCTCAGCTGTTGCCAACAAGCACGTCACTGCTGAATAAAACGGGAAACCTTCGTCCCCTGCTGAAATTCAGACTCACACCTCGTCCTCTTTCTCTCTGTTCATCCTTTGAACCTATTGAAAGGTCACCTTCAAAGCATGCTTCACTTTTAAAGCACATGCCCCTCAACACACACACATACACACACACACTGGAACAGAACTCTCACCTTCTGACCATTTAATCATCCATCAACCTCTTCTTCCTGTCTCTCTCTCCCACTCTTCCTTTCTCTCTTTCTTCCTGCTTTATTTGCAGGAAGACTCTAAAACAACTTAACCAGAGAATCAGTACAAATTAACTTTACATCACACACATTTGTGTATGTGTGAGTGTGTGTGTGTGTGTGTATCTCTACAGAAGCTGGCCTGTTCTGTATTCAGCTCTATAGACTGAACATTGGTAAATTATCTGAATGATGTTTGTTTACATAAAAGGGGCCCAGTATTATTTACAAAATTCCATTTATTGTTCTAGTTGCAACACATCTTACAGGCAGTCACTTTCTACAAACTGCTAGAATAAATTGCTAAAGAGAAGTAAAATAGGCTGGATTACATCCTGGTGGAAGAAAGTGTTGGCTGCTGGAATATATCTAACTATTAGATGGACGTGAAAGTCAGATGAATCATCAGTAAACAACCCTGCTAAAAAATATCAGGTACACTGAAACACAGTCAGATACAGCTGAACATAAAAACTCAAAGGACAAGTATGGTGTTATCTGGATTTTTTTCTGCTCAATAAATCCCATGAAAAGACTCAAACCAACAACATTAACAACACCAGTGATGGTCCATCTCTCAACACTTTCTGACTTCCTACCCAGTCTTTGAAAACATAACTCACAGATACATGATTAATTTTCTAACGGCTCGGTAATCCCCAAAAACAGCTGGCCAATGTAGTTCTTAACAAACGTTACTCAAACAGGAGGAAATTGTGCATTTGTGTTTAACTATTTCCAGCAGAGGATTAATCCACATTTAGAGCTCCTGTGAGTGTTTCTGACAGCAGCAAGGTGTGTGTGGGATTGAGTCAGAATGAACGATGAAATCATTTTCATTTAAATAAAACTGTTCTACACAATGTGAGCTGTGTTGTACAACACAAAAGACACACTCAGCTGTTCCCCTGCCAGCAAGCACACACTGTAATAACAACACACACACACACACACACACACACACACACACACACACACACACACACACACACACACACACACACACACACACACACACACACACACACACACACACACACACACACGCTCTAAATCACAGAAGTGCACTGACCAATATGTTGTCCAACATTAATTAGGAATCCACCAATCAGCCTCACCGCTTCTTTTGAATTATTCAGCAGTGGCATATGCTGTTTAATTGAGCCTGACCAGACCTGAGGAAGAGCAGTCAACCACTCTGGTGATTGACCGTGTGTGTGTGTGTGTGTGTGTGTGTGTGTGTGTGTTTCAGGATTAGTAGAGGAGGGAGAAAGAAGCGAGACCTCTTTGTTTGTTGTTGGTGCAAACTCAACACTTCCTCCATGTTACCTGTTGTCTTGATGAATTTGGTATAATGTACATTTCCATCAGTCATGTCACACTCACCACTCTGCTGCCCTCACTTTCTCTTAACAGAAATACTGTTTTCAATCACTAATTATATTCAATCATTTACAAACGAGTTGTTGTTTTTTATGTTAAGCCTCCATCAATGAAATTTAAAGCTTTCCATCAGATCAAAGGTCTTATTACACTGCTGGTGGGGTTGTGTTGTACTGACTTTGTGGTGTGTGCAAATATCAGTAGACAGTAAAATACCCAAATGTTGGGTGAGTGTTCCCATGGAAGCCCAGCTTTCATGTTAAATGATGTTTTGACTGGTCATTAAGTCCTGCAGTGGGTACCAGGCTGATGGGTATCAGGCTGTAAGATGGGCATCCAATCAGGTGGGCATCCGATCACATGGGCATCCTATCCTTAACCCTGACCTAACTTCCCTTTAATCTGCCTTTTACTCCTCCTCTCACACAAGCGAAGAATAGATACTCAGCAGCATGGCCTGGCCTTATATCTACACTGGATCTGCTCAAGTTGAACTACAACAGCAGGCCCAACTGGTTTGATAGGCAGTTTCATCTGAATGTCATGGTCCACTCAGGAGTCCAGCCACCACCACTGGTTTAACAGAACACTCAACAGTGTGTTTCAGCGTCCCAGAACCACCCCCTCTTTACCTGCACCCACACACTGAACACAATCCTCCAAAGCGAGCTATGTTCACTTCTGTATAACATCACCAGCTAAAAACAGCCGGCTGACAATGTGGCAACCTATCGAGATCACAAATTTAGAGGATCAGCAGAAATTTGACTGTATTTTTCTATTAAAACGAATCATGCCTCATATACTGGTATCAGCTTTTTTAAAACTCAAATATTGATCAGCATTGCCCACTTTCTGTTAATTTTAACTGCTGCAGGTGTACTTCACTCTCTCCAATGGGACACAAAATATCTCTTTTATATGCTGTGCATACGCTGTGTATACGCTGTGTCATCAGAGCTGTCTCATACATTAGGCCTACAGTCAGGATCTCTTTATTAACAAGTCTTTGGCCTCTAGTTTGAGTGCAGTACACCAGAGCATTCAGCTGATAACCAGTGTTTTCAGAAACAACACATCACTACAGCAGCTACACCACAGGGAATCACAGGTAACACCCATTATAACACACTTAACACACAGATCATTCTGTGATACACAATATATTTTAAGAGCCATCTACATTCTATGACAGTAGCTGTGTACCTGAGGACGACAGCATAACCAGAAATAACTACAGGAGTTATTTTCTGCATTTCAAAAGGCAGAAATCAAACAGAGCCTGTGTTTCACTGGCTTTAAAGAGTTTTCACTTTCACGGAGGTGAAGAGAAACAGTGTGTATTCAAATATATAATCTCAGCTTCTTTAACCACACACACAGCAACGCATGCATGGGACGTGTAAAGCCCAGAAAATGGCTGCAGGAAAGGAATGACAGTGCTTCAGTATCATATGGCAACATGTTACCACACTGCTGTCAGTGTATCACATCATTTACCATACTACTCTCTTGGGGTGCATGATCCTCCATTGCATCTCTCCCCTCTAAAACTGTACAATTATGCTTGTAGAATTTTTGAAAAATATGCAGGGGCGAAAGCTTAGCCGATTTAGAAGGCTAAAATGACAAGTAAGCTGAGCATCATCTGCAGAGCAATGAAATGAAATATGCTGTTTGATGATGTATATGAGACTACTCCTACACTAAAGATATGACCCCTTTAGATGAATCTGTTGGCAATTTAACATGTTGGGCTCATGTCTCAATAAGCTCTCGTCACTTTTATGTAAAGTCTTGAGTCAATTAATCAATTAGTCGATCATCGGAAAAATAATCTAAAGACTGTACAACCACAATAGTAATGTGACAAACAGTCCCTCCCTGTATTTTCTGTCTCCATGTATTCCAACTGCATGGGTGAATAAATGAATATCCAGCAAAACATTAAATATACAGCATGTGAGCAAATTAAATGAGAGCCCCAACTTAATGTCCTGTCACTCAGTGCTCAGTCAGTTGGATATTATTAAGCAGGGAGCAGGACTCATTCTCTAATAACACTCAGTGATGAAACTGATGTGAAACGTATCAGTGGATTCACTGTGACAAGCGGGGATGAGCATCCTTCATGCTCGCGATGGTCATTAATGAATGCTTCAACAGCAAAACACGCTTTGAAATCCATCAGCGATGGAACAGCAAACAGTCTTCGTCTTATCATAACAGTGAAGACCGTAGAAGTGAACGAATCCTGCGACACAACATCCATCACCCCTCACTCGTCACTGTGAAACCCACCTCTGCTCTCGCTCACACACGTCAGGTGCCTGATATCGCAGAAGCACATGGCACATTCGGTCGATGTGCTGTCATGTCTGAATGAGATCGATAGGAACATTAATGTAAAAGTCACCTCTGTCTGAGTGATAAGTCATTACTTTAACAGCAAACCTGCCACCAGTGTGACATATTCCATGTCTGAAAAGTGCTCAAACCTGCTGGAGGACAGTGATTTGCCTCACTGATGCTTCTTTTACTCATATGGTGGGATGAACCTTAAAGCCAAAAGGATGGTGCGCTGCGCCCTGTCTGCCCCAATCACACACGATGACTGTATTCCAGATCTGCTAAAACACACCCACACACAGCAGAGTGTTTTGCTTGATGGATAGTCAGGGAATTGTGTGACTCAGAGAGAGGACATAACATTTATGAAACTGGGAGGGAAGTCATTAAACTTTCATATTGAGAAAAAGGGCTCATCAGTTTCTTTGTACGAGTGTGTGTGTGTGTGTGCGTGTGTGTGTGTGTGGTGAATTGACAGCTAATGGAGGACCATTGCTTTTCCACTGCCATTCCTCCCCTTAATGCAACACCCCCTCACCCCACCCTGCACCACACAGGATGACTGCCACAGTGAGTCTATCAGACCTCCCTGAATATTGTTTGTTTTTTTTCCTTTTAAAGAGAAAGACTGAGGACTGCTCTGTTCAGAAAGACGAATCAAACCACTGTCACTGATTTTGACCTCCCCAAAATGAAATACTCATTTTGCTTACTGATGCATGCAACAAAAACACTAATCATTTTGTATAAAGATGATATCCATACTTTTCTGCACACTGAAACAGAACTTCAAGTAGAGAATATTTAGAGTGGCATTTGTGAAATTTATTTAAGCACACTGTTTTGGCCTGCAGTACAACAACTCTGATCACTTCAATATCTTATTCAACAAAGTGATCAGAGGTCAGACAACACTCGCACTACTACTGATGTCTAAACAACACCCACCACAAAAGCCATACATTTCCCACACATGATACTGGTACAAAGACAATGTGAGATTAATCAGATCAGGCACACGTGTTTGTTTTTTTTTGAGTGAAGTGGAAATGTGGAAGACATTGGGTAATGTTTTTTACATATATAAAGCCAAAGCAGTGTGTAAAAGTGAGTGTGCATGGGTAATGTTTTTTACCCAATTTCTACCCAGACGTGGCAAATTTACACTAATGGATGGTTAAGTGTGGCCAATAGTCATTCAATCTGCCACTCAAAGGTGCATTTATGAACTTTTTTTGCACTTACTTCTGTTATTCTTGTTGTTATTCTTTAACCTTCAGTCAGCAGCATGTTGCAGAGCTACTATTCCTTGTTTTTGACTTTTTGCTGCTACTAATCACACCACTGTCACTGCTCGTATTTCATTCCACACCTTGTAATTTTGACTTTAATTGCACTTGTATAGTTTGGATTTTAATTTTCATTTCATATACTTCAAATTATTCATCTTTTACTGTCTCTGTTTCTGTCCTTGTGTTGCTGTAACATCTGAATTTCCCCTCTGAGGATCAATAAGGCTTGTGTTGTCTTTTATTTTACATTGAAACAATCATTTGATTTCCCTGTGTTCTTTTCAGTTTACCCATATTTACAAGCTCTGTGAAGTCATTGATTACCTTTCATGCTGACGATGTCACTGCCATGATGGTGCACAGGTACATGTAATGAATTAATGATACATGCCTACTGGGCTATATAAAGCCAAAGCAGTGTGCCAAAGTGGGTGTGCGTGGACAAATGCTCTGCTGCTGGGAAACCTCACCACTGTGACACATGCATCTTTTCAGGTTTTGTTACAGAGTTAACTGATTCTCTGCTTGTTGCTTCTAATAAAGCACCTTTTTAAATAAAGAGAAAACTGCCTCTCAGAGTTTGTCATGAGTCAACCACAGCTCACCACAGGATTCTACCACGCTCAGTCCACCTCCCGCAACAATTTCCTCACATCTCAAGTCTTTGTTACAATTGCAAAGTCACACAGGCGTACTGCTTTCCATCTCTTCACATCCTGTGATCCAAAAATACAGCAGAGACAAACATTCTGTTATTCATGATGTTATTGGGACAGGTTGCATTGACAGTAAGTGTGTACTGGTGCAATCTTATCATTGATGCTATTTTTAGTGCAAATACAATGTGCCTTTTTTTTAGCTAAAAAATGTATTTTGATGCCATGGTCCACTTCATGCCCTCTGTCTTAATGTGCATAGATACCATGATGTCAGTGCAGAGGCTGACCTATGACTTGAGTCAAAGTAACCCCTTTTCCTCTCAGTTCTGCTCTGTTATGGTGTCTTTCTGTTGGTTGGTTGTCTGTCTGATGGAGCGATGTATGCCTGACTGGTATCAGCATAGATGTTAACAGTGTTTTATGGATTGATACTCAACCAGAATATTGGCTCTATATTTTCATGTTTTTCGTTCTCCTTCCCTCGATGCAGACTGCTTTTATAAACAGCAGTTGTTTTCATACTTTTCACTCCTGTATTAAATTGTATACTCGATCAGCAGTCTATGTTAATACAAACTTGTTTTGCTCCACAGGCCGGTCAGCATGTCCTTACATGGGGAACGGAACGGAGCTCCCTTGATGAATTTAGGACAGTGCTGAACTGGCAGAATGGGTACAGTAAGTTTTATAACACAAACAAGCTCTGCATGGCTGCTCCTAACACAGTCTGAACTCCTTGAGCCATTCCTCACTATAGCATCTCTATGCACTGCTCCACACTATTCTGATGCGAGCAAATATCACACTGACTGTGCTTACAGCTACTTGTGAAATTACATTATTCACTGCTTTCAGCAGTAACCTGACACCTGAACATCATGTCAACTAGAGACCCCGTCTCTTTCTCAGCTTATGGAAAAGTAAAATACCTGGGCAAGGTTTCTTAGGAGATCGTCAGCTGTAGTTATGAGACCATCCTCCAATGAAAAAAAATCTCCTATCCTCCAGCAGCCATGGATATTATAGAGCTAAGCGATAAATGACCCAGGCCCATGTTGAAGATATATCAACATTGGTGTACATGTCAGCCAATAAGTAACGAGATATTGCAGTGCATAAATGCCAAACTAGATTTGAATTTTCATTTTCAATTTCAATTTTGAATTTAGTAACAGGAGGAAGCTGCGTGATCTTCTTGTACAACCTTAAAACCTAGCAGGGAAGTGGTCAGGGTGAGTGGATGGGTTGACAGAACATGTGACTAGCCATATCCACAGTGTTCTTCTTTTATTCCAAACCAAACCAAAACTATTCTCTACCGTCAATGAAATGAGTGTTTATTTCAACCAAGCCATCATCTTGTTCTAAAAATACCTTGAACAGAATTACTTGAGTCAAAGTTGTGACTCTTGCTACCAGATGTAGAAATTGGAAACTAAATAACCAAATAATAAATAGACAAAATACTTAAATCCGAAACTGTGAAATTATCCAGTAAAGAGCTTTAATTACAGAGCTGATACCAAAAAATAGATTATAGGTGGAGTGTCCCTGTAATTGACCTGTGGTGGTTCTCCATTGGAATTCTCTGCCGCGTCCATTTCTGCAGTCTGCATTTCTCTGTTACAGAGGTTAAATGAACACAAACACACGAATGCTGCCATGCTGTTTGCTTTGTGCTGAGACATCAGCAGTCACCAGTAACCATGTATTGATCTGCATTCAAAGTGCACTTAGCAGGGAGTGCTGCAGGATCAGAGGGAGGGGGAGCGGAGGAAGATAAAACGTAACGGTGTAACAGGAGGAGAGGAGGCAGAAGGGAGGAAGAGCTACACAGAGAAGAGGGGGGAAAAGCCTGGATGTAAATAATCTCATTGAGAGGGAGTAGAGCTAAACATTATCGGTGAGAGCAGACGATTGTTGAGTGGCAGCTATGCTATTGGTAAAGCCAGAGGTGATGTAGTGAGAAGGTTGGACTAATTAAAAATAACGAGCTGCATGGGTTGTTCACATACCATATAGACCACTGATAATCAAGAACCTTTATCACAGTTGAACATATTGATTCTGATGACTTAAGAGTCTGTTTTCATTAAGATCCGTCAGGACAAACCACAATGTAGTGCATTACTTGCATTGTGTACAGCCTAATCTGAAGGGCAACACAACTTCTAGTTCTAAGACCTGAAACATCTGTCTCCTATTCCTTCAAACTGGTTGATTTATGCTAGATTTTCTTTCTAAAATGACTTGCTAAATGAATCCCATTACCTCCTGTGTATGACAAATATTGGGTGATATGTAGGCAGCAGAAGATGCAGCAGGACTGCATGCTACTGATTGCATCAGTAGCTTGTGGCCTCAAAAGTTGACTTTCCATTATTTGGAATCTAGTGTGGTGTTTGTGAAGTTCACCTCGTTTTCCTGCAGTGAATGTGAGGATCAGTGTTGGCAGCATCACTTTTGGCAACAACAAAGTTATGTAACATGTTACTTGTAAGATTTTGCCAATCTTATTACAATTGTTGTATCAGGTGATGCCTTGCCACCCACAACTGAGCAGTCAGCACCTTTCATTGATATCAGCTCTTTAGTGATATTCAGCAAAGGGGACAAGAATTCAGAAACACTGCAGTTAGTACAGCCACCTCACTAATGGTTTAAACCATAAACCAGCACAAAAATGACACCAGCAGAAACCACCATGTTCTGAACAGACACAAGACAAACACTAACAAATAGTAATATTTGCATTTTGGAACATAAAACAGCAAACCTAAACTACTCAGCCCAGCATGGCATGATGGGATATGTGGGCCATCACTAACTCTCCAGCTTTCAGCAAACTTACATAGATTACAAGAGCCAACAAACCATAATATAACCATAATATATAGGCACATATAAGTGTAGTCGTACTTCTGCAGTTATTTTGATGAAAGTCGCAAAAAGTAGCATAATCAGTAACACATTACTCGACACAGACAGTAATATTGTAAAATGACTTATGACCAGTTACTTTCACGTGAAAGGACAGCACTGGTGCTACCAGTGGAGCATCCAACCACAGCAAAATGCAGTACAAAGTGGTGGTTGAAATGCTGTAAATTCTCAAGTACTCAGCAGGGAATGTATCTAACTAAACTGCAGAGTGAACCAGGCCTGTATTTGAAACAGGCTTATATTGAATATTAGCATTCACCTGAAAAAAAAATTCACCTGTTTAATCTGATTTACCTGTTTTACAATGATCTGAATGAAAATTTAGTAAACAAGCAATTTGTGGACAACGCCTTGCTTTGTGGCAACACATGAAGGGCAGTTTTCACTATTTCTCGACATCTTATAGACAGTTAATCAAGAAAATAATTGTTTTTTTAACAGCAAGACTGGAGCAACAGTCAGCATTAGTAGGCCTAGATGTTTTGTCTATTACAGATTTGAATGATTTCAGCGATTCTCTAAATTTTAGTTCATATGATCAATACATAAATACAAATCTAATAACTGTCATCAAGATGCAAGTGCTAATCAGTCGCAACTGAAATGTAGACCAAATGGTTCTGTTTTAATAATCTTGGAATGATCAGTGGTGTGTCCCTTGCACAACCATCCTTACTAAAATCATGTCTCTCCATGACTAAGACACAACAAGGCCTTGGGCTGTTACACTTAAATAATAGAAGCACTTTACCTATAATGGACTTTGTTTAAACTGTGGTAATCAAATGCTGCCTTGACATTGTCTTCCTGTCTGAAATTTGGGGACGACTTTGGATATTTACAATATCTTTCACACCAAGAGATCAAAAGGAGGTGGAGTACTGATTGATGTCATCCCACAGTAGTTCTGAGCTGGTTATTTTGGGTGATCTGAATTTAGATTGTCTCAAAAAACTCCAGACTGCAAGAACTGTGCTATTGTGTTACTTATTTATTCTTCTTTCTATTGCACTACTCCCTTTGCTACTATAACACTGACCTTACCTTGCGAGGCACCTGGATTCATGAAATCACACGAGCTGAGAATCCATCTTGCCAGGCTTCAGGTTATGCGCTTGTGGCTGAACCACAGTGGTTTGGACCAGTAGGTGCCTATGAGGAACTACTGGCAGCTCCAGATCTGGTTTACAGTAGGTTTGACAACAGTGAGAAGTGACCGTTTGTTCAAAAACAACAGTGGTAGCTCCTTAAGAGGCTAGCACAGATTATATATATCAGCATCAGTTATATTAGAACCAGACAGTAGGAAATTATGTTTTTGCTCTTCTATCAATTCATCTGCAATTTCAATTAGTTTGATGATCTGATTGGTTGAAGTTAGCCTGTGAAAGTGGGTAACAGTCAGATGGTTCATCCAATCACCCGTCAAGTGTTTTGGATTTCCAAGGATGACTTGTCAGATGGTTCTGTGTAACAAACTACTTAATAAACATGCACACTATACAAATTTTATAGTAAAACAAATACCTCCAGAGCTCTTGTTGTCAGAGACGTAGGCTGGAAGACAGCCAAAACCTCAAATCATCATTTCATGCACAAAAGGAAAACTGTCTAAACTGTCTAGAACTTATCAGAAAAGCTAAATCTGCCTTCTGCTTGTCCTTGCTTGCAAATACCTCTGGCAATGCATCCGAGTTTTGAAAAATGATCAAATCCTTGAAAAATAATTCCCCTGCCTTGCTTCCCCCTATAATGTTTGAAAATCAAATCATAACAAACAAATGAAATATGTGTGAAGCTTTTAATCATCTCATTTCAACTGGCACTGCTGACAAGCAGCTCACTACTGCTACAGTACTGTAAGTGCTGGCTTTCTAGCTGCAGGTTCCTCACTGAATATTTTAGAGTCAAAAAACAAATTACAGCCAGAGCAGTGAGGATTTAGTCACAGCACAACAGCAGCTGATTTATGTATACTTCAAATATTGTTGAAGCCGTTGACAATCTTCAACACTGTCCTGCATTTTTCAAAAGCATCTGATTTAGTCTATCATGGTGTTTCAATGGAAACATCGCTTGGTTAGAGGATGTGAACAGAACATTAAATGGTGTTATGACTATCTCTCAGGTAGAAGTCAGGCAGTCATCTCCAACAGTTCCAAGTGACATCCCCTTAACATCAGTATAGGTGTACCACAAGTGTCCATTCTTGGCCCCCTTTTTATTCCCCATACATACAAACAGACATGCATACATACAACTTTTCTGTGAATACATGCTTATTCTAAATTTGATGCAGCAACACGTTACAAACAAGTGTGGACAGGAGCAACAACAGACTGGGAAAGTTGTGGAACGCTCCAAAAACACCTGTTTGGATCATTCCACAGGTGAACAGGTTGATTGGTAACAGGTGATAGTATCATGATTGGGTATGAAAGGAGCATCCCAGAAAGGCTCAGTCGTTAAAAAGAAAGGATGGAGCGAGGTTCACCTCTTTGTGAACACATGACACACCTTACGTGCAGTCAGACAGATATTGACAGACTGTGAGCTGTTTCCAAGCAAATGGAGATGACAGCTCTGCAGTGAACGTTCTACAGCTATAGATACATGGCAGAGCTAGTGACAGGTAGCCAGCATCAAAATAGCTCACAGCTACCACTGCTTTGGTACACTAACAGACTATAGAGGTGGACTGTTTCAACTCTAAACACTCTTACAAACATGACTGAGTCTTTCCAGGATGATTTACACCCAATCATGATACTATCACCTGTTACCAATCAACCTGTTTACCTGTGGAATGTTCCAAACAGGTGTTTTCAGAGTGTTCCACTATTTTGCCAGTGTTCTGTTGCCCCTATCCCAACTATGCATCAAATTCACAATACGCATATATTTACAAATATCAATGAAGTTGATAAGGACAAACATTAAATATATCATCTTTGTACTGTTTCCAATTGAATATATGTAAAAAAAAAAAAAAAAAAAAGTTTACACAGCGTCCCAACTTTTTTTGGAACCTGGGTTGTACATGAATAAATTGACCAGGTATTAGTGTATGTGTTGGCCGATAAGTAACGAGAGCTGGGAATAAAGGAATGTGTGAGGTCATTTTGAAAGGGAGTGTACCTAGATTATTGTTACTGTTGATGTTAAAAAAAATACTATCAACCAATGTATCATCTGATTTTTAAAACTGATTCCAATATAAGACTGAAAACCTGGCTAAGCTACATTCATCATACCCAACAAAACAAAAGCACTACACAGAACACATACTGACTGCACTAGAAGAAAAATCATGGAGTCATTAAATCAACATGGCTGACTGCCTTGAAAACATAAAGTAGCTCAGCAAACGTCCTGGCATCTGCAATCTCATTACATTAGAAAGCTCCTGTGCAGACAAGGGATGTTGTGTTCTTAGGGTGGTGCAAAGAAGGGTTCAACTTCTGAGGCACTTTCATTCTGTCCAGGTTAATATTTGATTTGTACACGTCTTGATAATCTGCCAATATGGATACATCCACTTACATAAAGTGAAGAAAGAGAAACAAAACTCTCCTGATGGTGAGAAATATCCTGGACTATCCTGTGACTATCTCTACCACACCACAGATCTATGTGGTCGCTAACGTCTTTAAAATGTATGGATTTTTGAAATAGATCAGAACCTCTTGGGAAAAAGAGCAGAGTCAATATTTCATGTCGCAAAGCCATAGATATAACAACTAAATACACAATAAAGACCAGTACTTTTTTGACTTAGTATTCTCATCTTTGTTTCCATTCTGACAGACGAGCACACTTTTCCCTCACGATCCTCATTGTACAGGTTCAGGAAACAGAGACTCCACCTAAACAACAGGTACTGAAGCAAGCAACGCAAACCTCCTGCATCTTTCCAAATGAACTTCAGTTTTACCTCAATCATTTCAAACACCTCTCGACCCAACGGAGAGAAATGGGCTAGCCTCCCTCGCTATTTCAGCTAACTGCACAGTCCATTCCTGGGACAACTTGAAGGCTAATGCTGGGATCAGACCACACAATGTTTTTGTCTTTGACAATGGTAACTGTGTCAGATCTAACGATCACAGTGCCATGAAAACCAAAACTACACGTATCACAGCACATCTTATTTCACAGTCATGTTCAGATGTCATCGGGGGGGGCGGATGAAGCAACTGTCAATCATGGCAATCACGTACTGAAAAACACCTTATGATGCGCTATAACATTAAATGGTGGTGAAAACTTCAGCCCATTTGGTCATTATTTATACATACTGGGTAACAACAGGGTAGCATCCGCATAACAATTAGGACAGGTACAATAAGTTTCACAGTCAGTAATTTTATTTCCACTATATCTGGCCAAACTTTGTCTTTTTTGACAAGTACTCCCTCGAGAAAACATCAAATAACTAACTTTTCCTCTATTTTATTGTCCCACCTGACAGCAGCAACCTCAGCATGCCTCCTCCTCCTCCTCTTTCCCATGGTTACCTGATGGCAGTCTGGAAAGAGCACCTGATTGGTCAACACTAAGGAACACATCATGGGAGATGACACACTAGACGTGTCAAGACAAGAGAATTCTGACATGCTAGACTTTTCGTCAGGGTGAAGAGACTGAATTAATCTCCTTATAATGTTGGATAAAAAAAGTCCGTCCATCGGAGACAAGTGGCTCAATAAGTAGTAACAATTTTTGCCTCTTCTAAACAATTTCCTGGGGGAAAAACCTGGACAAAATACTGACAGCCTTTTGTCCCAGTGGGCAAGGAGAACAAGATCTTCTTTGTGGATATTTAATCATGGACTTCTGATGATGCATATTAATCTTGGCTACCTGTTCAGGTCAAGTCTCTGTCCCCTCCCACCACCGGTGTCCTACGACTGTCCACAGGAGTGCATTAGTCTGTATTCCATGTCGTTACCTTATGACACTGATAAAGAATGAGAGCTTTTTTGAAGATGATGGTCTTCATAGGATTTTAGTCTGCATTGGCTAATAGTTTTCCTGTCTGTGCTGCCACACTACAGTAATGTGTCTAGCTGAATGAGTGTTGCTTTTTGGTCTCTGCCAATACCATTAGACTCTGATGAAGATGCAGTGTACGTCCAAACGTTAGTCGGTTGCACCTAATGAAGTATTAAATGAAGCTGAGTCTTCCCTGGGTTCAGCGCCTGGGAAGTGGCCCTCACACCCTCCCCATCCTCTGAGCACTGCTCCACTCCAGCACTACCATGCTCTAACGTGAGCAGATCCATCATTTTACTGTCAGTGCCATTCGTACAAAAACACACAGTACTGACAGCTCTAATGCGGCATTGATGGCCTGCTTGCACGTGCTCACTCTGCGCTCGAGCAGATCCGTTTCCTCAGCAGAAACCCTGCTTCTTCAACCTGCCCAATCTGCCATTTATACAGCGATGCGCCTGGTGCAGGTGTGCCTGGCCTCTGAAGGAAAGAGATGACACTCTGGTTTAATTCAAGTCCAAAACACACCTATGATTAATTCAGAGACTATAGCAAACCTCTTTGTGCCTTGCTTTATACTTTGCATCCAGATTATGAGCCGTTACACCAGCAGTTGTTTAGAGTGGGACATACCCTACATACATTCACACCAAGCACTTAAGATGATTGTGTTTCCTTGTTGAAGTTGCCATTATGAGTTAAAGTGCCATATGAAAGCATGTAGTATTAAGCTTACTTTCGTGTAGTTTTGAATATTATTGTAACACTTTGGACAGCAGCAAATTATCACTGCAAGGTCCAATGAGTGCTTTCTTAATATGAGCCTGAAATGTCAGTGAGGATAACAGGTCTTTGGTCCAATATCATTACACCTTCAGTGCACACCTCGCATGTAAATACTCGTCTTCTAAATAGTATCTACAGAGTTGGCCTACACATTCATTTTGACGTTACATGTTCACAAAAGTATGAACCTCCTGTGAACAGAAATCATCCTCGTTTTCACATAATTCTAAACTATTTAAACAACTGTCAGATTGGTCAAAAATGTTATTATCTCCTTCAAGGAGGTCATGTTTCTGATTTGTGTATTTCTCTATTTGTCTTCCATCGGGATTACAGAAAAACTACTGACCCAATTTTTCATTTTCATTTTGGGGCGGATCTGAATCACGGGAAAATTACAAGAATGATTTTTCACTTTCGTTTGGGCTGCGATACAATGCTGTTAAAAATGGTGCACATCTCAAAATCCAGTAAAAGGCAGTAAAATTCAAAACATATCCAAATTCATGACTTCATATCTGCCAATTATTGTCTGGATAGATCATTTGGTCTATGAAATGAAAGAATCCACCAATCTGATTCACTGTATCCCAGGGTAGACATATTCAAATATGTTGTTTTGTCTGAAAATTGAGAAAAAGAGAGAGAGAGACACTTACTAAACAGCTCCTGTTTAAAGGGCTTTAATTAGCTGTTGCGTCACACGAGGCTCTTCCTCAGCCTGTTTCTGACACAGACAGAGTTTCCAAAAACACACCACGTACAGAGTGACATCAAAAAAACGCTGGATCAATAAACCGTACAATTATTCTTACATAATACACCAACATCAGGTATATGCAAACTGTGCTTAACTGGGCTAAAAACAAAAATTGACAACAGTCTACACCTGGTGTGTGAAAATTAGCTGAAAATGAGGTCATGCTGCAAAAAAATGACTCGAAAGATTGATCATCAGAATGAATTTTCTGACAATCATCAAATCAATGAAGCGGTTGTTGTTTCAGCTCTGAGGTATTTCATATTTCTTCCTAGCTGTGCCTGATAACAATGTGTGGGTGAAAAAAAACAGTTAGCATTATTACATTAGCATCTGGTTAGCTCTGAAGCTTGAAAGGCATGAAAAGCTAATTTGTCAAACAGAAAGTCACTATATCTCATTGTTTTCAATAAAGCTCTCTAATTATTTTAGGAATCTAAATTAAATATTATTCACAAAAACTCCTCTACTGTTTTAACTGTTTTCCCCCCATGCAACTGAATTCTAATCACAATCACCAGAAACACTCTCACAGATATGAACTCATGATAAGCACGCTACAAAATATAAGAATATACTATGAAAAGCACAAACTTCTCTATCATCAGAATTAGACTGCCAATACAGTCAAAATATGTCTTTTGCCACAAATTTAACCCAAGCCTTCAGTCAGTATGCACAGAAATTAGGCTTGATGACAGGCTTTGCACATTGGAAGCCATGGTTCAGTGGCTACTGCATGCTGAGCTGCTGACTGCCGGCCTGTTGGGAGCCGGTCTGTATAGTAGCCTCGAACCTTCACTGCAGTAGCTCTGTCCTCACCTCAAAGTCATGCAGAAAAATCTGGATAGCAACTCAGAGGATGTGTTTCTGAACACGCTGGTTTCCAAATATCTCCGTTTTCTGCTGTGTATGTACGGTCTGCGTCCTGAAGGCAGCAGACGAAACAGAGAAGGCCAGGCATCTTTTCCACAGTCACGTCAACAGCTCCTGCTGGCAGAATACCAAGAAGCTCCGAGGCCGGGCGAGATACTCAAACCCTCCAGTACTTTCTGGGTGTGCCCCTCCCAGTCAGACGGACCCACAGCGAGGCGTCTGAGGAGCATCCCGCTGAAACCAAACTCCATCAACAAATGGGAGAAGAGAAGTTCTGCTCTGAGATCCTTATAAATGTCTGAGCACAGACACCCCCTGAAGGAAACCAGTTTCGGCTGCTTGTATCACTGTGGACTGGAACATATTGAGAGCTTTGGTTTCAGCCTCAGCTGCACTGCAAAGATTTTGACAGAAGTGTTCGCATGAGAGCAGGTGTAACATTCCTGCTCACCCAGGAAAGATTCTCCAGTCCGGCTTAGAAAGTGTCGTCAGACTGATCTGGCATTCGGTGTGCCCTGACATTTTATCTAACTCCAACCATCTAACAGGGCATTGAACCCTAAACAGACAGCCAGCACCGGCCAATCAAAGGTAGAGTAGGGTGGGTCTTTGTGGAATACAGGTGGGGGGGGGGGAAATCAAGCAAAGAAAACTCAGACTTTTATTCAGATCGTTATGTTCATTATCAATACATCTGTTGATTATTCTCCCCATCAGTCACTTTACTATAAAATCTATAGATACATATGCCCAATACATGGAAACATCTTCAAATGCTTTGTCCAGTTTACAGTCCAAACCACACAGATCATACTCTGACATTCTCTCTTTTAAAGTGGCTCAAAACAATTAATTGATTATCAAAACATATGATGATCACTTTTCTGTGATCTGTTAATGGACTAATTGTTGCAGCTCTGCTCATCTGTTTTTTCTTGTTTGGAGGAAAAACAGCAGACAAAGCTGCATTTATTAGCGTTTTTTTTTTTTTTTTTTTTGCTTTGGCCTTTTGAGAGTAGCACTCCACAAAGTGAAAGCCTTGAAAAACGAAGACCACACATGTTTGACACAGCGTGGCCTTGTGAGGCTGATACACCAAACTGACACATCCAGCAGACAGAGAGCAGCAGCATGATCTATGACTTGGAGTCACGTTTGCGTTCACCTGATGATGGTGTCAGGCCAACGTTCACTCTCATTCCAGCTCTGGTCTGGTCTCCTCAAACTCCTGAGGACAGCATGCGGCTCTGCAGCTGCTGAATGCTCCACTGTGATCACCAGCTAGTCACCAGCTGCCCTCTGACACTGGACGGGGAGTGTTCAGCGGGTTTATCTGAGGCTTTTTGCTAAAAACACCAGCCTGCTACGCTGCACACCAGGTCGATTAGAGCAGCGAGGCCGAACCAAAACAGTGAAGGCCATAAAACCAGAACAACGATAGTAAAAAGCTGTGTGGAGCTGAGAGGAAGTGCAGAGGCAGTGATAATCCTGTCGGCTTGTCACTGCGAGTGACTCCTTTCACATTACACAGCTATCTGACCCATTATTAATTAAAAGATATCGATTGGTGCAGCTTTAAAATGCAGCCGGTCTGAATATGGAAAAGCACCCACAAATTCCAACATTTCCTTCAAATGAAATAGTTTCACCCTCTTCCAAAGATGATCTAGGTCCAAGCCACTGAAGTTACCTGCTTTTTCTGTCAGGACACTGATGCTGACAAAGACCAAGAGGAGCTGCACTGCTAACAATGGACTCATCTGAGCCCTGGCAGGAAAATGCTGCAAATCAAGCTCCGTTTAAATTCCACATGAACTGCTGCTCACTGCCCTGTCGGTTATATATCCAGACAGCTTTGTGTGGAAAGATGAGACTGCACCCCCCCTCCTTTAAAGACAGACAGGGAAAAATACTCAGCAGTGAATTCACGTGCGATTATTCATGCGTGACTTTTATGAAGCAACAGCTCCTCTCACGTCCAGCACGGGCTGAGGGTAATTCATGAGCCTGTGTGACAGTGTGACAGACACTGGACGAGCACGCACGCACACACACACACACACACACACACACACACACACACTGTCGCTGTGGAAGCTAATTGAAGTGAAGTGAAGCAGATGCAGCAGGCTTCACGCTGCCAGCCTGCACCGCACTGCGCCCCGCTTCCACCCAACACACACCAGCAGCGCCTCCAGCCCGCGCGCGGCTCAACTCCTCTTTTCACACAATGACAGCCGCACCGGCCGCACTCCTTCCCCCCGCCGCTCCTCGCCTTCATGCGCTCACACCTCTGCCGTCCCTTCAGCCCTCTGTCAGCATGATGCAGACACACTGACCAATGGCCAGTATCTGGAGGAGCTGTCAACCTTAATGCGGTAAACTCCCTGCCCACACCGCGCGCACACTCACACACAGAAAGACGCAGTGACACCCAGCACAGCGCCGATCCTCGGCTTCAGAGCAGCAGAAAAGGACTTACAGTTCGCAGGAACTGGATTTCATCCTCGCCTTCCCCTCCTTCAGCCATGGTTAGCGTTCCCACGGAGATGCTCGTGCTGTATCTGCGTGCGGAGCGCAAGCTGGCTGGCTGTGCGTGTGTGTGTGTGTGTGTGTGTGGCGGTGTATGCGTGTTAGGGACCGCAAAAGCCAACGCACAGCAGAACTCGGCTCTCATTGGATGGCGCGCGCTCACCGAGGGAGGAGCTGCACAGGTGTGAGCGGGTGTGTGTGCGCGCGAGGAGTTTGCTGGGCGGTTTGCCCCCTCTCTCGGCCGGTTTGTGTGGAGGCTCGTTCCCCCGCCGTGGACAATGACAAGTAAATGAGACCCGTTCATACCAAGACATGAGTCCAGAGGCTCAGTGAGCCCCCCAGCAGGACAAAAAAAGCCTCAACTTTCAATCTTTGAATCTAGATTTGATCCACTGATTTAACAGCTCAGTATTCTCTGTTGGTCACTTTTATTTCTCAACATGGTCAAAATGCCAGAAGCCATAGATTTCACTGCATGTGAAATATCCTCCATGTGTACCTTTTAAAATGTAGAATGTTCAGGTTTCCAAAATCCCCCCAAAACCCAGAGGAGAAAAAACACACAGAAAAAAGAGCAAAGACATGACCTCAGTGTCCTCAGTGATAGCGATGGCCCTGTTAGTTAGTAAAAACTGTAGCATCATCATTAAGTTTTTATTAATTATCTTTGGAAAAAAAGATGAAAAGCACCTCTTAGAATGATAATTAATTACAAACTGTCATACACTATGAAATAATTTCCTTTATGTTTAGCATTTATATACTTATTAAAGAAATAAAAACATTCCAACATGTATACAACTCCAACAATTTACTGTAGTATCTCCATAAAGTTGGAGGAATCACAAGAGTAAATAACAGTAAAAATGTAAAAAGCAGTCAAAATATTCTGTTCAGAGTCTGTGGGTCAAGCTTCAAAAGTGAACCCCCCCCATAATTCAGCCATCAGCTATTCAAGACCCAAACTCTATGCCGCCAAGTTGTGAAACAGGATTCCTCTTTGAAGGCCCAGCAGAGATAACTCAGATCATATCACTACATCATCATTATTTGACAAATCATTAGAAAACACTGTCACCATTAAACTGACATGTTCTGTGTAAAATGAGTGCAGTGCCCCCAAAGAACACCAACACCTTTTTCTTTAAGGTGGAGCAGAGGTGTAAACTCAGAGGAAGACAAATAGAAATGATGTTGAAATCATTTATTTTGAACAAAATAGTAGTTATATCACTCCTGTTTTACAGTGTTTGCAGTGCCACCGTCATCTATTCATTTATCCAGTTTTTTTTTTTCAGTGTAAGAAAATAAAATAGAAAGTGGAGTTTCATATGAACTGAGATCAGCCACTGCAGCACATCAGGGCTTTTAAGACACATGTGAGCTTCAGCATCTTACAGAAACCTCATTTCAACTGCAACCTGGTCGTCCGCTGACATGGAGATTGTCTAGGATCATGGAATCATGGAATGAGCACACAAGTTGTGTAGTACACACACAATACTGATAGTACCTGGATGTTGACAGAGAAGTAGTCGTACCTCGATGTACTTCAATCATCTGAAGATAAGACTTGAAGATAAGTAAATGTAATTGATGTTCAAAAATCATATGTATCAATAAATGTGTCCTAATTTACAGATTCTTCACATTCTTAAGTCACTATAGTGACATTTGGAAAACATTTACAAAACCTCACAGACTGGACAAAGACTTCTGCAATGTCCTCAGAAACTACAGAATGAATGATCAGCAATTATCAACAAACCAGCCAAGAAAACACTGGAACCTGAGATTCAAATAATCTCTCGTTGAAGTTGCAAAGGACACTGCATCAAGGTGAAATGTCTGTGGTGAAAGTTTGAATGAACTGACATCACCTGTCAACAGCGATGTTAGAGTCCTGGAGACAACCTGTACATCACTGCAGCGAGGTGAGAAGTTCAACTAAAGGTCCGCAAAAAAACAATGTTTCAGGGGTGTTAAGTTGCTTTTTAAAAGGCTTCTAAAATTATTTGTCTCCTGTTTTATTGTTAATATTTTGTTACCTTTGCACTATAGTTTAAAGCAATGCAGCAATGTGCCACCAAATACTACACCCACAAACAAGAGGGTTCAGACACAGGGGCCCTGAAAATGCTGTTGACCAATAAGAGCTCCTGCTGTGTGGATTGAACTGCTTTATTTGTAGGGTGGCATACTGGCTGCACAGACATCTTCAGGGTTAGCTGCACAGAAGGCGGCACAGTGGAATATGAAACTGCAGAAAGGAAAGCAGGGAAAAATCCTTTTGTAGATTATTGTTAATGATCATGACTTGGAAAACTGAAATGCTTTTATCATTATTGTTGTAATCAATGGTACTTTGGTAACTATTTGCAAAAGTTAACCCATTTTAAATCATTTTTAAATGTGGCTTTTCAGCAATCAGCATTAGTATACCACTGAACATGTGTTAACGATCAAGCAGGTACACTCCAACCTCCATGCAACTGTTGATAAGGCTAAAATATTTACTTAAATGTGTTAATTTATTTAAAACATATGTGGAATGTAAGAACCTTTATAACCTTAGAATAAACCACATTAGTGTTCAGGGTTTACAGTGTGGTTGTAGTGTAATTAGTTTGCTTTTATACATGTTGGATTTTAATGTTATTAATAATTTGGGCTGCTAACCTCAGTATTTTTGGCAAATGAATTGGTCTGTACCACCAAGTACAAAACTGTAATTAAAAAGTGTCACATATCATCAGCTATGTCCTCATTTTAATCACAATCATTTGTTGTCGTCCTTTTACTGAGTAAATTTCTTCTACAGCTGTTTGTGTAAAATAAATAATTGAAAATTTATGCAATGTTTATTTCTTTCTGTCTCTGTGAGGTAGAAAGACAGCTATCAATCTGATGTCTGGGTGCTGATTACGGAGCTGGCATCAGGATGTGGTTATCCTAGCTTAGCATAAAAACTGGGAGCAATGGGAAACAACTCGCCTGGTTCTTTACCAAATTCAAAAGAACATCTACCAACACCTCTAAAGCCCACTAACTAACACAAAGTCACAGGCAGGTGCAGTGACTGTTCATGGAGACCAAGTGTGGTGCCATTGTGTCTGCACAGAGACCACAACCAGCACAGGTTTCCATCCATTATGCTACAGGCAGAGATGCTACACGGCAGTATTAGGCGGATGATGAACTGCTGTTTATCAGCATTTCTATAAGACAAAGCATGTTAATCATTGAGCTGCAGAGCTGTTGGTGGGTGTGTTTTTAACTCTGGCTGAGACAGGCTATCTGTTTCCCCCTGCCTCCATTCTTTAAGCAAAGCTAGGCTAACCACATCCTGACTCGAGCTCTGTACTTCACACACGAAATGAGACAGATACTAATCTCTTCATTTCATTCCCGGAAAGAAAACAAATAAGCACATTTTGTTGAACTATCTCATTAAGATAACATGTTTGAATTGTTTTAGGAAATGGAAAAATATTTTGAAATATTTAAAACATTTGAAATCATTCTATAATATGAAAACACAGTCACTTGTTGGCACAGAAAAAAACCCCATTGTTTGTGACTCACAGTTAAAATGATAATGTCTGGTGTGCTTTAAGAAAAGTAAATGAGCTGTCAGTGAATCCCTGTATGAGCAGCTGCAGTCACGGCCTCTGTGAGCTCCAGAGGAATGCTGGGACTGTAAACCTGGTCCGATCCCTGCGTGGTCCAGTCACACGCTACGCCTCGCTGTCATAACCCAGCACAGGAGCCAGCCATCTCTCCACCTCCTCCACACTCATCTTCTTCCTCCCAGAATAGTCCTCCACCTGAAGACAAGACGAGCAGAGAAAATACAAATTCAGCTGGACTCATTTCTTGTCCCGAGTCCTCTGTCCAGGCTCCATAGTGATCCTTACATTGTCTGACTCACAATGGACGGTGCAACTCGCCCGCTAGCACTCCGGACAGAGACGTGTGTGCTATGCTAGTGGTGGCTAATGTAGCCTGGAGCCTCCAGCCTCAGAGATAAGGAGGAGGCTGCACAGGTCTGGTAAGATCACTTCTTTTTCACTCCACACCCCATTGTCAAACTTGTCTTCAGCCCCAACCGAGGCCCACTTAAATGACATCACTTGAGGACATTTATCAGACTTCACACAGCTCCCCTTGGAGACACTAAAGGCTTTCTATAACTTTTTCCACATATGCAGTAATAGTCCCCAACAACTCTGGAAACACAGTTAGTGCTGGTGAAATGTACAATTTTATGCTGAATTCACTATGTGAGACACTATACTCAGGTCTAATTTTTTTTTATAAATCTTTGCTTCACAAAAAGATCACAAAAAGAACTTTCAACAAAGTAGTAAGCAAATAAAACAAATAAAACCAGGAAACATGCAGCCAATATAGCTAAAGTAAACTCAAGAATAATCCAATAACAGTATGCTTTTCGATGTGATTTAAAAGAGGTCACTGACTCTGCTGACCTGATTTCCTCGGGCAGCTTCCATAGCTTCCAGGCTCCGACTGCGAATGTTCTGTCACCTCTAGTTTTCAGCTGTGCCTCAAGAGCAGATAAAAGCGCTCTGCCCGAGGATCTCAGGCTTCCACTAGCTTGCATGCAACTAAGAGGTCAAATATATATATATCGCAAAGAAGAGCAATGAGAATCGAAAAGCTTGGCAGCTGAGGTCTGTACAGTCTGAAGCCAGTTGATGGATTTCTGGTGAAGAGGCTGTCGCAAGAATCCAGGTGTGAGCAGATGAAGGCATCTAAAAGGGCCTCTGTGTCTTTGAAAGCTAAGATAGATTGTACTGTATTTTGGAAATATGAGCTTTGAGCTTTGATGGTAAGCTTGAGTTACTATTAAAACCAAACTTAAAGTTCCTTTGCAACAGGCTTGATGTGTTCCAGTAGAGAACCAGCAGGTGGTAGGATTTGTTTTGCTATATGCTGGGAGCCAGTTACACAGTCAGTCATGCAGGAAGGCATGCCAGGAACAGTGGCTCAAACATGCAGGTAGAACTGCGTGTCATCAGCATAACGTTGAAACACCATGTCTATGGCCAATGTGTCTCCCAGGAAGTATGTGCAGCGAGCATAAAATTGGTCCCAAGACTGGATGCCCTAGGGGACACCATTCTGTCAACTTTTTCTTTTTCCAGATGATCCAGTGAACACTGACAACATTTTCTAAAGTCAGTGAAAGCAGTTTTAAGATATGGATGGTTGGCCAAACCTGTTCCTTGGTGATCTTTCCCACAGCAAAGTATGAGGCCTGAGGGTTGGAGAAATAGAGTCCAGACACGGAGGCAGCAGGCGTCATGGCCAGAGACTCTGTCAGACCAATGCCTGCACACACGGACAAAACACACACATGGTTATTACTGCGACTACATATGCACACAGCCGAGAAAACAAAAACCTACATAACAAGCACACGAATGTACAAGTCAAAGTGCACTCACGCAGCTAAATGACGTAAAAGCAGAAAAATCGGAATAACCTTGATCTGATTTGCCTTAACGGATGGAAAACACTTAAAACAAGTCTAGCTATGGTCAAAAAAGTTCTCTAACCCCTCTGACAACTGAGAACTGTAGTTCCATTAGTCTCATCTAAACTGACTGATGTTGAACTTTGCAGGCAGGATTTGAAGCTGAAAGCTGCGATTAGTTTTCAGTCCACCTATATCTTTCATCATTTGAATCTCTCAAGTCATCTGCAAAAATGTCAAATATCTTGGACCCTGATTACTGCAGCTAGAGTTCATTTTATTTTTGCATGACCCTTATACACAAACAAGAAAGGCACACATCACTGGCTGCCTGTTCACTGCACCTCAGATCCATCAGATCCATGGGCATAATTACCCATGAAACAACAACCTCAATAAGACCTCTCTGAACATTGTTTTGTCTCACTGTCCAGCAGCCAAAATCCAGATGAGAGGAGAGCTGAGTTGATACAGATTCTTACACTCACATGAGCTGCCTTCAGTCATTGCCATCGTGCACATTCAGAGCAATGGGTTTAACAAGCAGCAGCAAGTGGTGCAAGAGATCTTGCAACTTTTTCAAACCAGGCCTTGCCTGTCAGGCTGCATACACCCTGTCCTATTTTACTGGTGAAGGTTGTCGGGCTGTATGAAACCTGAAAAAAACACATGCAGAGACTACTCAGGGTTGAAAAAGACACTAACTAATTTGTTTTTTGGGTAATATTCTTATGTACTTTAATATTGTCCTAAAATACCTTTAAAATCTATGGGCACAGAAAAAAAGCACAAAATACTGCAGAAATCTGAAATTCAGAGTTCACCACCTTGAACAGATCTGGGTTGCATTCCTCTACCTACCTGATATCTAATGTATGAAGGATTTAATCTGAGCCTTGTGACCCAGTAAAACACTGTAATCAGGTTACAGAACAGTCAGCTTTCTCCAATAACATTAAACACTATGTAAACAAGAAACCTGGTTTCTGGTAATCGCTGTAGAGAATCGGTTTCCACAGCTGATTTCTTGGCTGTGTATACAGGTGATCAGAAAGAAAGAAAGCGCAAAGAAAGAATGAGAGCAGCCGAGTGAAACAAGAGGTCATCACCTCGGTCGGATGCAGTCTTGTCTACAAATTCCACCCAAAGTCAGACTAAAACATAAACTTGAACCTTTTACTAAAGGATACTAAGTATCCTCTCGACGTATAAATAAGTCTGTTATGACTATTTGTTAAGTCTCGACAGATGCAGCCATGCTTCCAAAATAAGGTTGAGGGTAGAGGAGAAATCTGACCACTGACCTGCTACATATTATTGACAGATTTAAAGTAAGCAGGTCACTACAGTGCACGTACACATGATCTCAATCACCTCTGAATAACCTGGTTACATGAGAAGATGTAAATGACTGACTGAAAAAATGTAATTTTCTTTTGTTTGAAGACGACCAAAAAAACATCAGATCTGTGTGTTATGTGACAGAACACGACAGCCTTTGAGCTGCAGTCATGATAGTGAAGCGGTCGGTGCTCTCACCGGTCTTCTCCTGGATGCCAGCCAGGCTCCACATGGTGGACTTCTCTGTGTGGTCAGGCTGGCTGGGGTAGCCGGCTGCGGGTCTGATCCCCTGATATCGAACTCTGTGGAGGTCCGCGGCCTGCAGAGCCTCGTCGGAGCTGTAGCCCCACAGCTCCTTACGCACACGGGCATGGAGTTCCTCGGCAAAGGCCTGAAGGACAGACAGAAGGTTGCAGCAGAAACCGGAGAAGCACTGCGGCTGTGACGGTTAACATGTCATTCAGCACCTGGTGTGTTAGGAAGCTGTCCGTACTGTACCTCAGCCAGTCGGTCAGCCAGCGCTTTGACCATGATGCTGCTGTAGTCGTCCCCCTGAGCCTGGAACTGCTGACTCAGCTCTTCAGCTCCAAACACACCCACAGTGAACACGCCGATGTAGTCTGCCACACCGCTGTCTACAGGGGCAACAAAGTCAGACACGCACAGGTAGGGCTCTGAGCTGGAGCTGTCCTTCTTCACCTGCGGCACACACATACACACACATACACACAAAAGTATTACTGTTCTTTTGGAATTGTAAACCATCCGTTTCTGGCTCCACCATTAAGGTACAAATATACTAAAATCAAATCCAAAGTACTGCATATGGAACAAATCTAGACAGCACACATCAGCTGGCTGATGCCTCCACATAATGCTTTGTTTCTGCTACATGTGATCTCCTCAATCTCTGAGACTGTTAACAACAAGAGGGGTTTTCCAGCGGGCCAAGGGTTCTGTAAAATTACCAAGAACATGAAATATAAAAGTTAAACCATTTCAAGGGTGCCACTTTGAAGTGGATGTGTGTACCTGTGTACGACCAGTGATGGGGAGTAACTAGTTAGATTATGTAAGTCTATATGTAATTAAATTACAGTTAGTAATGAAAAGTTTGATGATTACAGAGGGGTTGCACTCGAATATATTCTTCTGGGTAAAAAGCTCATGTAGAATATGTACAATAGAACTTTAATTCTGTTGCTTTTCATTCCTTTCGCTGTGCACGTCGTCTTTTGGTAAATTTCAAGACAATGCAGGCCTGCACAGCCATTGGGAAAAATTTGAAAGCAACACCATCAAGGGTAGGACTGCTTACAAGGAGCCGTCTCTAATGCTGGGATCAGACTACATGAATCCAGCCTGATTTTCAGACGATTTTGTCGTGGCGGACGAATTACCAGCATCATGGCTGATTAGGCGTCTATACTTGTGTAGTGTGACGTGTTAAACGACCTGTCATGCACCCTCTGGGAAGTCTAGCATGTCAGAATTTTTTTTGTTTTGACACGACTAGTGTGACGTCTCCCAGTGTTCCTCAGCATTAACCAATCAGGTGCTCTCTCGAGAGCGCAGTCAGGTGACAAACATGACAAAAAAGAGGAAGAGGAGGAGGGATGCTGAGGTTGCTGCTGTCAGGTGGGACAATGAAACAGAATAAAGTTTGTTGTTTGTACTGACCTCTGCGTGCCACCCTGAAGTGCATCCTGTTTTTCCTTTCTTTTCTTTTTTGCTAGACAAGACCGCCAGCACCACACACGCACACAATGCTTCTGTCGCCATGATTGACAGTTCTTCACCTGCCTGGAACCTCACCTGTTGCCGTAAGCCATGGAATGTGGCGATGGGCTTGGTGTCTCTGTGCACCGTGACATCATCCTTGTACACATTGATGTCATCGCCATCACTCTGGGCACGCCAGAACCCCACCAGGCCACGCCCCTTTAGACTGCAGTTGTCAATCATCTTGTGTAGCAGCTTCTGTGCATCATCAAATACTCGCCGAGCCTCCAAACCTGCAGGAAGCAAAAATGACACTGTCACTGATGTCTTTACTGCACTGTCACTTGCATTTTCATCAAACCTGCGCATTTACAATACAAACTGTTTCCTTACTAATACTGTATAATATCTCAGTTAGCATCCAGTCATCTGTTACATCTGTTCTATAGTGTTCATCCACAATACAGACTTTTACT
Source organism: Chelmon rostratus (assembly GCF_017976325.1). Lineage (NCBI taxonomy): Eukaryota > Metazoa > Chordata > Actinopteri > Chaetodontiformes > Chaetodontidae > Chelmon > Chelmon rostratus. The sequence goes on from NC_055678.1 coordinate 21,194,139, forward strand.
TTTGTAAGTAATGATATGAATTTGTAAATATGAGATAACTTTTTTAAAATGTAAAAAAGATCATAGATCATAGATAAAACTGAGCGTTGACCTCTTCTCACAAAAATAAAATACATGAGTAGAACATCACGCAGCAGAATGGCTGGCTGTAGCTGATTTATGATGAACCCTGACAGAGCTCGAGCTCCTACCAACAGTCTTGTCGTTGAAGATCTTGGGGTAACCTCTGTTGGGGTATTTTCCTCTCAGCTGCCACACATCAAAGAAAGGCTTCCAGTCGATGAAGTCCACCAGACTGTTCAGGTCGTACCAGTCAAACACACGAGTGCCCAGGAACTGAGGATGCACTGAAACACGTACAGTATAACCTCATTGGAGTCACATGATGTTTGAAATGACACACACTGTATCAGTGCATCTGTGGTAGAATACTGCTTCAGTTAACTTACCCGGCCGGGGCACAGAGAGCCAGTCTATATGTAAAGCTTTCTCTCTGGCCTGGGAAAGAGACAGATACTGACGGTCCTGAGGCAACAGAGGGAGATGGAGGATGGAGAGGATGGTAAGGCAATTTCTTATACAGCACATGCAAACACACATCCAACCAACTAAAAAAATCTGATCATTCAAGTAATCCATATATGAATGGTCGGATATACAGTTGTGGTCAGACGTTCATGTTCACTTGTCCACAGTCTTGCAGTATGTTACAGCAGTCAAGAAGTCAGAGTCAAAAATATACATACAGCAAGTTACATTATATCATGAATACTGGTGGCTCTAAAGTGTCATCGGACTCAATGAGGTTGACTCTTAACTTCCTGTCAGTGATTATAATTTCATAGGGTCTTATCGTCTTACAGCACTTACTGCTCGCATTAGACCGAGCCACAAATATCTCACTGTCCGAAGAGTTCAGTACAGATTTACACAAGTCAGCAATGTCACCTGGGGCCATCCCGAGTTTAATGCAAGTCTTTCAATCAGAATATCATAGATCAACCTTCTCAAAGTCAGCTATGACGTCAAGGAAAACAAAAGGAGAAATTCTTTTTGAATCACTGCTGGTCATTGACGGCTCAGGGAAGAAAGTCATGAAATGAAAGAGCAGATGAGACGGAGGAAAGGTTTTAGGTGGTTTAACATCCCGAGCACTAGCGTCTTTGCTTCAATACTCTAAGACTAGCTCCCATCACCTCAACTTGACCCTGTTCTCTTGTCTGATGCCTTTGTGATGACTCTTCAGAGTCCTCCTCTATCACACATACAAGGTCAAGATGAAGGTTGTTACTCCCCTCACTGTGTTCGACTTCTGTGTGATGTACTTGAACTGTGACGGTATGTACGAAGTCTTGGCCACAATGCACTATTTTGTCAATACTGTGTTTTTGGAGGCTTTAGAAAAATAATTTATTTCAAGAATTGGAATGATTATGCAACAAACACTTTCACTCTAGAAAAGATTCAAGATTAGACTGTAGAGTAGAGGGAAGATCTATGGACTGCAGACTCCAGAAGAGCAAATACTATATAGCACAGACTACGTAATATGAACGTATCCCAAATATGTGATGGAAATGCAGTAGATGGGAACATTATAACCGTGCAAATATTTCGGGCAGTGGAGTAAGGAATTTGAAAGAAAACATGGCTGGAGAGCAGACATGGTGTTGAAGAAGTCTGGTGATATTCTACTGTTTATTGTTCTTATGGTCAGCGAATCCCACGTTCAGAGTCAAGTCAACAATGAATGTGTCCTACTAACGAGTGTGTGCATCAAACCCTGATATAGTACATCTCATTCCTGTGTGCCATCGAGCTCCACTGTCCAAAAAAATCTATTAAAAACACATCAATGAGCCAGACCGTGTGCATTTGGACACAATTCCACATCTGCTTCCCCAAATACATGTGTATTAATTCACCACTAGTCCCAGACAAATGTTTGAGTACCGTTTAACAAATGTTTAAAACTACATTGACATCCAGATGTGAGAACATATTGAGAGCCGGAGTGACACATTGGTGTTTGGTCTGTTCATGGGATTTGTTGATATTAAAAAAAAGACAGGAGGCTGCTGTGCTGCTTTTCTTTAAAAGCTTCTATGACATCAAACCTCTGCTTCTGGAACCACGTTTACATTTGCACCATATGCTGCCTTAACAACAACAATATAATAATGTAGCTGGAATTTCAGACAGATGTTTCTTTTCTTATGCAAAACGATACCACATTCAATCAAGTCGGCTTTAGAAACACACTACCATAAATGAGTTTTAGATTTTAGATGGTTTTTCCCTCCTGCAGCTGTGTGAAGGAGGGGCTCAGGTGGGTTTTAATATTACAGCCTGTATTTAGATGCGATAAAGGTTCTAGACACGTGGATGCAATGCTGATCTCAAAGAGGGTTTGGCCACTGTGGGTGACTGGACCCAGCACCCACAGCTGTAAAATCTCTAGTGCCTTCCTTGTTAAAGTTGTCTTACCTTCAGGGAGTCGTAGTGCTCCTGCCTGATATCCTCATACTCTTCTTTCAAGTCCTCAAAGTACTCTTCCTTCACTGCCTCATCCAGGAGCTGTGAGCACTGATGGACAGGAAAACAAGACATCTTTCACATCTGTGGCCACATCATCTAATATCATCTCTCTGATCATCAAACGCAATACAGATGTTCTATTTTCACTTCCCTCTGTTTGTTAGTTTGCTGAATTAGTGAAAAATAGATTTCAATGAAACGGAAAGGAACAAAAAGGAACATGTTTTGTTAAAGATTACTGAAAACATTTCAAATGTAAAGCACCGTACAGCCTTTAAGTGATGTGTAGGCACTACATATCATCATACTGTACATGTCCCAGATTCAAAGCAGATGGGGTGTTTAAAAGAGAGAAATCTGCTTTCATTTAAGATAAGATCAACTTTATTAATCCCCAGCTGGGGCAATGTGGTGATAACTCTACTGCGACAGGATTCCATGCTTTTACTTTGTCTCAGTGGGAGTGTAGTCGGCTGCATTTCTGTTCATATTAAAAGAAAGCTATGGGTTGGTTTTTAGTCTTTAATCCAGAGAGCCTGGAGAAGTTCCATGATGTCAGGTAGATATTCTTACCACCACCACACTCCTGGAGGCATCCAGAACATGGACAACAGGACAAGTGTAGCGAGGGGCAATCTTCACTGCTGTATGTGTCCTATCAAACACAAAACACACAAATTACTCAAGACAGAACTGTAAGGTATCAACCTCAGGTGCTTCCCTGCCAGTCCAACCCAAAGGCCTTTGTATTATTAGCCTTTGACGCTATTTTTTGCGCACCAGAACTACTGTGTCTTTTCTCAGCAACTGCTAACTCAGTTTCACCCAGTGTTGGACAGTTAGCTCACCTCATCGTCCCTGCTCTTAATCACAGGGGTTTTCGCTAGGGGCCGTCAATAAATTACTGTTTGAGTGACACAAAACCAATGCTGGTTTTGTCTATATTAGTTCTAATTCTGCATACTAAATTGGTCTCATGTAGCATGATTTAAATAAATCTTTGAACAGAAAATAATTTCAGGCTTTTCAATAGCTTCCATGTCATGTGCCCACGTGTTGGTACAGTATCTGTTCACTGGTCACATGAGAAAGCTCTTATTCTTCATCAGTCTTGTCTTCACTCTCTCCATCAGGCTGTGTCCTTTTGTCCTGCTCTTTCCAGTTTCTTCGTTTGCCCTCAAGTTGGCATAAATTAACTGCATGTCATGCACGTTCTCCAGCCGTTGCCACATTTGTCTTAACAGACTCCAGGGAGAACCCTGAACCTCATTTTGTGGTGAGTATGGGAGGCATTACTTACAATAACTGAGTACATACAATGGACACATTTCTTGAAGAACATAGTGGAGTTAATTTCATGGGATGTTTCTGAAAGCAAACACTGTGATGCACATCATCATTAGCTGCTCACACTACCTTCTACCATACAGCCTCCCCTCTCCACAGAGATGCCCTGCCCAGCCCCTCATCAGAGGTCCATCTGTACACAACGTTTGGCCCAGCCAGAACCACTGCAGTCAGATGCTGACCTGTGGTGATGAGCAGGGTGGTTGTTTTCTGCACGTCCTGAGTGTCAGGTTACACATTTTTTCTGCACCACATAAATAACATCTCTCGGTGTCCTTGTTAGCCGTGCACAAGACACAGAATACGATGCGACAATAACAATGTGCCGTGTTGAGCTTTTAAGAGCACCTGTTACCTGTCGTACATGTTAGCTGATCAGCTATATTTCTGCCTTCGTCTCAGATTTGTGTTGTGTGTTTGTTTGTGTTTGTTTTACTTTGAGGTGGTGGCTCCTCCAATCAGCAGCGGTATTGTAATGCCCAGTCTCTCCATCTCTTTGGCCACATAGATCATCTCATCCAGTGAGGGGGTGATGAGACCAGACAAACCAATGATATCTGTATGAGCAAAGCAAACAAACACCCTACATTACTGCTGCTGCTAATTCCTAAAAGCATTGACACCATTAATAGTCACAGTGATTTGAATAATTTGCAGTTGACCATGACTTGGATCAGTGGCTACAGAAGTTAACTAGCTCACTGGCCTATCATGGCACACTTGATTGAAATTCTTAAAAAGATGCTCCATCAGCGTCTCACATCGACGGCATGTAATGTAAACTATATAGTGTACCTGCTTTCTGACTGATGGCCTCGCGGAGGATCTTATCACAGGGGACCATCACACCTAGGTCGATCACTCTGCAAGACAAGACGCTTCCTGAATCCCATGGCCAGCCCTCACAAAAACGTTCCTCTTCTCATTTCTCTGACATACATGAAGTATTTATGTCAAGTAATATGAAATCTTTGTACCTGCTGCTGTAACACTCAAATTTCCCCGGCTGGGGATTAATAAAGTCCTTTTCTTCTGATCTTATGTTACTGAACAAACACTCCTAAAGCTCCTAAAACACAAGTTTTAGGAGCTACATTCACTTCTTCCCTGTCTGGATCACATGTGAGTGCTCTACTGTACACTGGCAGAATCTAAGGTTGATGTTGAAATGTGTGGGCAGCACACAGCACACCAGTACACCACACTGCTAATGTGTTCTGTTTCAATAGTCTTCACAATAAGAGCGCTGTGTATCAATAAATCAATAATATGATTCTGCTTGGGGCCTAAAAAGCATGTGCTGGTAGTCACGTCCCTGCATATAGACCTACATGTGGAGATAGCTGACACACACACGCGCACACACACACACACACACACACACACACACAGCAAATTAGTGCCATTAAACAGCTGTAATAGTGTGGGAATGGTGCCCGGGGCCTAGCAACAGATCACCACTGCCATTTCTCTCCCATAATGCAACACTGAGCCCTGTGGGGGGATCAAAAGGCAATGCGATGTGAATTGGTTAATTCTCTGAACTGTTGAGTGAGCTGGTGTCGGTGCGACTCAGCTTAACATTTCACCTCGAACACAGGCCAGCAGCAGATGGTGTGCTGCCAGCATCGGAGGCTCCTGCTGTTCAACCACACACTGTAAATCATCACAGACTTACAAAGTCTGCTTTCTGACTGTCAGTAGTTTGACATTTAAAAACAGCACAGGATATTTACTGTTATTTTCAAAGCAAAGTGTGCTGCCGACACACTGTGAGTGTACTGGGAAGGTGTGGTGGACAAAGACATGCCAAGCAGAGAATTTAAAAAAACCTTCAGCAGCAAACTGGTCTTACCTGAAGTTATTGCAACCCAGCACCACACCTACAATGTTCTTCCCAATATCATGTACGTCTCCCTTCACCGTAGCCAGAACTATGGTGCCCTGAAAGGGATCCTGTAGACCGAGGAGAAACCATCAGAGGAAGTGAAGGAGGAAATCTGTCCATTTTTTAATGTTTGAATTATGTTATAGAGCTGCTCTCTTAGCAACAGACGTTCCCAGCATGATTTTAGCCACTGTAACCACTTCAGTTTACTCTGTAAAGGTGTCCTGAACCAATCTGTAGGATTGGGTTTTGGGAAAATGTATTTGCACAAAGTACATCAGTTCTCAAAATGCTCCATCGCACTCCATTAAATCAGTGGAGCACACCTCCAAAGCACTGCTAGTGGCTGAAACCTGAATTCAAACTTTAGTGTTTTGTTTATGCTGACGATGAAGTGATATACTATTTTATAGGAAACCACGAAAAAAAATTTCAAAAATTGAAATATTGCATTTCTGACTAAAATGTTTTTTTTTTTAAATAAATAAAAACAGACTCATTACATTGACAGATACTGACAGAAAGGACTTGATTTGGACTTCTGTTTAACTTCAAGTTTTAAAGATTCAACTTTAAAATGGTCAGGGTCTCTACACACGTGCCATTATTCATATCTCCTTAAACTAGTTTTTATGTTTCTGTCGACACAAACTTTCATCAGTATGTACAACTGTGGCCCTTCAAGTACTGCGTAACCTCTGGGCATCCGTCATTTAGGGTGCTGAACTTCAAACATTCAATGTTTGACAACACAATCTCTCATAGTGACTTACCTTTGGATATGTAATGTGTGTGATTTGCACTTTTTAGGGTTTAACAGAAAGACACAAGCATTACATCACATACAGGTTTTGAGTTAAAAGAATGCTGATCTTTGTGGGGATTCCTCTGTCGAAATGACAGCTGCATTAATGTAAGTAAGTGCATCCATATTTAGTTGAGACTGACCACGTCCTCAGTTGACTCCGACGATGCCATCATGTCCTTCCTCTCCTTCTCCATGAAAGGAATCAAATAGCCCACCGCCTTCTTCATCACGCGAGCTGATTTGATCACCTGCAAACACACGTGCAAGTTTTATTACTGCTTCAAAATGCTGACCTGCCTGAAACAACTAAAGGCCCTTTCAGGCAGGTCGGACCATGTGACATTTCTGTACCACTTTCAACACAAGCCTGAAAGAAATCCCATCAGCTAAATGTAAAGACTCCAGGTTAAACACATTGCTCCACTTTCTTAAGATCGGTGTAATAAATCTCTAATAATCATGTCTCACGCACAAAAAAACAAAACCAGCTGAAGTTGTTGAGGAGATTCTTCTTGTGACAGATCAGTCAACACATTTGACTCCACGCGGCGACTTCATCCCTTGTAAACCACAATATCATTCAGAGGAGCACTCCTCCAGCCAGCCGCTGATCCACTTCCTTTCAGTTCCCATTCACTTCCAAAACCTGAATTTGGATATTTGTCGATACTGACAACTGATCTGACACCAGTGTTTAATGAATAAGCTGTATGTCTCACTGCGTGGAACAGACTGGGATCAGTCTCTTATGTATCAGGCTTCAATTAAGCATTGCTCTCCTTTACAAGAAGTCAACCTTGGGGAGTATTTGCTCTTTCAAAAAGGCTGCAATATTACAAAAAAGCCTGTCTGCTTAGCACCTGCTGGCCAGACTTTTCCTTCTATTACTTTTAATGGTGCATCCTTGTTTAAGATCTAATGTCAAAGCAATTAGAAAAACTTCAATAATGTTTCTGCAGTGTGTGAGGCAAATCTTTCTCTTTGATAAACAACAAAAGTTGTAAAATGTAAAAATTATTTATTTTCTGGTGCTGTTCTTTCACTTTGCAAAAATAGAAATCGTAGTGCAGCGATGCACAGACCTGAACGGTCATCTTTACATTTATTGGCTCCTTTAAAACATTTTTTGTCATTCGGCTTCATGCTACGATCAACAGGCGCCTACGCAGACGTGTGTGGTTGCATGTTATCAGGCCACTGCCAGTCAGATCTGATCAAACCACACCTACACAGTCCACAGTCAAGGAGTCTGTGCAGTGGCATTCATCGGCACTCAGTGGCACGCTCCAACATCCCTTTCTAAGACAGACACATTGGAAAAAACACAGCAACACCTCTGAAAAGCCTGTTTTCTTCTTTTAATTCCCAAGTATGATCACGTTTGACAAGTGAAAGAACAGAGCAGCCTCTATGATGAAATGAGAGCAGGATTTAATGCTGCTGCCTCACTTTCTGTAGAAGGTGTAGCTGTTAATCTGCTTCTGTTTGTTTTAAATATCATAGCCCGAGTAGCAGCGCTGCTGTCTTGGGGTCAAGCCAATTTATTCCACACAGCGTGCTGCGCCTGACTTCATGATAGTTCAGTTTACTAATACAATAATCCAGAATTCAAAAGGCTGAGGAAATGACTGCATATTCAAACACTCAGCAGTGGAGACAAGAAAAGATGGAGCTGGAATAGATGACGGAGGTCAGGGAGAACATCTGGGACCATAAGGAGGCAGAGAGGAAAGCAGAGAAGCAGCTCTTCACACAGATTATCATCCAGCTTCAGGCATGCTGCCTCAACTCAGTGTTGTGTGTGTGTTTCAGACAACTTCAGGTCTGTGGAAGTGGAATAAAATGTAACACTACTGGAGGAGGAGCAGATATTCTGTAATTTGGAGGTTTGATAATGGTGGTGAACAGTGCTGTCCTACATGTCAGAGGTGTTCAGATAAATGGTGCACGCCAAACATGTACTCTGAAACTGAATTATGAGCACCAGTGCACGTGATTAACACGCTGTGCTGTGTTTCTTTTGCTTGTTTTTCAGTCGGGTAAGGGAAAAGGAACAAATAAATACATAAACATAAGTTTATTGAACCGTTATCTATTATTAAAATAATATATAATTGTGCACAGGCAACTTTGGAGGAGCTTTGGAGTTGTGTGATGCATCCTCTGACCATTGTGAGACGCTGTAGGATGATGGCTTGTGACGTTCCCCGTTTGAATAATATATTTTGCGTTAGCATCCCTGGCAGCCAGCTCTGCTGCCGCCTCAGTGCGAGTGCAGAATGTTGTTGCACTCTTCCACATAACACGACTCAGAGTTAGACCACACACACAGGCGATACACAGCTGACAGCAACAGTCGGGAGTTCCAGGCGATACCAGAAACGCTTCTGCAGGACAGGTGTGCGTACCTTGTGTTGCTTTGTATGTGATGGTCCAAATTTCCCATCATGCCCTTGGTATGCTGGACTGAGCAGTTTGTTAAGTTTGCTGTTTGTTTTGCTGTTGGTGTTTGGAATGTGTCTGTTCAGAACATGGTGGTGTATTATTATGGTATATTTAAGCTCCTGCCACTTTTGTGCTTGTTAATAGTTTCAACCATTAATGAAGGTGTTTGTTACATTTCTTGACCCAAGCTGTCATTTAGCCAAACATCACATTCGTGCTGCAAAAAGATGTAAAAAAAGGAATGGAATTGAATAGGTTGCCACTGATACTCGTTTGAGGTGAGGACCACGGATCACTGCATCCCTACATGAAATTATGAAAATGCAGCACAATGATTTTTATTCAGAATGCCAATGTTGACATCATTAACATCACTCTATGATCTGGCACTGTTGAACATTGTAGATGGCAAAATAATTTTCTCTCATATAACGATGCACTTGATGGGGAAATGTTTTCACTATGAGAAGAATGGTAGGCATCCTTTACAGAGTCATTAACTGAGGCTTTTCAAGTTTTTCCATCCATCACTGATGGACTCTGGACCACTGTTCTCCAGCACTGACGCAAAGATCGTACGAGCACCGAGGCTCTATCAGTCCTGTCGTGTTTGAATAAAAACACCAGGAAGCATGCACAAAAACAATCCGCGAGGGGTCGCTCCTACCTGCGGCAGGAACATCTTCCCAGCTCCAAAGAGATCTCCCACCACCTTCATGCCGTTCATCAGGGGGCCCTCGATGATGTGAAGGGGTCGGGAGTAGCGGTCGACCTGAGCCCGACACTCTTCCACATCCTCCACCACAAACTTGTCTATTCCCTGACAGCAGCATCACAGGATGCAGCATCACAGGAGAAAAGAGAAGGACGTGAAGAAGACATGAAATGGACGGCAGGTGAACTTTTAACACATCAAATTATCTGCGCTTTTTCATATATATTTTTTCTCTTCTTAGCAGGGTTTACTTATGAAGCTAAAAGGAAGGTGAAAATAGAATTACTCATGTGCAAAAAAAAATTTCCATTGTGAACTGAGCCATCCTTCTCAAGGCAATATTATTTCATTTAATGTATTTAATGAATATATGCATAGCTAATTTTATTTTGTATCCCTTTTTATTTTCAATTTATTCATTATCTCTGTCTTCTTTTTGTTCTTGCTATTATTGCTGTCTGTAACAACTTCATTTCCCCATCATGGGATCAATAAAGTTTAATCTCATCTTAAAAAATCTATACTGCAAAAAGCATTCTTTGAGCTGTGTCCAGACAGACACTTCACAGTCTTGTTGCAACAGGAAACTTTTGGCGGCATGGGAACCAAAACCAGGCAGAACCTGACATTAAAATGATCTGCTCCTTTAAAAAAATCAGACCAATGAATTCGTCATTACTCGTGGAAACACTTGTGGAATGTTACATAACACTTTCAGTAAGTCGAGGTGCACGCTTCAACATGTCTCAGCGAGTTCAGGCGTCCACGCAAACCTTCCAGGATCAGAGTGAGAGCAGTGCATCATCAGCGTGGTTAGGAGCGCGGCTGTGGATCGGCTCACTATTGATACATACTGGCCCATTCTTCCAAACAAATCCACAACAGAGGGAGACTGTGACTGAATTTAACTGATGATTAAGGAGACTCAGACTTTTGAGAGGTTGTTCAAATGTGTTTGTGATCTTATTTTCTTAAAATAAATAAGTTAACGTTTAAAAGTATGTCCACAATAAGCCAGCTAGACATGAAAATACTGTTTGGGTGTAAAAACACTATATATGCTGTCTGGTAACAACACAGCTTTCAGTTTTCATCCATTGAACCTGTTTTCCATTTCTGTTGTCAGACATGTGCAGACAGTCCTGCGGCACAAAATAAATATAAATACAGCTTTAACACAACGGTAGGTGTAGGCCTGATGTGTGATTGAATATACTGACATTTCAAATCATGATCATTTAAATGTCACTGATTTCAATTATCACAGTGCAGAGTAAAGCTATAATTATTTGTGTTTGGGACCCAGTATATTAGCGATGAATGAGCTGATTCAGAACACAGAGAACAGCTACAAGCACATCAATCCTTCATCTGTCCATCCTCACACACAGTGAGAGAAAGGTAGAGGTGACGCACAATCAGCCACAGTCAGTTATACAGTCCCGGACCATGTCTGAGCACACAGCTTTTCTGATGTTTCTGTCTCATAGCATCATGATCAGTGTAGATGAAGGAAAGCCATTTAACCGGCTGTAATACAGATACAGGAGGGGTTCTCTAAACTGGTGGAAAAAATCTCCCACAGATCTAATCTCATCTAATCTTATTATCAGATGTCTTACCTTAATGAGAGCGTACTCCAGCCTGTCCTCCACACTTCCTTCTCTCCACTCGTCTGTCTGAACCACCTTCTTCCCTCCTTTCGCATTGCTCTGTGAACAACAGCAGTCAAATCAGCATCTGCTAACCAAACCAAACAACTGCCACCTGCTGTATGTGTGTGTGTGTGTGTGTGTACCTGTGCGTAGGCCAGTAGTTTCTCTGTAGCATCAGCATCTCTGTTCCAGATGAGGTTTTCACACAGCAACAGCAGCTGTTTATCTATGTCATCGTAGACCGGCAGGTTCCCAGCGTTCACTATGCCCATATCCATACCATCCTGAGACAGGCCAGGTGACAGACAGTGAGTGGATGTGTAGGAAATATAAAGCCTGTCAGTGAGTGCTAACAGCCTGAAGTCCTCCTCTCACTGGACTGGTATTTCCTAGGGACCTCAGGTGATTCAGGAATTGAACACCCACATCAGGGGTTTTGTGTGGTTCCAGCGTGATTCACTCACATTTACTGAGGATTCAATTCTGAGGATTATTTCCAGATATACTACATGGTCAAAAGTATGTGGACACCCCTTCTGATAACAGGATTCAGCTGCCTCAGCCAGTCCCACTTCTAAAAGGTACATCAAACTCAGATTTCCATCAGCTTCGTCAGCATAAATACATGTAAATATACCTGCATGTGTGCAATCCTACAGCTCTGATACAGCCGCCTTTAACACTGAAGGCTGCAGTGCCACAGATAGGGCTGTGAGGATGTGCTTATCTCTCGACTGGATACTATCACAGCACTTGGGTGCAGATTCGATATGTATTGCAATTATTATGTATTGCAATCCAAGTGTTCGATTCAATATTACGATTTATCAAAATTTCTGTTTGGTCTTCTAACACTAGGCCATGGGGAAAAGTTGAATCATGCACTTCTAGAGACTGAATTTTATGAGTAACATTTCCAAAAATAATGCACATCACATGTCAGTTTTACTATTATTCATCTCAGGAGCCTAAGTGAGTTGGGTTTTTTCCCCACAGAACGAAGGTAAGGCAGCAGCTAAAGTTGCAAAAACACCACAATCACATTATCTATTGAATATTGATTTAGAATGTCAATACTATGAATGAAGTTTTGAAGCTTTGAAATATTCAGTCAAGCCCGAAAAAGATTTGTCTAAATCTGCCCCCCAGAAAAAAATACAAAAAATACTATGAAAAATACTTCTGTCCTGATTATTTACAATAAACCAAACACTTTACTTGTTGCTCTTTTCCTTGAACTCTGTTGACAGTATGGTCTGTGGGGGGGGGGGCAGCTGTGTGTCGGCGTTTACCTTGATGGCGTGGTAGAGAAACGCTCCATGCATGGCTTCCCTGATGACCTCCATCCCTCTGAAGGAGAAGGACAGGTTGGATAGACCTCCACTCACCCTGGCTCTTGGTAATGTCTCCTACACACACACACACACACACACACACACACACACACACACACACACACACACACACACACACACACACACACACACACAAATCCTCATAAGAATAATAGCTTTTTCTATTTTATTTTGCTTGGTAATGATCTTCTGTACATGAATCCATGTTCCTGATGTAATTGGTATCCAGTAGTTTGTACGTCAAGCTAACCAGGAAGTTGAACAACCTTAAAACTTTTTTGGGTTGCTGTGAAGAGCTCCAGACGACCTCCATCAATCACATGGTGATCTGTGATCTACCACAGATGAGATTACTGTGGGAGTATACAGGGACAGCTCTTTAAGCGAGCTTTGAATTTATTTGACCTTGAACAAGTAACAGTGGTTCCTCATTTGATTATCAGACTCAGAAAAGGACTGTGGTTGCTAATTGCTATTTTGTATGAGGATGCTGTGAGAGGTGGACAGAATTGCAGGCTTCTGCACATAACGTGGGGGTTGGTTGAATTTGTGTTCATTCTTGGCTCTGACAGGTGTATTACCTTGATAAGTTTGGTGGCTCTGATGAAGTTGACGGCGTACTCGTTGTGTTCCTCCATGCCTGTACCGATGGTGAGGATGTTGGGGTCAAAGATGATGTCACTGGGGTTAAATCCCACCTTGCTGACCAGCAGCTTGTAGGCCCGAGTGCAGATCTCGACTTTACGGTCTGTATCTGTGGCCTTAAGAAGAGACTTGTCAGCACACGAGAGTGTTTCTGTGTGAATGTATGTGTGTGTGTGTTTGACTCCTCACCTGTCCCTCCTCGTCGAAGGCCATGACCACCACAGCAGCTCCGTAGCGCTTCACGGTGGCAGCTCTGAGCAGGAACTCGTCCTCTCCTTCCTTCAGACTGATACTGTTGACTATACACTTCCCCTGACAGCATTTCAGCCCGGCCTCAATCACTGAGAAGTTAGAGGAGTCAATACACAGAGGAACCTGGGGAGGACAGGGAGGGGCTGATGTACTGAGCAGGTTCATTCATAGATCAGCTATTTTACAGCTTCATATGCTAAATCAGGCACTTTCAACTGAAAGGTGATGGTTAATGTTGCAAACAAGACGAAACAGAAACTATGCTATTAAAAAAAAGACACATTTGGAAACAGCAGCAAGAATGTATCCACTTGCTTGCACCACACACACACACCACAAGGGGGCACACACACTATCCCTGATGCAAAGCGATGCATTCATTGTTTGGGTGCAAATTAAAATTGACAGCAAAACTACGGGTCTACAGCCCCTCCAGCAGCTCTGTGACGGTGTACTTAGCACAGCAGTGCAGTTTAAGCTAAATGCTCGTCAGTATGCTAACATCCTCACGATGAAAACGGTATGCTGATGTTTAGCAGGCAGCATGTTTACCATGTTCACCATCTGAGTTTAGCATGCTAACATTTGCTAATTAGCACTTAACACAAACTACAGCTGAGGCTGAGGGGCACGTCGTTAGTTTGCAGGTACTGGATCATAAACCAAAGTATTGGACAAAATCAAATTGTAACCTGCTCATGGTGAATGGCACATGAATGTGTGTATTGAATTTTGTGACAATCCATCTGACAGTTGCTGAGATATTTCAGTCTGGATGTCTGTGGCCATCTGAAGAGCCACACTGCTAACACGGCAAGACAACAACAACTGTAGTGCTGGCTCCTACAACCACAATCTACAGCGTGGGAGATTTGAAATTAAGTGTCAGTTTCTGTAATATATTATAATGACTACATCCAATATCATATGGTAACACAGCCATGGATCTTATTGAGAAATTGTATGTGCTCATTTTCACTGTCTTTAAATCTCCTACCCGCGCAATATCTGGCTCAGAGGCAATGAAGTTACAAAATCGGGCCATAGCTGTTGGCCCCTCCAGCATCCCCTCATCCATGTTTATGTCCAGGACCTGGGCCCCCATCTCCACCTGGGCCTTCGCAATGCTTAGAGCCTCCTGGACAACAGCACAGACGCACAGACAAACAGATGCATGTAACCTTGAATTTCAGCTATGCTCATGATTTGGGTCTACAACTGCTACTACTAATAATAATCATAATCATAATAATAATCATTATTTTATTTAAAATCTGGCTCACCTCGTAGTTTCCTGCCATGATCAGTTTGGCAAACTTGCGTGAGCCAGCCACGTTGCAGCGCTCGCCAATATTAACAAAGTTGGTGTAAGGGCCAATCCGGAATGGCTCCAAACCTGGAAATGAGAAAGACATTTGTATTTTGGACCTCTCCTGTAGAGGAGCAGCAGGTTTCCAGCAGCAATGTTTGATTTTAAAAACTACAAATATGAACAAACTCCCATGTCTGGACGTAGATAATCAGATAATAAGTGAAGGCACTTACGAGATAATTATTTGTAGGTATATAAAATAAAAATGAGAATAGATTAAATCGAAACTATGCAAACGCAAAAAACTTAAACTCAAACTACAGGCAATAGCAGTACACACACAGTGCCTTGTTCACAACTAGCGTTGCAGTTTCTCATATTTACAGTTTTACTGATATTTTCCTGCTTGTTATTAACTCTGCTAAGGAAGAGATGTGGTCAAAAGGTCCTGAAAAGGCTGATAAGTAGAACCTGAGTTAAGGTTTTTATTTGATCAATCTACATTATACTGAAATAATTGAGAAACAGTTGAACATTGAGGAAGTTTTATGTTTGTAAATTATAACACATTATGGTCTTTAAAACAACCCTGATTCCAAAGAAAGTTGGGACGTTGCACAAAATCAAATAGACTTTCATAGTTTGACAATCCTTTTTGATATATATCCAACTGAAAATATGAAAAAGACAATATATTGAATGTTTGACCTCATCAGCTTCGTTGAGTTTTGTAAATATCTGCTTATTCTGAATTTGATACAGCAACACGTTTCCAACAAGTTGGGACAGGAGCAACAACAGACTGGGAAAGATGTGGAACACTCCAAAAATGCACAATTGCAAGGAATGTAGGGATTTCACCATCTACAATCCATAACATCATTAAAAGATCCAGAGAATCTCTGTGCACAAGGGGCAAGGCTGAAAACCACCAAGGACTGTCTGTGACCCTCCCTATCCCAGAGGATATCACTACAAGGGCGCAGGGACACTTCGGAAAACTGTTGTCAGGAAATAGAGCAGATGTTTATGGAAATCAAGGATGTGGTGTCCTCTGGGCTTAAGGAAAAGCATCCAGATTGTTAGCATCAGTATCTGTGATGGTATGAGGGTGTATTAGTGCCCATGGCAGGGGTAACTCGCACATCTGTGAAAAGGTCCGTAGAGGTTTTGGAGCAACATGTGCTGCGGTCCAGTAGACGTCTTTTTCTCGGACGTCTCTGCTCATTGCTGATTGCAGATGATGCTGAGCCACATGCAGCACGTTTTACAGCAGCGTGTAACCTCAGTTCTAAAGTGCTTTCTGAGTGTTGCTAAAAGAGAAGAGGATGTAGCACAGAGGCAAACATGCCACTGTCATTACTTTCTGGAATGTGTTGCACACATCAAATTCAGAATGAGAGTGTATTTACAAAAACCAAGTTTAGTCAAGTTTACCAGATTGAACATTAAATATCTTATATATTATTATCTGCACTGTTTGGATTTTAGCAGCCCACTGTTTTTGGAGTCTAGGTCATATGTTCTGTCTCAAATAAGTTGGTTCTTTCTGTATTTGACAATAAATAAATTGCTATTTGAGAATTTACTGCAATTCGAGTCATCAGATCAACATCCTAAATTCATTCATTCATATTCAATTTTACCACTTTAGACATGGACGTTTCACTGAAAATGAGATTCACTTAATTTTGTAACATTATATCTAGGTTTGAGACCAGACTCTGTTCTGGGTTTCCCAAATAAATATATGTTCAGTATCTTGTTGATTGCCAGTAAGAAAGCCCTCACAAGAAAATTGATGTTAACAGATACACCCACGATTAAGGATTGGATAGCAGTAATTCATATCATTTTTTGTCATCGAAAAGCTTACTTTTGCTCTACGGTTAGAACAAGAGAGGTTTAATAATTGCTGGACATCCTGGAGGAAACCTGTAGTTACAGTTACACAGTTACATCTGACTTTACATGGTTAGCTGTAGTAATAAGGGGCATGTTGAAGGTGATAGCACCCCCTTTTAGTTAACACCTTGTTCCTGTATCTCCAAAGCTACCTCGGTGTACGTCAGGGGTCATATTTTGATTGTTTTATTTTATTTGAACTCTATTTTTATGTGAATTTTCTGTTACCTGGGATTGAGGAAATGGAAAAACAGGAAAAAATGTTTACATGATGTGCTGTAAGATTTGTTATGATTTTGTTCTAAATAAAAATTTGAATGAAAGAAAATGAGATTCACACACAAGTATTACACAGGTATTATTATGATCATTAGTATTACCTGCCAGCAGCATGTAGTCTTGATAAATATCAGCAGCAGGAACTCTTGGCTTGCAGTGTTTGACTGCTTCAGATATGGCTCTGCACGAGAGGGACGGAGGGGAGGGAAAAGGTTTTAAAATGACAGAAAATTCAAAGAATAACATTTGATGTCAAAAACATGACAGTGACCTGATGTGTCCTGGAGTGGTCCCACAACAGCCTCCCACAATGTTCACCAGCCCATCCATCGCAAACTCCTGCAGAACAAAGTTAGAAAGTTGATCCAGTGAGGCGGTCAGGATCCGCTTGACTTACTTAGCACACGTTTAACCATTCCTCACTTTCAGCTGTAGCAAAGAAAGAAAAATGGCTGCACAATTATGTTCCACAAACCAACCCAGAGCCAACACATACTGAGAAGGAGGTGTGAGGCATGGCATGGAAAATGTTTTCAGGACTAACGTAGAAGAAATCCTGGCAGTCCTGAAAAGTACAAGCTTTACTGTAAACAGGAAATCAGAAGATTATTAATATTACAACAGAGAGCCTTCTTGTTAGGATTGTTAGGAAGCCTCAGGGCCACGACACCCCCTTCAAAATCAGTGATGTGTATCTTAACATCTGCACATTAATAGAATAGAACGGAACCTTTAAATTGACGGCCGTTACTTGTGGAGTTTCATCGTACTCTCCAAATGTGTTGGGAAGACCTAACAGACAAACAGATAAGACACGGAGATCATTACATCATCAATATGATGCAACAGAAATAAGGCCACAGGTCAGTGTGTGTTACAGCGGCTTAGAGAGGACGGCACAGTCATTTCAAGGGAACTAAAGGGGCAATAAATCCTACCTGCTCTGTGGCAACCATCGGATGGCTGTTTCTAATATTCTGTCCACATCATAGTTTATGTAAATGTATGAAAGGGTGAGCCATGTTCAATTAATTTATGAGTTTATAATAAATAGCACTTTTGTGTGGAGTCTGAAGTGTGCCAAAGGAATTATTATGGACCATGTGTAATTAATTTAAAATACAATATTATACAATTTCTAAAGCTATTATGTGTATCATGCATAAATACATTCAAATTCAGAAAAAACAAGATCATTACATCCTCATTCTGGCTTTCAATGAAACCATTTTTACATGGAAAAAACATTTTCTTACTGAGTGTGGCTTACCTGCATTGGGATAGCAGCTGATGAAAGCTGAGGTGCTTTTTCCGATGGCCTCGATGAACGGCCTCATCTCTGTCGCCCCCAAGGCACAGTTCAGACCAATACTGCAACACAGACAGGGAGCAGCACGAGGACTGAAGCGGCTGCATTCGTGTCACAGCGAGCGTATTTAAGCATGTATGTACGGTAACTCACCAAAGAGGTTTAGCGTGGGATACACTCACTACAAAGGCCTCTCCTGTCTGACCGGACAGAGTTCGTCCACTCCGGTCGACAATGGTCCCTGAGATCTATACCATGAGTGGGACAAGATATACAGTAAATATACAGTATGTCAACTAAACCCCTCCTTCTTTCATCTGAAAACTGCTCTATGATTCTAAGGCACACAATATAGTTGGAATATAATAGACACATACTTCCATACAGATTAACTTGTGTGCATAAACTACTAGCAGAAATGATCAGTGAGAGCGTGAATGAAATATCCCAGACGTACAAATATAGGCTTTCTTTCGTGGGTCTTTTCAAACAGCAGGTCGATGGCAAATAAGGCAGCCTGCAGAAGGAAGCATACACACAGCAGGCAGAGACAGTTATTAAAGATCTTTGTTACAGCTTTAAGTTTCATTAGCATGTTATATAAAGCATTACACACGCACGCACACACGAATGCACTCTCAATTTCTGAATATGCTCTCAGAGTTACACACGTTGTACGTATAGAAATATAGAAATGAAAGAGGAATGAGGTCTCGTATACAGCAGGTGTCTAAAGTCTTTTCTGAAGTTACTGCTATAATCAAACTGATTGGCTAACATATCTTAACCAATCAGGTGAGAGTTACCTTAGCGTTGGCAGTGTCAAAGATGGTTTCAACCAGAAGGATGTCTGCGCCTCCATCTAATAAACCTCTGACCTGCTCTGTATAGGCTTCAACGAGCGCATCAAATGCTGAGGAAAACATGCACACACACGCACACACACACGAATACACTCTGAATATGCTCAGACAGTTAATGTATATATATATATATATATCTGCTAACCCACATGTTGACACATTGAAATGGGAGGCAGCTGGACTTCAGCTGCACCCTCCACTACAGTGCCCCTCGCTGGTGTCAGTGTTTGGTTTGTCCATCCTGGGCTACTGTCGAAATATGGCAATACAACATGGCAGACTCCACGGAAGAGGACCTGCTCACTAAATTATGAATCCTATTATGGCAAAGGGATGACCCACTGTACTCTGCCTCTGATTGGCTAGTGGTCGTCACCTTCATTGGTTGGGCTGGTTAGTTAATCTGAGGCAGAGTAGGGCGGGTTCAACCCTCAGTCATTGTGGTATTTGCTCCCGTTTCAGGTGATGAAACAGGACTGAAAACATAATTCTAATATTCCATTCAATTTCTGCCCAAAGATCCCTCCCAGTGCTACACCCTGAACCTTTAAGTCATCTTACTGATGTTCCTGAAGTCAGGTCTCTCCACAGATGGGGAAACAGACAGGGTTTTATTAGTAGGACCCACTGCCCCGGCCACATAGCGTTTACAACCTGGTGACACACACACACACACACACACACACACACACACACACACACGCACACACACACGCACACACACACACGCACACACACACACGCACACACACACACACACACACACACAGATTACAGTTGATGCTACACACATAAGAAAATCCCAGAGAATGTGGGATTGGACATTAATCTACCCGATGTGCTGCTAAAATGCCAAAAATTCAGCTGACCGGTTTGTTTGGTGACATCGTCGGCAGCCTTCCTCGCCAGCTCCGCGGACACCTTGTTGAGACGATAAGCCTACACACCAAACACAACAACACGTCTCCATTAAGCTAGTGATAAACTCCATATTATTTTTTATGATTACACTGACCTGCAAATAGTCTTATCTTGACAGTGGGAACTGATAAGAAATGCCATTAAAACGAAGTAGTGACACTACTGTGGTGCACCACACTATGAAGACAACTTATGAGGGCTGACAATGTTATACCTGTTAATGTGACAAAATAAGGATAGAATACAGCGCAATAAAATTCACAAACCATACAACAGCTATACTAGTATTTACTAATAATGTAAAACAGTGGACCACAGGACAGATATGAGTATTTTTGAGCTGTTTCCACCACCACCATATATTACTATAGACTTTGTTTTAATGACAGCTAGAACTATTTAATGGACCACTTCAGTATGAATTGCAACATTGATGAAAAAAAAGTGATAAAATCTGTCATGTTGTGAAACTAGGTAGTACATTACTGTGTGGTGTAATACCTAATTTATGAAGATGTTTTGATTTTGTATATTATATGATGTTCTTTAGGTGAAAATGAGTTATCAGTGAGTATAGTATTATGAGTTTTGCAAATCGACACCATGCTGTGAAAATGGAGTGAAAGCAGTTGTGAACAGTGTAAAAACGGACAAATAAATGTCTCGTCTGTTCATTCGTATGGAGCGAGGTTTGTTGAGACAGAGGGTGTGTGTCTCAGCTGTGCCTGCTAAGGGACGGTGTTGTAGATTAAGGTGGAGATAGCAGCAAGGTCATTGAACTCGGTGAATAGTGTACAGCTGCAGGTAGAAAGGTGATTGGTCTATCTGCCTTCATCACTGGTCAGTTAGCAAACACCAGCCACTATGTTTCTACTATCAGCAGTCTGTGAGTGGTCGACAGTGGTCTCGCAGGGTCAGACATCGTACCATGTGCTCCAGTCCATAGTCTGCCTGAGCGGTGGAAGTGCTACTGAATGTGTTGGTCTCTATGATGTCAGCACCAGCCAGCAGGTACTCCTTTAAACAGAGGAGAGCAAAGGTTAGACACTGTGTCATGGGGACCATTCTCTCAGCAGGCAGTCGTCTACACGGTGACGTTCTCTTTATTTGTTCTGGGTTGGTAGCAGAAATCTCAGAGACAGCAGAGACAAGACAAAATCACAAGTCAAACTGGCTGCATGGCTGCCTGACGTCCTGACAGTAAGTGTGGGCGAGCAGACGTCCCTGGATGAAGTACCTTGTGTATTTTGTAAATGATACCGGGCTGTGTGATACTGAGAAGGTCATTGTTGCCCTTCAGTGGAAGAGGGTGCTCTTTAAACTCGTCCCCCCTGAAATCTTCCTCTTCAAGCTTATGCTGCTGGATCATGGTCCCCATACCACCGTCCAAGACCATGATCCTTTGCTGCAGCACTGCTCGTAGCTCGGACTCTAAGGGACATTTGCACTCTGGAAAGAAAACAAATGGGACAACGTAAAATTAGACAAAATAAAAGATCTGTAAAACTAAGAGATCAGGGATCTGTCAACACTGAACTCAGACAGCTTCCCCAGACAAGAGAGGCGCTGCTCTCTCATCCTTGGTTTTTGTCACATTTAATTCAAAAAAGGCTTCTTGACACCACTTAGAAAAATCATCTGACAGGAACATGAGACGTTTCACCCTCCTTCAGAAGGCTCACTATAGCTGTGTCAACATCCAGGCAGATCAAGTTGAGTGGAGTCAGAAGCTGGTGAAAGGTCTGCGAACAACAATCTGGCATGGTTCTTACTACCCTTTAAGGTCTTATAAATAAATGTGTTTCTTCAAGAATAGAGTCCAGGTTATGGATTAAGTGGAATATCTCACAGTGTAAAATGTCCCCCTCTGGTGGACAAACTATGTAACAGCGGCACTGTGTCTCAATCATATCTTACTAAGTTAATTATCATGTCTCATTTCTGAATAACAACTTCTGTGATAAGCCAATATGGCCTGATGTATTGACCCTGCTGATTTATTTGTGGGGCTCTGTCGCGCATCCCTTTAACCACAGAGTGCACTTTGAATACACACATCTGGCCTGCAGCTGTGTGATGGCTGCAGGGACTCTATGACTGTTAGTTGTAGTGGTATGTTTTAACAGCATGTGTCCCATTGTGGATGATTATGAAGAGGGAAATAAAGTTAACTTTCAGAGCTGCTCCACCACTTGTCTCCCTCCCCACCCAGCGACCAATAGCTGCTGATCTCCAGCCTCCACCGGCTCTGGATCCATCCAGCATGGCTTCTCTCTGTGCTGGTGAAAGCACAGCTATAACTTGGTCCCAGCTGTCATGAGTCCTCCCACCGGAAGCAGAGCAAAGTGAACTAACACCTACCTGATGAGCCCTACCTGATACATGCACACCTGAACACTGACTCCCAGTCAGCCTCAGGACAACACCTCTGGTACTAGTTGACCTAAAATAGTTCCCTTCACTGCCATGGTGTGTACTGCTGGAATAACGTTAACTGTCGTAGCATCTCTGCTCACAGTAAACTGTCACAACCGGTTACATGTGGCGTTAATAGCTAGCTAATATCACTAATCACACATAAACACACGCGCGCGCGCGCACACACACACACACACACACACACACACGTGGTGCAGCAGGACAACTGAACGGCCGAAGTTCAGTGAGCAGTGACACACAGTACTGCAGGCTAAAAGCTAACTGTTGAGGCTGGGAATGCTGAGCATATTTACCCGCTCCTGGGGGGTACTGAGGAATGGCGTTAGTCGGAGCCATCATGTGAAGAGCCAGCCTTGAACACAGCTCCACGATCCGTCTGAAGACCGAGCGGTTAATCTTTACGCTGGAACTTTTGCGGCCAACTCGCAGTTTATTCCGCTGGCGCTTCAGCCTGTGGTAACATCTGCACTTCCGCCCTGAGTCCTTCACAATAAAAGCCTCACCATAACTCCAATAATGTATAGTGAGAGATTTGCTTTATTCGTTATTGATTCGTGTGTTTGGTATTAGATTCCGCTCTCGTAACACAGTAGACTCAATCACCACCTAGATGTTCAGGCTGAAGACCAAGTCTGTGAAGAGAGGAAGGACAGGAATGAAGCACATCACAGGGATGAAGGGGAAGGACAGGCAGACATCAGGGAGCCTGGACAGAGCAAACCAGTTTAACCTGTTTTTTTAACAGGTTTAGCTCACCTCCTGCCACCTCTCAGACGCCCCCTGCCTCCCACACACCCACACTGTCCCAAATGGCTAGCACCACCCCCCAGCATTCTCCTGCACCATACCTCTCCATCTGCCCCCCCTCCTTCTCCTCCTCCTCCCCTTCCCCCACTGAGGACACCAGCATTAACCACCCAACTGTGACTTCAGACCAGGTAAAGAGGCAGCTGGAAAGACTCAATCAGTGAAAGGCAGCAGGCCCTGATGGCATCACGCCTAGGATCCTGAAGACCTGTGCTAGCCAGCTGTCTCCTGTACTGGAACATCTGTTCAACCTGAGCCTGAGTCAGGAGAAAGTCCCGAGGCTGTGGAAGACGTCCTGCCTGGTTCCAGTCCCCAAGAAGTCGAGGCCATCTGACCCAGCTGACTACAGACCAGTCGCCCTCACATCCCATGTGATGAAAGTCCTGGAGAGACTGGTCCTGGCCCAGCTGAGTCCACCTGCCTATCAGTCCCATTTAGGAGTCGAAGACGCTGTCATTTACCTGCTGCAACAAGTCCATATGCATCTTGATGGTGGAGGAGGCACTGTAAGAATCACATTCTTTGATTTCTCCAGTGCCTTCAACACCATTCAACCTCTGCTATTGGGTGAGAAGCTGCGGGGGATGGGTGTTAACGACGCAGTGATCTCCTGGATTGCTGACTACTTGACAGGCCGGCCACAGTTTGTCCGTCTGGGCAGCGGGCTGTCTGATGTGGTGGTCAGTGATACAGGAGCTCCACAGGGGACTGTGCTTTCTCCTTTCCTCTTCACCTTATACACCTCTGACTTTAAGTACAACTCTGAGTCATGTCACCTGCAGAAGTTCTCTGATGACTCAGCTGTTGTCGGGTGTATAAGAGAGGGAGAGGAGGGGGAGTACAGGACACTGATAGACAACTTTGTTGAGTGGTCCGAACAGAACCACCTGAGGCCGAACATCAGCAAGACCAGAGAGATGGTGATCGACTTCAGGAGGAAGAAGACGCCTTCACAGCCACTACGGATCAGAGGGGAGGTGGAGGACTACAAATGCCTTGAAGTGGTGATCGACAACAGACTGGACTGGAAATCCAGCACAGAGACTGTGTACAAGAAGGGGATGAGCAGACTCTACTTCCTGAGGAAACTGAGATCCTTCAACGTGTGCAGCAAAATGTTGGAGATCTTCTACCAGTCTGTGGTTGCCGGCGCCATCTTCTTTGCTGTTGTTTGTTGGGGGCAGCAGCATCAGAGCCAGCGACACCAACAGACTTGATAAGATCATCAAGAAGGCTGGCTCTGTACTCGGACTCAGACTTGAGTCTTTTGAGACTGAGGTGGAGAGGAGGACACTGAATAAACTGTTATCCATCATGGACAATGATCAGCACCCTCTCCATCACACAGTGGACAGACAGCGGAGCACCTTCTCCCACAGGCTGCTACAGCTCCGCTGTCGAAGGGACAGATACAGGAAATCTTTCCTGCCACATGCCATTACACTGTACAATAACAGCTGAAAAAAAAAAAATACAATACTTCTTATCACTACTGTTTGCTTTTGATATTTTATTATTACGTAAACAATTTTTACTGCTTGCTGCTTTGCTGCTGTCATCTGGACCTATTCTGATCCATGTTGCTGACAACACAGTCCTCTGGTGGGCAAGGCAGTCCACAGGCCCTGCTAATGCTCTTCTGCAGCACCAGATGGTGATCAAAGTTCACAGTAATCTGTTCTCAAAGGTGGTCAAGTGAACAAGGGAGCCAGAAAAATGCACTGGGGATCTGTAAGAGGTGGATCCTGCATGGGTGTTACCCCTGATTGGGTGGTGAGTACAAGGATTCTTCAATTCATTTTTATTTTTAAATCCAATTTTAAGAGATTGTTGCAAGATACTCTAATTAGTAACATGGCAGATCTTCATTGCATGGTGACATCACCCATGAAATCACCAACTATCAGGAGGAGAGTACTTGAATACACCAGTATTTAATTTTGTTGGTAGGACGAGTTTACACAGAGATATGCACAGTAAATAAACTGAACAACAAACAACACCAGACCATGAAATGAGTATGCGCAACAAGACCCTTCAGTTGTTGTCCCACATCAGTGGAAACACTGATACAAAACTGAATAAGTCTTGTAATCTGTTCTCAGATGATATATATATATATATATATATAAAAGGAGCACTGTAACTTTAAAACCTTGACTTGATCATCTTTGAAGTTACTGACTGCCTATATTTACTGCAATTACAGAGAGGGAGAACAGAATGAATGAATGAATGTTTTATTTAAACAAGTTCCAAAAGTCAGATATCTTTTTCTTTACAGCACATTTTCAATATCAATACATCTATAAAAATAAAAACAAAAATGAGACTGCCAAAGTTATGAAACACATGCTAACTGTCCAAAAAGCAGATCAAGGATCTCAATCACAGTCTGCAGAGGTTTGTTTCATGAGTCCAAATACAGTGAGTTAGTCATCCTGGAGCGCCCCCTTCAGACTGGATCTCTGCTTCTTCTGGTCCATCTGGCCCATGACACGGTACAGTTTTTTACGTGCCTCCTTCTGTCTTTTCAGCTTGGCCTCCTCCTGTTTCTCCTTCTGCTGCAGGAACTCTTTGTGTTTGGCGTGCTGCACCATGTGGGCCTTCTTCCTCTTCTGGTTGTGGACTGTGCTCAGGGCATGAAGCAGGGCTGCCACCTTAAGGAACGTGTCAAGGAAAACAATACTTAGAAATGAAGTCATGTTTTACTGCAGGGAGTAGTCCAAAGTCATCTTGTGATTAACAAAATCCACAACAATCTTGGTCTTGTTTGCACAGATTTGAGAACATTTAATGGTGAGATCTGAACATACAATACTGTTTATGTTGTCAGATCAGTATAAATCCATGACTTGCATGAGGCCACAAATGCTCGCTCCTAAAGATAATGAGCTGTTGCAGCCGGGTTTTGCTCACCTTCCTTTCGTGGGGCTCTCTGATCACACTGGGCCTCTGCAGATCTCTGGGTGTCTTTCCTTTGGGTTGCTGCTGTTTAGGTTTGCTCTTGAAGGGCAGGGCCTTCTGGAGCTCCTTCGGGATGTGGAGGGGGTTGAAGCGCCTCTGGGCTCGGACAATCGGCTGGAAGGGAACGGATATGCACGCATAGAGTCAGCATTTAGGGCAACTGTTTAATCCAGGTCTTGCAGGACAACTCAGTCATGGGTTTCACTGTCAAGTCAACCACGATCAACACAAATGAACACATACCTACTCACAGACACAAATACACAATGAAATTTATTACTAATCATTATTTATTATAAATCTCTATTGTTTTTTTAATTGTTTTGTATATTAAATGCCAGAAAATTGTGAAAAATGCCCAAAGTGACGTCCAACGTCCTGAAGAATAGTCCTGAATTCTCACATTTTGTTTGATAAATAAAACTAATTAATCGACTATAAAAATTATTGCTGATTCATTTTCTGTAAATTGACTCATCGATTAACCAGGCAGTCATTTCATTCATTCACTTTTTTAAAGGGGCTGCATTGCTGAGTGCAATACACTGTTCTTGATCCATCTCTCCATCATCAGATCAGGCTGAGCCTACTCTACCTTGTACAGAGAGTCCGGGTTGGGTTTGTTGCGGACGCCGAGGTCATGTTTGAGCTGCCCCAAGGTCCTCATGCCCGCCCAGCTGTCCTTCTGACCGACAGGCAGCAGCAGAGAGGTGACAGGGTTGTATAGCTGGGGAACAGACACTGGATACCAGGAGCGCAGGAACACAATGTCTGGATGACAGAGCCAAATACATCAATACTTTTGTCAGATGGGTTGTTGCACCTTTGCGTAATGGCTATAAAATAAAGACAATTAAAGAGTAACTTTTACCAAATGAAAGTGGTACAGTAACAGACAACACTCACCACTCATGAGCAGGCGGTCCTCAAACGTGGCTCTGTAAGCTCCTGGTGGTGTAGACAACGCCTTCTTGATCTGACCTCTAACCCCTGATACTGTCCGTACAGAGGCGCCTTCAAATTTAGCTACCTCCAGCACTGTGTTGAACATGCCCTGTGACACAGAGGGACAGTTCAATCACAACACGAGTCGTATTAATATTGTCCTGCCTTATCAACGGAGAGCAAAGCAACAAGCCACAGAAACAGCTGCTGCCCCTCCATTGAACAGTATGTCACTACTTCAGCTGAGAGCGGAGTTTGCAAGTGTGCTTCATTTATGAAGTATGTTTGTATTGTAGTTTCTTATGTAGTTCCTTTAATCAAAGACAGTTTTCACTAATGGTGGACAACAAAAGAGACCTTGAAAGCCGTAGACCGAAATGACACTTAAAGGACAGAAGTGAATAAAAGTTTCCCTACCTTAATGAAGGAGGTGTTCTTAAAGATCTTGTAGGGGTAACCGATGAGTTTGAGCTTCTTCACTATAGTCACAGACTTATCCAGGTCCAGGACGACTCCTGTGGCTGCAATACGGAAACTAGCCTGAAGAAAACAGAAATATGTCATTAAATATCTTCCCCAAACATTTAAGGTATAATTCTATTTGAACAAAAGTTCAAGGGTTTTTAGATTTGGAGCCACGTGAGAGCTAAATTTAAAAACCAGCAAAATATATTGACATTTTACCATTTGCTGTTGCCATGTGGGAAACTGGCATTGTTCTCATTTTTGAATGAACTCGAGTGAATAGCTGACTTACTTTAGTCCCTGCTACTGACTGCACAGCCAGGAAGCCGGTGCCCTGTGGTGTGACAGGACCTTAAGGGAGACAAAGGGGGAGAGAATGTGAGATTGGTATTATTATCAGATACAGCTGGTAATTACAGACATGACTGCAAAACATTTCAGCACAACAATTCTGGAATAAAAGTCTCATTGAACAGGAAGAAATCACTTCTACTGGCTTTGCATAGCCAATGATACTGATCACAGATGACTTAATAACCGCTCTCTCTGTACATGAATGTCTGTCACATTGGCTGAATGTATACGTGCAGCAATAATAATTAATATTGTAACTGAGGCAGTGATGCATGTAAGGTAAGCATTAACAGCATAATCTGACTCCCTTTTATCGGCAATATATCAGCAAATATCATCTCATCACAGACATGTCTAAACAAGTTAAGGAAACAACCAAATCAAGAAAACATCTTCACCAATTTGACGACACATGGAAAACATCAAGAAAAAATGCTGCGAGTGAGAAAACACAGCCAAATACTGAAATGCTGCAAGTATTATTGTGTACATCTTTCAAACATATCTGACCATCACTGCACAGCAGAAGTCAACAGTGCAGTGTGCTCTAACTGTGTCGTACCCCAGATGGAGGCTCCACAGTGCATGTGTTGCGGTGTGTATTTGAGTAGGCGGTGGCGTCCGTTGTGATCCTCAATGTGGTAGAGGGGGATGGTCTGGAAGCGCCTCCAGCCTAATGACAGGATGAGGGGGTCTCGTGTCTTCAGGATGCGGCCATGCCAGCGGTGTTTCTTCAGTCGCATCTAACATACACACACAGCTTTAGACACTAAACTGACGCTGATGATCCCATTATCTCACAAGTTGATTCTTATTTTTATCAAGTCTTTCAAATCACTGTCTACATACAGCTGCAACTTCAGACAAGTGAATTTAACTGATCCTGCTAATGTTGTTTGACTGGTTTAAGTAATGGAAAAATGATTGGGAGGCAATCCTGCACAATTTGGATGACAACTCACATGAGCCTAAACTAAATAGGCAACATAGTTGAGCAAATAACATGAGCATTGCACATACCTGCAGGTATCCTACATTGCCCTCACCAGAGCCCAGACCTCCAAGGATGATGGGATAATGGGGATCGAAGTTGGTGACAAACTCACAGGGCAGAGAGGAGATTTCTAATCTGACGTACATTCCTGGTCGGAACCCTTCATACTGTACTCTGGTCTCATCATCCACATCCTCAAACTCTGCCCTGTTCAGCTGAGGACAGAATTCAGCAAATATTCTTGTAAACATGGATCTAATGAATGTGAAGACAACAGCACACCCAAGCCAGTCGTGGTACCTCAGCCTGCTTCTGCATCTCCTCCTTCAGGTCGTCAAAGTAAGTGGCATCTCCATCGTCGTACTCCGCGTTGAATCGCTCCTTCAGCCTGCGTTTCTTCTCCAGACGTTTGTTCTTCTGGACCTCCTCATCATCCACCTTCATCAGGCTCTCTTCAGCTTCATCATCTTCATCATTCTCACTATTCTGCTGGTCACAAGGTGTACGGGACAAAACATCATCCAACTGAGAAAACGTATATTACTTTATATGACCACTGGAACAGTGGCACAACCAAAGTCAAACGCAGCATCCACAACAACACTGACATCTCAACTTCATCCTAACCACATGGAAATATTGCATATTTTTTCAATGGTCAGTCAGTCTTGATTTCAACTATTCCATGTAAACAAGACCAACCTCAGTCAGATCCTGCTGCCCAGTTTGTCCCTTGTGGACTTCTCCTGTTTCCAAGTCCTCAAAGTCACCATACAGTTCCTCTAGACACAGCAAAACAAAGTGTTTGTTAAGGTGTCTTGCGAATGTTGTTCTGTATGTTAAGGTCTTTTTGACATCACACGGACAGTCAGAAAAAAACTGCAGTTGCCCATGAAAGGACTCTGAAACGTGCATCTACACCAGTATCCTTCTTCACTGAATATCCAAATCCAAACTGCTCCACCATGTACAGTAACCTTGTGTTTGATACTGAGGGTTCCACACAGAACGGAATAATTCAGTAATTCTAAGTGTTTACAAGTGTTTTCAACCACAATCTAAAGCTAATCTCAAACCTCGATGAGTATGTTTGGCTGATTCTCCTTTCCTCTCTTACCGTCCTCCTTCAGCAGTGTGGCAGCATCTTGGCCCTCGTCCCACTTCCCAGTTACAAAGCAGTCCCTGATGGAGTTTAGCATCTGGAAAAAAAACAGTGTCATTTCAACATCGTTTTGATTTGTTTTCATATCAATAGCACATTAGGAACTCAGGATACTTTAATAACTGTCCCAGTAACACCAGTGTATTAGTAACCACAGTACCTCCTCCAAGTCCCAGTCGTGGGAGGTGTCAGGGTTGAAGCGGGAGCAGTCGAGAGCATTTGCTTGGAACTTTTTGCTGTTCTGAGGGCGGCTGACTCGAAACAGCCCCCCCAGCTCCTCCTCCTCATCCTCAGAATCATCTGCCTCTACAACTGAAAAGCAAAATGATTGATGTTCACTGAACATTGTACTGTATTATCATGTAGCTTTGACAATTTTATTATATACATATTATATAAAGAGTCTGAAATTTGCTACGAAATGCCAAAATATGGCCTAATACACAGCTTCCATTTGTCACTTGCACTGATTTCAAACAGACGTTAGCTGTTGTGGTAAAAACGTGAATATTTGGAACACACTGATCTCTCAGATGGACAGTGTAGAACTGGATCACACTTAAAAGAGTAGTTTGACCAATTATGTGAGAGCTTTATGTGCACGTGCAGCATCTACCTGATCCATAAACCAGTTTCCTCAGATTGGGGGCAGCTTCTTGTTGCCGTAGAAATGCTTCAGATGCTTTCTGCTGCAGACCCTCCTTCCACCTGAGAGCCCCTGTGGATGGAAACAGGAGAATGAACTCAGCTGATAAATACGGTCACTCCACCTCCAGAGGCTACCTTCAGTATCTCATCAGTATCAGTATCTGCTGACTCTTCAAGGAAAGCTTCCTTGTCCTGAGTCACATCAGATTTTGGATCAGTACACCATGAACCCTGAATCTACGCATCTGAATTAGCATCAGAAGAAGAAAAAGATGGATTCTTTACAAACAACAACTAAAAAAAGTGTATTTACCCTGTTCTTCTTCTTCCTCCTCCTCCTCCTCACTCTCACACGCTGTTTGTTTCTTCTCTGTGATGTCCTCCTCTTCCACCGATTCATCCTCCTCATCTTCCTCCTCTTCATCATCACTTTCCTCCTCGTCCTCTTCAGAACAGTGTCCAGAGTCTCCTGCTCTCCCGGCCTCCCCGCCTTCTTCACTCTCCTCCTCGCTCATCTCCAGCTCGTCTTCACTGTCGGCAAATGCTGGCATCTCCTCCCTCCTCTCCTCCAGCTTCTGTTTCTTCACCGGTGGAGTGCTGTCCTTTACATTCTTTTCTGCCCCGTCAGACTTGGCTCTTGCCTCTTTCAGAAATGCGGACAGGTTATCCTCATCCTCATCCTCTTCCTGCTCCTCCTCGTCACTGTCTTCACTGTCACAGTCCTCATCATCATCACTGGAGCCGCTGACGTCGTCCTCTTCTTCGCCTTCATCAGTGAAGACCACCTTCCTTCTCTTTCTCTGGGTGTTAGGGTCCAAGACATGAATCTCCTGGAGACGCTCCTTCTCTCTAACACACACACAGGAGAAGTTCATGTTCTCTGTCAAATCCATTTGTTTTATCTTGCTAACTGTGGCTTTGTTTACGTCCTACTAATAGATACACAAGGGAACATCCTCAGTGAGATGCTCAAGTTCATCCACACTCCATTTATTAGGTGCACCTTTGTACTACTGGGCAGGTCACATGATTGGCAGATTAGATACTTGACTTAAAGAATAACTTTAGTTTTTTACAACCTGGACCTTATTTGTAGCATTAAATACGACCATTTACTCACCCAGACAACTTTGGTGGCATTTGGAGTCGTTTTGAAGAAATTAGCCCCAGAGGAGCGGCGCGTATATCCGTATAATGCGAGTACTCGGGGCATCCATGCGCAGCCTCTATAAACGCATAATCTGCGGCGAAACTCGTTCATATTCCAATATTTAGTTATGATATGCTGGTGCTATTCCCCTCTGAGCCGGCGGTCGGCTAGTTTAGCTGTAGTTTGGCACAGCTATGGTTCGTTATTGCGTATTCGTAGCCGACCGCCGCAGACTTGGCCGGGTTGTGACTGGTTGCACTCACCGCCTGGCGTTTGGTAATGACATCATCCGCATCGGAGGTAGTTGTCTAGAGACGTCGGATGTTGATAACATGCCACCATGGGCTCAGAGGGGAATAGCACCAGCATATCAGAACAAAATATTGGAATATGAACGAGTTTCGCTGCAGATTATGCGTTTATAGAGGCTGCGCATGGATGCCCCGAGTACTCGCATTATACGGATATACGCGCCGCTCCTCTGGGGCTAATTTCTTCAAAACGACTCCAAATGCCACCAAAGTTGTCTGGGTGAGTAAATGAGCGTATTTAATGCTAGAAATAAGGTCCAGTTTGTAAAAAAAACGAAAGTTATCCTTTAAATAGTAAGTGTATATGGGAACGTAATAAAGTGACCAAGTGTATATTTTCATAATATCAAGACAAAAACCCAAGCACAAAATAGTAATGAACATGAATGAACACACTGAAACTGCATTGACTGATGTTTTTAGCCACTTGGGTGAAGCAGAACAATCTATGAACACAATGCTGACATACTAGCAGCTTAGTGGTGAACACGTTACCAAACAATTGCCTTCTTACACATCCATATTCACTGGATCAATTGTAGATTTTTGAGGCTGATACTGTAATATTGGAGTGAGTATCAGTTCATTTTTAACTGTTATCAACACTGTTTCTAAATTAACTCAAACGTACCTTTAGCATCACTGTATAAGAATCTCTTGTTATTTATTACATATATATATATATATATGATAATACTAATCAGCTAAGATTGTAAAATAAAAATAATAATAAAAAAACAATAGCAGCCATGCAGATGTATCAATAAGGCTCCTGTCGCTAATGATGTGCAACGTGAACATACTTCATGTCTCTAATGTCCCTCACATCTGTAGTTATACACCACAAGTGAAGAGAAAGTGAAAGCTGTGAAGTGTCTCACCCGCTCTCCTCATCGATGTCTGTGGGGTCCAGGGTGGCAGAGCCGCTGAACAGAGACACCTTACTGGCTGCCATCTTGGCATCCAGGGTGGTGTGTGTGTCAATGAGAGACTGGACCAGCTCTGTGGTGGGCCGCACCTCCTCCTGCACCAGAGAAAGAAGAGTACACCTCACACCAGGCACAAACTGAAGTAGCAGTCTGATGTGATTCAAATTTGAGCCAAATTCAAAAGTCAAATTCAACACAAACAGGCTGAACAAGCTGTGACAAGCTTGCAAATTAAAACTGAGGTCATTCAGATGTAGAACACACACACACCTGCTGCTGATTGACGTGGTTAGCAGGAAGGTCAATATACACTGCATCCTTGTCATACACGACTCCCCCGACCCCGGCCATGGGTGCATAGAGCAGACGTTCCTTCTCGTTCAGCGCTCTCTTCTTCTGAGCATCTGGAAGTGCACAGGGGTCCGGCAGAAAGTTCACGTCTGCGACCTGAAAGTCCCCCACACCTACAGAGAGTAACACACACTATGTTTTTGTAAGGGGTCCAGGGAATTCCATTAGTACAATTTGAATCTTCCAACACAACTAATAACATCTACAATTTTCAGACTCTCATCTAGCAAACCACTGGATACTCACACAGCAAACTTGTGCACATTCGTAAATTAGTGCAATGAGATGGTATTATTATAACTTATTATAAATACTTTGTGAGTCTAATTCTCTTGCTGTTTTAATATTTTACGTACTTTCTCAGAGATGTGTGCATTGTTCAAATAAAGAACCATGAAACATGCTCACGTACCCGGGATATGGACCTGGCCTTTGTTTTTCAAATATGTCCCTCGCAGGTAGCCGTAGAGTGACACTGTGCGGTCACACTTGGGGTCTGTCCTC
The DNA here is from genome assembly GCF_017976325.1 of Chelmon rostratus. NCBI lineage: Eukaryota > Metazoa > Chordata > Actinopteri > Chaetodontiformes > Chaetodontidae > Chelmon > Chelmon rostratus. Next base: position 21,228,402 of record NC_055678.1, read on the forward strand.
ACACTCTCAGGGTCAGTCAAGTCCTCCATACTGTTTAAAAGCAGAAAGGGAAATTGAGAAAATAATGTTTGAGTGAGTAGAGAGTGAAGGTATTACACTCAGATAAAAAAAACATTATTAATTAAACACAGCGCCTTCAAAATAAAAATGAAAATGAAAACAACATTGTGGTTGTTTGTTCTGACATCAGTAAGGCACCAAGTCCCTGAGTTACTCATACAATCAAGCTGTTTACACATCTGTGTCTCGCTGATCATCCCACAGGGACCTACTTCCTGAGGTGGTCTGAGGTGGTCTGACCACAAGTCACTTGCAGTGTAAACACTAATGCGTTGTAATGCGTCCCCAACAGGACATAACAGAGCATACTCCATCAATACAGGACGTGGCTGTTGTTTTGGTGGCAGTGTGCCGACGCTTAAAAAGTGGCAATGTTGATGTAGGAGGAGTACAAGTTTGTTCATGTGCAACTCGTAACTGACTTTGTCTTGCTGATTTGAACAGTTGGAGTAGTACATGTATATTAGCTCCTGAAATAGTCTGTTTTCTTAGCTACCTCTTAGCCTGTGTGAAAAAATAATAAACTGTGTGCTGGGCCCCTCCAGCTGAAGTGACGTAGGCAGTAACCAAATCTGAGCACATGTGGTCAGTTGGACACCTTGGAAACGCATGATAGACACAGACGTGAACAGCAATGTGTCTCGGCTGTCCCCTTGTGATTGGATCACCTGAGAAGCTTGTTAGATCCAGGTGTAAACAGTGTGCCAAAGGAATGCAGTCATTAATCATGTTATTACTTGAAGTTGCCTACACAGTCCACAATAATAGCCATTTGGCTGATTTTTTTTTTGTCATTTTTTCTAACTCGCACTGAGCAAAAAGTAGGACTTAAACATAAATGTTTATCAAAAATATATATATATATATATAATTTTTTCATTTTATGTAAGTCAAGACTGAATTTTATCCAGTCTTTTCCAGCACTCTGCTACATTTAACAGAGTCTACTGCTGACTGATATTATTATTCATCCTTTTTTCAATGGCATGGCACTGCTATTGCATGATGGGTACAGTCACTGCAAGCTGCACACAGCCTGACAACTCTGCCTCTTCTTTAACTGTAGCTGCAGGGGGGCTCAGGGGACATCTATGAAAGTCTAACTTACAGACCCAAACAATTCATGATCAGTTGATAGGGTCTGTCTCATTCTGAAGTCGCCTCTTATAAAATACAGCTTTCATTTGCATAAAACGGAATAGAAAATTTGGACACAACCAGTGTATGATTTGCAGCTCATCTGTCCAATGAATTGTCTAATGGTGCCATCAGGTGGTACTCTCCATCTGTCAGAGTAGCTAAACGTCATGTTACGTCATTGTATTTCTTCAAACAACAGAAATGCATTACTGTAACTAGACCACAGTGTGACTAAAACACATCATCACACAGCTTCATTCTTCAAAGGATCCAGTCAGACCACACGACCTTCAACAACCCCACAAGATGTGTGAAGCTGTACACAAACTGTTCATGCCAAACCTGAGTATAGACAAAATCCGGCGTGTATAACAGTACGTGACATACGTGCTGCACCTACGTAAAGAGCTGATGGATCATTGTTCTCTTTCACTTTACATCTTCACATCATCCATATACAATTCACAGGGCAATGGGGCAAACTGTACTGTAATGGACGTCTTGATGAAATGAAGTTCAAATCAGTCAGGAGTATGCATCTCATGTTATTACTCACCGGTCAACCAGGACATAAGGGTGGGAGGTCTGCCACACCAGAGGACGAAACTTCATAACAGAGATGAACCGGCCGAGGTTCTTCACTTCCTGAGTCTGATATTCACCGTACACCATACCAGACAGATAGAACAGCTTGGCCCCCTGACAGGTTCAAACACAACATGCATTCACAGGTCTTTAATCTTTAATCTGGCCACCCTTAGTAAGAATTCCTGGGGTGTCACTGATGTTATCATGTTGTGGTTACCTGGTAGACCTCAGTCCAGAAGCGATGTTTCAGGTTTTTCTTGGTCTTCCTCAGTGTCTTGTTGTTCTTGAATGAATCCAGGTGAGTCAGTATACCCATGATACGAGGGAAGCCGTGTACCTGACAGATGTTGAGAAACTCAAAGGTCTCCATCTCAAAGCCAAAGCTGGCATCAATCAACATCAAAACCTGGAGGGGAAAAAAAAACAATACATTTAAATTATAACAATGTGCCATTCTGCTTACAATGGGTTTCAATTTTCATTTCAGTTGTTTTTATATAGCACCAAATTCCAACAGCAGTTATCATATAGAGCGTACTCCTTAAAGTATGGTCCTCACGATTAAAGGTACTTCTACAATGCTTGTTTACAACCTTACGAACTTTCTACACTGATAACAACTACATTTGTAAAGTTGACTATATTGTAAAGTTGGTTTTATTATGTGGTACTGCTTCTCTCTCAATGAAATCAACTCCTTCATACATTTATTAAAGGTACAAGTTTAGTGTGAAATGAAAAACTCACCAGGTCAGCAACTTTTGCGAGGTCTATCATTGTGTTAATGTCATTGTTACACTCCACGAAAGTGAGGCGACGCTTCTTGCCTAAAGAATACAAAAAGCAGTTACTTATCAAACACCAAAAAATGATGAAACATTATGGTTAAATGCCTAACAGAGCACAGATGGATATAAAAAGAACAATTACAGCCTCATGCGTCAGAAGCGTTAACCACCTGCTCTTCCTAAATACTTTTTTGTCTGCTAACATGTCACAGTTACTGAGTTGAGGATCACTTTTATAAGGAGGATCATTTTAAGGCCTTTTGCCTTGATTTGACAGTAAATGGACTGCTTTCACAACTCAAGCCCACATTCACCCGTTCACACAATGATAGCTGGGCCACCTGCTCATTACGAGCATTAACACACTCACACACAGATATATGAAGGATGACCGCTCAGTGAGCCACAGTCGCCCCAGTGCAGGTAAAGAAAGAAAAAAGGGGGGAGAGAGTGGGGATAACATGCAGCAAATGGCTCCAGGTTGGAATTGAACCCGTGCCACTATGGGAACAACATAGTCTTCGTACATCAGGCATTCGTTCTACCAGATAAGCAAACTGGGTGCTGCACAATGACACTGTTAACACGCTGATGTGGGGGTGGCCAGGGGGTGCGTAGTATGAATCCAGCCAGTGACCTTTTGTGACCTTTTCTCCATCTCTCTCCCCTCCTGTCTGCTCTCTACTGTCATGTCTCCAAAGAAACATTAAATTTCATGGCAATCCATCGAGTAGTTGTGTGAAAGTGGAGCCATGAAGCTAGCGCGGCTATTAAAAGTATAAAAATGATTAAGGTTAAGGTTGGTTGGTTAAGAGGCACATGGAAATAAATAGGTTAAATTTAATTAGACCTATCCAAAATAATGTCATGGATTGTAAAATCATGAAAGTGGACCTAACCCATCTAATCCATGAGAATTTGGGGGCGGCTGTGGCACAGGAAGTCCACCAATCAGAAGGTCTCAGTGGTCAAACTTACCCGAGACGATAGTGACAGGTCCACATATGTCTCCAAGCTTCTGTCGGGTGAAGTTTTTGATCAGGCAGCGGATCAGGGTGCTTTTTCCCACTTTGGGGGGCCCGACCACAACAATCACGACTGGGGGGGGTTCCAGAGGAGTCCGGTCTACAAGGGGGATGTGATGTTTTTTGGTCTTTAGGTCCTGAGTCCTAAAGAAAAACAAACATGAAGAGTAGTTTCACAAAGCTTGCTTCATTATTCACATTTTCATTAGTCGAGCTTACCGGAATTTACTTTTGGTACTACTTCCTACTTAAGACTCACTGAGGGTGCGGTGAACAATTCTGGAGAAAGATGGTTGTTTGTTGTGTCTCATTCCCAATACCGACACTTTGGGTTCAAAGGTCATCAAATACCAAAGCATCTGTCTTTGACAACCTGGGAATGAGACTCAACAAGCAACTATCTTTCTCCAGAATGTCTTGCTGCACCTTTAATTAATGGATTTATGTCAAATATGTGTCCCTAAAGGAAAGCGAGCATAAAGGTCAAGAGAATTGACATTACATTTTGGATGCTACAGGAGACCGAAGTCTCAGTCTGTCTGGCAGACATGTCACATCATAATAAGAGAGACCAGGACTGACCTGTGAAAGGTCTTGGCCATGCGGACAGCGGACTGAACCGCAAATGCTCTGGGATTGCGTTTCCGCTCATCCTCCTCTGTAGATCCACCCTGCTTCTTGAGCTTCTTCTTCTCCGCCTTCGGTCCGCTGTGCTTCTGCTGATGTCGCTTCTGTTCCTTTACTTTCCCGTCCATCCTGTCCACTACAGCAAATTCAATTACACCTGAGTGTTCAGTGATCTTCACAGAGACTGGGAGGACAGACCGCAGTGCAAGTGCAGCCACTGGGATTCATGATTTTAAAAGCGACGAGGTGAAAATACTGAATGGAATATTGTTCAACAAGTATTACCATGTATTGATAACAAGTGACAGAAGAAAAAAGATGTTTACTGTCACGATATAAGTTACATGTCTCTGCAAGTACTATCAATACATCAATAAAGCTATGCATGCTTTATGGAAAACCATGACAGAACAAAATACGTTTTATCTTTGTTACTAACTTACAATAGTGACGAAATTGCCAATACTTTGGGAAACGTTATTAAAGTCATGCATGAACAAATCCCCAACCACGAAAAACTGTTTTCTTTCGTGTTCAATTTGTTATACACAGCTAAGATAAAAAAAGAAAATGTATCGGGACTATCTATGTCTGCTAGCTTGTTAGGCTAGTGTTGTAGTTTGTCTTTATTTCACTGTGTATGTTAACGTGACGACTGAGGGACCTTAAAGACTACAAGCTACAGTCTGTTTCTCTGCCTGTAGGAACAGAAGCTAGCTAGCACAGGGCAGTTACACAAATCCTTTAAATGTGCAGACATTCAAACATTCAACTATTAGGCATAATACCTGAAAGTAAACCTGTTGTAGCCTGGCTCCAGTCACATCCAGCTCTCTTCACTTCTCACATGTGTATCGTGACCTCCGGCCCGGAAGTGTACGGACGCGTTACTTTGAATTAAGACGACTGGAAACAAGAGTCTATACAGTTCCGCACAGCGTGCCACAATGGCGCCCTCTTCAGGCTATCTTCAGACAACGTTAGAAAGTGGTGACCGTTTCATGGCTTCAAATTCAGGGGGAGACAAAAGCAATTTGACAAAAAGACCAGCAGAGGGCAGCAATGCTACTTTTTAAATTTAAAACAAACTTTACATAATGAACGAAGGTGAAAGGTGAGGCCAAAGAGAGAGGATTACATGTAAACGCACTAAAGCTGACGTTGGTGAACTTTGGTGAAAGAGAAAAAAAAGGATTCCTGAACGCCTTGACAATGGAAGAATTAAAATGAAAACTAGATTTGATGTTTGCCAAAAGGAGAAAAATACAAAATGATTCAGAGAAAAGTGTATGATGAAGAGGGCAGGAAAGAACAATAGAAAATTTAAAAGAGGTGAATCCCAAGAGGCATAAATAAAGAAAGAGAGGAGATGAAAGGAGCACAGAGAAAAATGAAGTGAGGTGGACTTTGAGAAGATTGGGAAGCTGTGTGGCGTTGGATGTCTTCCACCTCCTTGTGTGAATGTCTGATGTTTAATGGTGAGCTAGTTGGCAGGGCTTCACAGGGACTGTGGGCTAGAGCAAAGGTGATGCATCTGACAAGCCCTGCTGTTGCCTCAAAGCTTCACAGCAACGACTACTAAGTCCTTCTTTATGCTTTAGCCTTCACATTGTAGCTTCATCTTCAACAGCTGGGTACTGTGAAACTCTAATAACCTGAGAGAGCGTAGACAGCACTAACAGCACTATGCCTCGGCATTATGGGTAACATGCTGTCATGGGAGCTGCCAAGTAACTCACTGTAAAACAATGAACTCACATTCTTTTTAATCATAAAATGTATTAATATTCTTTCACCTAAATTATTAGCACAAAGCTTGATTTTCAGTATAGCTGCAGTAAAGGTCTTATACCACTTGATGGCGCCAGCAGACAAAGTATGTCCCCGAGCAGCTGTCTGGACAGGATTCAGCACTCCAAAATAACAAATCACAAGCGAGATGTAATCATGCAAAGGATATAGCCATGAGTAAAACAGTAATTCTAATGGCAGTGAAGACGGAAAAATACTTTCTGTCCGGTGTTTGATGCAAAGAAACCCTGAACCCGAGTCCTTAATCTCAAATCTTACCACCATAATTAAAGTCACTGTCATCATCATCCTTCTCTTTTTTATTGTCATCATCGTTGTCATTAGCATCGTGTTGTGAAGAGTCCAATAAACCCTGAGTTGCCCTCCTCATTTTCAAAGCCTTTGAACTTAACATCAAGAGCTTGTTGTCCTTCCGATGATCCATTTTCACCGTACTCCTAACAACATCAGCACAAGTATAATCATCTGGTTTGCTACATCTGGAATTTAACCCCCTTTTTATCATGTCACATGGCTGCTCATTAGCATTTATTGTCTGTCAGTGAGACTTCAGATCAGGAACATTTCCTTTTTCCATTTCGTTTTCAGGCGATCATCATCAGTCAATCATCAGTATGTACACTGATCACAGCTGCAGCGTTTGAATGAAGATTAATATGTTGATCTCTCTGAATGGTCTTCGTCTGTGTGTGTAATGGTCAGGGAGGTGGACCTGACGCTGAAGCACTGAGAGAGGCAGGCAAGCAGTGGCAGATTAAACAGAACTACAGAGGGGAGTTGAAACAGCAGCTGAAACTGAGTGCTGAAAGGACTTAAAGTGCGAGTGCAGAATAAAGTTTATGTGTAAGTGCAGAGTGAAAGTGATGAAAGGAGGTAACGAGTGAGTTGAAGTGTAAGCACTGAAATAAGCTGAAATGGCAGAAGCGTCGTTGATTAAAGGAGTCAGAAATGGCAGCTGAAGTAAAGATCTGAAAGAAGTTAGTCTGTTCAAGAGCAAACACTGAGGGCGACTGAAATGCCATTTAAAGTGTTGGCAGGGAAAAGTGTCCTGAAAGGAGGTGAAGGTAATCAAATTGTCTTTTACAGAGTATTGTGTCTGTTGCCAGTTTACCTGTCAGCTGAAAAGTTGGAGCTGAATGGAAGGAGTTACTATTTCAGGAATAATCAAGGACGCATCTAGTTTTAATTGTAATACATCTTAAAGATTTTAAAATAAAAAAAACCGATATATTTTCAAAGGCTTCAATCAAAGAAGGTGATTCATAAAATGGACATTTGGGTAAATAAAAAAACATTGTTTGCAAGATATTGGACATTTTTGTCCTGCATACAGATTTAGATATGTGCACAACCATAATTACAGATTGTTCTAAAAGTCTGAAACTCCACAGGTCTAAAAAAGGTTCCCATCATAGACAGATTAAACGGCTTGGAGACCATGTTAACCCCGAGATGATACATCTGTTGGTCATCTAGAAGTTACAGCACAGCAGTTATGTATGTAGCTTGTTTAATGCTTCCACTGGCTGCACTTCAGCTCCTGTTTTACTCATGCCACTCACAAAGTGTCTTTTTTAATGTCTGACGTGGAAAAACAATAGTTTGGGCTTTAGAGCTCGTGGGAATTTGGTAAAATGTAGGCCTCAAAGGATTCAAATATTAAATGTGAAGGCAGTTACATCCTCACATGACTTGCAAGCTGCTCGACCCGAGCCTCGACTCAGCTCGTTGAACTTGTTGCAGGACTTGACCTGCTCGATTCTTGACTGGACTCAAAACTTGAAGATTAATACTTCACCCCCCCACTCATTTCATCCGGCCATTCATTAAAGGGGAGGGTATTTGGCATTCAACAACAACATGTATCAACATGTATCAAAATCCCGTTTCAGGTAGATTTTTAAATGAAGACCCCTGAACATTGTTCTCTTACTGTCCACAGCAGCCACAATCCAGATGAGAGAAGAGCCGAGCTGATAAAAAATGTTTGCTCAGAGCAATGAGGCCCCAGGCTTTGCCTTTCAGGCTGTATAGACTATCCTATTTTGTCTTGGCCAAAAGTCAAAATTCTTTCATCAATTTAATCTAGTCAACTGCATCTGGTTTTCTGCTCTAAAAAATCGATTGTTGCCATGTGCGGCTGTATTTCTTCTCTTAAACTCTTCTATTACCAGCACCATAAGTGGCACTGCAGCATACACCTTTGAACCTGCCTAATCATATTTTACCTGTCCTACAGGTGCGTTGCCTCCTGCCTTCCTGATTTGCCTGCAACCCTGATCCTCGTCAGTCTTCAGTGTTCTTCTAGAGGATTTCAGCCACTGCCTGTCCTGTTTACCTCTGATTCACAATACCCAATCCAGCCAGTCCTGTTCCATAGCTCTGGATTTCCACCACTAACTCAGTTTATGATAATTTGCTCTTGGTTGAACTTTTACTTTGTCTCCAAGTTCTACTTTTGGGTCCTAAGCAACTACCTAAACCTAAAACACTATGTTACCAAAAGTCTTCAAATACCACCAAAACTGACATTCTCTAGTTAATATCAAGTTTTTCAAATGGTGTTCAGACTGGTCAAAAGGTGAGTCACATTCATATCATGAGTGATTTCTACTGACTTTTTTGTCATCTAATTTTTTGTCATCTAATTTTAAAAACAGATTTAACCAAAATATTTGACAACACACCTGAAATGAGAAATTTCAAAATGGGAAATTGTTGTGATTTTTTTTTTAAGTTTCATTACATCCCCCATGATATAACTCTTGTAGCTTTAGTAAAATGTAAAAATGTAATAAGCTACATTAAGACATTTCTATCTTACTGTAAAAGACACTGTCCACCTGCATGTAGGCTCCTCCATGTACACAAATAATATGCCTTGGTAAAAGCACATGAAGTCAGCTGAACAGATACCTGCAGATCAGACACTTGCTATATACCTTTTTCTTGCACTAAATCCTTCTTTTCCCACTCACATCTATTTTTTATGCACTTCTGTAAAACAACTCAATTATTGGGACTTTCCAGGCAAAGAAAAGAAGTATTATCACTAATCACGTGTCTCTTTTAGCCATCAGGCTTGCTTGCTGTCTAAATTTAATAAATAACCTAAATTTTACATTAGCTACTCAATAAAAAGAAATGTATCACTGTTTTTTTTAGAAAAGGTTTAATACAATAAATTAGAAATATCAACATGCAATGTTGAAGTGGAATGGTCACATGACAGCAATCACACAGTCGCAAACTCACACACATTTCATCTTCCACATTTTAATTAAAACACGTACAGTGTAGACAGTCAGCCTAAGGTTGTCTAGTGGTCTACACATGTGCCCTGTAATATGAAGGTCACCTGTTCAAATCCAGCTTTGCACTGCAGTGAACGTATCTCCTGTTTCTAATCATCTGCTGTAAACTCTTGTTTCTTGTTTTTCTCTGCTAAAAATGTTCATGCGGTCAGAAGTCTGAGAAAATCATCATGTTCCTGTATGAGACCTTATTTTATGGTGAGAAATCCATCCTGGCAATGCAGTAATATCACTTGGTGCATTATGTTCAAACCATGTTTCTCTGACAACAAATGGTGTCAGCATCCGATATCCTGTGATCACCTTTAGGTCTGTTATGCATACATCTAGACCTTTAATGTTATGAAACAGACCCTCAGAGAATGATATATAATGCAGATCTATTTATCTATTTCCTGTAGATAAATGCCAACATCATTTATGGCAGTGGCTTTTAAGTCTAAAGATGTTAATGATGTTAATCAGCAGGCTACATACTGTATGCTTTACCAGTTGAAAAAAAATTCGCTGGCCCTGACTAACTCAGAAATTAGTTTCACAGCACTGCACTATCTCTGCGGGGACCTTGGATACAGCTTCAGTCAGGACCAATATCATTCCAATTTATCCAGCAAAGCCCTCAGTCTGGTCTTAGAAAGCACAGGGATTGGCATTTACCTCCATCTGTTCAGCTGCAGCCAACATATCTACCACAGTAGCACACAAGATTTCATGCCATCTCGACTCAGTTGAAAGCAGTAGATTCAAGTTCAACAACCAATTGCAGAGCAGAGTCGTTGACTGATTTATTCATTTCACTGCAGCAAGTTACACTACGGATAAATGAAAACGTGTAATCAATAAATTATATAAAAAGATGCATATATATACAGTATACACTGTATATATGCATGCTGACTCCTACTTCCCAACCAAGGCACTTTGAGAATGAAAGCAACACATAGATTGTGCCGGTTTGAGCCCTGATTGTGTTATTTTTCTACAAAAAGTTAAAAAACTTAGAGCATCAGAATGTTTTAGAATATTTTGTAATCTCATAAGAATTCTCCATATACTGACAAGATCAAAAATACAGAAAGATAAAAAGATCCTACTGTTTTTCACAGTTTCATCCCTTCCTATCAGGAGTACACACACACACACACACACACACACACACACACACACACACACTCTCTCTCTCTCTCACACACACACACACACACCAATAAAGTGAGCTGATAAATTGGTCTACTTTCAGCGCTGTGGTGTTTGAGGTGGAATGATCCGTCATTTAGCAGAGATGACCTGATGTTAACAGAGACTGAGAGAAAACAGAGGGGAGAGATGAATGAGACCATAACAAATCCATAGCCAATATTTCCACATCACTGAGTCTGGCTGTTGCCATTTGAACACTAAACACAAACACAGAACACGGCCGCGCTCTCTGTGGGTGACCCATCTGTTACAAAACTGGGTGTTGCTTAAGTGAATCGGTCGAGGAAATTCCCTGCACATAACCAAAATGTATATATTGCAACACTATTGTGAATTTGTTTTTTCTACTTTAAATGTCAAGAGTGTCATGACCATAATGTTTCTGGTTTAGGGACAGAGTGAATGCAAGGTCAGTTTGTCAAGTTTGCAGGATTGTATTCTGCTGTGCTGATAGCTAAATGCTAACATTGGCACGCTAACATGCCCACAAATCTCGATGTTAATGTGTTGGTGTTAAGCAAGTTATGCTCACCATGGTCAGCATTATAGTTTAGTGTGTGAGCATGCTAACAACTGCTGATTTGCAGTAAACAGTACAGCTGAGGCTGATGGGAATATCATTAATTCTGCAGGTATGCACAATATTGACAAAACTGAAAAATAGATACACCCACTGACTCCACTGACATCTCCACAGCCAGTGTGGCTAAAAAGTATATAGGAGCTTGTTTTAATCTTCTTAAGATCAAGAGCTCTTTTGCAAGAGACACCTAAGTTCAACGGACACACAGAAAAACAAACAGACGAAACAAAAGGAAAGTGCATGCAACAGAGATAACCAGAAAAACAGAAGCACATATGCATACAAAGAACATGGCCGGACAAAACAAAAGCACACACAGCATCAGAGACAATCACAGACATCACTGAACAGATTTTAAAAAAGATTGAACTAGCTAGAAGACCCAGATGTCTTCTAGGAAAAACCTTCAATTTGTATTTCAGGAATGGGACTTTTTGAATAAACCTCTATGCATTCATGAAGTAGCTCCACTGTAGATGGGAACATAACGGCCACATATGAACCAGAGAGGACACAGGCGTCTGTACGAGGTAGTATGAGGATGTCTCTGCTATTGGACTTTTTTAGCTGCGATGGAAAAACTGGAAGTCTACATGCACCAGCAAAAAAATGCAGATTTCTCCAAAATGCCCAATGTGCAAGGGGGCCCGAGGCACCAAACGAGCTGTTGTTACTTCATTAAGCGCAAACTTATTTAGTCAAATGTGCCATGCAAGTCCAGTTAAAAGTACACTGAAACAATAAAGACCTGAAAACTGTTATACTCAGGGCACCAAGATGGGGCCTCAAGATTAGGAAGTAATGAAGGTGTTGCCTTAAGGCCTCCATCATTTCAATTTACACTGTACTTTAGAGGTGTAGTTAATTAAACTGAGGGTCCCCATGAGGGTCTGAGGCCCTGGGTCAGTTGCCTGCTATGCCTCTTTGGTAAATCAGCATTGCCCTTGGGTGAAAAAGTCAACTTTGCACTCATCATAAAGTCTAGTGGACAGATTACTAAGGGGATAAAGCTGTTGGACCTGAAAACTCTCAGGACACACAATTCTTGACTCTCCACTGGTCCCCCTCATTGCACCCTGAAGAAGCTGCTTTTTTATGCCGTGAGTCTTAATGTCCTCGAGCAGCAGATTTAAGGTGGACTATGACATTGTTGCCACTCGCTCACTGCCACGTCACAGCCGCTGTATTGCCAAACGTCTCCTTCTCCACACCCCCGCTCTGCTCTCCCACACATTTCACTGGGCACATATCGTGGAATGGCAGAGATTTGACTATATTTAGCAGCATGACTTTCAAAATCAGTACTGACACACATTAATCCACATACACACAAGCTGAGAGTGAGGCCTTGTCAATCTTCCATGACCTATGAGCTGGTCTTTCACTTCCTTGTTTTGGATCTGTGGATTCCCCTCATGACACACACACACACACACACTCACACACACACACACACACACACACACTCTACTTCTGTTTATGGCAAAAACAACATTTGAAACATAAAAAGATGAAACTTGCAAACTTCGCTCCATTTAAGGATTGATGTTTCTGATGTTTTGCAGCCCCACTTTATTTACTCCATAGCCATTATGAGCCTTCAATGACTAATGCTAGTGTGATGCAGCAAGCTTTAACAAGCTGTCCCAGTCGTCTTTGTGCAGTTCAGCAGTATCAGCCACTGAGCAGGACGTTCATGTGGGTCTTTGAATGTGCAATGCCCTCACCTGCCAATCAAGCATCTCCATCAGATTCTTGAAGCTCCTAACATGGCTCACATGCTCTCTCCATCCCTTTTCTCTCAGTATGCTTGATGTTCATACAACGCATCATCCAACCGCATCTCAAGCCACCAGTGTTCATGCCTGTTCCACAGTGCCCTGATAGGAGGCAGGGCAGAAAGCCTGCAATCACAGCATCCTCTGGCTGCCTGACACTGCCTCCCTGATCTCCCTCCACATATTCTGTGCCTTTTGTATGTCTTTGCAGTCTAGATTCAATGGATTGTACAAATGGAGATAAGGGTGCACACTTTCTGACAGGTATTCATTGTGTTGCATTCAGTCATACACATTCAGTGCTTCAGACAAACAAACTAAACCTTTTTCCTGCTGGTAGCATCTTTTCTGTATCCTTAATGAAGTTCTTTTGAAACCCAACCGTAAGGGCCTGAAATATACTGTAGACTGAAGAGTTATGCTTCAGGCACAGCTCCCCCTTTTTCCAAGATGTCCAGCACAACTTCTGCTGTATTGCAGACGCTGAGCCGATCCGATTATCAATTACAGACCCAGTCTCAGTAGGCTTGAGACAAAGCAGTCTCTGTAATGTGTCATCCAACCACATCTGATTGCAAAAGAGTTTAAAATCATAATAACAAAACCACAAATTCCTTGAGAAGAGTTAGTAGGTGTACTTCATTTGTCACAGTCAGGCTGGTTGTTTCCTCCTCCCTCCAGTCTTTATGCTGATCTGGGCTAACCACATCCTGATTCCAGCTCTGTACACCCAGATATGAGACTGATGACAATCTGCTCATCTCACTTTCAGAAAGAAAGCAAAAAAGGCTCTTTTTTAAAATGTTGAATATTTCTTTAAAAGGTGGAAACCCTGATTTTTGCTTTCATTGCTAATTGTTAGTGCATTTTTAAAGGAACTTAGTTTCAGTTTTTGACTGATCCATTCTCTCCTCCTCCTCCTCTTCCTCTTCATCTTGGCACTATCGCTGTTACGATTACAACGCAGCCTCTACATCCATGAAACTGGCGCTTTATGTCTGGATATAAGCTTAATGTATTATTGTGACGACAGGAAATGATTCTTCGCAGACATTTGTGTGCATGTGTTTCAAGTCTTTGTGTCGTATGGACATCATTCAGATATTATACTGTATTATCCATTCAATAATTGGGCCTCCATCTCTGAAAGATCATAATATCTATTTCCTGTCTGAGTCATGATCCATCTACATGCAGTCCACGCACACACATGCGTGCACACGCACACACAAGCTCACAAAAGCATCCAAACAACCTCTCTTATAAACACACTGTGCTTCCCTCCGCCTGTATCGCTCTCATGTTTTTAAGTCATTAAGCTCTCTCTGTCGCTTCCTTGTTTTTCTGTGTTTGCCTGTCCTCATTTTCATCAGCTGTCCATTGCTCCCTCATCATCTTCCCTATAAAACTTGATCATTATAGTAATTTTGATGTGTTTTTACGATCTTCAGGGCTAAGAGTTCGGGCTGTTACAGCAAACTTAGAGGTTTTGTAATTGCTACAACCTAAATTGGCCCATTGTGATTAATCTTATTAATCTGATCCTCCAGGAAACTCAATTACTAAGAATAATTTTTACACACATTTGCAAGTCTGCCTCACTCTGTCTTTTCTTTATTTAGACCCTAATTTAGAACAACTCCTGCTAGAAGCCATTTGACAACAAGGTTTGAAGTGCCCTTAATTGCCTATAACGGCCGAAATGTTTATTATACCCCAGATTGTGAAAGAGTATCTGATATCACCACCACACTATGCAGATATATCGTACATGTATGTATGACCAGGCCGTATAATGCTTTAATAGCATATGCCCCACAGTTAATATGTTTACATTCTTTCATTCACTTTGTCAGTGAGCAGTGTGCAGTATAACGGTTTTTCCTGATGTGTGTTCATGAAATCAGCAGATATCTGAGTCTTTCTTCAACTTCCTTCATGATATTTTGGCCTCTACATGGTATCCCCATAGCCATAGACCTGATTAGTTGTTCCACTACAGCGTAGCTACGGCGGCTGTGTGCAGACTTTGTAGCTATGCCGCAATCCCTTTAACACGATACAGTAAATCTGGCTTTAGAGTCTTACCCCGAGTGCAGCTGAAAACATCACGTTTGTTCTGGTGGTACTAGAGGAAAGTTATTTTGTTTAGCAGCTGGATTTGCGAGGTCACGCAAGGTGGAAATCTATCTTACCAGGCTTTGAGTTATGTGCTTCAGTGTCCTGTGAACTACAAGCAGGCATGGATTGGATGTGATCAGCACGACTGCTTGTCTGAAAACAACAATGGCGGCTCCTAAAGAGGTTGGTGTAGATGCTGCTGTAGCAGTATTATGTATATCAAAACATGAGCAAAGACCAGCACCGAGGCTCTTCTCGATGGGAAAGATGTTTTTGCTTGTCTCCCGTCTGGTTTTGGCAAGAGCTTTGCTCGTCCATTATGTTGTGTGGTTCATTGATCCACAATTACAGACGATGATAGACAATCCTGAACAATGATAGCGGAGGCACCTCATGAAAGAGGACTCAAGTTCATTTTTGGTGAAATAAAGGTTTGTTTATTTTCCCTACACAAATTGTATCCCCCCCAACAGTGGTTCCCCGCAGGTTTGAGAATCACTGAGTCAAGGGATCACCAAAGTGATTATTATTCATCCTGAGGGGAGCATGAAGGTCTGAACCAAATTTCATTCAATCAGCGATGTCCAGCTGTCGTTGTGTTTCAGTCAAAGCCATAAATGTCAACTTCATGATGGTACTAGAAAGTGACTGATGAACCGAGCTACACTGCCATCCCTATAGCCATGTTGCTATCATGGTGAGAAAATGATTGGCTGTAATGAAGACTGTGCTTGGCTTCTACTTTGCTGCAGTGTGACATCTTCATGCAGAACTCGAACCACCCTCGACTGATGGCATTCAGTCAGTGTGAATGCTCTGGGAAAACGTGGCTTTGCTGCCTTTTGCGAGACCAGTCATCTCAGGAATGTCCGACAGGAACCGGAGGACCGGGGATCCCCCTCACTTCTCCTCCGCTGTCACCCAGCCCACAAAGACCTGCGCAGGTCCCCATCCATCCATCCACCCCTCCATCCTCTCATACATCATCCATCCATCCATCCAAATGTCAGGCCATGGCGGGACCCAGCACGGCCGACAGACGTGAGCCGCCGTCAGGTTGAGTCTTCTCTTACGAGGGCCCCTCTCAGAGCTGTCCAAGGGCCCCGTCGGAGCCTGGAGTGCTGCGCCAACTCAATCTTAGTAGTGGACAAAGTGAAGAGAGCGGGAGCCGTCCCATCAGTCTCCATTATGGGACAGCGTTGTTGCTCCGCTGTCATGTTCCTGTGGTACTCCAAGGGAGATGCTGTCTCATACATCATCAGGGAACAAAGGGACTGGCCGGGGGAGTGGGGAGAGGAGGTGGGAGGAGGTGGGTCCTTCCTGCCCCTGACACACACACACACACTCACATACATACACTCCAACCCCCTCCTCAAGTTCCGCCATTATCAGCCCCTCCTCTGGAGGGGAGCTCTGCTCAACTTGAGGTTTGTTTCAAGATTATCTTCCAAAATGAGATCTCTGTGATGACAATGAGATCCTCTCTCACATAATGCTCCAATGTGCAAAATAAATATAAAAACATATCAGCATGTGTTACAGGATTATTACAAAGTATTATTACAACTCACAGAAGGCTGCACAGAGAATATAAAACATGTATGCACTGCAAATGAAAACAAATTTTGTGGGGTTGTGGCTGAGTTTTAATATGTCGGTTAAAGTTACTGTAAGATGTTATGGTCGAGTTCACAGCATTTGCGATGCACACACACCTGGCACACAGAACCACATGCACAGCTGTTTGACATGTAAACCCACATGAAGCAGGGGGAGTTCAGAGACCCTTCACCAGCTTTTATAAAGATAAAGAAAAGCATTTTGCGTATTGTAGTTCATACACAAATATCCCTTATAACCCAGCCAACCAATTCTCAACTCAAAAATGTGTGAGAGCTCAAGGGTCAAGGGTGGCCACTTTTTGTCTCCACTGTGTGTGAAGCATTGCAAATGTGTCATTTTCAAGTGTGCTGTATTTGTAACTGGTGCTTTGTGTGTAATATAGCAGGAAGGACAGATAGGACAGAGAGGATCTGGCTGTTGAATGTGACGAGCGGAACATTAGCATAGCAATGGGCAACTCTGTTGTCACTACAGTTGCTCAAATCAGCCCTCCCCCGTTCACCGCGGACAGTAAAAAAGTCAGAGTCCCTCCACAATCAGCTGGCTTAATTTGGCTCTCCATCCACACTTTGGCAGCTTTTTCTCTCTTAAAAAATGTGCTTTTACAAAGAAGTCTCCAGAGATAAATCTGCAGATGCTGGCTGAATGTTTTAGTGTACACATGGAATTGCAAGATGACGATTTAAGCCTGGCTGAGGCCTGTGTGGAAGTAAAGCCCGCCTCTGTGATCACTGATTTTAAATGTCAACGTAAACTATATAGATCCCTAAACTAAAAAAATGTAGAATTTTGAGATATAATCCTTTCTCCTTGCTGTTTGTTTGATGTCTGGCTGGTTAGCCACCACCATCTTGTCAGTCTGGATCTGGAAGTCCCACAGGATCTTGGCTCTGTCATTCTCCACCGCCTTAGGAGGTGTCTTCTTTTTTGACCTTGTGGCTTCCAGCCTGCCATGCCTGCCCCTTGGTTGTGGCGTTCCATGTAGGCTTTCCTGCCAGCATGTTACACCCTGCCTCTATTGATCTTGTACTGAGGGCCTGTTCTTGTGCAGCCATGATTAGTGCTTCTGTGCTGACCTTCACTCAAGCCTTTTGCAGCCACTGGTGGGATTTCTTGATGTCAGCCACTTCTTCTATCTGGCGGTGGTACATGCATGAAGGGGCTTGTCCCTCCATGATGGTGTGCCATCTGCTTAACTTCTCAAATAAGCTCTTCATTCATCCTTTTCAACAATAATCTGATGATTGTTGTTTTCTACTGGGGTGGTAGTTTTTTTCATCTTGTAGGTGTCAAAGGCTCCAGGTCAGCAATGGTCCAGGCTTTTGCCTTGATCATAGAATATCTGCTTGTGACGCATGACATTTGAAGCTGCTTTGGAAGCAGTGTCTCTGCAGCAGCAGGAGATTTTGATGCACCTTTGCACATACATTTGGTGGGGCTGTACAGAACGGTTTGAAGCGTCATTCATAATGTTGACATTTGAATTTTAAATCAAGGCTGGATGCTAAGAGCTACAACAGCTTGACACAATCATTGTCATTTGTTTCTCACATGTTCTACATGTTAAATGGCGTCCAGTTTGGAAGAAAAATCTAACTTCAGTAGCTAGCATCACTTGAGAACTGTCGTGCAAATCTTTCCCGTCAGTGAGCTCACCGTTGCTTTTCTCTGCCACAGCCTCATATGTTAACCTCACTACTGGCACAGTTAGTATCAGAACTCGATTTAAAAGAAACGTTGGCAACTTGGACTGAAATGGCTTCTTGACTTTTTTTCCAGGTTCCTTCGGGCGAAGGGAATCACAGCTCCTAATTACACTGATCAAGTCGTTGAATATCCCAAATAAGAAAGGTAGCATAGCCCAGGTCAGTAAATCATCTTGCCACATTAGCATAACTAGCATGACCCAATGCATGAAGTTTAATCAGACCCACACAGTGTTGGAAGAGTTACAGAAATGAACTGGAAGGCTATTCATGAAGCCCACAGGTGAAGCATGAGCGCACTCGCAGACTGAAGGGCATGTCTGAAAAGTGACTCCGAACAACAGAAAACTGCAGGCGAACCCCACACCACCATGAGATGCACTGGAGTCAGACAGTTTACACAGAGGTTATAGTTCCCATCAAAGCAACAGCAGCAGTGACAAATGGGCCGGTTCCACCCCATTGTTTTACACTTTACTCATTCTCCTCTGAGCCCTGATTGATAGAGACGCAGTTGATTTTATCATCAGCTTTGGATGTGGGGATGCTTTTTCACAAACCAGCGTTTCCCTCGGGAGTGTGTATCAGAGGAACCAACGAAAACAATTCAGACTCATTATACAGGTCAAGTAAGATTATAAAGATATAACTCGGCAGCTATCAATCACCAGCAGCTGCTCTTTTTCAGCATCATGCCAAGTTCACATGTCAATATGTAGTTCTTTCTGTGTGTGTTGGCATTTCGGTTACACACAAACACAGTTTTAGACCAATGAAAACGGAGCTTTTGGAAAACTCCTTATAGGGTGCAGATATTCAAACACTGTGCTGATGTGTATACAGGGAAAACAGAGATTTAGGCTTGTGACGAAGGCGCTTGTGCCCTCATCTCCTTTGTTTACAGGAGGATTGGACCTCTAGTTGCAGGTAGCCTACTGTGAGTGACTTTTTTAAGGCTTCTGATTGGCCAACATGGCTTTAGAATTACGGTTATATTACTGTTTTTGTTTTGTTTTTTTTTTGCTTATGAAAGAAATACCTGTGTGCCTGTGGACGAAGCATCAGCCTAATTTAGGCAGCGTTAAGACAACAACAGCAGTGTAAAAATAAATTGTAGGCTCTGCATTAATTTCAATCCCACCAAAACCGTGGGAGTGATGCAGAAGAACATGGAGTAGCCTTATCAAAACTGTTGATTGTCACTCAACTTTTGCTGCAGCGTCGTCCAGTATCATCGAGCAATGCAATTGGCTGAACAATAGAATATGAGCAATTGTACATCCCAAGCACAACACCAGGGCCACCCCAGCACAGACCCTTTATTTTTGCATTTATTGATGCAGTGCTGCTGTTGTTGAGCTGAGCACAGCAGGTTGCACAGTCATCATGTAAGAATTTCCTGGAATTAACTTAAAAAGATTTTTAAGTTTTGCTAATTTATTATTATTCAGTTAGTATTATTCAAGAGATATATGAGAATTTTCTCCCTGTTTTCTGTATGTTTAGAAGTGTCTGTCTGTGTACGCATGCATATTTGTCTGCGTGCGTATGTGTGTGCATGGCAGTGCTTGTCATCATTCCTAATCCAGAGATCTCAGATAGGCGGTCAGGGTCTGCAACCCAACCATAGAAGACACAGAGAACATAGTATGATGCGTGTGTGTGTGTGTGTGTGTGTGTGTGTGTGTGTGTGTGTGTGTAAGAGAGAGAGAGAGAGAGAGAGAGTGATAAATGAGATAGTAAAAGTCTAGCCAACTTGGTGCACACACACATACACACACACAGCGTGGCTGTATCAGTTCATCTGGATGTGATGAGGCCAGTTCAAACAGAGCACATCCACATCATCAATTTCTGTCAAAGTTACTCTCTCTCTCCTAACAAAGGTCCATCACATGACATACCTATATTCCCTCCTTTATATGCTCAACACACACACACACACACACACACAAACACACACACACACACACACAGATCATGTTTGGGTGCTCTGGCCGTCTCAGTCTCAGTCCATTGAGACCAAAGATTTCTAATGCAACCACAGCTGATCTGTTGGAGCAGCTGGGGGGTCGGTGCCTTGCTGAGGGGCAACATGCCTCTGTCTGATCATGTTGTTTTTTTTACCTTGCCCACCCAGATTTATCCTGCCAGTACAGGGACCACAGTGACCTTCATCTTCTCTAACCTTCAGGCCACCACTTGCACATACAGAGATAATCCTAATAAAGCATGTAGACATGAAACTTTTGTCTTTGTGGGAGAAACATGGAGAAAGGAAATCTAGACCAGTGGCTTTCTGCCATGCTCCCCTTTGGAAGCTGAACTGTTTTTGCATACAAAAGACCCTCCTGCTATTTTCACAGTGAACTCATGTGCAAGACAAGCCTCTTCATATTTCGGTTTTGACTGCAGTGTTTCCTTGACAAGCATCGCATGTTTTTATTCTCTTCCCTGTCCATCTTGTATCTTAGATGATGTTGTGATTTCTGAGGAGATCTTGTTCACATGAATCTTGATGGGCAAACCACCATCAGAGCGCTCAGAACAAGCACAGGAGCAACTAATGACAATGACATAACCAGTTACTCTCTGTGTTTGAAAGGTCATAATGTCTGCTATGAACAACTTCAGTTAGCATCATTTTTCAGCATCACCCACCCTAAATCCACCCTGAAATGGTTCTCCAACCCCCAGTCTTTGTTAGTTCGGAGTGATTTACTTTAAACCACATCTGCAGTCTGACTACAAACACTTTACACATCTGAATTACCACTTCTTATTTATATATTTACTAATTTAGATCATTTTAGCTGTGTTTTGGTTACTTTTCTTTCTCAGTGTAATCCCACTACCCTCCTGGGTGCAAAGGCTGATGGGCAGGTGTTTGTCTTGTGGTGGTGGTGGTGGGTTTTTTATTTGACCGGGCTGGGAAGTGGAGGGAGGGCTTTGTCCTCGTAGTAATTTGTGATTTAACAAACAAGAAATAAAAAACAGCCAAACAAAAATAAAAACTAAACAAAACATTATATTATTTAATTATGAATATCTAATTGTTAATGAAAATTAGGGTCACTAGTAAACTCTAAAAAAAAATGTTAATTAAGCTGCTGGTTATTTGAAAAAAATTTTGTCACATTGGTGGGCAACACGAGCGTTACCTAAGTTTTGCATTGTGATGTCTGCGGGAGCTTTAAGGCCTTTTTTATGAATAAATACTGTTTGACATGTAAATATACAGTAAATTATGTTATGACAAACTCACAATATGTGTGCATTAAGACCCCACCAAGAACACCTTTCTACAGAATGCCAGCAGAGTAAGCCTTTGCATTTTGCATCTCATGGTTCTGATGAGATTGGCTGTGTAGGCTCGCAGTCCATTGACGGACCTACAAAATCCCCAGAAAACCTCGATGTGAAGAAAGCAGCCTGTTGATGGAAAGAACAAACATTAGCATTGCGTCGTCTCCCGCTGCTTCCACTAAAGTTATGCAGACATTTTTTTCCGGCAGTCTAATGAATTTTCAACTTTGGCCTGGGCCGTTAGCATTCTTTGGCGGACAACGGAGTTGGCTTCATTCTCAATGATGGCCTGATTCAGTGAGGCCACGGGGGGCAACAAATAAAAGACTCCTCATGTTCTCAACCGTGGAACACATTGCTAAATAATGACAACTCTGATGACAGAGAACAGGCGGTGTATTGACTGAACACAAAGGCTACGTTGACTTCTTGCACTAAGTGATCCATAAGCAGCTGTTATCATTGTCTCATTGTCTCAATATGCTGATTCGAGAGGACAGAGGAATGTGTGTGTGTCTCTCTCTCTCTCTCTTTCTCTATGTGTGTGTGCATGTGTGTGTATGTCACACTTGTGCATACCTGTGTTGCCACCTGTGTGCATGTCTTTGTTAAAATAGAAATGTTACATTATGTCTCTGCCAAATGTGCAATCATACGTGTGTGTGTGTGTGTATGTGTTCATATGTAGCTATGCAAATTGTGGACGGCCAGAGAATCACTTGCTCCATTCAGAGTTCCTTGGCTGCGGCTCTGAGGACGGCATGATGAAGCTCGTTTGACTTCTCTGCAATGTCAGTCATGCACATTTTAAACAGCCAGAGAATAATGTTGGCTTTATGTCCGAGGAGCAGAGCAAATGCTAATAAGATCTCAGACAAACAGGGGTCTTTGCAACTTTGTCCTCGGTGAACGCATAACTCAAACAATATTGTTTTATGCAACTTAAACTCAGGATGGTGAGATGCCTTGTCAGTAGAGTTCCAGCAAAGTTAGGACTAGTGGAAGCTCTGGAAACACTGGAGTTCAGTCAGAAAAAATATCTCTTGCATCTACATCAAATCCAGAGTGACTGAAGTGCATTAGAGAGGCTGAGCACAATGCATGATGCTACAAGCAGAGCGGTATGATAGAAAACACAGAGAACAGCAGTCTGCTGCCTGAGGACCATTGCTTGGAGGGCGAGATGATGGAGCTCCACTTCTCATGCTTCTGCAATGGAAAGCCATGTTGCCACCATATGTGGTTATTGATGCCTACATACTCAGCAACCAATGCAGAGAGGTTGGACACGCAAATCCAATCTAATCACTTGCAAACAGCAGTAGGGACAGTCAGTCTTAAACATCTGATGTGACAAATCTGATTTGTCCGCAGTCTGAGCAAAGCCTATGTAGCGACTTCAAAGAACAAAGAGTGGCTGAAAGGCTGAGGCCGGGCCTTCCACTTTGTCTGATGCACCTAACGGAAAAAATCACTGGAATATGAAAATATGTTTTACCTTTTTGTTTACGAAAAAGAATGATCAACTTATGATACCGTGCACAAACTCATAATCAAAGTGATCAGGAAATAGCGGTCGACAAAAAATACGGCGACCCTGCTCACCCTCCTTCACTTTCTAGCCACACACCCCAAAAAACCCCATATCCACTTGACCTACATATTCCCTCATCAACAGAATCACACAAACCTATACAATAACAAACAACAATATTTCAATCAGCACACATAGAAAAATCCCTTCTAACTCATTCATGGCTCCTACAGCCTAAGTGTCACACATCCTCGTACACATACACATACTTGTGCGTCCGTTAGCCAGATCACAAATCAGGAAGAGTGGGATGCCATATATAAACGATTAGTTGACCTCCCCTTATTGCTAAATTGCTACACACTCGTCACTATCTGCGGCCACTGTCGAAGAAGACATTTGCTGTCATAGTACCTCTTCCCACAGTTCCCATATTAGCTTCCCTTATAACTCAGCCGACTCCCAAATTACACTGATTACAGGTGTATTTTGTGTGTTTTTGATTATGAAAAGTATGAGTGAGGATAAACCAAAATTTGTGGTGTTGTCCATTACTACTAAAAACTGACCCTTTTGTCTGACCCTCTGGGATTTCAAATGGAATTTAATTTGTTTGCCACACGCCTTATCTGATGAAGACAGGTCACTAAGCAACACAGTCTCATCTTCTCAAGCAACGATAGTGTGTCTGTGTCAACCACACAAAAGTGTGTGTGTGTGCGTGTGTGTTTGTGTGTGTGTGTGTGTGTGTGTGGACCTATAATGAACCCGGCCTCATTATCTCTCAAGAGGATACTGCTTACTTTGTGTCTCCCTCACTCGTCATGCAGGATGCATCATAAATAATGCAACACACGCACAAATGCACTGAGTTACACACAAAAAAATACACAGGTAAAGAGGTACTCAAACCTAAACCCACCCACAAGTGGGCCAACTGTTCAGCTACGCTGCACGTGAACACACACACACAGAGAAGCACACATGTGATGGGTACAGCACATTGCCTCAGAAAGTGTTTGTGATGCTGGTGACTCAGCCCTGTGTTTTAGAGTGTTTGTGATGCAGGTGACTCAGCCCCGTGTTGGGTTAACCATGTTCACTTCCCTCTGCTCCAGAGGGCAGTGACGGGCAGAAAACACTACCGTAGTCTGATCGGTCGATCTCTCGTTGTCTTCATGGAGATGTTTGATTTGAAAGATTCATAAACATTCAGATCATCAAGTTCACATCACACAAAAACCAGACTTTGACTCAGCCTACCTCTGTCTCATGACTGTCTATCAATAAACTGGACCCTGTTATCAGTGCTACAGTTTCTAGGTCCTGACAATGTTCTGTGCCTTACAACAGGTGGTGTGGCTTGTAATGTGTGTTTTACAAGTCCTCATGCATTGATGAAATAAGTCTTTTGTCCTTACCTTCCACAATGGGGTGTTTTCTGAACCGCCCCTCCTATCAGAGGGATGACAAAAATTAAGTGTCGGGCGGTTTCTGATGTGTCACCTCTATGGTTAAAGGACTCCATGGCTTAATATGAAGTGGGCTTTATTCGTGTAAGCAAGTGCTGAGAGATCACGGAACACAGCAACATCACTAACAATAGGTCCATAGGTCCACCCTCATTAAAATCAAAGAAAATGAAGCCGAGCCTGTGGCGTAAGCTAGTGACGACGGACAAAAAACCTGCAGCCAGTCTCACCAGCAAATCACCAACTTGATGCATCACAGCAGCACAAGTATCAGCACAGCTGTCAGGATCACGCTGCGATCTGCTTCCTGTTCTGCAACAAGCTGATCCTGCTGCTGGAGCAGATCCTGTCAGAGTGCTGCCCCCCCACACATTGTCACACATTTGCTCTGAATTGTTGAACAACAGCAAAACAAGTAATCCTTCATCAGAGACATGAAGTCTGTATCTCGCCTCTTCTTCCTCTCGTTCTCGCCCTCTTTTCCCTGAATATGAACAGAACATCGGTCCACATGTGGAGGTCTGTACTGTCTGTGTTTAGCTGCTGTTTGGCTGTACTGTGCAGAAAAAGAATGAGAAGAAGAAAGAGTTCACAGTTTCGGGATTGTAACTGTTGTGCTCTGAGCAGCATCAGCAGAATGAAGTGAACTTGGATACAGTGCCTGAGCACACAGCTGCAGCAGCACATATGTGAGTGGGGACAACAACATATCACCCAGCAATCATTGCATCTGTATATGAGATGAATACCAGAGGAAATAAGAAATATTCATTGGATTGAATTATTTTTTAATAGTTTATTCATAGTTATCATGGTATATGAAAATCCAAGCCACAGTAAATCAGTGAGAAACATGAAGCGACAATAAGTGTCCCAACTTTAAGTTCCACCTGACACAAGAGGCACAAAGCTGCAGGTTCATGAGGAAACACATACATGCCAAGCAAATGGCAATTTCTTTCAGAGAGAGAGCTTAAGAAAGATAATATAGATGAATGAGTACTCTCGGAAGGTAGTTCTTACGTGCTGTACACACTCATGATTTTCTTCTGCAGTGAGAGGTTATGAGGCCACGCTGACACTAATTTTAGCCCTCTTTGAAAAAAAATGCTGACTTTTATTCATTTGGATGCAGTCAGTCCATTGGTGCAGTAAAACAATGCAGGCCCACCAAGCAAAAAAGTTTATGACTGTCTTCCATTATCTTTCACATGACTCCTGGATAAAACAGGTCTCTGTGCTGCCTCTAAATGAAACCTGAAAATGACAACTGCCATTGTTTTGAACCCAGTCCACAAAATTATGGAGCACATATTTCAAAAGGTCTTTATTATCTGTAGGTTCCATCTGTAATTGATTATTTGTATTTAGTATTTTCATTTTTAGGTTTTATCTGATTTAACAAGTCTTTATATTGTGCAGGTGTGTAACAGCTGTTTGCTCTACAGGTGCACTCCTCTCTTACCTCTTACCTCCCAATAATGAATCACAGATGTAGAGATATGTTAGTACTCTAAAATCCTGACTCTGAAGATTATGACCGTTAAAATCGGTGAAAATCGCTGGTTATAATTTTAAACAATCGCAAAGTGGGAAGAATGCGAAAGGGCGGATGCTGGAACCAGTGATAAAGGATGTGATGTTGGACACGGAGGACTGCATAGAGTTCAATGGCCTGTCTGGCCTTCCCCTCTTAGATTTTGGTTTCCCATCAGGACCTCTGGGAACTGTAGTCTCCATCCACTGCAAGCTGTCTCATTTTTTTATTGTTTTAAGCCATAAGTAGATGTCCTAATCTGACAAAATCACACGCATATTTCTGTGACAAACGATCGTATTATGCAGTTCTTCACTCTTGATGTTTACAGGAATAAAAGTATTTTATATTAGCTGATAAAACGTCATATCCCAGGGTGCATTTCGTTTCGTGCGCAGGCTCCGTAGCGGGACGAGGAGGAGAGTTGGTGGAAAATGACTGGAGGGAGGCTCTTATCTAGGGGTGAAATCACACATTGTCACCATGGATTGCGTTTTATTTTTAATATAGTCACATTTTTTGTTTTTTTGAGCGCGGACCAGCCAGCTCCGGGCGAAATTTGGTGACACCGGAGGATTTGTGAAGCCTTTTCAAACTGTTTTATTGACGTCGGAGCAGTGCCAGAGACACACCGATAACCGTTAGTTTTTTTTTCCGCAGCCAGAATGCCGCGGGACAACAAAACTCCTCTTATCCAGAAAATAGCAAAGCAAGCCTACATCTCCTTCAAGGGCTTTAAGTCTTCGGCCAACGGGGATAATAATGTCGTTGCGGACAAACAGAGTGAATTAATCTCCCTAGTGACTGCGGTCAGGGCTGCCGACCTGAAAATTGCTTCCCGGAAAAGTAAACCGAGCTCCGCAGCAGCCGGGCTCCAAAGCCCCCCGGTCACCTACATGCACATCTGTGAGACGGAGGTGTTCAGTATGGGGGTGTTCCTGTTGAGGACCGGCGCCTCCATCCCGCTGCACGACCACCCGGGCATGAACGGGATGCTGAAGGTGTTTTCCCCCCTCCTGTTGATTGTGATGTGGCCTGTTGTTGCCCACGGCGGGCCGCTCTCTGCTCTGCTCTGCCATGTTACTCTGTTTTGTTAGCTATAGCCAGCTAGGCTAACCGAGAGACGGCTTTAACTGTTTGCTGTCTGACTAGCATTCATTAAATGAAGTTAAGAAAACATTCCGTACAAGTATATCAGGCAAACGAGACAAGGTTTGGTCACCCTCTTTGATTTGTGTACCTGGGCCAAAACCGAGGGACTACATTACAACATTTTAGCACAATCTCTCATGTTCATACAGAGTTTATTGTGTGTGTTATTCTTATTTTTTCTCTCACAGAGAGCATAGAGTGTGTAGGGGCCCCATGTTTCTGTGACTCACCCTCACATCACAAATATATATGCAGTCCAAGGGCCCAGATAGCATGCTGGGCTCCTGTGTGCACACAGAGGACACCATGCCACACACACACACACACACACACACGTCAACTGTCCTGGGGCCCCAGACCCTGAAGGGCCTCAAAAGTGTCACTGCATGCCAGTTGGTTTTGGTAACACGATTAATTGTAGATTTGTCTGGGAATTTGTGTCAAGTACAAAATGAGCTAAACTGAGCCTGGCATTATTGGTGACCATGTCTTGTAGACCTGGTACCTGGTGACAAATGCAGTCCTCGAGAGCTTTATAAGATCAGTTATTGTGCTCACATTGTCCGTATTCCTGAATAAGTTATGGACAAACTAATGCAAATGAAGTATTATCTGTTACAGGAACATGTCACGAACAATGTCAGTTTCTAAACTTGCACATAACTCCCACACACTTCTTGAAGAGTTAAAAAGTGAGGTAGTCCACGCAGAATATTACAGGCTCCATAAAATGCGAAAATGAAAGCATGACAGTGGAAGATCAGAATAAATGTCATTTAGTGATTAATTATGCAGAAGTCTGTTTGTTTTTGGCTTGAAATCCTGGTAATTCCCCAAAAAGTGTGATATATTCCCAGGAAGAAATAATCAAGGGGAACCTTCAGTCTTGTTATGCACGCTGAAGTCAATAACATCTCCTGTCCTCAATAGGAGAGTCAGAGGTGGTGGAGGAGAGGAGCACATTTTGTGTCTAAGGGGGACAGCAAAACCTTACATTACACTAACATGTTTGATAATAACCACATGTACATGTCAGTGGCTTGTAAGTCATCCCATGGTAACCTACTGTATGTATGTTAGCCTTCTAACTGTATCCTGTCTCTTGTTCAGGTTCTCTACGGGAAGGTGAGCGTCCGCTGTTTTGACAAGCTGGAAGATAACCTGACTGACAGTTCTGTGCTGCCTCACTTCGAGCCTCCACTGACTCCGCTCCAGACGGGCTCCCTGCGGCGCTCCGTGCTGCGCTCGGTGGCCGAGTACTCAGAGAACAGCGGGCCCTGCCTCCTCACTCCTGTACGGGATAACCTCCACCAGATTGACGCAGTGGAGGGGCCGGCGGCATTCCTGGATATCCTGGCACCCCCATACAATCCAGATGATGGTCGGGACTGTCACTATTACAAAGTGCTGCAAACTGCGGCAGAGGGGGGAACAGATGGAAAGAGCAACGAGGAGGAGCAGGGAGAGGACAAGGATAAAGAGGAGGAGGCATGGCTGCTAGAAATCCCTCAGCCAGAGGACTTCTGGTGTGGTGGGGAACCCTACCCAGGCCCTGCGGTCTCTGTCTGAATGCAACCTCTGATCAGAGGAGCTAGACTACAGTATATGACAGATAGTACAGTGATATCCATCCATCCACAAGGGGGAACTTTGTTTTGCCCCGTTCCACAGGGAGGTCAAACATGTGGGTCATTATTGCCTGAGAGTCAAAGAGAATGAGTGTCTTGCTCAAGGATGCTACAGCAGGGCAGAAGCTTGTAGTAAGAGGAGCGTGAACTCTGACAACCTGCACAGCATCAGGACCACTGAACCTTCTTCCACAAACCAAAACCCTTGTCAGTGCTGAGAAAACATTTGACCCGAGGAATTCCCATTCCTCATTCAGTATTTTTCTTCAGACGATTACGTTGCCTTGAATGTCATCAGCCAGATGTTGTGGGAATGGTGGCGTGTCATTTGGATCTCTGATGTGTGTTCTGTGAGGCTTGGAAAGCCTTGTCTACATTATTTTTCACTCTGCTGCAGAGGACCTCCACATTGTGACATGTCTTAATGCCAAAGCCTGTAACTCAAGACGTACCCGCCTTATTTGTGAATATTGAATGTATACTTATTAAGAGTGCCATTTCTTTTGTACACACTCATTTCTTCTTCCAACATGCACACACTACATTATGTATGCTTTATTTTCATTTTCTGTTTCCAGGTAAGATGGTACCTGCACAGGTCTGGTCAGTTGAGGGGAAAGGCTGATGTTCAGCTTTTTTTTACAGATTCTGTGATGTCATATCATCTACTGTAACTTAATCCAGAGTGATATAGTGTACATGATGTGTCTTATTAAAGACTGAACAAAGTCTTTAAACTCGTTTCACAAAGTATAGTCTATAAAAAAAGTATTGATTTCAAAATGGAAGCTGTGTTAGAGAGCTTAAACATTTTTATGGTATGAAGCCAACGCACTTACACTTTCTTCACCACCTTTTACATGTAGCTTGATAAACACTCTATCATTCCAGCCTGTATGTTACATTACTTTATCTTATACCTCTATCCTCTTTGGGCCTACATTAGACTTCACACAGGTCTATGTGCCAGTTTGACAATGATTCAATCTGGTGTTGAATGTATGAGGAACAATAAAATAGATGGGAATAATCATGGAGATGGATTTAATTTGTATTCTTTCTCATACTGCTCGTCCTCCAGTGATCTTGATTTCTTTGATTTCGGTCAACACAGTATCTGGGGAACCACCGCTGGTGATAGAAAGACACAGGAAGTGTAATGTCCTACTGGAACCAATGTTTTAGCACTAGCATGGGGTGAAACAAATAGAGTAGGACCCAATTTAATGTTAACCTTAAAGGAAGACAAAGATTAATTTGTTTTTACACTGTGTTCATAACCAAAGTTACAGTGCCATTATTTTCTCATCCAGCGTGGAAAGTTGTTTAAAAAGTGGAAAATGCTATAATATTTGTTGTGTTGTATATGCTTATTTTAAAGCTATGAGTTTAGGTACAAAATTCACATAAAAATGACGACAGGATGCACTCAGTGAAACTTTTGTATATTCCTGGTCTTACATTAATTGTAGCTTGTTCAACAGGCTAGCATCCGCTACACCTAACCCAACATCTGTCAGTGAGTGGATGTTAAATAAGGTGCAGAATCGTTTGCCTATCTGGTATTACTTTTACACCAAACATGACAATAAATAATGTTTAGCTTGAACATTAGGGATTGGCCCTGTGCTGACACTGACGGACAAAATGATATGAACAGGACTGAAAGTGCTGAGCAGAAAAACATGGTCAAAGCTTGTTAAATTAGATTCTCTGGAAAAATGTCCACAAGAAAATGAGAAGACAGAAGTACAAATGAGTGCAAAAAAGTAGAGGTAAATCCTTCAAACTGTGCAAGAAAAGAGAATGAGAGGATTCACCTCCCAGCAGGACAATGACCCTCAAACAGAATCAAATCCAGACAGAAACAGCTCCGACGAGAAGAAAGGTCAACGTCCGGACAGGCCGAGCCTTCTCCCACACTGCAACACAATAGAGGATCTGTAGCGCCACTTGAGCGGTATTGTTAATTTGTGGTTCTTTCTCAAGCTTGGGCAATACTTGAAGAAATCTGTGTGTAGCTGAATATTTAGCAAATATTTCTATCTGCTAATTAATTTAAAGGATCAGTATTAGGTTGCAAGATTGCAACCAAATGAATACCTCTTGACTCACCCCTTCTCTTCCAAGCATGGTGGAGAACCTAGGGCTACCATAGAAACAGACACTGTGGAAGTGGACCCACTCCCTCTGTAGACATAATGAGCATGTTCTGAGGTCGTGAAAACGCAGTTCTTACTTTCAGGTGATTCTACACAAATGAAAACATATTTATGAATATCCTAATCCATTTCTGTAATATTCTGCCAATAGATCGGTCTAAATTTTACACACTGGTCCTTTAAATGAACATCCTTTTCGGCCGCTCGTGGATGGGTTGCTGGGTCTTCTTGCATTGGTAGAAGACCACCCTATAACTGGAAGAGCAGGTTTCATCCCAGCTACTGAGTCGGTCAGTATGTGCATCCCTAACTAAAGCTTTTTAGATTCTTCTGTTGGACACCATACTGCTTCCCTCAGTTTTAGTCTGAAGCCTTCTTTCATGTAAAATATCATCAACTACAGCGCTAATACTCATGTCTGCATGTTCACACATTAGCTGACATTGACTGCCACTCGGCTCTGCAGGGACACTGACCCTGTCAGTCAGGTCAGTGGCGCACATTAAATGCAATTATCTTCAATTTCCAGTGTACAATCTATCAGTCCAGTACATCAGTGTGGGGAATAGTTGGTGCAGCTTGAACAAGAGGAGCCATTTGTTGTCAGC
The DNA here is from genome assembly GCF_017976325.1 of Chelmon rostratus. Taxonomy (NCBI): domain Eukaryota; kingdom Metazoa; phylum Chordata; class Actinopteri; order Chaetodontiformes; family Chaetodontidae; genus Chelmon; species Chelmon rostratus. The sequence continues at coordinate 21,260,166 of NC_055678.1, forward strand.
CGCGAGTAGAGATGTCAGATATGTGTGTCCATTTTCCTCACTGTGAATTCCCTGCTGCTCTGACTGCCGGGAAATGTTCCACCATTTGCCATCAGGCAGGTAAAACACCAAAATTACCATTCAACGAGATGGTAAGACAAGTGCAGCTGCACTAGTGACCATCACGAACAATGAACAATGAAGGACAGCACTTCACTTGTGATCTATTTAGCATTCAGAAGCAGCACGTATCCTGGATAAATATTACACAGCAGACTATTATATAGTTGTAAGGGTTGGGGGGGGGGGGTTAAGGAAAGTGTCACCGGACCGTCAGTGAGGAGAGGAGGAGGTGGAGAACTGTAACATTCTTTGTCCTGCTCACGATGACTCTCGACAGTATCGCTCATTTGTTCTTGCGGTCAAGTTGGCGTCAGAAGAATAAAGATGTTACAGATGACTGCAGGCTTCACACACGTCTTAAAAGCAAAAGTCTGACACACTGACAAAAGTGCTTGTTTGTCTTCCTCCCCAGAATCTAACTAGAGGATTGATGTCCCTTTAATCTATGTGTCCAATGCAGGGACAGGTCTGAGACATAAAGCTACTTTGTTTACACCAAAGGAGAACTACCAAAGAAGGTGATGAATTTCCACACAGAGCCGCCAATTATTTTCTTTTATTATCTGTTTTTCTATGCATCTGTGTACCAGGCGTGCATGAAAAAACACTCAGTTAAAAGAATAGGCATTATGCTTATATACTATATATCTATATATGTAAATAATAAATCCTTATGTAGATTAACTTCCATTAACAATTAGGGAAAAATTTACAGAACCATAACATGCTATGGGCAGGCTGTCACTGTTTTCTCACAGTTTATCCTGGAATGTCTGAAGTCTTGGGCCTAGTGGCTCACTGAAGGCCCACATATAATGCCTCTGTCACAACAACACTAGAAACTGAGAGAAACCTGTTGTTAGCCAGTCTCACTGCAGTTTGTCTGACCTGGACTCACGATTCTGCCGCAGTGTTTACCACCTGTCCATTCATAAATTGTGCTTTGCTCGACTGCACATAGTTGAAATGACATCGTATTACTTAGGACAATACATTCAATGACTTCAAAATGCAGTTCATTGATTGTCAAACGTATAGGATGATTCTATATTGGCAGGGAGCTGGGGCTTGTGTTTACAGTAGCACTATTTAGCCACACAAAATCTTAATTATTTACCCAATGTTTGACAGACCAACACAGTAACAGTGTGGTGAAGTGGAATAAATAAACAGCAGAATGACCCATAAGATGAGTTTTTTTAGATTCAATGTTATCAGAAATCTTTTTATGAAATGTCATGATAATATAACACAGCTCAGTATATTTCACAGGAGAGATGTGTGACACTAAAAATCAGATCCGGCTGTTCTCTTTTATTTCTCCACGCTCTGCAAAGTGGGGCTTTTTGTTTTGTCCTCAAAAAATGAATTGTTCTTACATTTGTAAAGTTTACTTTACAGCATCAGCGTTCGCTCTTCAGCTTGGTTCCCTGGTGTGATGAACCCTTCAGGTACTAAGTTAAAGCACCATAAATGCCTACACCATACCAAATCCTGGTGACAATTAATAGACAGACATTTAGTAAATGGAAAGGAATCAGATCACCACAGCTGCCCACTTGACAGAGGTGTGTAGGTGTGAGTCACAATAAATAACACAGACAGACGCTGCAGCAAAGGAAAGACACACAGAAAACAAATGGAGCAGCTGGTAGACATTTAGAACAATAAACAGCTTCTAAACATCATCATCGTCATGTCCTCTGTGTTTTTCTGGAAATTTGTGGGTTTTGGCAACGTAAGAGGGGTTTACATTCTCAATTAAAGAATTACACATAATGAGTCTTTTATAGGCTGATTGCAGTATTTTTTTCCCAGATCTTCTGCTTTTAGGCCAACAGATAAGCAGAAAAATAAATAAAGTGTATGAATGAATATATGAAGGATCCAGCATTTCTCCCCACAGCTGCATTCCAGGCAGTGCCGGGAAGACTTTGAAACAGCTGTTACCTTCATACTGGGAAATAAACTTCAGAGAAAACATAATTGAACTGTTAACTTAGTAAAGTATGAAAAAGAAAAACTGCATGTGACTTGGGACTCATGAACTCAGTGTTTCTAAAATCCATGGCCTTGCCTGAATCCTGTGGATGTATGCACCATCTGTAGTCTTGTATCTGACAAAGTGTATTTATTTTCTTTATATTCTGCCTCTTTTTATAATATTTTTTTATATATTGCTGCTTTTTCCTCTGAAACTTGAGCTTCTTTGGAAGAGAATGACCTAACAGTATTTCAGATGGTTGAGAAATGTAGACGAGATCATTTGGACTCTTTTGCTGAAATGTGTCTTTCACCTTTACTGTGACAAACTGAGCATTAGATCCAGTGTGTTTAGAACCTGATGTGATATCTAAATTAAAAGTGAGTGGGTGAAAACTGAGTCAGAGATGCCATGAGTGACGCAAGGCGGGATTTACCCAATTGACTTTTCAACATAAACAGCTTCAAGTCTTTCTATAAAGACACATAAAAGAATGCTATTCACCACTTTCAACCCAGAGACTTTTGGATTCCATGAACACATCAGATGACACTGTTGGCATGTGTTGTCTCTTTAGTTATGAGTAATAAACCAAACTGATACCGTCTGTGTTTATCATCCTCATACATTTAATAAGTCTCAAAACACACATCACAACAACAAAAAAAAAACAAAACACAACTGTCAAGTCGGTATGAGTTCAACATATTTATACTTTTTTTTACACGTGAACCACAACTGCTTAACACTTGAAGTTACACAAGACGAAATGTGTACAAAAATAGAATGTCTTCCAACTTTACATATTAAAGGACAAATATACATTGCATTAGAAGCGTCCTTGAATCAGTCAGTGTACAAAAAGACACACAGCAAGGCACTAAAGGGGAAATAAAGTCATCAACAAACATGTTAGAATGAACACATTGTCAATTCAATAACTTAGAACAGTTCTTTTTTTTCAAAACATTATTGCAGTTATTTCACATTTAGCGCGCGGCCTGTGGCGCGCTCAGCGTATGTTGGCGACATTTTAAAAATCCCCTTTATATCACAACCGCCCTTCTATATTCTTGTGAATTAATGGCTGTATTTACTTTTCTGTTCAGTAGACTGTGCAGGCAAAGTGCTTTCGTTTCAGTCTTTCTGTTAGTTCTGGAGCGGGAATCGGTGCGTAATTGCGCACGGCAGCACAGAGTCTGCTGCTTGTTCATTCCCATTCCGGAGTTTAGGCTAGTTCACATCAGTTTCAGAATCATTATATTTTCTTTTTTAATGGGTTAGTGTGCGTCACGCTGCCATGGTGACAACAAAGTTTTCCACGGAAAACTATGAACAAATCCCGTTTGTTGCGCTGATGCCGCCTGACGACCGCTCCACGCCGGAGCTGCTGGACGAAGAGGAGGACGAAGAGGAGACAGTGGAGGACTTCCTCTCTTTCTGCCTCAGGTGGATTTTAGTGTGTCTCTTCCTCTCGTCGCTGCGGGCGAACTTGCGGCCACAGAAGTCGCACGCGAACGGCTTCTCTCCCGTGTGCGTGCGAATGTGCGTCGTGAGGTGGTCACTGCGGCTGAAGTTGCGCATACAGATCCGGCACTGGAACGGCTTGTGTCCAGTGTGGATCCGGATGTGTCTCGTCAGTTCGTCTGAACGGGAGAACCGCCGGTCGCAGCCCTCAGCCGGACAGGGATACGGCCGCTCGTGGATGGGCGTCTTGCTGGGTCTGTTCGGGTACTTTCTGGGCCGCAGGATCGGTCTCAGGGGCAGGTTCTGTGGGCTGTAAGCAGATGGGATCCTCGGCGGCCCTCCCTCGGAGCCACCGCCACCCGGACCCGTCAGCGTAAAGTTCCTGATAGTGTTCAGCGGGGTAAGGGGTGGGGGGACGCGGAATGTATCGAGCGGACATGGACCGAATGGTTTCCGATCTTGGATACCTGCAGTGTGCATGTCCCGCTGGCAAGCCGGCTGGAAGAAGCCCGAGTAGTCGGGGATGATGGGGAAGAGCCCCGGCGCTTCTGAGCTGCTGGGCTGCTTGGGCGAAGAGTAGGAGGGGGGCGGGTACGAGGCGATGGGGCAGGTAGAGGTGGACAAAAACGCCGAGGGGTCCTGGTAGACCTCCCCGCAGCCAGAAGAGGAGTAAGGAGGCGGAGGGGAGTACAGGTGGTGGTGGTGGTCCATCTCTGCCTGATTCTGAGCCGCCATGGTGCAACTCAAATTTCCGCCGGAGAAGTGATTGGGAGATCCTGAGGAAACCGGGGATGAGGACGCTGAGGAGGAGGGAGGAGGAGGAGGAGGCGGCTGGGCCACGTTGAAGATGCCCGAGACGATGTTGATCACTCCCTCGGGGTTCCAGTTACCTGGATACTGGGGGTCGATGGAGAACTTTCCCATGTAGGTGAAAGTCTGGTTTCGGTGGGACGCGGGCTGAGAGAAGCCGCTGGAGTAGGAGGAGAGGTCCAGGGAGCGTTTCTCTGCGCTCATGTCTGCGCCCATCAAGCCATCTGCGGCCAAAAACACAAGAGGTCATTGGTGAGGAAACACAGCCATGATTAATCAACCTGTTTACACTAGACAGAAGAGTGCGCTCAGTGAGAGAAAGCGGATGCGCCTCTGTTCCATTACGCACCGACTCTGGTCTTATCGTGCTATTGCATTTAAATATGACACATTTTAACAAACTAATTCATTCTGATTAATCCTAGAAAGCAATTAGTTCATATTATGGCATATTATTGCACTGACTAATTCTTATTCAACTTGTTTTTTTGTTTTTAAGTCCAAACAATTAGTCTTTAGATTTCAAATCTGAAGCACACTGTATGATTTGGATTTGTAATTGCTTAAAGATTCAGGATATAGACAACTTTTCATGGGTGAATAAGCAATTTTCTTCATTTTACACTGCACAGTGTGTCATCTTACCTGCTGCCACATTAATCTGGTCGTAATGCGCTCCTAAATCGGTGTTGGGGAAGATAGCCACAGAGGTCGGCAAGCTGGTGGCGATGTCATCCACAGAGTACACGCTTTCGGCCACGGGATGCACGAACCCCCCGAGATTCACGGGCACCTTCTCCAAAGTTTTAGCCGTCATCGTGGAGGGACAGAAGCGACCGTGTCTGCTCGCTCTCTTTCTCTCGTCGTTCTCTTCCTGTACACAAAGCCTTTAACAAATAACAGCGTGGAGCCCAGCCGCGCGTGGGTCACCACTGCATCTCTCTGTCTGTCACCGGGAGTGAGAGGATGATCTGCGCGTGTCTGGTGCGTGATAAACTTAACACCGTGTGCAGTAACTGTTATTGGGAGCAGGGGCCCAGCCACTACTATGTATATATGGGGAACCCTGATTACGGCTGCTACGTCATTACCCAAATATGGAGTGGGAGGGGTGATGAGAGCGGAGAGCGGAGAGGCGCTGCTGATGCTGATTGGCTGGGAAGCTCCGTGACGATTTCAAAGGGAATCACTTGTCAATGGAGAACCCGCTGCTCCGGAGAGATAAAACGGACTTTTTCCACTCCCTGCCCAACTGGGATACACTGTCATAAAACAACACTCCAGCACCTTACACCACAGTGTGTTTACACCGCCACAATTCCTTCATGTTTCTTTTAAATATTAGTTGTTTTTTTACATTTATTCTCCTCTGTGCTCTGTCTAATCGGGTATCAAAAGAGGAATTCCGGTTGAGCTTCTGAAGCCATAAAAGGTTGAATCCGGTAATTGGGCACGTCCCCCATTCTCCATATTTGGCTTCGATTCCGGAATTATGATCATCGGAAAGTGACGAGTTTTACCGAGCTGAGCGAGAGAAAAGAGAAAGCCGCGGCGGCATAACCACAAGCAAATGATACGGACAGGGGAGCGGAATTTACTCCTCTGGGTGCGACAGGCTGCATGGGCTCGGAAACTTCTGTCAGTCTGATTTGACTATGCTCTAGGAAAGAATAGATTCACTGAGGAGTTAAATATAGTCATTTAGAGATATTTACAGTCAGTGAGAGGAAACCAATATTTATAGAGGTGGTGGTGGTGTGCCACCTGAAGTAAACACAGAAAGAACGACAATCAAGTGTAAAGGTGCCAGTGGTCCACCTACATGTGGGCATAGCCTATTCCCTTTCTGTCCGATTTTTTGAAAGTTTTAAATGTGTTATCCGTCAGCATGATGTTGTTTGATATCACATGTCATAACATGTCACGTCTACTCAGCTAAAATGTGGAGCATGTGTGTTTTCACATGCTGCTGTTGCTCACACAACCTCACGTTTTCCTCGAAAATATTGCAATACTGAAGAATTTAAGATTTAATTGTCCCAAGAGAATCGTGTGCCCTCCTGTGGTCTCCTGAGGGACTGTCTCTCTCTCTCTCTCTCTCTCTCTCTCACACACACACACACACACACACACACACACACACACACACACAGGTCATGGACTCTGTCTGCTCTGTTTGATCTTGTAAAGTCCCTCCGTGGGTGGAGAAAGTTGACACACAGAAAACAGAAAATATTAGGCACCTTGCATGGAATATAGTTTCCATTATGTGTGTGTGTGTGTGTGTGTGTGTGTGTGTTGCACAGCAGCATCACACAATCACCACAGTCATGTTGTAGCCTAACCTAAATATAGCTTTATTACTGATGATAGGGTGTCATACTTTTGACAAGTCACATTTTCATTTTTACTGCCTCTGCTGCTCCTGACAGTGCACATCATATGGACAATGGCATTGTAATGCTATAAACTATATTTCAATACATAACATGTCAGCTGATAGTTACACCTCTCAACATCAGAGGGCAGATGGATAATACCAGCCTCACAGGTTGGTCCATATCAACACTACATTAGCTGAATAGTGCTCCCCAGAAGACAGAGCAGGTTAGATAGACACTGAGAGGAAGTAATGCTCAGCATTTATGTAACTGAGATAATTTCTCAGCAGTCAGGAAACACAACAAGTCTCAGTCTTATTCATTTAATGAAAGTCTGGACCAACACCCACCTAATGAAGAGCTGTCTCACTATGTGCAGAGGTATACTTACTTACTGTGGCACAATCCTACACCCTGTGTCGGACAAATGACGACATATTGGAACAAATGGCACTTTAAAGATGTACACACTATTGGTGGTGGATATAGACTTGTCTTTTGTCAGGGGATATCTTATTAAACAATTTGGTCTGAAGGGTAAGCAATATTTCTGGAAGTATTTACAAATAAACATTTTCAGTTTTCAGTTTCATTGCAGTTGTTTCGTCATACACCTTCTGAGTCCACGCGGTATTTCAAAGTGTAACGACCGTCTGGGGTTACCTCCATAACAGAACAGAAGGATAAATCACCATATGTTGGCAGGGCCATAGACAGGATTTGAGAAATACTTTTCTTGCCTGGTTTAGTTGGAAAAATGACTAACCATTTGCTTCAGCAGCTCTGCAATAAAACTGTATACAGCATGACTGTAGACGCTGTAGATCATTTCCCAACATGTCTGCTTTTAATTACTTTCAAAAGAATATGTTAATGCAGTCAGTGATCGTCATCTCGGCATATTTTCCTCACCTGATTTCAGGCTATGGCTTGAATTAAAGTTTATGGCCTGTAAAAACCTGTAACCTACTTTATAATTGTGTTCTAATCATTAGAGTTATTTTATTCTTTCACTTCTTTCATTTTAGCTTTTAGACTTTTCAGTCCGTGTTTTACTCTTCTTCTTTTCTGTTTTACACTACTGTTGCAGGACTGTTAAAACGACTGCTTAACTATCATCTTCACCATCACTGCCGCTAACGCTTGTGTTTCATACTTTTCTACTGCTACTAAATAATAATGAACGTAATGATAGTAAAAGAAGAGCGCTGATATATCATCAGATTCAAGCCTACATGTCTTTACATTTAACATAAGGTGTGACTAATGAGACAACTGTTTAAATAGCTTCAGAGTGCCACATTCACACACACATCCTTCACATTAATCAACGTACTCGTCAATAAACCCTGTCAATAACAGCTCTATTAGTGTGTGTGTGTGCATGCGCGTGCATTAGTGTGTGTGAATCTGTGCGTGTGTGTGAAAGAGACTGTGGTGTTAAAAGGAGGTGGAAATAAGTAAATAAGAAAAGACACAGAAAGCTGAATTGACGCAGGGATTGTCCTTTTAACTGTGGGGGCCTCTTCAATGGAGAGGGTGTCTGCCTCCTGAACCCAGACTGGGAGCTGGTTCCACAGAATGGGAGCTTAGTGGCTGATGATTCTGGCTCCCATTGTACTTTTGGAGACTCTATGAGCCATAAGTTAACCCTGCATTCTGGGAGTGCACGGATGGTGTCTGACCATCAAAGACTTTGGAGGTGAACAGAAAGAATGTAGATTGTATTCTGGATTTTACTGGGAGCCTGTGCAGAGAGGCTAATATTCCTGTCAGTTTACGAGCAGCAGCATTCTGGTTCAGCTGGAGAGTCGAGCCAGATATTAAGGAATTGCAATAATCCAGCCTGAAAGTACCAAATGCATGGACTAGTTTCTCAGCATCTTTTTGACACAGAGCATGCCTAGTTTTGTCAGTGTGATGTTGGTAAAGGCAGTCCTTGACGTTTGTTTTATGTCGGAGTTAAAGGATAACTTTCGTTTTTTACAACCTGGGCTTTATTTGTAGCATTAAATACGACCATTTAGACACCCAGACAACTTTGGTGGCATTTGGAGTCGTTTTGAAGAAATTAGCCCCAGAAGAGCGGCGCGTATATCTGTATAATGCGAGTAATTGGGGCACCCGTGCGTAGCCTCTATAAACGCATAATTTGAGGCGAAACTCGTTCATATTTCAATATTTTGTCATGATGTGCTGGCGCTATTCCCCTCTGAGCCCGTGGTGGCATGTTATCAACATCCAGTGTCTCTAGACAACCACTTCTGATGTGGATGACGTCATTTTCGAGCGCCGCGCGCTGCGAGCAACCAGCCACAACACGGCTAACTCTGCGGTGGTCGGCTAGTTTAGCTGTAGTTTGCGACTGTTATTTTTCACAAAATGGATGAATATTTTTCCGACTCTGAGGTGGTGGACAATGACTTTGTTTACGATGGACGTCCTTACCGTTTGAGCCAGAGTACACGGACGAGGAGCTCGTTGAAAGGAGGACGCGGAGGCAGAGAGAGGAACAGCTGGCCAAACAACAACAAACGGCTGCGTGTCCACGAGTAGACGGTAACTGGTGGTGTTCTTGTGGACAATGTTCATCGATGACAACAGAGGAGGAATGCCTCTGTTGCTCAGAGTGGGACTTGCGGCCAGGAGATACGCGTCTGGATGTGTCAATAAATGTCTGGATCACAACACTGGAGGATTTCCGCGCAATGATAAACTTCTGTCAAACGAAACCAAGGCAAATAAACAATCTATACATGTGTGTAAACTACTGACTCAATCGAAAGTTGCCCATTTGGTCCAGCAGGCTTTGGCTGGGTCTTCAAGTTCACTTTAGGGACACGAAAAAACGTCTCCACCACAGCCCGGTTTATCATTGCGCGGAAATCCTCCAGTGTTGTGATACAGACGTTTATTGTCACATCCTCCTCTGTTGTCATCGATGAACATTGTCCACAAGAACACCACCAGTTACCGTCTACTCGTGGACGCGCAGCCGTTTGTTGTTGTTGGCCAGCTGTTCCTCTCTCTGCCTCCGCGCCCTCCTTTCAACGAGCTCCTCTTCCGCGTACTCAGGCTCAAAACGGTAAGGACGTCCATCGTAAACAAAGTCAGCGTCCACCACCTCAGAGTCGGAAAAATATTCATCCATTTTGTGAAAAATAACAGTCGCAAACTACAGCTAAACTAGCCAACCACCGCAGAGTTAGCCGTGTTGTGGCTGGTTGCTCGCAGCGCGCGGCGCTCGAAAATGACGTCATCCATGTCAGAAGTAGTTGTCTAGAGACACTGGATGTTGATAACATGCCACCACGGGCTCAGAGGGGAATAGCACCAGCATATCATGGCAAAATATTGGAATATGAACGAGTTTCGCCGCAGATTATGCGTTATATAGAGGCTACGCACGGGTGCCCCAATTACTCGCATTATATGGATATACGCGCCGCTCTTCTGGGGCTAATTTCTTCAAAACGACTCCAAATGCCACCAAAGTTGTCTGGGTGTCTAAATGGTCGTATTTAATGCTACAAATAAAGTCCAGGTTGTAAAAAACGAAAGTTATCCTTTAAATATCATGATCAAACATATCTCTGAGATTCCTTACAGTGGTGCTGGAGGCCAGGGCAATGTCATATAGAGTAACTAACATATCTTTACATAATGTGCTTTGGAGGTGGACCTATGAAGATATTATGATTGTATTAAATGTATTTTTTCTAACGTTAGGCATTCATCTAGAGGAAGTACGGTAAGCCATTAACACATTCTTATCCTAGATGACTTAACACATAGTTCAAGGTATGCTCACTTCTCATTGGGAATTTTACAGCCAGGAGAATCTAGAAGGGAAGCTAGATTTTATGGATCCCAAAATAAACAAGACTGTCTTCTCCTGATTTCCTCTTCAAAATGAATTGAGTCTGGTGTGATAATCATATATAACAGGCAGACATAAGACAGTTATGTCATCACGTACATTTGACATCAACATAAAACAGCAACCAGGGAAAATCCCTGTACTGTCCCTACAATGTGCCCACTGTACTGTGACTGATTATGTGCCTGTGGTTGATCATGATGAACAGAAGGCACTAAAACTCTTGATACTGATCGTGTGCCTGTGTCAGCAGTTAGTTTACAATATACAGTATGCAATACATATGATGTCACTTCTTTTTTTCATGTTTATTTCATTGAATCAGTATTTGGGAATCTACTTTTATTATTTATCATTTCATTATCAGTTTTTAACATTACACTGTGGCCTGTCAGGCCTTCAGTACAAAGCAGAATACGTGCTGCTGGGCATGGAACAGCTTTTTGGTCTGGAATTTGAAATTGCGGCCACAGTGGAGCTGTGCCTTTCTGACAGAACGACACCATGGTCATCCTCCCTAAAACACACGCTAGTTCACTTTCAAGCATTCCCACCATGAGTTTAATATGAGAGAATATACAATTATTTCCTTGTCTGTTTAATTGTCACAGACATCAAGAAAAAAACCCACACTGGATACAGTTTGCTTTTGTAGCCCACATACTTTCTCTGTGTGGGAGTACAGCAACTGGGGTGTGTGCATTCAAATATCTGTGTGTTTATGTGTGTGAGTGGGGTGGAGAGAGATGATGAGTGTGCAACTGTCAAAGTGAGAAAGCTAATTTGGTTTGAATTTATATCTGACCCATCTTCAACTGACAGACCAACAAACACCAGTAACTGCCCCCACATATACACTGTTGACTTTCATCACCCATATATGGAGCTCTGTAAGGCTTATTAAGGACTTACTTTCAATGCCCTACATGTGGGGCACTGAAAGTAAGTCATATTACATATCATTCAGCCAGTATGGCAGAGGTTCCTCCCAAGCCACAGTTTCACAAAACAGCCTGAAAACTTGACATGAAATTTGATTTGACTGCTTTTATGAATATATTTCTTTATCAACATAAACCGTCATCACTGCCTTTTAAATAAACATCTTAATTTAGAGCAGAAATGTGTTTAATTCACTATTGGATAGGTTGGTATCAGCCAGCCTAAAACATAAGCAACCTGGGTGGCGGCTTAAGGCCCCCAAGCCTCCATGAAGCCCCTGGAATAAACCTCAATTCATCATTGTGCACACAAAAACAGATAATTACATCAGTATAAATCCGCTTTGTTTCGAGCCATTTGAAGCCATATTTCATTGTGTATCTCTTATACTCAATACTTTTGTAAGTTTATCATGTTTTGTGTTTTTTTTACTGTTTTAATAAAACATAAATTGTGTTCTACCCAAACTTTGAAAATGAAAGACCAATAAGAGGCAATGCACATGAAAAGGACTTTACTAATTAAAAACTGTAACAACAATCTTTACAAAACAAAACCTGAAATGTCAGAAACAACCACCAACAATAATCAAGAACCAGAGGTCCTTCATCAGATGTGGGGACACGAGACCCACATGGAGCTTCTGTAACCGTCACTCAACTCAACTCGACTACACGAAACACCACAAAGGAGGTGGCATTCAAACTGAAGTCTTGTCTGAGCTCGCCTGCTGCTTCAGCATCTAAAACCTATAAATGAATCAAAAGTAATACAAGCAGCCCTTTTGATAAACTTGTTAATCCTGTTTCTCTGATTGGCAGTAATGCTGTAATCCAAACGTACAACAGCCGAAACGTTTCCAGCGGGCCTTGAGGGACTTCCTAAGAAATCTGGATGGTGTGTTTTGATCAGAGGAAGCTATCTTAACCATTAACAATTGTTGATGAGAACTGGTGATGGTGCTTCTTTCCTAGGTTAATAACTAGGCCCTTGCAATGATTGCTGACCCAGGAACCTGATACTTACAGGAGATGTACATTGTTTTCAGCAGGCATGGGAATCAGTCAATAAGATATTAATAACATATGAATAAAAGCTGAGAAGCAAGGAGTGACTAATGAAAAACTTGGCAACACCCCGTCTACGTTACGTCAGTAGCACAGAGGCAGCAGCACCTTCAGTCCTCCATCAGTGTCACACAGGTTGCATTCATCCACAGTACTGCTGTGTGGTCACCTGAGGTTTGGTGCACCAGCACAGCAATACACAATATCTGCCGTTACATGAATTAAACGGGAGAAAATAGACTTGAGGCCGAAAATGTGCTGTTACCTAGCCTGTGCAGTCAGCTGTATTGAATGCAGTTTCAGATGCATGTAAGACAGATAGTTGTAAAAATGTGGCTGAAAAACAACCAGTTTAGACAGTGTGTATATGCAAATGGCACACTTGGTTAAGGTTAGGAAAAGAAAAAAAAAAATCAGAATAAGCAAAGCTGTGATAGGACTCAGTTTTTTCTCACAAAGGTCGAATGTAGTGCACTACACACCCATCCATCACCCCAGCCCCCACACCCATATTTCCTGCATCACACTGACCCTGAACACTGGACATGAACAATTCCTGGGACAGCCAGAACAGGCCACAGGAGCACTGAAGTCAAAAGTGTTCATATCCTTTTGGGACCATGAGTATCAGCAGCAAACCTCCAGGAAATGCAGCCAGCAGCTGTTGCTCTAGATTAAATTATGTGATACACAGACTAGTAGACTGAAAGTCATCATCATCATTCCTATGGCCTGCCAGTAAGAACACAAAGTTGCACTTTTGAAAGAGGTGTATCCATTTGTTTTGACATTATTCATATATTCCGATATTTTTAGGTGTAATGTGAATGTATTCTCACATATTCTGAACTCTGGGAGTGTTTTGGATGCACAGATCATTTTCTGTCTTCAGTTAAACCCCTGCACTATTGTGTGGACCAATGCAATGCCAAACATTTTCTCTTTATTTTGTGGGATAATACCTCACCCACATCACTCCTACCCAACTTCCAGTGTTCCTGTCACGTCAATACACACATCTATTAAAACAACAATAGAAAAACAATCCATAAACAGAAAATGAATCCCACAAACAACCTATCATCCAGCAATAGCCAACGTTAATCCCAAGTGAAACAATAAAATCTTCTCTTGACATGCACTTACAATACTACATTTATCCTTTCAGAAGAGATTTTTCAGTAAAGGAATGTATTTTTAGAGATGTTTTGTCAAGGACATCACTGATTTTGATTTAAAATTTTCGATGACTTTTTATCCACAATTTTCAACCGTCATTGGAACGATGCATGTGTGACGTGTTTGTATTAAACATTTATTTGCGGAGATAAAGTGACACATGAATCACTCCTGTGATTCTGTGGAGTGTTTAGGTTGATGCAGTATCAGTGGGAATGGAACACATGCTCAGTATTAGAAAGGTGCACAGAATAGTTACAGAAAAGTTGAAACAAGAGTTCCACATTTTTTAAATAAACTTCTTCCCTTTCTTTGTGAGAGTGAGACTGGAAGCAGCCTGGATTACACCTACCAACACCTCTACAGCTTACTAATGAACATTTTGTGTCTTGTTTGTTGAAAGCCAGCCCTATGCTAAGATAGTGCGCTAAGTTGCTAAGCAACGAATTCCAGAGGTGTGACAAAGCCACAGCACATATACTGAACTTTAGGCGTTCAGCTGACATTTTGATCCAGAGCTGCTTTCACAATGAGCGGCATTTCCTTCAATGTTGTGCTCAAAGACACTTCAACAGAACAGCCTTTCTAAGCATCACACCAGCGCCCACCGGGACACACACCCATGTCATTTTTCTTGAGGTGGAAGATCATTACCCCGAATTCTGAAAGTCGCCGCTCTCAAATCCATAATTCTTTCTTTAAAGCGGCTTTCTTGCCACCATAACTGTTAGCTTTGTTGCATCACAGACGGACAGCTTTCATCGCTGGCTGTGTGAAACATGAAAGAAAGTGGAAACGCTCTGATATCGGTCCAAGATAGAGGAGATTAAAAGAAAAGAGAATCTAGAGAAATAGATTAAAGAAGAGCTGCAGGGTGGAAAAACCTCTGTTATACAGAGACATGCCTTGTTTCGGACGACCACAGCAGCTTTGTGGGGGGTAAAACTGTTTTAATTTCCTACTGTAAGTGTTCCTGTTCTGCATGACTGCTGAGTCCATCATGATATCCAAGAGATTTAACAGGCAAACAAGAAACTGTGTAACAACGTTTTGCCGTGTTGCTCTGCTTTAAAGGAATCTACTTCGTCAGACTGTTTTCACTTTCTTTCCTGCTGCGTGGTCAGGCACAACACAAAGCTCCACGGCTACAGGTTCACCACCAGAACACACATAAACCAAAAGTTCACATACATACACATGCACAGACACACAAGCAAATACACAACAGCCTGTGACTTCCTTCCTTTCTTTTTCTTGTTTTCTTTCTTTCCATTTCTTCAACATACAAGTCTTATTCATTTAAATGTCTGTGTCTGACCTTGGTGCTATTAGACTTAGTGTTGTAAAATCATAATCTAAAGTCTGTATAATGTAATAAACTCCTCATATGATGAGTTGAGCAGGTGTAATGTCCTCTTTGTCAGTGTGAATGGTGTCAGCACGCAGGCTGTGTGTGTATGCAGAGAGTGGAGCCTCCCACCCGGCCAATACCAACATGTAGCCGCCCCTGTAAAGTTCCAGAGTAAAGTGTACAGTCATCGTCCCCGTCACCATCCACCTCTGCTCCACACTACACTAAGTACAAGTACTGCTGTGGTCTGACTGATCTGACATCACACTGCACAGCACTGTTCCACTGTGGAAACACTGCTGTCCCCGGTGCACTGCTGGGTTCACTTTTTGGTCCTGATCTGTACTGTCCTGTCCTGTTTTGTCTCTTTCTGTCTTGTCCCGTACTGCTGGTGCACACAGTAGTACACTGCTGTGGAGCTTTGGAGGCAAAAAAGGTGATGGCAGTAATCCTAAAGACAACACTGATGCCACTTCATACGTGTTTTTGATCCACAGTAATCTGCAGCCACCAGGTAGCACACGCACCGGCCTAAAACCCTGGAAGCTGCAATAAACTGTAGATGTGAATACAGAGCTTCTGTCCAGGGTTCAGCTAATGTGCCAAGATCACCAGTGCTGGGAAATCACTCATTACCAGTTATTCAGTTGCACTCCTCTGTCCTGGCCTCCCAGTGAAAGTGTAGGCTCACAGACGCTTCAATCCTGACTTGAATCTAATGTTAGCCAGCCAGCTAATATCAGCATGTGTTGACCACAGTCCTCTGAGGGCCTGGTCACGCTACCATTTATCACAGCAAAACTGACCAACTGACCACGTGCAAAGCATCTTGACAACACTGAGCTGTGAGGAAAACCAACCCCCCCTGGAACAGCGCTGGGCTGTGAAAGGATTTTGGCACAGCAGCCACAGTCTGAACGACTCTTGTTTGCATCAAAATTTGAGGTTTAATAAAAAATAAAAAAAAGTCTTGAGGAGCTGGCTGTAAATTATTTTACGCGGAAGGACGAGGAAGTCAACCTGTTCAACCAGAGCAGGTCTGCAGCTGCATGCACTCCGTCAGCCTGACATGTTAACGTATATCCACTTAGCAACCTATCTGACCAACCCCATCTCCTGGAAATGATCGTTGTATATTACTACATTTGTTTTGCCAATAACACTGTGGATTCACTGTGTTTTTTCTGCAGGCAGCTCATTGGAAGACGGTCAGGGTGAATGGTGGGTAGACAAAGCACAGGGGTTAACAGTCTGTCTGTCTCATCAATAGCACTTTGGGCAACGTTAGGTAAATATCATGGCTTTGCTGTAAACACATCGTGTCTTGTGCTTCATGACACTTTTCTATAACTAAACCAAGACCACCTTTTCTAACCTTACCAGAGTGCTGTGAGTGCCTCAACATATCCATAAAAACATGATTTGTTTTTCGTTTTTTTTTATGTTGAAACATATTTGCTGTGTAAATGTAAATTCTAGGAAACATGAAAGGTCAGTTTGCAGCCCAGCTAGCTTAGTGGGCTTTTGTGCGTGGCTAATGTTAGCATTCACCAAAGAGTGCAGTCGTCAAATTCAGTAACACACGAACTAGCTCCACATGCAGTCAGTGTGTTGCTAAGCTTCCAGCAGGATGCACAAATAGATTTCGCTGTCCAACACCCCTAAATTGAGATGTTAACCATAAAAGAAATCCCTCAAGAAGCTACACACACACACACACACGGAGTAAGTCAGAGTGGACGCACTCTTCCCTGCTGATGTATAATCACTGGGTGAATAAATGGCAGGAGTGTTTGACAGAGACATTAAACACACACACACCAGTAATGTGACAGATTCACATGTAGACACTCCCACACACACACACACACACTTTGAATATACATGTACGTACATACGTAGCGCATGAGAAGTGATGAAACGATGGCACATTAGCACATCGACACACACACACACGCTGTCATGCCATAATGAAAGCTGTGACTAATGAGGCCGTCCCCCATTTTACAGGCCATATTTATTGTGTCCCTTGTCATTAGCCATAGATCATCTGCTGCTTCTGCCAGATCCTGGAGATGAGAGCTGACAGGGAATTAACTGTGTGTTATCGTGCCAATTCACACACACTTTAAGGTTCATCACAGGCGCAGAAAATGACCAGAGCGATCTAACCTGGATATCATGACCGGTGTGCATGAGCATGTGTGTGGAAATCTGGATTACAAACCAGGGATAATAAAATGCACCACTAAACTCTGATTTTAGCAATTCATAAAGGATTTTATGATGAGTGACCTTATGCTGAGTTGAGTTGTTGTCTTGATGAGTATCCCTGCATTGAAATGTAGTTTTATAACCAGTATTGTTCGAGTATTGTGCTTACATGTTGAATATTCCTGAATTAACTTGGTAAAGATAGTGGACCAAACAATCAATAATGTGTCAGTATGAAGGACAGCATGGAGGCAAAATCTGGTGTGTGATGGGGATGGTCAGCTGGGAGGTTTCTCTGTTGGGAATGGAAAATGGATTGTTTTTTTTATCTGTGTTATGATATGCATAACTTGTGTTTCTGTTGCTAGTTACTCGTTACTTTGCAGGTTCAGATCTAATACAACATATAATCAAAGAAATAGAATAAGATACCCAGCAGTGTATAAAGTAGTTAAAATTAGCTCCACATTTACAATTTCCAACATTAAGTGAAACATCTATCAATCGATTATAATTCAGATTATATATGTATTCTTAAATGTGCTGTTCTGCATAATCAGTAACTTTATTTCTGACACTTTAGGCATATTTAGGTGTTAATATTCTTCTTCTGCTACTCTGGTTTTGGTCCCTTTAGAACATAACATTTTAATAACAGCTGACTTTTTTGTTTTCGCAATTTATAATAGTGTGCAATAAACAAGCTGGTGTCTGACTTCCTGTGAGGCCTTAAATTCTCTTAATCATCAGCAGTGTTGTTTTACAATACAGTCTGTAACTATGATCCCATAACAATGCACATCCAGCACATCATATGATGATCTTTGTGTACAGTGGGTCATTGACAGCAGTGTGTTTAGACCACAGTGAGGCAGCTCAGTCTAAAAACATAGGATGCTGATTGTGTGAGCAATCCATTGACAATAGCCGAGCCACCACAAAAGCTTCTAAGTTTCTGCAGAACACTGAAAGCGTTTGAAAAACCCCGGCGTTAATAAGCCTCATCTGAATGTTTCACATTTTCAGGAATGTTTCTCGTCCGCCTCCACAAACTCAAATGAGGAAACAGTTTGGCTGCAGGGACGTCCTCAGATAATGCGGCCTGTTTTTCTCTTGTCTCGCCCACGGACGCAAAAATGTTTGCACACTGTGGCAGAGACGTGAGAGAGGAGTGAAAGCCCTGCCAGATGAGAGAGGAGAAGAGGAGAAGAAGAATGATGATGGGGTGTGGGGAAGATGGAGGACTGGAAACAAGGACAGGAGTGAAGCGAAGAAAAGGGAGGAGAAGGAAGAGACTGGAAGCAGCAAACAAAGGGAAAAGAGGAAGGAGAGAATGGAAAGAGGAAAAGGAAGCAAAGACTGAGTGACATGAGGGAGCAGAAAAGGGAAGAAGAAATAGAAAGAAGTGGGATGGAGAACAGAAAACAAGCATAGTAGGGAATAAAAGAAAAAATCAAGTGGAAGAACAGAGGAAGAATGGAATGGCAGAAGAGGAAGGCAAAAAAGGAAGTACAGTGCAGTACAGAGGCGAGAAGATAAAGAAAGGAAAGCTGGATCAGACAGGAGAGGGAGACGGCAGGGAGAAGTGGGAATGGAGGAGAAGACTGGAAGCCAAGAAAGGATGAAGGAAAGGAGAGGAAAGAGGAGGAAGGAGAGCACAGGAAGAGAGGAAGAGGCAGGGGAAGGGAGGAGGCTCAAACCTAGACTATGGCTGGACCATGTGTGGTCAGTGGTGTCTATAATGAAAGTCTGGATATTAAATGTTCTGCAGTACGTATTCTTAAAGTGTCCTGAAGTAGCAGGTATCACAAGGTTAAGCTACATTTGAGTCAGAAAATGTTGTTGCAGCAAGAACAATACTTTTCACAATGTTTTAATGAAGCACAAGCAGACATTTTTAGTCTTCATATAGCAAGACGAGCATAATATTTCGTTCTTAGTGTGCAGTAGATTTGGAATGAGTGGCATTCAACGGCTGGAGCTGCTGTAAAAACCCTCGGAGGACATGACTGAGGACTGTCTGTGCCTTTTCATTTCGAAAGAGCAATGGCCAATGGGGAACTCCGACACTCAACCGGCCAATAGGACAGACTTTTGCACTTATAGGGTTGGTCTCACTTTGCGGCCAAAAAGAGAGGAGAAGTGGAAGGCCAATGAAATGACATACAGAATCAAAGAAGGAAAGGAGAGCAATGAAGAAGTGAGGTCGATAGGTGAAAAAAAATAAAAAAGGGGGGAAACAAAAGGCAAGAAAAGAAAAATAGAAGGAATAGAAGGACAGTATAGGAGAGAGGAAATGCAGTAGAGGCCAGAGTAGAGGAGGTAAAGGAAGGAAGACAGGGAAAGATGGAGCAAAGAATGGGAATGGAAAAGGAAGAGGAAAGATTGCGGGTGGAGAATAGAAAAGAATCAGAGAAGGAGAATTCTGAAAGGAAGACAAGAAAAAAAGAAATGGAAAGACTAGTACAAAGAAGGAAGGAGAGAGAAGAGGAAGGAGGAAAGGAAGTAAAGGCGAGGAGAGGAGGTAACAAAAAGAGAGAAAGGAAGGACAAAGCAAAGGAAGGAAAGAGGGGAACACAGACAGGAAAACAAAGGAGAGGAGAGAAAAACAATGAAGAGAAGGATGAGAAGAGGGGAGGGGGAGGGAGAGAGAAAGGGAAGAAGGCTCGCTGGCGGGGCCTTTGGCGTTTGATGGCCGAACGCTCAGCACTCCCACACCGTGCCGGCCGCTCGATATCCAGTCTTTTATTTCAGGGTTGGCTCCAGAGGCTGAAAGCAGCGGGGGCCCGGTCCCTCCAGCTCCCTCATCACAAGATCAATCAACATTTATCTGCCGCTGCCATCGCTGCGCTGACTTACATAATCCCTTTGTGTTCCTCTGTTGAACGGCAAACAGTTCCAAACCCCATTTGGAGATCTGGCCCCAAATCCACATGATGTCTAATGACTGATTAGATTTGATACTTCTGTGGTTTCATCTTCCCCCTGTGTGCCTCGATGGGTGATAAAGCTACAGGACTGCAGAAAACATGAAGAAGGTCTGCTTTTTGTTTAATGGGGAACTCAGGGATATAAAGTGAGCTGAAAAAAAATCCAGCTTCTAATGAATATGTCTGTTGTTAACTGCTTCCAGTGAGAATGAACAAGCAGCGACACACAATGCATCCACATCCGCACTGTCACGCAGCTTCATGAGTGAAGTGAAAGTTAGATTCACTTCTTAAATACACGTTTTTCCTCCATCATTCCTTACACATACTTATTGTATGGCAGAAGCAACATATTCAGCATCCCAAATGCTGACACTCAAAAAACCAAATAATCAAATAAACACGACAGTGGTGAGCCTGAAGAGACATGTTCGTATCCCACTGCCTTAATGTTAAGGCTGGCAGGTCTGTATGTTTTATTGAACCACAGTAGCTATACATTAGAAGTGATCAGGAGTTACAAAATGTTTGAATCTAAAAAAATAAATTTAAAAATGGATAGTTTAACATCTACATTTCCATGACAACTGGGCAACTCCATCTGCAGAGGAGGATGGTGTGATGAGACTGAAATTAGTTGTTTTGTTTTTTACTTCATGTTGTGATTGCAGAAATTATTACTATTAACTGTAAAATAAATAACAGTTACACTCTGACTTGTAAAAATGAAATCATAAAAAAAGGTCAATGACTAACATCTTATTACTTTAGAGAAAATTTTGAGGTGAATCCTTCTGCTCTGCAACATATGCAACATTTGTTGAAGAAAAGATTTGCTTGCATTGTTTCAAATGTGAAATGGATTTTTGAAATGGGATGTTTTGGGTGTTTGGTTAACTGAAATGAATATATTCGTATCGTCTGACTTCAGAACAGGCTCCTGCGTTGATGGTCATTTGTCATTATTTTAGACATTTTAGAGCTGACAGACTAAATTGAGGGTCCCTGAACAGAAGTGTCCTGAAAAACAGAAACAATGATTTAGCATTGGATAAATGCTGGTGTGGTAGTTTTTAAGTTGTTTATGAGCACTTGTTGGGTTCTGGATGAATTTCATTAACAAGGCCTGCCAAAACCTTAAATGACTGGATAGAGTGAGTAATGCATTGACACCCAAGTAAATAATCATACATACATGAACTACTTGCATTAGTTGATCTGCTGTACACTCTTACTTTGTGAGGTTGTGCTGCAGTTATTTGGAAAAAAATTCATAGAGGAAATACCCACCGAATACTGCTGACTCTGCTCTATAATTAAAACTGTTTCAGGAAATTCAGGAACTTCCTAAGAATTTCTACATTTCTATAGCACCCATTTAAGAAAGTGTCACCAAAACGAATTACCAAGCAAGCTGGTTATTTTCTCGAGAGAATCATTTCATGGGATAAAGCAGAGCGATGAACGTTGGCTGCAGGATGAAAAAAAGGAAGTGCGGTGTGCCGAGTTAATGAAACAAACATCTCCTCTCTGCTCCGCTCTCTCTCCCCTCCTCATTCGCTCTCATTGTCTCTTTACCTTCATGTGCTCTCTGGGCCTGTCACTGTCCACCTACGTCCTCAGATTCCCCCCGTCACCCCGCACTGCCAGGACACCCCCAGCACGCACACACACACACACACACACACACACACACACACACACACACACCGAGTGGTGAGGATGACCATGTGGGAGATGGCTGCCTGTTTGGCCGGCAGATTCCCTTTCTTCTCTTTGGGCCGTGGGAGGTTTCTGTTTTTCTTGGTAATTTGGTGTAGGTGGCTCTTTCCTCTATTGACCGTCAAAGGAATCTAAGAAAGAGGGCACTGAAATAACATGACAGTGGAGAGCAGAATTACCATAATCTGATTGTTGCTATTTTAGAATATTGCTTTACGGGAATTATTCCGCTGCTGGAATTAAAGGTCTGATGTTCAAAGTATTTTTGGGGGAAATGATGGATGGGAAGCTTTGTGTTTTATATTTATTACAACTGGTTTTCAACAACCTGATTGTTTTCCTCATCTTGTAATTATCTTTCATTGTGAAATTGAGAACATTTTAAAATACGCCACAAAATGAAAAAGAAAAGATTTGTGACAGGCGATGAAAAGCGATGGAATTAGTGCCACAACAGTTTTCTTATTGTTCAGATTGTATTAATCTGACTACTCTGACTTTGAAAAATGTTCCCTAAAATAAAACATTCAAATGCAGCAAAACTTGAAACCCACACACGCAAATACATGTGAATGTTATTTAGGAAAGAGAAAAATTCCCCCTTTTTGCTCCCTCTACATTCCACTCCATGAAATGAGCCACTCACTGGTTCAAAAGAGAGCATCTCTATCTGTTCTGAAATCTGCTCACAGGCAACGTAAAGTATGTTAATACCAGCTAACAGCATGAAGCCTGCAGCAGCAGAGGGAGAAGTTTTGGTGTAAAATGGGCAGAAAGTCAAAAGAGAAAAAAACTCTATCTATCTATCCATCTATCTATCTATGTATCTGTCATATTAATGCCGGGATCTGTATATTAATTCAGAATTAAATGTAGTTTTGTGGGTAAATTCACAATCGCGATAACTTGCAGGGTTTTTTTTTTTATTTCAATTGAATTTAAATCTAGACAAAGCCGTAGAAGTGTATGCACAGCTGCTGTAGCTACTCACTCTTGATGCTGGATGGATTCTGGAGGCGTCTACCCTCCTGCTCCTTGACTTCTGGACAAAACTTGGCTCAACACAACCATTCTACTCTGCACCTGGCTGCCTGGGTGCTACCTCTGCATGATGGGCTGTTTTTACCGGCTGGCTGCATCTCCTGCCTGATCTCACTGCAATATTCACTTCTAAGCCCGTTTCTTCTGGGAGAATCTCACCCTGCGTCTTCCTGGGTCGGTTCAGTGGTTAGTGCCATTTCTAGTTGTGTTCTTGCCCGTTTGACTCTCTGACTGTGTCTCAGCTGAAGCCGTGGACAGTTCTACCCATCCTCGTCTAAACTCTGTGTTTGTGTGTGCTGAACGCGATGCTCTGTGGCTTCCTAAAGAGAGCAGGGAATATGTCACATGAGAAGAGAGTGGTGTGTGGGATGCAGCAGCATGTGTGTGTGTGTGTGTGTGTGTGTGTCAGAGAGAGAGTGTTCACACAGCCATGTGTGTGTTTTCTTCCAGGGAGTGATGGGAGCTGCAACAAATTGGCAAAGTAGATGTGGAACAAAGACAGTGTAATGTAATGTTCCAATGATGCGCTGACAGTAACATCAACGTGTGTGTGCGTGCGTGTGTGTGCGTGCGCGCGCTCACACGTGTGTCTGCATGTCTTCTGCACATGCTCTGGGTGGGCGAAGACATGCTGTGCATCATGACAGGGATGCAGAGAAAGTTTCCATTGTGTTGTATTGTCTTTGTTATGGCAATCAACAGAGTGCATATGCACATTTTCAGCTGTATGCTCCATATATGAATAAACACTGATGATGAATCTTCAAGCTTTCTACTGACTACATTGATGTAGATGTTTCATTCATGCATCACAGTGTTTTAAGAGGGTATTTCACAATTCCTCTAATTTTCTGTTAAATATTTCATTGTGATTTTCAATATACAAATGTGTCATCCAAGATGCTCAGAGTGAAATGAATAAAAACTGCTGCAGAGCTGTGGCTGCATCAGGGATTCTGAACCTTCTGCAATATGTATGTATATTTCTATGAACACATCAGAGAAAATGATTTACTTAAGGCACTACCAAATACTGAAGAAATAAGGCAGCAAGGTGATTTGTTCTTTCTCATGTGGTATAATATTTAGCATGATAATATAATGTATTGTTTTAGTTGTTGACTTAATGTCCATGCTGCTCAGATTTGATGTTTATGGAAAACAAAAAGTAGTAAAACTGATTTATCTAATTAATAATTCCAGGATACTGTCATTTGAGGTGATCCCAACTCTAAACAACAGACCAACTGTGATTTTTCAGGGATCACAGTCCCATTTTTAAGTGATGCTCATATCGTTTTGGAATGAATCTCGCAGCTCCCATTTATCATCCGCAGCGTATCTGGAGGATCACATGGGAGCAGCCAAAGATCAGCAGGTCAGAGTTTATTGGTTTCCACTCATTAAAGCGATCCCCTGCCTCAGTCATTAGACTGAGCCGGGCTCCACCATTGACATTTGACTTCTGTACCATCATCAGAAAACATTAATGCTAATGATCTGGAACAGCAATAAAGAATTAAAAAATGCTCCATAATATCGACGTCATTACAAAAATCATGGAGAAAGAGCTTTAAACTTGTCTGTCGTGCATATATGTCTGAATGTAGTAAGGACATTACCATATTGCATGTGTGTGTGTGTGTGTGTGTGTGTGTGTGTGTGAATAGAAATAATGGGGCTTCTGTGAACTAATGGATGCCTCCAACTGTAGAGAAGCAAGTCTTACAGGTCAGAGAGTTCACAAGCTTTTCGCTGTCCTGTTATGTGTCATCTTTACTTCACACCATGTTCAACACAATGCGGGGAGGAACATGCAAGAAGACAAGTCAAGACAAGACAGGACATGTGTTACACAATGTCTGGTAACATTACACACTGGTGGCTGCTTGCATTTGAAAAATGCCACCAAAATCCACTCATATCCAGAATGCAGAATCAAATAAGTAATTCCATGTAATAAAATCACCTGGAATTGAAATTCTGGAATTATTGAGAATATTTTTCTTAATTAGAAGAGAGAGAGAGCCCTTGAATTGTATGAATTATTGCTTATTATATTGTAAAAATATGCTCAGAGTTAGAAATTATTATCAGTTTGTAAATACTAAGATGTCCTACAAGCTGGGCTTTTCACCATTTACACTCATTAATAAAGAGCCGTTTGTTTTTGGTGGTCGATCCGCTCTGATAATGAAACAGGAGTTGTGCATTTCGCTGTCAGTGCATGCTCAAAAGAAGCGTACTCGCCAAGAGTGAGTGGCCTGCATGTGCTGCTACACCTCCAGCTCTCCTGACAGCATTCTTAGGAACACCGTTCCCTGTGATGACCACAGGTCGTCCTCTGCAGGCAGGCCAGGATGACCAAAGCAGTTAGCATCAGGGGTCGTTTCTGTTTCCAGAAGTCAAGCGCCCTCACCTTTTCTGGGCAAGCTGTGGGTGGCCCGGCGCAGCCCCCATGCAGCCCTCCGGTCACCCACAGTGGGTCGGTTGGCTGGAGCGGGAGAGGCAGGATATTGGTGTAACTGCTTGGATCAAAAAGAGGAAGGGAGATCCTATGCTATCCCTACACAGTTAACTGTTAGGCTTGATCTTAAACATGCTTAAAAACAGAAAAAATGATGTAAACATTAAAACAAGATATTCTCAGTGGACAGATGGACAGGCTACCATTAGTGTCATAGGGCACATGCTTATTGCAGGTTGATACTGTCCGTGGTGTTCAAATAATCAAAGCCGCTAATAAAATGGAATATTGTGACCATTTTATGTGAGGCAATTTTATTTATTGACTTCCTCAAAGAAATACTTAAACCTATCAGTGGAATGTATCTACGTTAATTTCAAGTACTGTACTCAGGTATAATTTTCAGGTATTTACACTTAGTATTTCTATTACAGGGCTGGAGCCTATCCCAGCCGCCCGAGAGATGGCTGGGATAGGCTCCAGCCCCCCGTGACCCTGCAAAGGATTCAGCGGTGTATAGATAATGGATGGATGGATTCTATTACATGCTACTTTATACTTTGCTTCTACTCCATTAGATGGAAAGATTTTACATGTTGAACATATCATATAAAATATGATGCACTGTTACACATGAAGCTACTCAACAATATTATAAAGTAGTTGAAATTAGTTCCAGCTGCATCAGCTTTAACACGCTGCTCACACATTAATGAAACCATAACACTAACAGGTGCCATTTCCCCCCATAATGAGTCATTTTTTTTTAATATTCAGTATTTTATTTGAAAGTGCATTTCTCTGATAACACTCCTGCTTAAATAACATTTTGATTTTGACTTGAAATGGAGTATTTGTACATTTTGACACTGCTGCATTTTCTTAAGTAAAATATCTGAATACTACTGATCATTTTTGATGAAATTCAAGTTCAGAACATACACTTTTATTGTGGTTTGACTGTGGTGTGAATGGGTGCAATGACTGACGTCATATATTCTGAATATTTGAACATTTCACCCCAGTTTACTTTGTTTCCAGAGGAAGACAGAAGACAGACAGAAAATGGCGAAGACATTAAGCAAATGGCATCATTAAAGTCAGTTAATCTTCACCTGTTGACTTTGTACTTGTGGAGCGCTCCATTCATCTTTCAGCACCTCCCAGGAGCTGGTCAGGTGTCAGACAGGCTAACAAATGACCTCAACTAATCGCTATTTAATTTACTACCAGCAGTCACATCGAGACATGAGGGCTAGGTAGAATCCAACTAACCATCTTCCCTCTGTGTGTGTGTGTGTGTGTGTGTGTGTGTGTGTGTGTGTGTGTGTGTGTTTGTGCGCGCGCGCTGTCTTGTGTAGATTGTGTGAGGCTGCACAAACATAGTGGAAGTTTAGCCATTAGTCGATGAGTGCATTAATCATATGTGGAGGTTCTCTCTGCAATAAGCTGCTGTCCATCAAAATAATTAACCATGATAGTAGCAGTAATTAATGTCTCACATCACTCTTATGTCTTCACTTGTCTTCTGTGTTTTTGTTTGTTTGGTTTAGGCTTCTTTTTTTTTTTTGCAACTAATAATGACCATCCAACAACACAAGGGTTCAATTCAAATTAGGCTTTTAAAGTGTAGTTCACATCATATGGTTAAATATGGGAATTTGATGTATTGAAATTAAATCTAATGACTTTCAAATGGGGTCAGAGTGATATGTGTGCTAATTGTAGCCCTAAAAGATCAAATGGCAAATCTCTGTCAGATAACATGGAAGTTCCTCTGAGACCAGAGAAATTTAGATGTGTTTTTCCCTGCATGCCAATGCATTCATGTTAAAGTTGTTGTAATTAAGTTAACTGTCTCTGCGGTAGTATACCAACTCCTGTCAGAAAACCTCTCACAGCACATGCAGCATGAAATCAGAGGGTGGCACCAGTAGTTGTAAAGTGCACGTTCTATTACCATGGTAACTACAGGTGTCGCCTACAACTTCAGCAACTGCCTACAACTTCAAACACACTGAGTCGCCAGTTAATTAGGTACTCTGATACAATTCAATGCAATTAAATACAGAAGCTGTGTAATAAATCTTTGGGAGCTGAGGCCCTGCACAGCGAAGTAGCACAGCGAAGGCAGTGGATGTTGACTGGCACTGGAGAAATCAAAGGGGATGTGGGCAGGAGTCCATGCAGAAACTTCATGTTTATGAGCAGAAATAGAAATGAAACAGACAAATATCAACTCCAGGAATTCAACATAAATAACAAGCATTTTGACATTTTTCCGTCTCAGAATAGAGACTGCTGCTTCACCTCTGCATCTAATGGGAGAGTCTTTAAATAATAAGCTTCTTGTAGAACATGAATGGGAACCCATGGCTCATTACCTGTTTTGTATTATTTTACCTTGACCTCCTCAGCATGGCAGAGGCCAGTCGCTCACTGCGTGGACGTCCGAATCAAACACGCCTGTTTTCACTGTCAGTGATGGAGCAGATGATGCAGACCAGAGCATGACTGATGATACATGACTGCATAATATTGAGAGTTGTTCCTGACATTGTCTTCCACTCATGTATGTATATGAATATGTATGTATATATATGAACAAAATATGAGCAACATTTTTCAGTTGCAGTTCAAAATGAACCCTCTGTCTGAGACACAACAGAAAAGCATTACAGGTTTCATTACATTAGTTGATAATGTGTAGACTTTCCACATTTTTTCAAAAAGTGTGTCATGTGACCTGCAATACCAACTGTGACCACCGCACCAAAGTCACATCACATCTCATGGAAATAATGGTGAAACTAAAGTACGCATGGCTTGAACACTTGCTGACTTTAAACAAAATTATTGAACACAGCCTCCCTTTCTTCTTTGCTATTACGAGGTCATGGCAGCCACCGCCATGCCAGACAAAACATCGTGCCATAATATCAACCTAAACCTAAACTTAAGCTCAGCTTGTTTTTTGTTTCTCATATTGTTATATTGCTTGTGATGCTTACTGTACTTAGAATATAATAAACCTCCATGGCTTTTCTCTCAAACTGAGATAAGGAGGATGAAAGTGTAAGAATGAGCACCTTCATGTAGTTTGGGGAAATATTACCCGACAAATATCTGACATCTTATTGGTCCCGTCCTTACAGAAGTGTTTGATCCAACACTGCTTCATCGACAATATCAGATATCTTCTTATAATGTTTGTTCCATTTATGGTAAATATTGGGGATGCTATTACCGTGTCATTATAGTATATTTTTCAGTCAATATTTCTGAGACAATTCTTTAATCAGTGGCAGCCTATCAGAGCCAAAACATCTAAGAGACACATTAATACACCACTGAAGCCCTATGAGGCTTAGTCCTTCTCTAATAGCCTGGGTGATTAGGATCCTGACCAGTCAAGTGACCTAAACATTAATTCAAACATACACATTCGTAAATGCACACATGCACACACACACACTCACACAGACACACACACACACTTACTGTACATGTACTTTCTTATCCATTGAACTAGAGTCATAAAAATTTACAGGCTGGTAAATGGGAGACTGGCATTCAGACATTATTGTGTATCTCCACCATTACTTTAATGAGTTCAGTGATACCATTATGATATCTGATTATCTTCATTAACTTGCAGAATTTCATGCATTGCTGAAATGTGAGATCAATTGTCCTCTTTAATTTGAAATGCAACATCCTGCTCAAAACCGTGTGTGTGTGTGCCTGTGTGTGTGTGTGTGTGTGTGTGTGTGTGTGTGTGTGTGTGGGAAGGAGGGTGTCAAGAAGATGAATGACCTCAGTGGCACCCAGGCAGTCAGGAGTCCTGTAATTAGCAAACAGCACAGAGGAGATCAGGAATCAAATGTATGTGTGTTTATGGCATGTCTTCATTCACCAACACACATTAAACACAGAACGAGTCGTTGCAGAGAAGAGACAGGATGACAAGTGAAATAAAAATAAAATAAAAGAGGAAAAGCAGTCCTCAGATGGAATGTAATGCAGAAGCTGTGCGACGTAACATTTTTCCATTTTCAGTTTCAATTTCAACTATTCTGGTGATTGTATTATTTATTAATTATTTATTTTTGTATGAGGAAAGAAAAAACTACACAGGTTCAGGATAATTTTCTTGAAGTGTGTCTTTACAAGCGAATCTCAGGGAATTTCCAGGCAAGATAAAATGTATTCTGATTGGTCCTATATATAATCCAATCAGAAATCGCTAAAGCAAAACAACGTGGCTGATGCATCAGCTGCATCCGTCTCATCCATGCTTGGTGCCATTTTTTGCCCATTCTCTGTTGCTATTTTCAAGGATGTAGCTCATGGATCGCCTGCAAAAATCCCCACCACCAAAAAGCATTTTCCCCATTTACTTATTATAAAATAGGGCAGGTGGCACATAGCCACCAGCGTACGGATGTATATGGTTGTTAAAAGTAGAAAAGTGCTGTATTAATACAGTCCACTGATTAATCCTCTGGCTGCAAACACGGTCAATTATTGCTCTAATGAATTTATAATCTATCTAATCTTATCTATAATCTGTACACTTTGAAAACTTTTTCCAGAGCCTAGAAAAGCCATTCTTATTCTTAATCCCACTTTAAAAAGCTCTGATTGGTCGACAGTGAACACAACACCAGACCAATTCAGCAAAAAAATATCGGTGTGGGTGGTGATTCAGAGATCTGGAAACTGGATTTCCCAAAATGTTACATACTTATATATAATCAGCTGCTGGTATAATCACACCCACATAGACATAATCTCTCTCTCTCTGTCTCTCTCTCTCTCCCACACACACACACACACAAACACTTAACAGATTATTAGCATCATCACTCTCCTCAATTTGGTCCATACATTCATTCAAATCCCGCCTCCCCCTCTTCTTGTCTTCCTCATATTGATGCTAATCCTATCAACATGTTATTGCTCTGACTCTCTCTGTGCTCAACAGGTCAATTAAGGCAGCTAGGTGAGCTAACAGAGGGACTTTATTGGCTAATTGTCCGGTTTGATTTGGGACCTGGTTGATCATGTTTTGTTTTAAATTAGGATAACATTACCTCTAATACTAATGTACAAACAGCCTGTATAATACAGAGACATATCTCATCTAACTGCATATACATCTGTATAGCACTGACACCTCACTTATAGCATGTGAAAAAACAGGTTTTTAACGTGCAGGTTGGCCTCCCATTTTGCCGCTTTTCCCCTTTCCATTCACGTTGAATGGTCAAAGGAGCTCTATAGACGACGGAAGTCCTGCTTTAAGGCCTTGACAACATGTATATACGGATATTTGTTTGCACCTTTTATAGGCCTTGGGGGGGGGGGGCAGTTAGTTACACAACCACAACTCCAAAAAAGTTAAGAGTTAAGATGCTGTGTAAAAGATAAATAAAAACTGATTGCTATGATTTGCAAATCATTTTTTGACCTATATTCAATTTAATGCGCAAAAGAACATATTTCATGTTCATATTGGTGATTTTTATGTTTTTTGTATTTAGTGTATGCAACACATTATTATAAAGTCAGGACTAGGCCATGTTTACACCTTTCCTTTTAACGGCACTCTGGAACTCTGGAGATGAAGTTTTGATGTTTTGAAAGTGAAATTCTTTCCCAATCTTGCTTGATATACGGCTTCAGGTGCTCAACAGTCTGGAGACTCCGTTGTCGTATTTTGCACTTCATAATGTGCTGCACATTTTGAATGAGAGACAGGTCTGGACAGCGGGCAGTCTAGTACCCAAGCTCTCTACGAAGCCACACTGTTGTACCGCGTGCAGAACGTGGCTTGGCTTTGTGTTGAAATAAGCAGGACGTCATCTGGACGGCAGTGCATGTTCCTCCAAAAGCTGTATGTACCTTTCAGCATTAATGATGCCTTCACAGACTTGCACGGTCCCGATGCCATGGGCACAAACACACCCCCATCACAGATGCTGGCTTTTGAGTTTTGCACAGGTAGCAGTCTGGATAGTTCCTCTTTATCCCGGAAGACTCGACATCAGTGATTTCCATAAACAATTTGAAATGTCAACTCGTCAGACCACAAACGCACCATCTCAGATGAGCTGGAGCCAGAGGAGTCACCAGTGTTTCTGGATGTTGTTGATATACGTCTTTCGCTTTGCATAGCACAGTCTTAATTTGCATTTGTAGATGTAGCGACAAACCGTGTTTACTGGCAACGATTTTCCGAAGCTCTTTCAAGCCCGTGTAGTAATGTCCTTTATACAGTCATGTCAAAGATGAATAAACCTAACTCTGACTTTTGTCAACCCCAGAATCAAAACCTTGACCCTTGTTTGTCAAAACCAGCTTGAACCCCGGCCAAACCCTGTGACAAAGAGCCTCAGCAAATTCACACTGTCAGAGCCCCAAAAGGACTATCCATCAGCATCCCAACATGGCTGTTTGCCTCTGCGGAAGTTGGATGGCTCAAAATCGATTAGTCCTAGTTGATAAAATGACAAATCAAATTCACAGGGCTCATCGTGCAGTTAAATGATATGAATGAAGAAAATAAAAAGAATGTTATGAAGGCTGATTGTATGCTAATTGTAGGTATAAATCATATTTGTGTAAGAAGTGAAAGACAGAGACAGCATGAGAAAGTGAAGGGGGGGTCACTATGCCAGAGAAAATATTGAAGCCATATCTCCAAATTCTCAGGCTTGACTCTATGAGGATGAATGTGTAGAAATGTGAATGCAATGATATTATTCAACGAAAATGCGAATAATAACACATCTGTTATGAAAACAGATGGTGAAGGGTTATTTGAGTGTGGAAATATGACTTCATATTCAGTCACACATACAATCAGCTGTATAAGACAACTGAGAGCACAAATCCAGCCTTAAACAGGATCTACATGACACTGCTATGGTTTAAACACAGCTGGATAATTCATAAGAATTTATTCAGAATTATTTACTGCATGATATCACACAAATGCGTCACAAAAAGCAAGCTTGGTTTTCAGGTGGAAATACTGAGTTTGTGCATCTAAGAATTATTTTGGACTAACATTTTCATTTAAAGTCAAAGGAGTAGCTGTGTAGCACTCGTATAAAGAGGTTTGGTCATTGTTTCGGACATTTAATGCTGTTCTGTACCGTGGATGTATTAGATAAGGCCTGTTGTATGCTTCTTGCATTGGGCGTTCAAACATGTGCACAAGCCTGCAAACGTCCTCAAGTATGTAACCGCGACCACGTGCTGTCTCACCTCCAGCACGCCGCCCCGTGTCGATGCCTGGCCTGTTGGTCTCTGCTTCAGCCAACCCAATCACTTCCTTTTACGCCTTCTTTCCAAAACACGCTGAAAAGAATATCGCCTGCATATTGTCACATTTAACTATATTAAGGAGTTGGTAATTCAACCTTCAACATAAAACAGGAAGTGACAAAGCAAAATCAACGGGATCACAACAGTGACAGTGGAAAGACTACCTGAGATGGATTTGGTGAGTTTTATTTAGGCTCTGTTGAATTTGAATAAAGTGTGTTTCATGATGGGTCAACAAGGCAATAAGCTAGTCCTGACACACTAGTCTGCAAACACACCTGCGTGGACACATCAGCAGTCGCAGGTTGTTGGGCTGACCAACCCTACTATACAGCTTCTCAATGCCAAGGAAGAATTTATTTTAGAGTCATATCTATTCATGAATACGCTTAAGTGGCATTATAAAAACAACACACCCTGCTAAATGACTTCATGGGTCAATTGCCATTGAGTCTCCAAACAACATATATGTTCACTGGAGAGTATGACTGATCGGCGTTCACTGATAACCCCAGTTTGCTCTCTCATAGGTCAATATTATAAACTACTCACACATAGTACTCATTCACACCTTTCACAGTTATTTAGGAACTTCTAATTAGCAATTTATCACTTGTCCTTCCTCACTCATTTCTTAGTTACTTGCCAGTATTTTGTGTAACTACCTATTTAAAATGAAGACCAGACGATCATATTAAAATTATTCATCATCATCATTAAATATTATTATTTTCAACACTGTGAAGTAAAGAGTATAGCAGTTAGGAGGATGCATGTTTGACTCAATTAAGGCCCATTAAGGGTTTTGTATACAATTAGAATCAGTTCTGAATGTTACAGGAAGCAGAGCAGCTCAAACTGGACTAATGTGCTCTCTCCTCTTAGTTCTGGTTAACAGCTGAGCTGCAGAGTTTTGAATGAGCTGAAGTCTCTCAGTGTTTTTTCAGGAGGCCTGTAAATAATGCTTAACAGTAACCGAGAATCATTTTTTCAGCATCTTTTTGATTTAAAAGTGGTGTCTGTTTTTTTTTTCAAGAAGTCGTCTTGTTGATGCAGGACTTGAATCTTAGAAGTGAATGTAGGAGAACACCAAGACGTAATTAAGATTCAATCCAGTGAGTTCATTTCTTTAGTGGAGCAACGGCATTTAAAGCAGATGACATGGTATGTCGACCTGTGTGACTCAAATGATCACAGAAAGTGACAAAGCTTTTCTTCAGCCTTGCCATCTAGAAATCTCTTTTCAACTACAGATTCCCTTTTAGTCTTTGGTAAGATTAGGTTGGCATCAAAAAACGCACAGTGAAATCACAAATAGGTCATTCTAATACTGAAACATTGTTGTTGTTGTTATTACCAACTCCAGAATGTTACCATGCTGCTGAGTGGCTTTACATGTTGTACAGGTTCAGAGCTGTCCATACATTCACAAGCTCCACAGCTCTGGAGTCAGTCTGTGTGCTGACTTGAATATTCAGGTCTTTTATTACAAACTGTAAAAATGTTTGCAGGTCATGTGCTGTTGCACAGACTGAGCTCGAAAGGTAACTATAGATTTGAAAACATGCATATTTATTCTCCGCCCACAGTTTACATTCAGTTCACTCACTCACATAACTGGAGGCCTACACCAAGCTAAAGGTCAATTTCAAGACACACAGAAATGCGTGGATGCTTTCAGCGCACCTCTGCAACCACACACACACACACACACACACACACACACACACACATACACACAGAGGTGGGTGGGAAAGGAAATCCCCTCTGTGTATTCTTTCACTCTAGCTATGAGTGTGTGTCTGACATTCAGCTAATCCGTTCAGTAGCGTCTGGTCCGACCTCGGGATTTTCCTCTCTCTTCATCAACATTACCGGACTTACCTTTTAGTGAGATGTAAAATTCTATTCAATGCCAGCAACTGAGGTCTAATTCCCAAATTAAGCGAGCAGTACTCTTACATGAATAAGAGGTTAAAATGCTAGAAATTCATCTAATAACATACCATTTAAAAAATTGTTAAATGTTTGGAGTCATTTGTGGGTCAAATGACCAGAGTTTGGCTTGTTAAAAGCCAACATGGATGCAGAAGAAAAGCACATTTGTATAGAGCTCTGCAATTACTATTCTGCATGTGGTTCAAGAGGCATGCACAGTAATTGTCTACTGACGTACCCTGATGGTCAATGTGATATGTTTATGTCAGTGAACATTAGCTTAAAAGACCTGGCCGAGAGATGTGTATTTAAGTTTTTATGTGTGTTATTTTCTTGTAGTTTTCACGGCGTCTGCTGACAAAAGAGAGAAATAAAACTTCAAAAGACATCCGTACAAAGCGTGGCCGTCATTTTTGTTGAACCAGTGTAGCTACAGAATGAAATCTGAAGATGATTAAAGAACTAAAATAAAGCTCCTTTGGGGGGCTGTTTCAGCAGCTAGCAGCAGGGGAGCTCAACGTGATCTGGTTGGATGGCGTAAGAGTAGCACGCCACTCGTGTCACCCATTTTTAGCTCTTTTTAAGATGCGTTTAGCTTTTCACATGTAATTTATCGCCATTTTAATGAATTTTGGACGGACAAGAAAAGGGCGAATTCAGATGACTTTCCTTTCATCCTCTTCACGCTCAGCTATTCCATTTCCTCCACACTGGACCTTTAATTGACACACCAAAGCATTAAAATGCATTGAGATAGATGCTAAATGACTTAAGACACTGGCATGTTATTTCCACCCTGTTTGGTCAGACCAGGTTGAGGAGCAACATGTTTTGTTTTTAGACCGCTCCTACAAACCTCCTGGTTCAAAGAATGTTACA
The DNA here is from genome assembly GCF_017976325.1 of Chelmon rostratus. Taxonomy (NCBI): domain Eukaryota; kingdom Metazoa; phylum Chordata; class Actinopteri; order Chaetodontiformes; family Chaetodontidae; genus Chelmon; species Chelmon rostratus. The sequence goes on from NC_055678.1 coordinate 21,295,855, forward strand.
CAGCCTCATGAAATCTCATAACAATTTACAAAGGACTCACAGAATTTAAGGATCAGTATCTTTGTCAATTAGCTTCCAAGGCTCGCTGTGACCATGACGACCACTCAAATAGTGGGGAAAACAATGCAGCAGCTGATTTTACTGGTGTCTGACATGAACGCAGAATGATTCATCTCTTCACCAACAGAGAACAGACACATCTGGACAATCCGAACAGCAGCACCTGATAACGATGCTACTAGTTAGTTACTCCTTAGAGGTGGCGTAATACACGTTGGTGCTGAACCCTAGTGCCACTTATTCAAAATACAAAACATGGCAAAGGCTCACTGTCTGAGAGCATCATACTGGGCAGCACACAAAGCTGCCTTATGACTGACGGACCTGCACCAGAGAAAATAATCCCTCTGTATATGACCTATGTCAGAGGCTGGATAAGGCATGTTAGGAGAGAACACATCGGGGGTCACTTTCATTGCATTGATCCTCCATCGCTAAAGCCATGACACATGGGCAACATTGATGGCTATTGTTGTTCCTTGTAACCCATTATTTCACCTGTATTGATTCTGTCTTGACACTGTGCTTCCCCTTCTCACTCTCTGTCTCTGTTGTCACCAGACAAAGGAAAGATGACCTTTACTAGCTGCGGTCTATATTTTAATCTTTTTTAAAACCCATTGATTTAACCCAGATTTTAAAAAAGTTGGGACGCTGAGTAAAATGTAAATTAAAACATAACGTAATAATTTGCAAAACCTTTTGTACCCATATTCAACTGAAAACAGTACAAAAAGAAGATATTTAATATTCAAACTGATAAATATATTGACTTTGATTCCAGCACAAAACAACACATTTCAAAAAAGTTGTGACAAGGACAATAAAAGACCCCAAAAACACCTTTGGAACATTTGGAACATTCCTCAGGTAAGCAGGTTCATTGGTGAACAGGTGGTAGTATCAGGATGATATGAAGGGGGCATCCTCCAAAGACTCCAGATCCAGATCCAAGACCACCCAGATTGTGAAAAGTTCAAAGGCCAGGATCTGTGATGTATGGAAAGCACATACAGCGTTTGGAGCAACGTCTGCTGCCTTCCTGCCAGCCTCTTTTTAAGGGATGCCCCTGTTTGTTTGAGCAAGACAAAGCCGAGCCACATTCTGCAGGTGTTACAGCAGTGTGGCTTCTTAGTAAAAGAGTGCAGGTACTTGAGTTTCCTGCCTGCAGTTCAGACCTGTCTCCCATTCAAAATATGCAGCACATTACGAAGCACAGAGTACGACAGAGACCCTGGACAGTTGAGCAACTGAAGTCGTATATCGAGCAAGAACAACTGACGATGTTCAGAAAGCAGTACACTCTGCTGCATCTAGGTCGCAAAGTGGAGATAAATATGTATTTGTATTGAATGTTTATTGTTTATTGCAAATTGTCGCAAAAAACAGACTTCAAGCATAAATAAATGTTTCAGGTCACCGTTACAACTGTAAGACACAGCTGAGGTGCGAGCTTGCACAGAGCCGTGACGACAGGTGCAGAGATTTAAATCTTGTCAGCAAAATTCCAGGCTAAAATAATCATAAGGTGAGTTAATGTTGCCATAGAGAACAGGTTACACTGAAGCTATCGTAGATAGCATTATTATTACAAACCGTAATATAATCGTAATGTATAATGCTAGTCGTAATTCTGTAAAAGTGATCAAATCAGTAACACATTACTCCCCCATAAAGACATAATATTGTAAAGTAACATATTATTTTCAAACGACGGTAACTTGTAATATGGAATACACAGCAATCTGAAAGTCTAATCACTGAGTCTGTGTATGGATCAAGCCCACACATGTACGTTAGCTTCATGCTGAACTCAAAGCAGTGAAAACATGACTTAATATGCTATTTAATGCAAATACAAACAATGAGGAGTGAAGAGCTTATCAGTGACGCACAATCACCAGGACAAAAAAGCACAGCAAGTACAAAATTGCTGCATGAACATGTGAACTGCAAACAGCCCTCTTCAACACACACACACACACACACACACACACACACACACACACACACACACACACACACAGGATGAAGAGTATTGTGGAGTATAATGGTGCATTGGAAGGGTTTTATGTGCTATGACCTAATGCATCACATATAAAGAGGCTCTCCACTTCTCGTCCTGCTTCTCCTCTATTTTCCTTTCCTCTCCACCCCTCTTTTTCTCCTCTCTTGTGTCATCACTTCTCCTCGTCTCCTCTCTCCACCTTTTCTGCCCCCCCCACTCCTTTCGATTTCTCGTCTTTTCCCTGCCTTTTCCTCCTCTTCCCTCTTGTCTCTCTTTCTCCTTTTCCTTGTCACCTTTCATCTTCCCTTCTCTCTTACTTTGCTGCTACACTCCCCATTCCCTTCTCCTTTCATCTCTCCTTTGCTTTCTTTTCCATGCCCGTTGCTCCTCTCCTTTCTCCACCTCTTCCCCTCTCTTCTTCATCCTCTTCTACTTCTGGCATTTACTCTTCTCATCTTCCTTTTCTTTTTACACCTTTTACACCTGTCCCCCTGACCTTCTTCTATTTTTGTGTTGCTTCTTCTTCTTCTTCTTTACACTTCTTATTTTTCTGTCCCTGTCTCTCTTCTTTATTTCCTCCTTTCAGTGTTCCTCTCCTCTATTCCCTATCTCCTTCTTCTGTCCTCTCCTTTCCTCCTGTCCTCATGTCCTTTTTTCCTTGCCGATTTTTATCCATCCTCCATTCCCTATTCTTTTTTCTTCTCCTTTCCTTTTTTTTCTTTTGCTCCACTTCATCCTTATCATATATTCATCTTCTCCTACTTTTGTATTTGCCTTTCTCTTCCTCATTATTTTATTCTTCCTTTTATCTGTCAACTGTCTCCTCTCCTCTTTTTTCCTCATTTTTTCCTCCTCTACACATTCTCCTCTCCTGTTTCCTCTCCTCTCCTCTCTTCCTCCTCCTTTTACACTCCTAAACTCCTCTTTTGTGACAATCTGACAGAGATAACTTATATCATTCCGCAGTGATCTCACACACACACATACACACACACGCGTAAAAGCATATACGAATGCTCCCACTGCCTTCCATTCACTCTGAGTATCTGACATCTATCTGTGATTAATGTGTGACCTCTGACCTCCAGTCCTCTTGATGCCCAAATCTTGAAACAAGTTCACCTTTAATTACCAGTGCTGGTGTTAACATGCAAATCACATACATGCCCGCACATACACACACACACACACACACACACACACACACACGCACACATGCATGCACATGCACACTCACACACACACAAATATACACACAATCAAGACAAACAGTCAAAAAAGTTCACTTTTAATAACCGCTGCAGCTGATGTGGTATCGACCTGCCAACCACACACACACACACACACAGACACACACACACATACAACACACACACCGTTCATGAGTGATTACATTATGTCTGCTCACTAATGATGCTGGTGTGTCTTGTGTTTCCTCCTGGATAAAATTGATAGGAAACCGTACCTGCTCCAACGCCTTTAATGCTGTTAAAGCAGCATAGGAGAAGCTCATCTATTCCCTGTTTTCATTTTGTTGGGGATGAGTTGTGGGGGGAGGGTGGCGGGGGAAGGTGTAGACATCATAATCAGGCATTATTATCAGATGCCAATGTGTGTAGTTTAGATAACGGAGGAGGAGCGGGTGAAATGGGGGGTCTTAATGTTGTGACAACAGAGTAGGAGTGAATTAGACGGGGCCCTAACCTCCAGGCTGATAATAACGCTCATAATTGAATGCCATTCAGTTGTACAGACACTAGTTAAACAACCAGCACGGTCAGAGAAGAGAAGAGAAGAGAAGAGAAGAGAAGAGAAGAGAAGATGGCCAAGACAATGACAAAATGACATCTAGAACATTATATTTTAAATGGCTCGGGTCTTATTAGTGTATACCTCATAGCAAACACTGAGTAACGTAAGCAACCTGTTACAATTTTTGAGACTTCATGTAAAGGAGCGCTCTTGGAGGTTGTGCTGGGAAATATATGAAATTAATTAAATTAATTCAAGTAGCAGCTGTAATTATTTTAAGGAAAGCAAGTCCACATGAGATTTCTCCAGGGGAGGAGATCAAGTGTGGATGGAAAAGATGAGAAGATAACATACTTCAACACGGGGGATGACTGTTTCTCCTTTCCAACCACTAGTCAACATTGTTTTGTTTTTTATGCATGACCACCATCAGTCCCTCACCTCACCACATGGTTACTATTGTAACCATGACGACGAAGCTCCCCTAACCTCAACAAAGCAGTCATTTTAACCCAAACCTTACGAGACTGAAACCAGACCGCTGTCACATCATAAAAAGTATTATTTATTTGGCAGTTATGAAGGCATGACGTCCTCCTCATCAGATCCGAGAACAGTTGTGTGTGTCGTTGTAGAGGGCATGACCAAATGTATTTTGTCTTGTAATTTGGAGAACTTGCATCAAATTTTGGTTTTATCACAGCGTGCAAAATGTATGTTTTGTGAATTATGAAAAAAAATTAAGTTATTGCAGCATGCACATAGGGTATATTTTCCATATATTTTATATCTGCCCTGAGTCACAGCTGTCCTGTAAACTCTGACTTTAGCGAATAATGAATTATGAATTTACAGGACTGTGATGACTGGCTAGGTGGCTCTTTCTGTCTCGTAGCAATCTAACAATGAGATCTACAGGAGATAGATGATAAAAGGTTCTTCCCACTCATCTGATTTCTGGGTTTGTGTTTGTTGATGAGGTTTTGTCTCTGGTGAAGCCATGGAAGCTGACAGAACCAGTAAAAGATAATAATGTTTTAAACAACCATTGCTGTGACCTGCTGTGTTTGAGGACCTACACCTACACCTACACTTTCACCTCCGCCTCCACCTGCACCTTCTGTGTACTTAACATTTAAGTACACACACACTTAACTAAATGGTCAGCCATTGGCATTCAATATATACATTTTAGTATATTGGTACATTTCACTGGTATATTTTATTGTTTATTGTTTAGTATATTTTTATTGTCTTAGTATATTTTCATTTCTGGTATATTTTTATTGCATTTCCGAATATTTTTACTGCATGTTGGTTTATTTTATTCTAGTATCTTAATTTTATTTTAGAATCTTTCTTATCTTTCTTATTATCTTGTTTCTAACACGGGGGTTGCAATGCAAATTTCATTGACATGTCATACTCAATGACAATAAAGAAATCTTGAATCTTGAACCTTTAATCTTGTTGCAATTCCACTGGATCCTTTTCTGTGTGACCCTTCCTACATACATTATAGATACTGCTTGGCATGTGAGACACATACAGGAGAAAGGTTTTGGAGAAAATCCTGCGTTCTTTGTTTACGCAATGTTTGTTAACACTGCAAGTTAGCTACTCATCAGCCTTACAGTTAGTGAATCCTAAAATCACCACCAGGCAAACACTTGCTTTAAAATATCAGAGCTACAAGGATTACGTTCCGACATTAAGTGACTACAATTAGGTGGTCAGAATTATATTTCAAAAAAGCATGACTCTGACCAACATATGGGTAAATCTCCTCCCTTTTGGCAAGACGACAGTGGAAGAGAAGGGTCAAATACCTGAAAAATGGGAGGGTTTACAGGTGAGAGATAACGTAGCCCTTTATTAATCTCAAAATGGGGAAATCTGCAGTATTTACAGCGGCAAATGGGACAGTGTAATGGTAAAAAGTATGAGTCAGAAAAAAGCAAGATATGATACATGAGTAAACAATACAGTATAAATATGTCAAACAAGGCCATGGTTGACTTACAAAATATTATACATTGGGACTGTTGGTATTGCACAGTTCAGTATGACATGAGGGAGTGAATTTCTCTGTTTCCCTCTTGGGCTCTGAGACCAGTGTTGATTGTCATGTCTGACAGGAAGGAAGGACCTGCAGTAAAAGAACAGCAAAGATTAGCAAAGAACTTTTTCAGGTTGCAATTTGACGTCTGCAATGTAGAAGGTGAAAGGGAGTGCTGCCATGTCTGTTCCTTGCGGAGTCCCCGTGCTGCAGACAATCATGTGGGATTCACAGTCCTGTATCCGGACATACTATGGTCGGTTGGTGGGGTGGCCCATGATCCATGCTGTGAGGTGGTGGCCCACCCCTTCGTGTTTCAACCTGTCTCTCAGAAGCGTTAGCTGCAGGGTATAGAAGGCAATGAAGAAATCAAATTATCCACCCCAATGCCAGGTTGATAGGAAAACTGTGGTGGGTCCATTGATGGTCTCACCAGGGAGGGCAGCCTTTCCAGGGTCCTCATCAGGTCAGTGCCAGCGGCCTGTAGTTGTTGAGGTCCTTTGGTGGTGGTACCTCCCAGCTCAGGATAAACACGTGTTCAACCATCCCCAGCTGGTCCACACAAGACTTGAGAAGTCTTGAGCTGATGCCAACCTCTCTCGCTTTCATCCTCCTAAGTTCTTTCCTCACTTGGTTTGTTGTGGGGGACAGCTTGGGGCAGGAAGGGGGGGCTGTGTGCTGGAGGTTGTGGGCAGGAGGTAGGCATTGTACAGGAAATGAAGTAGATGTACAGGGTGGCTGTGGGCTGGATGTTGTGGGAAAGGGGGTGTAGGCGGGGGTGGGGCAGTACACAGGGGCTACAGATGATGGGGGTTGGAGCAGGGACGACTGGACAGGGGGAGGGCCAGATGACTGATCAAGTCTTTTGAAGAAAAGGTTCAGACCATTCAACCAGTTTCAGTCCCCCACAGGCTGGGAGTTGGATTCCTTGCAGTAGAGATGGTCTAAGGCCCCTTCAGACTCCACTGATGTTGTTCTGCTCCTCTATCTCCCTCCTGTAGCTGTTTTTTCCCTCTCTGATCCTCCTCCTCAACTCTCTTTGGTCATTCTGCAGCTCCTCATCTGACACATTAATGTTAGGAGCAATCCAGGGTTTGTTGTTGGAAAAACACCATGCAGTCCTGTTGGATACAGCATTCTCCACTATTAATACAGTCCATTATACAGTATCCCCGCCTCCAGTCTTTGTGTTAAGATAGGCTAAATATATCATGTCTGGTTTAGTCAAAGTGGTTTACTTCAGTGTCTTCTTCTTGCTGTCAGACGTCTGGAGTTCACTCCAGTCCAGTGTGGGAGGATTTCACTCAGCATTCTGTGAGATGTGTAATGGCACCTGCCACACACATTGTCATTTTTACATTCTAGACTAATAACATTAAAAATTAAAATTAAAAAAAACATTAAAAAGGAGTAAACGTTGTGTAGGCTTTTAAATAATCATAAAAAAACAAGGTTATACCATACTAAAATCTAGCATGTGGCTTAGAAATCTTGAAGAGAACTACCATCCTCAGCTTATGATGCTGGGTCATATTCTGAAAAAATATGCTGTATTTTTTGGCATTTGCTATTTTATGTGTAAATTCATGCTGCTAAAGCTTGGAAGCCCATAACTGCCAAGTCTGTACTCAGCATTGACTGCTGTGAAGTGAAAAGTGCTGCTATCGTTCTTGAATTCACTGCTTAAACCTCCACACATTAGCATCACATCATTGGCTGATTCTGTGGCAATTAAACCACTTCAACTTTTTGTCTTGCGTAAATCTTATCCTGCACGCCAAATCAAGAAAAACAAATCACCCTGCACCTGCGTCTTGTCATTAAGAAACCACGATTATACCATTTATTGGATTTCAGTGTCGCTGGAGGACGGCTCCAAAACCACAACACTGGCATTAAGCAGAACTCGATCCAGCTGTCTTCACACTCTTTAGCGGGTTTTAATTGGTGGGGAACAGGAGAGAGGAGCGCGGCAAAAACATCATTACAGGCTTAAACTACCACAACAGGGTATTGCTGAGATTTAATTACACCAGGCTATTGTTTAATTTGCCTCTCAATGCTTCAATTAAGCAAAAAAGGGAATGTGAGGGTTCAGGTTTCAGGCTCATCTGGGCAGGAGAGGAGAGAGTTTCCCCAGTGAAGTTCATATAACATCACACAGCGGAGATCAAATGGATTTGTCATCGTTTGACTAATGACAGGAAAGAGGAATAAACCCTATTAGAAAATCATCAAGAATCCCTCTGTCTCTGCTGATAGTCTTTGTGTGTGTGGTGTGTCTGTTGTAGAGAGGCCTCGGAGCTGATGCTGATGTATTTACTGTTATATTGAATGGTGCAGATGATGTGATCTGAGGTTGATGGGGACTAAAAATAGCAAAATCTCTCCCTCTCTTCAGAATAAAGGAAAGTGCAGAAACTCCTCGAACCATTTCCCTTATTAGTTTTGTAGTTATTCAATCTCCATCCCGTTTTTTCTCAAATAATATTCTTTAATCTGCATCCAAAGAAACATTTAGGCTGTAATTTCACTGAGGGAGTAATAGAGAAACTTTTAACTCAGTGATGTGAAAGTGAAATCTCTGGGAGAAGATGGAAGGTGGAAGACTCACATTGACAAGTTTTCCTCTCAGTGAAGTTTAAACTGCATGTCCTATTTTTTTAACCCAATATATATATACATATTAAATGATTATTTAATCACAGACACTATGTGCATGTTTGGATTTGTGTGTATTTACTTGTAAATGTTCAATGGTGTGTACATCTTCTCCAACAGTCTGGTTAATTAGGAAATCTTGCACATAGGAGGCCTTCAGTTTTAGTGATCTCTATGTCCTGAAGTATGTTACCTAATGCCAATTCATATGTACTGTTGGAATTTGGATTGGTGAATGTGTGTTGGCCATTTTCCTGTAGATTTCAGAATCATTTAACATTGAACTCTGGAGATTTATTGAGGTCTGGGAATGTGGTCTGGGAACCCTAACCAGACCAGACCACATGGATTCAAAGTCAGTTGTTTACAGTCCTAAAATTCAGTCAGCTAGTCCTTTCTGCAGTTTAAACTCATGTCAAAGTGATTTTTTCAATGTTTTTGTAATTTTTTCCTTATAACAATGAAGAATATATCAGAAATGTTCTTGACAGACTGCCTGTGAGGTGAAGGTCTTTCCATTCTTCTTCTTCTTTTCATTTCCATCAGACTAGGCACAGGAGGTGCATCGCTGCCTCCCGACTTTGCACACAGAAACGGTGTATGTGTTTATTTGCATATAGAGCCGTCAGGACTGACAGTGTCCTCCTGTCCTTTCCCTGGTTTCTCTTGTTTCCCCTCCCTTGTGTTTCTTGTGTGTTCTCTCTCTGTCCCTGTCAGTGTGTCTCTGTCTGTGCCCGAGCTGAACTAGGCGTGGTTCACCTGCTGCCAGACCCCCTGCACACCTGAGGTTCATCAAGCGATGGATACTCACAGTATATAAACCCCGGTCCTTCACTCCAGTCCTCGCCAGATCATCAGTTATCTCATGTGGTACTTTGTCTCGGCTCTTGTTCTGCTCTTGCGTGCCTGCTCCATGCTCTGTGTTCTGATCTCACATCTGTGTCTTCTCTCCTCTGCCCAGAAGTCTTCCTGCCATAAGTCAGCAAAGCTCTCCCTGCCTCGTCTCCCTGATCCTCCTTCGTCTCCCGCCCGGATCAAGCTCCAGCGAACTGCACACTCTGAACATTTGTATTGTGCGAATAAACGGCTTGCATTGATTTCTGTTACCGTTCTGCTTTTGGGTTCTACATCTCACCCATTATGACAAGAGCAGGGAAGTGACATCTGGTCACTCGAGACGCATGTGGAGACTAGTGTCAGGTATGAAATGAAATCAATTTCAGGAAGGGAAACAACTGTAAATAAGGCTCTTTCCCCAAAATCTTAATACAAATGAGATCTTGCAGTGATTTCAACTTTGACATACCATACTTACTATAGTCGTTGTATGTGCATTAGGTATTTTAATTAAATGGACCACATAACAGTTTCAAAATGGCTTTGAAAAGATAAGACTAACTATGGTGTCCAGGTGATATATGACAGACAAAGGGGATATCTACACCTCTCACAAGGTTGTCTTTTCAGTATATGTCAACATGCCCTCACTAAACTCTGGTCACTTAAGATGTCAGGATAAAATCTGTCAGTCGCTTTCTGGCTTTCAGAGTCTGTGACTGTGTCTTGTGAGGCTCCTCTAATCTACCAGCTGTGATGTCTTTATGGATGTAGCTATAGTCGCAAGTGGCTGTGATTCCTTTGGATTCAAATTGACTTATCTGCCTCCTTCATGCATCCAGTTATAGTGACAATACATTTTCTCCTCCCAACGATTTGAAGGCTGCTGACAAAATGAATTAATTTTTCTACAGATATATGCACTTGGAATTGAGTATACAGATTTTATGCGTTCGTTGCATGCCTTTTCACCATGTTCACTTCAGATTCCTCAATAATAGCCAGTCTAATGACTTACAGAGAGATTAAACTGTTGTTTTTCTGCATGTCAGCCTGCCAGCAGATCTCTCCTCCCTCCAGTGTGAAACATCCCAGAATATCCATGCAAAGCAGATTGACGCGCCTCCATTCCCAACATTTGGATGAGATGTAATTCCTCAGACTTTGCTTGTCGGGAATCCTCCATCGTGCAGCTATTGTGCTGTTCTATTATGTCCTGTCCTACAAAGCACTGGTCATGTATTTTAGAAATTTCTGCTTATAAAGCTGCAACATCAAAGAAAAAAAGAAAGAAATTGCAGGGAAAACTTTGAATCTTTATGATTTCTGGGTCCTCTCCTGAAATATTCATAGTCAGGGCTGCGGTGTGTCTGTTTGTCTTGCTGCTGTGAGCATTCGTCCTGCAGGATCAATACACTCTGGTCATAACTTATCAGCAATCAATGTCTCAGGGCTTTACAACAGGGCATTTGGTGAACTTTATTTTACCCTGGGCAGGATCGCTCTTTTCAGCAGTGCTCTGATCTTTATTTCAAATTCACATCTGGAAGCTGCACAGTCACAATCTTCAACCAGAGAGAAGGTTTAAGACAACTAAAAATAGACTTTACATAATGAATGAGACAAACTTAGACAGAGCTGGAATATTGCTTTGGACAGGAATCTATACGTACTAATGAAATGAGAAACAGCACACAACAAACATTTGTTTCCTGTTCAATATTATCTACTCCTGCCCGTCCCCGTTAGGCGCTTGGGTAGATCCATGGTGTGGTAGCCTAGCTTAGCATAAAGACCAGAAGCAAGCTCAGCACACTCTTTGTTGCTAGTCATGTATATTACTTTTCATGTGTCTTCCACCTCCGTACTTCCGCCCCTCTCTGCAGCTTCCTTCCTCAGTTGAGTAAAAACTCCACACATGGCTATTATGGCTGATGTGTTGTCGCTCCTGTCTTGTCTCGTCCAGAGAACAAAGACACTTAAAGATGGATGGCCTCAATGTGTGTCTGTGATGAGACGGAGACTAGAACGCTGTCCTTGTCACTGAACACCAAAGATTTGAATTTTCAAGAAAGCTGCAAAATAAAAAGATGATGCCAATAGGTTGTTTTTGAAGCTGAAGTCTGATATGGTTTGCACAGGGTTTGACAAGCCTCAAGACCACTACTGAGTCTGCTGCAGTGAAAAGGTCTCTGAGTTACAATCAAGCCCATCAGACCATTAAACACTGACACAAACAGTTTCAACACTTGGGGAAGCAAAAGCTGTCCAAGAAAAAACACACTCCATTCTACATCAACTCTACAGTGTGCAAGTCTGACTGAAAATAACATGCACACTGAAATTATTCTCTTGTTGTTCAAACCTCCAGTTTAGGCAAGATGCTGCTAGATGAAAAGTGCTTGAAAGCTCAGCATAACGCTTCTCGTCCGTCTCCCTACTTCCTCTGCCTCCCTCTCTGCCGCCCGCTGACTGAGTTCCTGCTGCAGCAGAAAACTACAGACGAGGCCATTATGGCTGACGCGTCGTCATCCCCGTCTTGTCTCGTCCAGACAAACAAAGACAGAGGTTCCTGTTGAACAGCTCTGTGATGATGAGACACTGGCAGTCCCCTGTCTGCCTCAGCAGGGCCTCAGGATGCAGGAGCAGGAGCTACATTCACGCCCATTCACAGTGGCGCTCAGTGATGGAAAGCCTGTTAATGTTCAACCACAGACAGGAACTGATGCAGTGCTTCTGCCATCTTTTTGTTGGTTGGCTCAATAAGGTAGGATGTTTGAACAAGTATCACGTCAATCACATTTAAAAGGCCCTGCAATTATTTTAGATAAATACTAATATATGCAAATATAATACACATGCACATGCATACAGACAATTTAATATGCAAATACCGTACACACACAACATTGATACAAGTGCAGTTTCAGCACCACACTGACATCCCAGTACTCAGGTATGGGAGTGCTGGTAGAACTGAGAGACCCAATCCGTCTTTCAAGTGACAATCAGTACTACTCCACCATGCCTCCTCCCAGCTTGCAGCTCCACAAGTCCTGTTACCCCCTGCTGCCCTCTCTTCCCTCTCTGAGAGATGATGTGTCCATCCATGCTGCTGACCTGCGCTTTTGTCCAGAGCCAGACATCGCCACATTTGTTAGACAGATTGGATATTCATGGTACCCAGAGGATTCATATTTCTCGTTTAATCAACATTGCGATTCTGATATGCATTCATAAAAAATGGTGGTTGGGTGAGAGCGTTTGATTTCAGTGCAGCAGCTGCCCTTTTAGACTAGCATGGTTCTGCAACTGCAACTCATTGACAGGTAGAGACTGAAATATCTACTTTGGTCCAGACTAAATATCTTTACTTGATGGATTGCCATAAAATTTGGTTCAGACGTTTATGGTCCTCAGTGGATGAGTCTTATTGGCTTTGCTGATTCCCTGGTTTTCCTAGTGCCACTGTGAGGTTGACATTTTTGGTTTATGTCTTGACAAATATCAGATGGATTGTCATGGAATCTGGAACAGATATTCATAGTTCCCAGAGGATGAATCCGAATGACTTCAGCTGAACTTTGTGTTTCGAGCTAATGCTAACATGGTGAATTAAAATGATGAACATGCTAAACCTTACCTGCTAAGCATTAGCATGTCATCATTGGCATTTTGAGAGTATTAGCATAATGTTAGCATTTAACTCAAAGCATAACTGTGTGGAGGTAAAGCCTCACAGCATCACTGGAATGGCTGTAGACGCTCAGGCTGGATTTAAAGTTTACACAAGGTGTCAACAGGAGTCCAGCTGCAGATATCTACGGTGTAGGCTCGTACTTACAGTTGCCTGTGAGATTTCATCCCCAGATATCACCAGCGTAACGCTGAACAGAATTATCATGATCTGGCTGCATCGTGCTTTGTAACACTCCCTACAGTAACTGCATTTACTTTCTTTCATTCACTTTGTAATGTGAGCAAGGGTGAGAAAGTTGCTTAATTAGCAAATGCAGGACTACTGCACGTAACTGATTGTAGTCAACAGAATTAGATTTTATGTCAGTAATTGTGGTGATGGGGCCTTGTTTTAATCCCTGGCTGGGTCTGAAAGTTTTAAATGCATTCAATGTATTGAAGTACATCACTAACAAGTTGGTCATAACATCACCTATATTCAGGCACATTACAGTGTGTGTGTGTGTGTGTGTGTGTGTGTGTGTGTGTATGTGTGCGCACATGTGTGTGTCTGGACATGAACAACTCACATAGGGAACTAATGAGGACATAAATTTATTTACAGTGACATTGTGGGGACACTTCTTCCTTAAGGGAACAAAATACATGAGTTAAGGTGAGGGTACGGTTAGGTTTAGGTTAGATTGGGTTGGGTAAGTGTCCGGGAAATGAATGAAAGTCTATGTAATGTCCCCAAAAGTGATGGATATATGACTGTGTGTGTGTGTGTGTGCGTGTGTGTTCTTGCACTTACCAGTGTGCTGTGTTAGCCCCCTGCTGTTTCTTTTGTCCTCATCCCCAAGGACTGCTATTCACCAGGCCGTACAGAGAAGATCAGCTCATCCATCTACGTTAGTGAAAGTCACTTTGCGGTTGGTCTGTTGGTCTCAGAATGTTTCAACAACTTGAATGTGCATGTGCCAAGCTATGGGAAGAAACATTTCTGCATCCTTTTTGAGATTAGCTGACTTGGCAGAGCTGAGGTTTTTCTACGGTGTGCCTGGTCACATTAATCCCAAATTTTGTCCCTTTAAATGTCTGTAGATGTGGAAGGCTGACTAAAATACTGTGCCACTGTTTTTGTCAGGAGCTTTTCCGACAGTACTTCATATCTCTTAATTCAGAAACATGCTGTCAGTGTGTTGTCACACAGAGACAGCATCGTGTCGTCCATCTCGGGATGTCTTTGTCTCTCTGACAGGACAAGACAGGAGTGACGACACAGCAGCAATAATGTTCATTCCTGTAGTTTTCTGCTACAGCAGGAAGTCAGTCGGTGGCTGACACACAGAGGGGGTATGAAGCCTCTCAGAGTAAAGTCATGGGAAAAACAAATGTAAAGCTGTGCTGTTCTGTCAAAAGCAGCATGTGTGTAATAATGTCCGTAATAAAGAAGAGGGCTAACCCATGATTACCTCTACTCAACCAGTTGGGAATTCACGGCCATGTTCAGGAGCCCGTAGCCACAGCAATGCACATAGCTCATAGCTAACAGCCTTTTGTTCACATTAGTATTTCAGATTGTTTTTTTTTTGTTTGTTTGTTTGTTTTGACAGACTGAAATATCAGGAAATTAAGGACCTGAAAAATGAAGGAAATGCTTTTTGCATAAAATTCTGATGAATAAATTGATTGAATCCTTGTGAAAATATCCTAAGTGGAAAATCAGCCTAAAACTTTGTTTGTTGCTGTAAAACACCTGTAATGTTAAGATGAAGATTATTGTTTTTTTAATCTTTCCACTGGATTTTTTTGAGACTAACACAAATATTGAATATCACCAGCCTCATCTGACATATATATCAGCTGATGCTAGCTTCAGGCTAAGAATAACAGTGTTTCTTCTAAAAAAAACAAAAAACTGTCGAGTCCTTAATATTATGTATTTAACAAATGAATACGTTTAACAAGGAAATGCCCTTTGTGGAGTCTGGAATCCCTCCTGGGTGTGTGGGGAAGGTGTGGGAGTGTTGTGTGGGCTTTCCCCATACAGCGGGACTCTAAAGGCCAGCCTACACACTCAGGATCCCGCCTCTATTGCAGTCATGACATCCAGCTGGAGTCTGTCAGCAAAACAGCCAGCAAGGCAGAAACCATAGAGGAGGAGGACAACAAGAAGACCGGAGGAGGACAAAGGCTATGTGAGAGTGAGAGTGTGAAGAAAGGAAGAAAAGTGTGTGATAGAGAAAGCGTGAGGACGACTGGGATGCGGAAAGTGTGTGTCGGTGTGACCATCCTGGTGTGCAGAATAGGCAAACTCCTACACTCACATTCCTCTGTATTATATGGAAGTCAACGGGAATGACAGTATGGACATGCACACGTTGACAGCTGCACGGTGAGCAGGAACGCACAAGTGCCACAAGTACAGGAAGATCAGCGTGTAGGAGGTGATGCTCCGTTCTCGAGTCTGAATGCAAAGGGAGAGCTCGGCAGCTCGCGGCTTTCAGTTCAGACTGTTGAAGTGGTCAGGTTGGAGTGATCTGGGATCCCGCTGGGCAGGGTGTGTTTTTTTAACTTATGTGACTGATGCTCATTATATGTGCATTAAAAAGAATGTAAAGTGAGTCATTTAATAAGAATATGTTTGAAAGGAATGGGCACATGCCACCATTGATGGATGGAAATAGTTGATTTTCATATGCGTCTCTACACATGTTCATGTCAGAGTTAACTGTTGTTACTGCACTACATTTATTTGACAGCTATAGCTCCTACCTTCTTTTCAGGTTAAGATTTTCATACAGATATATGATCTTTTTGGTACCACTTTACCTAAACCCTCCCTTCTTAGAATTGAATAGAATATCCTTATAGCTGTGTAATATCTTATATTTCTGGTCTTATATCACATTATTCCAGTGTGATTAAACTACTGCAGACACTTCAAAATTACCTTCATCTCGACCTACTACAACATCAAAACACTGCTCAATAATCAATTTTGATTAATAATTTGATAACACTGAGAGGGGCCATCCTGCATAATGAGTATTTCTACTTTTCAGACTTGCAATACATTTTGTTGCCATAATTTTTTTATTTTTACCGAAGATTTCGAATGCAGGATTGGTACACATAATAGAGTACTTTTATGTTGTGTTATTGCTACTTTTACTTAAAATGAACTGAATATATGGTCCACCATTGCATTTATAGCCAAGGATAGTTTCCAACACCTGTTCCTACAGACTTTCTACAAACCACATAGTTGAACAAGAACAAAATAAAACCCAGAGAATAATACAATGAACACAGTTAGGTTAATCTAATAGAGGCAAACATAGTTGCCCCCAATCTCCCGCCTCCTGTGTATTTCATTGTGTTCCTTATCATCTACAAGTTCCCAGTACAGTCCACACTGCAGCTCCAGAGCCCCAAAGACAACCAGTTCTCCCATTTGCTGTCCCCAGGTTTTCTATCAGTTTGTCTGTAGTAATTTAATCAAACAGAACATTATTCAGGAATATGTGCCATGTGTGCACAAAATAAGCAAAGACAGACTAGTTCTTAAAATTTGATTTTGATAAAAACATTTAGATTTTTATATAGGACACCTCCATAAGACAGGGCCGCAAGCTAACAATGGAGGATGATGCTGTATTTGGTAGTGTCAATTGTCTGATGAATTGAGATCAAATTTGATCAAATGGCCCAAAACCAAAGGCCACTCAGTGATCCTGAGGTACTGAGGACCCATCATAAAACACCTTAAAAAGAAGAGAAAGGAAGGCTAATTATCCTTGACTATATGTCTGATCAATGTATAAAAGCTGTTGTATGTAAGGGGTTCCAGTTATTAATCCCACAAAGACGGAGCCAGAAACCTGAGAGATACCACCACACCGCTGAGCGCCTGCAGAGTCTGGTTATTTAGCTATTTCTGGTTATTGGCCTCCTATCCTAAAATTTTTATTTGACAATTACCCAGTATCTCATGTCAAGAGACCTGACTGCTGCAGATGCTGCATTGCACATTAACTTCTTTACAATTAAATAAAACAAAAATAAAAAGTGCAATATTAGCACACTAATACACACGCACACCCACACACACACTGAGATAGTTGCAGTGTCTTCAGTGTGTCTGTGGCAGGTCTGTTTTCTGTAAGCATCGATGAAAAACACAACATACAAACATCAATGATGTTAAATAGGGTTACACGGAATTTAAAAAAAAAAGTTCCACACGTAAATACTTGGGTCAACTTTGTTTCATTTAAAGGAGTAGAGCATGTAGAGCAGGTGGAGTGCAGCAGGGTTCTCAGAGCCTGAGTTTGTCAAGTGGCGCCCCCTACTGGTGAGACTGCACTGCTCTCTGACTGTACGGTGCAACACAGCAAAGATAAAGGACTTTACAGACATACATATAGCCAATACATTAATGTTTAATGGGGACTAATTAATTAAATTGTTCATCCTTTCATTCACAAGATGTCCATAAGACATCTGACTGCTCAGATGAAATAGATAAAAATCAAATAAAAAGAAATGCAAATTGAAATATATGAGGTCAATATAATATCAGCACTCAGCAGTTCATTATTTTTTAGCTGATTACTAATCCATACATGCGGTTGTCCTCCAACATAGTCCTCAAGATTTTCTCATTTAGTCAGAGGTGGGAGATGTCAAATCAAGACAAAACTGAGATCCTTGTTGTTGGAGCAAAAGCTGAGAGAGAGAAACCTAAATGTGTTTACACTAAACACCAAGGAACAAGTCAAAAACCTTGGTGTTACCACTGACTCTGACCTAAAGTTTGAATATCACATTAGAAAAGCAGATAAAGAGTCCTTCTATCATTTAAGGAATATTGTCAGAGTCAGTTTCTCTCCCAGGCAGACACAGAAGTTAATCCATGCCTGTATCTCCTGCAGGCTGGACGACTGTAACGCTCTGCTATCTGGTGTGTCTAAGAAAGCTATGGGTCAGTTACAGCTCGTACACAACGCAGCAGCACGTGTTCTGAAGAAAACCAGACAGAGAGCCAACGTTATAATCTTCAAATTGTCTACCTGTCTGTCAGAGAACTCATTTTAAATTTCTTTTAATGGTTTTTAAATCACTGAAAGTCTTTGTCCCGTCCTGTTGGTCAGTATGGTTGAGACATATGTGCCTGCTGGGTCTCTTAGATTTGTCAATTTTTGTCACTTTTCTTGTGTTTTGGTTTTGTTTTCTGGCAGCTTTATACTTTCTTAAACTGACAAAGCTGCCTGTCAGAAAGAAAATTAACATTCTCTGTCTGATTCTTCCTTAGCATAACTTACAGACATAGAACAGCATTTTTTGATCGCGTTATGTGCCTGCCCTCTTATCAGATGGTCTAGATGAGACAGAGGTGACATTTGCAGGGTTCATTATGGTCAGTACTGTCCACAGCTCTTTCTGCTGAGCTCTCTCTCCAAGCTCTCTTCACTGCTTTTCTCTAATTTCATTGGTGTTCCTGTGCTGAGAGGCCACTATAGCCCTGTGACAATGACGCCACTGTGTTATTAAGCTTTGTGTTGCACTATATTCATCTGCCCCCCTTCATCTCCCTCTTCATCTGACCCTGTTCCCTCTCACTCGCAGCCTTCTGCCTCTCTGGCAGCTTCTTGCTATATAGACCCCCTTTCTTCCCCAAGCCCTCCTGTTCTTTCGCTGTCTCTCTCCAGTTCTGTCTTTTATTTAATGAGCCATGACTCAATTCACATTCGTCTGTTGTTTGCATGGACGCCTACAGAGTTCGTCTCAGACTGCGGTGAGGGCAGAGCATTGCAGGGCAGCTGGAAACTCTGCTACGTATGAATGTAGGCTGGATGGATGTTCTTAGGTCAACCTCAGAATGTACACAACATGTAAATGTGATATAAAAAATGTAAGATAACACAAAAATAAGTACACAATTGTCCTTTTTAATGGATCTATTTTGTTCAAAGATACAAACTTTACAGAAGATTCACTAAGGTGGGCTCTTTGCCTTTTCTTTTTTATTTTTCTTTTTGTTTTTTGTTTTTTTGCCTTTTTAGCCTTTATTGTATAGAACAGCTGTATTGAGGAGGGGTGCGCCCAAAGGGGGGCCTCAGACTGGAACTGAACTCATGCCACTGCTGAGGCCTGTGTACATGAAATGAGCAACCAGGGTAGCTCATGAAGATGTCTCTTATATCAAATGAAACAAGTACCCCACCATGAATTAAGGGGTGCATTGAACAAATGCTACAGTTAGAAGAGTATACCGTGTGTGTCTGTCTTAATTCTGATACTGAAAAAATGAATATGTGGATAAAGCCCTCCTTCCTGCTGCAAGGTCTCTGCGATAAATCCAAATGCAAGCAATTTCACACATACTGCAGCTGATGTGATGAAGTAAAAACACATGTATAAACCAGTCGTTTTGTTAGGTACTAAACAAATAAATGATTCATTTTAGTTGTGGAGTGCATAGCTTACCATTTATTTAAAGTTTGAATAGACACAAACCATAAAATCCCAGTATTTGTAGCACTGCTAATAAAAACTTTTATTACTAAGAATATCTGAGGAGATTTTTTGCTGTTAAATAAATTAGTTGCAAGCCATTGCATGCACTTCTGTATCTGTTTATACTGAATCTCTGGTAGCAGTTAGCAGACAAAGCTTAACTTTAAGGCTAGCTGACATTGTTTAACTACTATTAATTTCATCTCTAATCTAGCTGCAATCAGCATTCAATGAAAAAAACAATCAAAATCATGGTTGGTCATATCATGGTTCACCCCTTCACTGAATTTGATCTGGGCAGGAAGTGTAAACTATATGAACTGAGCGCCCTCTAGTGGTATGATATAGACCTAGTCTTGTTTGGTCTATCCACCAAAATGAAAGGGACTATAACAATTATCTCCAGTTCATCCAAACCACTGTGCTGGTGCTTATCCGTAAAGTGCGTCAGGATGTTTGGTTGGAACAAGTTTTATCAAGCATTTTTTCATCAGTTCAGAGGACATCTGCATGCCTGGCCATGTCCAGGGAGCCCAGAGCACACAGTCTGCTCCTGAAATGTTCTACATGGAAGACATTAAGGGCAGTAAAAATAAAAATTACACCCATACCTTCACCATGTCAGCAGTGTGCAACCAACACTCATCTTTTCATCAGCAGATGTGTTGCTATTGGCCCTTGTCACAACCTGGCTTGAGGCTGGACAAAGGGGAGAAAGTGCAGGAGTTGTCACTAAAAACTATATTTTGGATAACTAAAAACGAACTTTAGATGAAATGAAACATGGCAAGAGGGGTGGAAGCCAGGGAGAGAAAGAGAGAGAGAGTCAATGAGACCAGGATGGTCGTTATTGCCTTGTTGAGGGTCTACACAGGTGCCACCACCTTAACAGCCCTACCCGACTGCAAGAACTACTCTCAACCTTACATCTTCAGACGGATACATGTGGTGGCTAATTATACACTGATTCCACCAGAACCAAAAGGCAACCAGGGAACTGGCAACCCTCCAGAAACCAGGGAACTGCTCCCAAGGTATTCTCTTCTCCCACGTTCTCCGCCACACTAAAGCGAAAGCACTAACCAGATGACACCGGGCTGGTAGTTTAAGCCTTGGTGGAGGTCTACACAGGTGCCACCACGCTACTACTACTACTACACCAACCCTCCCTGACTGCAAGGTCCTGCAGGAAGAGGCCAGCTGAAGCAGTCGGAGTCGAGTCAGAACAGCCCTGTTCTTATATTAATTATACTAAGGCCTAGTCCACACGTACACAGATATAATAAAAGCTGTGTTTTTCCTCCTTTGGCGGGAAATCCCATCCAAACAAGCACTGTTTAAAAAATAACGCCTAGTCTACACGCACATGTGTATTTGTTTGTTGGTTGTGTTTTAGCCTTTTGTCGCGGTTTAGGGTTGCTGAACACGGAGCTTTAGGAAAACTCCTTCCAGGGTGAAGACATTCAGAAACTCAGTTTGCAGTGTTGACATGTAGACAGGGGGCTTGTGACGACAGCGGGAGTGCCGTTATCTGCTACATAATCCAATACTCCCATGGCACAGACCACACTGCCAATGTCGCTGGTTTTGGATGAGACCTGTTCAGACCTCTAGTTGCAGGCAGACCACTGGTAATAGCATTTTTCAGGCTTCTGACTGGAGGGTTTTATTTCCTGCTGTTGGTTTGGCATGCTCTTGACAGTGCTTCAGTTGTGTTTTTGCATTTTTATATGGACAGAGATTTTTTTAAAAACAGTATTTGTTTCTTAAAAACCAACCCCGTCCATCTGTGGACTGAGGCTGAGGCGATGGAAAATGGAAGTGGAGCTGATGGTAGTAAAAGTTTGAGCCTGAATAAACAATAAGAACTGGGTGCACAATGCTCTGCCATTCCTGTTACTGTTACATATTAGGCCTTCATCATTATTCATTACAGCACTGGATACTGACAGTAGAGCCTCACAGTTAAAATGAGACAATGCTATGATTTCATTATTTTAGCATCATGCACCTCCCAGCCCATTAAAGACACATAAATTAGCATGAGCAAATGACTGTTCATTCAAAAGTAAAACCTTTTTAACCCATAACAAATCTGACTTTGTGAGCCAATTCTACATAAATACTCCACATAACACACATGCGATTAACTAACAAACTTTTTAAACCCACATGTTCATGTGTTGGTTTTATTGTGAAAAGCTTAAGATGCATTTTCCAACACTGCACCAATTTACAAACTGAAGAATATTATGCAAAGAAAAACCTCCATCTGCATTTCACTGTAGAGATGGACAAAGCTAAAATGAAACCAATTTAAACAGAACAGGTCAATTATACTACAATAATTTACTACACTGTTTAAACTGGCCACTTTGCCTGTTTTATGTATAGTATATCACCTTCAGCATGATATAGAACGCTGTTCCTAAAACTACATCAGGACATAAAAGCATAATGGGCACATGTCGGCAATTCATTTTCAAGGCTGCTAACTCGTGTTCACAACCTCATGCAGTTATTTATCTTTAAATTTCAATTAAATAAGAATCTTGAGATAGTTACGTTGTCAGGGAAATGGTCTTGAAAACACGTATGGCACAACAAAATCTGAATTTATTAAACAAAACAATTAGGCAAGTCATTCATCAGGAGGAAACAGTCTGCTCTGTTAAGATAATTCTCATATAAATAAACTGTTTTTTCCAGACCAAGTACTGGAATCATATGGAAGTGGCCTCGACAGCCTCAACTGCACCGAGAAAAACAACTGGATCACTTCTAAACCACCAAATGCTTCCAGTACAGTTCAGAGGAGACAAACCAATGCCTGGATATACTGATTTAAAATACATATAACAAATAAAAAATACATTCTGACAAATAATTACAATCACAAAATGTTGCCCAGAAGAGAGCCTCGACAACTGTGTTTGAACACAAGAATCATGTAATGTTAAAGGAGGACCCCAGTGATGTTGGACTGGACTTTCATAGTTCCAAGTTCCAAGTTAGGGGACTCAGAAGAGACGGATTACAAACATTACAGACATGAATGAAGCAGCAGCGGCTAGTATGGATCAAACTCCAAAGAGACTATATGCTACATTTCCCATAATTCAGTCGCATCTTTTCATGTCTGTCTTATTTGTACTCTCCAAAAGTCAAGCTACGATTTTGCCCTCACTCCTCAAGATGAGTGAGCTGAACTTGATGTGTAAAACTGGATGGACCCATTTAGATACACTATAATTACCAGCAAACTGGGGCCTGAAAACAAAAGTCTCATGATTCAAATACAGTTCAATGAATTTTGCACTGCAATGCCAAGAGAATACAGTAAGTGCAACAATACTGCAGTTCTATCCAGTGAGAGTTTCTTGGTTTTCTGTGACCCCGAACTAGCAGCACCTCCCTGATTCTCTCGGTAAATCACAGCTCATTCACTCTCCCACAGACCCAGCAAATTAGCGCACAGTGTATTTAATCACTGCAATATGATCACATCCAATTTTATTTATAGACAACTCAGATCAGTGTGCAAAATAATTCAGTTCTAGCCTTTTATACATATGCGTGTAATCGTACAAAAAAAGCATAAACTGGCAAAAGGCTGAACACCAAAAAGCACAAAGAGTTTAAAGTGCCTGGAGTAAAGAAAGGAAACACCTCCTCTTTCCAAAGCAGTGCAAGAAAAACACAAATGGCACAGAACTTCACAAACAGCTTATAACAATGAAAAACTCATCACCCGTTGTTTCTTTTTAACATAGAAATGATTGATAACAGTGGATTGATGACAAATAAGCAACAGCATGATACCATATTCTCTTAGCTGCATATTATTTTGTTTAAAGCAGGGGTGATTTTCTTTCAAACATATTAAATATATCTTACAATTAATAATAGACGTAGAGGTTTTTCAGTGATGTATTGAATTCCATTGAGAATTGAATATTGAATATTATGAACTTTTTAAATATTATGAAATGGTCAAGTCTCATGGATGGATTAGTGAACGGGACAACCAGGCACAGCCTAAGCAAGAGCCAGCAAGTGATGCTCACATGCATTTCTCATTCAGGTGTCAGATGGCTCGATTAAAAATGGGGATGTCCTGATCATGTTTTTGATACCAGTCCTGTAAAGCTGAGTACCTGCTGATTCAGAGTCTGCTCTGATTGTTTATTTTTATTACTTTTTTTTTTCTCCTGATACAAATGCACAGTGAATACCTTTGCATTGCAGTTGCAGGAAAAAACGTCCCGCCTCATGCTTCAAGTCACCATTGACTTTTTTACTATTAAAGCGAGCCGACAAGCTTCCCAAACCTTTAACTAAGTGCTATCTGTTGCCTAAACAGGACCAGGGAAAAGATCATCATGCTTTCTTGGCTATGAGAGGAAGTTGTCAGAAAAGGGATAAATATGCTGGGACTTGTGGACGTTTTGAAACTGTGTTCGGCATTATTTTATAACTTTTCAGATGCTCTCATTGATTACCTTTCCTTATTTTGTTGATTTAAAAAAAGGTTACCCAGATCACATTACATCACATTTGATTCAAAACATATTTGCCGTTGCAAACTAGTGGCATGAAAATGTTATTCCTATGAGATATGGTGCACAACACAAGTGTGGACATTTTTGGTCCATTTGAAATTGACTGGTAATGCCCAGTGTGTTTCTACAGGAAACTCCCACCCAGACTGAAGGGGGTGAACTTCTGAGCCTGCTGAGCTCCAATCTCAGCCACATACAGGGCCCCTGTCTTCAGGTCCAGGTCTACCAGGTGGGGCTTCACTTCGTCAGCCAGCTGGATCACACTGGCCACACTGCACTGGCCAATCAAACCTGTTGGTGGGGCATCCAGCAGCGAAATCTGGTTGGTGTTGAGCTGGACAACAACAAAGTACTTCTTGTCCGGGGTCAGGCGGACAGAGTAAGGCGCGTCCTCGGTGAAGCAGCTCCCCCAAGTCCCCAGCCAGTCCCCGGTGACGGAGTTAAAGACCTGGATCCTCTTATTCCCTCTGTCGGCAACCCACACCCTCTGGTCGTTGTCCACAGCCACACTGTGAGGGATGTAGAACTGAGCCATGCCTTGTCCTTTCTCACCATGCATCCACAACAGCTCCAGCTCTTTGGACAGCTTGATGAGACGGTTGTTCATCCCACCATCACCATCCACGATGTAGATCTCTCCAGAGTCATGGACAAAGATCTCAGCCGGCTGGTCAAACTGTAGAGGGTTAAACCCAGAGCCTGCCTTCCCTGGTGTACCAAGCACCTGACAAATACGAGAAATATTGTAACATTAGTCTTCATTTGGCTCGTCTAATTACATATATCACAGTGAATACTTGACTGAAACAAGGATTTCTAGTAACAAATCGAATCCTAGGTACAGCTGTCACCTGCAGGAGCTTCCCAGATGGGGAGTACTGTTTGATGCAGTGGCCATACGGGCCCGTCCCCACATCTGTAATCCACACAGTGGGGTTTGATGAGGCAGCGTCTGCTAGAAATATCCCATGAGGCATCTCCAGGGTGGTTGTGTTCCAGGACATGAGGAAATCTCCATCTGTGGTGAACACCAGCACCTTGGGCACATTGTCACCTGGGAGCAAAGCAGAAGCAAACACATGAGGCACATGGTTGTTGCAATCAGAGAATAGGGAAAGAAAACAAACAAAATATTAACAATAATACCATTACTGCATGCAGATTTGCAACTTTTAGTGACATGGAAAGTTAAACATGAGGTTTCTGTAACATTTTCAAATCTGGATGCACATTCATTATTCTTAGAAACACATCACCAACGAATTAAAGACTTGACTCGATGCATTAGGATGGAGCATACCTCTCTGAGCCACATACACCACACCAGCATACTGGTTGACAGCCACTCCAAACACCTCCCCGGTGAAGAGCTCGGAGTTCTTGGGCCAGCTCAGGTCCAGTTTGTACAGGGGTCTGCCCAGCAGCTGATAGTCATGTCTGAGGCTGTGGCTGCCTGGCTGCTGGGTGCTCAGGGTGCCGTACAGCACCATCATGAGCAGAACTAATGAGGCCATACTAGACGCTATCAAACACGTATGGCCTCTCTTTTTCACCAACATCTGTGGTCTCGCTGCTGGCTCGCGTTA
The DNA here is from genome assembly GCF_017976325.1 of Chelmon rostratus. NCBI lineage: Eukaryota > Metazoa > Chordata > Actinopteri > Chaetodontiformes > Chaetodontidae > Chelmon > Chelmon rostratus. The sequence goes on from NC_055678.1 coordinate 21,321,583, forward strand.
CGTTATTATCCAGGTTCCGTGACGTTCGATCTAAATCTGTAAAATATTTTTTAACACCGCTCGACAGTGTTCTGACTAAAGTAATCTAACGTTAGCTACACTGGAAAACCGTAAATGTGATAGCTGTTGAGATGGTCAATGTAAAAAACAGGTGATTCCTAAGCATTTGAAACCCACTGACCAAACTGAAGGTAGAATTCACTTCCTCTATGGTCCGAAAAGAAAACAAAACAGGGTGACAAGCGAGACAGATTAACACACAGCATTTCCGTTCCAAGGATCGCAATAAAACCAGCACTGAAATACCAAGACGCGTTCAACCTGGCTAATGCTCTACTGGTCACGTTATAGGACCAGCAACAGGTCAGCTACAACGTGTGTATAAATATTGAAGATTTGTAGATGTGCTCGGGCAAATCATTTGCGTACGTGTTCGTAATTTTACATTGCCCGCTGCGACAACTTCAACGCTATTATTTTAAGGACTTTCATTTTCGGACAAACCTTTTCTATTTCCGGTAACTTGACGCGGAAAAACATATGACCAAAACGTAGTGTAGCGCGGCTGTGACGTCATGACGCCTTGACGCAGCGTTGGTTGTGGAGGAGACTGTGCTTCCCCGACAGTAATTTAGTAACAATTGTTTTTTTTTCAACATTTTTTATCGCAGTGCGAATGACAGTCCGAGAGGGACATAGACACCTTCCATATAGTACAAGCCATCGAAGAATTGACTCCATGGAAGTTGTAGATAGCCCGCTCAATCTCGTAAGTTTCAGTCTCGATGTTGCAATAACAGGCTAACGTTACTGTAGCTAGGAGATTGCATAGGAAAGCTACATTAGCTACCTCCCATAGTAAGTTAGCAGCTAACCGCTCTGTTGTTTGCCCTGTTCGTGCTGCTGTCCGATAGCTAGGACATGCTATAACGTTTCATGATACATTTTGGTTTTGTCTTCGACAACGTTTGACGTTGGAACATACTACTGTCAGATGTTATTCTGTTGTTTTGGCTACATAATGTTAAGAGTTCATGTTATCTGCGAGAGACGAATGTGTGACTTGTTAACTTGTTTACAACGCCACTTGATAATAACGTACTGTTAGCAGGTTATTTTAAAATGCCACATTGCCACATTTAGTGAGCCCTCATGCCCTGTGGGTGTTCTTTGAATCCTCTTTCTAAGTCACCTAGGTCTTTTCCTCTTGCCATCTTGAACCATAATTGAGGTCAGGTGAACCTGCTCTCCAATGATTTACAAGGTTTTTCCTTTAATTTGTCACCTATCTGTGCGCAAATTCATCTATCCTTTAGATTTCAATTAATTTAATCAACATTTCCCGTTATCAGTATATCATACCGGAAACTTACTGAAAATACAATTTACACAAATGCCACACACTAGACTTGTGTATCTGTTCTAGTAAAATAGGGCTGACTATTTTCATTATCTGTTAATTGATCATTTTGTACATCAAGTTGTTGCGTGGCTGTGTTATTGTCTGACTTGGTTGTTTTCTTTGAGAATCTCATCAAACGTCTCAATCAGCAGCACCTCATCTGTTCGAGCCTTCTGCCACGACATCTCCTGTGTACGCTGCGTTTCATGTCTCTATCACCAACCAATCCATCAATCCAATTCAGCTTGGATCATTTTGCATGCGTAAATAGGCAAGCAGAGAATGCTTTAAGAGGCCCCCAGTTTGTCTACCTGTTGCTATCACATCCAGTATACTGCACTGACTCAACACTCCCTTGTTGACCACTAAATGAATAGTGTGGGCCATGCACGGCATGTTTTTCAGATGGCTGTCCTCCACGGCCTTTGCTGTATTCCTTGCATTGTCCCTGACCACTGCATGCACTTTTAATTTATCAGACATGTTGACAAATGCCTTAGAGATGGCTGCTGCTCTACTCGACCCCTTAAACTCTTGCACATGAAGCAGAATTTTTTGCAGCTCGAAATTTGTGTCAATGTTAGACTTAGCATGCTGGTGGGGCTGACACCACCGGCGATTTTTTTTTTTTACCTTTTTCAAAGACTGTGGCAGAAGATAGAGTTGATGTGCTGGGGGAATTTTCTTCTTGGTTGCTCTTACCTCGCTATATTCGCCATGTTGTTCAGGTTGTTGTGCTTTCAAGTGGTGAATTAAACTTGAAGTGCTGATGGTTTAAAAACTTGGCCAGAAACCATCAAATGCTGCTGGGGGGCAGGCTTTGCTTTGTTTTGTTTTGGTAGCCAGGGCTTATTATGTGAGTTCAGGGGATTATATGGCCTTCTTCTGCTGAATATGGGAAATGCAAGTCATGTTTATTTAAAAGCCCATTTTGTCGTTTGAGTTGCTGCTCTCTTTGTAGTCAGTCATTAAAGGCGCATCTTGTTCACACACACACATTCAGTCCAAACTTTCAACCTTTCACACACTTGGAGGAATTCCAAATGTGTTATATTGTATTTTTTCCAAGATATTTTTTCAGCTCCTGAAAGTTTGGTAATAAGTTATTTGTATTTCTTCGACACCTCTTTCTTCACCTTTTCTTACTTAATACCTGTACGACACAAGCCTAGCAGTGCTTACCAACTGTAAACCATCCGGTAGTGGTTTTACCGATTACAAGTACTTCATACTGAAGACATCAAAACTGTGAAGGAACACAAATGGAATTATGTAGTAAACAAAAACGGGGTAAAACAAACCAGAATATGTTTTATATTTTGGATTCTTTGAAGTAGCCACCTTTTGCTTTGATGACATGCTTTGGACACTCTTGGCATTCTCTCAATCAGCTTCGTGAGGCAGTCACCTGAAATGGTTTTCCAGCAGTCTTGAAGGAGCTCTCAGAGGTGCTGAGCACTTGCTTAGCCTTCACTCTGCGGTCCAACTCATTCCAAACCTTCTCAATTGGGTTTTCGTCATGTGATTGTGGATGCCAAGTCATCCGACACACACTGCATCACTCTTTTCCCACCCTACTTCTCCCTCCATGTGTCTGCCTCTCTTCAGGCTCATCAGCAGTGCAGGAAGGCAGACCGTTTGCTAGTGGCTGGAAAGTTTGAAGAGGCCATCTCGTGCCATGGAAAAGCAGCAGGTAAGTCTCTGACTCATATGCTAGGATGAATTACATTTCATGCATAATTATTTTCTTAGACTAAATTTAACACAGTCATATCAAGGTTTTCGTTGTTTTAAAGTGGAACAATGACTCTGAAGTAAACGTCACCTGACCTCAATCCAGCTGAGCATGCATTTGACTCTCTATGGGTTGTAACTTTGCAACCAAATAATAAATATTGTGCTGGTATTTAAATTGATGTCCCCGAATAAAAACTGAGAGACAACACCATAACCCCACAATCATTGTTTCGCTTCCAATCCAATGCTTGGGGTTCTTAATGCAGTGTCATGTCTCATAGAATTAATGCAAATTAATTCATTGTGTGAGCCGTTAAGTATGTATTGAGATGCTTTATTAGTTGACTCTGTGTGCATTGATAATGTAAGTTAGGGAAAGGTATTGACCTCTGCTGTGTTGGTCAGCTCTCTGATTCTGTCTCTGTTGCAGATCTTTTGACAGATGCAATGAAGACAACAGAGTGTGAGCAGGTGAGACACACTCTGTGTGTGTGTGTGTGTGTGGTGTAGGGTAAGGAGCAGAGGTTGGCAGAAGTACAATACTTTATAAAAATACAGTATTGTACTTAAGTACAGTTTTGAGGCACTTGCACTTTGATGGAGTCTTTCAATTTTATACCACTCTGTTCTTCTATTCCACTAGATTTCAGAGGCATGATCATTTTATAGTTTTAGTTACTCACTACTTTGCAGATTAAGGTTTTACATATAAAACATAGGATTCATTTCTAAAACATGATGCATCATAGGTTTAAGTATCAGACCTTAAAAAAGGTAGAAGTAGTTTCACCTCAACCATTTGTGACATTAAAATACTGATTACAAATATGTGTATACGTGTATCAGTAAAAATACATAATATCAAATATATACATAATAATACAACACTCTGAAAGGGGCCAGACCACCAGCCTCATTGAGGCTCCAGAGGCAGAGGAAAGGGCTGCACTGAAACCATATTTCACTCCCTGGTGTCTGAAAACAGAACCATGCTTAAAGGACCAGTGCGTAGGATTGATAGGATGAATACCTGTTGCCTCCCTTACCAAGCATGTAGGAGAACCTACAGTGGCAGCAAAACTTGCAAAAAACACCAAAGGCGCTCTCTAGAGTCAGTGTTTGGTTTGATTATAGTGTTGGGCTACTGTAGAAACATGGTGGGGCAACATGAAGGACTCCGTGGAAGAGGACCCACTCCTCCTGTAGATATAAAGAGCTCATTCTAAGGTAACAAAGCAACAGTTGTAATTTTCAGATGATACACTAATACAATTGTGTATTATTTAGTTATACACGAATGGAAACATACTTATGAATATAATCTTCCATCGTCCTGATTTCTTACAGCAGAAGCTTTCCTGCTTGTTCTCTGCTTTGCTTACATTCTTTTGCTAATATTGTTTTTTGCACCAAAAATTTCGGAAAGTGGATCCTGGATACTTATACTTATATATCACTGGGACTTAAATTAATGAAAGACACAGAGGGCCACAGATGTATTTTTATCACTTTATTACATCTTGAGCACTGTGTGCGTGTGACCTCAAAGCAACACAGGTTTTTTTCCTGTGTCTGTAACTGGAAACCTGGGATCAGGATGGAGACAAGTCAAAAGCTGTGAGCTGCATGGAGTGTGAGTGACTGACTAAGAGAATTGCACAACTTGAAGAGATGATGGAAAAGTAGCAGTTTGTTGACTCTGTAGCAGTTGCTGGTGCTGACAATGGACAGAACTTAATACATCAACTGTAGACCATCCTGGCACAGATTGGACCGACAAGCTGCCTTGGATGTGTCTGAACACCACTGAATCAGCTGCTGAGACTCCCAAACCAGGCGTCCCTACTGACGATGGTACAGCACCAGCGCCAGACCAAAAGCATCAACTCCAGCCAGGACTTGGTCTGACATCGTCCACCACAAATCCAGCAAGAAATGAAATGCGAGGCCACCAAAGCTCACTCCACCACCTAAACTCTCATTGCAAAACAGGTATGACCCACTGACTCTGAATGACGAAAGGTGTGATAATACTTACTACGCTGAACGCAGGCAAACTAATCACACCACGATCATTAATGCTAACCAAGACCTAAGAAATACCCCCAAAACCACTGCTAGGCCGAGGGCCAGAGGAAATATTCATAACTCCACACCTGATAAGTCCAGGGCCAGAAGAAATACTGGTAACCCCACACTGGATAAGCTAGACAGCATTCTGAAAGGGGACTCTAAAACCAAGCGTGTAAGAATAGCAAAGACTGAAAATCTAATTATGAATGGCACATCTGTCCGGGAGCTAACGGGACTGTTGCCAGTTATCCTCTCTACACGTCTAAGTAACGGAAAGATCATTCACGTTGGATCTTTGGATATTCTGTGAAGGAAAACTGTATCAGAGGTGTGGAAAACGGACTTTGGCCTACTACTGGAGAAACTGAACAACTCTCCCTCGCAACATACATTCATATCACACCCATTCCAACCTTGGGGAAGGGAATCAAGTCTTTCAGCAGACTCCTTGTCCTGAATACATGGCTGACATCAGTGTGCCACGCTCATGGGATCAAGTTTATCGAAAATTTCAGTATCTTTTGAAACTAAACACAGCTTTAACCCTGATGGATTCATCCAAGCATCACTGGCTGCAGACTGCTCAGTTCTCCTGTGTCATGCTCTTCACATGCTCTACCAAATCAAGAAATGGCCAGCTCACACAGGCAGACTATGTAGAGATGTATCTCTCCACTGTCAACCAACCCTTTCCTCCACATTACTCAAGGCCTTCAGAAGATGTCCCAGTCAGAGATCCAACGACCCCCTTCCCCCTCTTCAATACATTCTCCAGGGACTCAGCGACCCCCTCCCCAACTGCTCCACAATCACCAACCAAGTAGTTCATTAAAGCTGCCAGGCTGAAGCTCAGTCAAATTGATGAACTATTAAACAACATTAACCACAGGCATCATCACTCAGGTGTCTGTCAGAAATAAACATACCAGTGAGACAGCAGCAGGTGGCAAGGAATCCCTGCAGCTGAAATCCAGTCATATCATTGGCTAACAAATCCATTTTCATTAAAGATCTGATAATTGACAAGAATTTCCATTTAATGTTTTCATTTGAGACCTGGCTAAACAGCATCACTAGTGTAGTAACATCGATAGAGGCTTGTCCTCCAAATTCTGAATTTTATCAGTCAGGCAAAGCGGTAAAGGAGAGGGGATTGCAGCCATTGTTTCTACTCTGTTTGTGTGTAATAGCATCGACCTGGGTGAATTGACATCGTTTGAATATCTTGCTCTTGAGCTCAAAAAGCTATGGAGCTTGTGAATTTACTGGACAGCTTTGAACTTGCCCAACATGTAAATGAAGCCACTCATCAGCATGGTGGCATTCTGGACTTGGTAATAACAGCAGAGTTAAACACTGACAGTTACAGTTTTAGAATGAGCTTTTTTTCTGACCATCAAAATTCTGTGTTTTTTGATGCCAGAAGGGGGGAACGAAAGGAATAGGATGTCTAACCTTTCACTCATCAGTGCGATACTGGAAAAGATAGTTATATAATATTCTGGAGAAATTTCAGTCAGGCTTTAGAACAGACAGCACTGAAACTGCTCTGACTAAAACAATCAGCGACCTCAGTTCTTGTTCTGTTCAACCTAATTGCAGCGTTTGATATGACTGACCATGATATCTTAATCAATGGTCTTGAACAGTCGGTTGGCCCTTCTGTTAAACTGGTTCCAACATTCATCAAAGGGACAAAGTTTGACGTCAGTCTTGGAGATCACATGTCTCAGAAAGATGACATCTGTTTTGGGGATCAGGGAGCAGCCTTGGTCCATCACTGTTCTCACTGTACATGCTGCCACTTGGTGACATCATTGGAGAGCACAGTGTACGTTTCCATACTCATGCACACACAACTGTACATCTGTGCTGAACCAAATAGACTCCATTACTAACTGTGTTTTGGTAATAAGTAAATGGATGAGCAATCATTTCTTAAAGTTAAATGAGGACAGAACTGAAATCCTAATAGTTTGCCCTAAAACCAAAAGAGACGTGCTGTTTAATAATCAGGGGAAGTTAACTCCCTGGATGAAATGGAAGGTTTAAAGTCTTGGTGTTCCCCTAGATTCAGATCCAAGATTCAAGTCCCACATCAACAAGGTGACAAAAACGTCATTTTTCCACCTGAGAAACAGCTAAAGTACGACCATTTAGAAATCAAACAGATGCTGAAAATCTGATTCATGCCTTTATTTCAGGCGGACTCGATGACTGGAACACATTAGTCACTGGCCTCCTGAAAAATCCACTGAGAGACTTCAGCTCATTCAAAACTCTGCAGCTCAGCTGTTAACCAGAACTAAGAGGAGAGAGCACAATGGTCCAGTTTGAGCAGCTCTGCTCTGGCTTCCTGTAACATTCAGAACTGAGTTTTAAGTCCTCCTCCTCACACAAAACCCTGAACGGACTATGAGCGGGCTACATCGCTAACTCCCTCGTTTATTATTTGCCTTCAAGATCACTGTGATCATCTGCTGCTGGTCTACTGGAGGTTTCCAGCAACAGTCAAAAGAAAATCGGGGATGCAGCCTTTGTCCATTACGTCCCAAAGCTGCGGAGCATTCTACTGTTAGATATAAAGGAAGCGGCTCGCTGAATATTTTTTTTTAAAAAGTACTGTGAGCTGCATTTCTTGCATGAGAAGTGTAACACAAATACATTTTCTTATTATAATTATTATTGTTATTTTTCTTCTTCCTATTATTATCATTATCATTACATTCTGCCAATAGATCCCTCTAAATCTAATACTGGTCCTTTAAAATATCTCTGAGTATTTACACATTTAGTACCAGTTCTATCCAGAACCGGGTTTCAGGGAGCATTCATACCTATTAACTAATTCTTTACAGACATTCAGCCATTCAGTTTTGCCATGTATCAGTTTGATTTGTCAGTGTTACTGTTCATATTGCAACTGGCTGGTAATACTTTGTGTTCTTAGGCTCGTCTATCCATGGAGCTGCAGAGGGACAGCCATATCAAACAGCAGAGACTGATCCAAGAGCGCTGGAAGAGAGAGGCTCGTCGTGAGGCAACAAAGGCCCGACCTGGACCAGTGCATCCCTCCAGCGGCCCAGCACTCCTTACCCAAACCCAGTCCACAGGCCAGTTCCATGGCTCCACAGGCCTCTCAGCTAGAGAGTGTGGAGGAATCAGGGAGAGAGAATACGACACCTTGCTCTACCAGCTTCAAACACGGCAGAGTGGAGGCTGCCAGCCTTTGACTCCACCGTGCCCCGGGTCTAAGACCACGAAAGACGACAAAACTCGCCTGGAGGAACAACAGACCACCATTGAGGACCTGCGGCGCCTGGTCGACCACCTGATGGACGAAAACCAGCGACTGGCGGCCGACAACGAGCGACTTCAATCGGAAAATGCCCGGCTGCGCTCCGAGGCAGCCGAGGCAGCAGACTTTGTCGAGCGTTCGGAGCTCTGGGTGCTGCCGCAAGCAGGTGGCGCTATGGGAACAGCGGGCGGGCAGGAGAGGAAAAGCACAGGGAAGGGGAAGGAGATAGCAATCCCTCAGCTGCCTCCGCTAGAGATGCCAGCTCAGGAAGATCTGTGTCTGGATGACCTGCCTCCTCTGGAGCTGCCAGAGGACATCCAGAATGAACTACAGGAGCTACTGGACAGGGATAAACTGTGACAAGAGACATCTCTCTCCCACACACACATACATACACACACACACACACACACACACACACACACACAGGTGAGTGTGGATGCCAAAATGTTTGACACCTGAAACCCACAGGCTCTGTTTGATCAGACCTCTGCATAAGTTACAAGTGGACAGAGCCATCATGAATATTCCATGAGAACAATAGAGGTGCAGCAAAACGGTGAGGGAGCTGTCAGTCATCTAGTGTTCTAATCTGTAAGATTAAGTGATAACACCTACATCACTAATATAATGCAACCTAAATCAAAGATTAAGGAATAGTTCACCCACAGATAATTCTCAGTGAGGTTGTATGTCAGCATGTCGTACAGAGAGCTCTGTATCGGCCTTCAGGAAACCACATGTCCATTCTTGGCCTTAAGAAATGCAGTTTGGCAAAATGATTCTTAAATCAAGGTCCATTTAGTGGCTTTTTCTAGAGCTTTCAACCACATCTCACCACCTTCCTCTCTATTCTTGTATCACTGAACATGCATGTTTCGGTCATTGGATAAGTGCCAGGCTCTTTTCATGGCAATTGAGCTAAGACTATGAGATGCAGTTGATAGTGGGTAGATGGATGTTGATGTTAAGCTAACAAAATATGCTTTACGTAGTGTCTGGACGTAGCCATTAAGTCTAAACAACATAGGCAGCATAATTTGTGTCTATTGAAACAAAATGATAGTGCTTTTTTCCTTGAGTAAATTATTTACGAAATGTTCTAGAGATGTTAGTACAATAGCAAACATATCATTTAAAAAGCTGCTGGAAATATTGTATTGGGCAGTATCACTGTGCCAATGGCTGTAGAGATTGATTAATGCAAAATGTAGATTAGGTAATGAATGTTCAATTAGCAGCAATATTACATTGGTTCATTATTACGTTTGTTCTCTAATTTATGTTATTACAAATGGCAATGTGATTGTCCATCACAACTTTTTTTACGTACTGTAATAGAACCTGGAAATTCTGTTTTCTTTGGCTCTCTGTAGGGAAGGAAGAGGAAACACGCACCAATTTAAAACACACCATTACCTGAAACATTATGAGCTGAAAAGACTGAACTTGCCTGTTTCTGTCGTACGCTTTTCTTTAAAATGATCTGACATGATATGTGTCTAGTTAAGGACAAATGTTCTTCCAGGAAGATAATAGGAGATAATCATGTAATCATAGATTTTTTTTAGCAAAATAGTTACATTTCAAAATACTAAGTATGCTGCTCGAGCTGTTTGGAGCTGTTTTCAGCATTTCTGGTTATTTTCTGTGTGAAGAACAAGGTCCCAGCAGCCTCAGTTGAAATGAAGCAGTGCCAACACACTTGATGCTACGCTGACATACAGACTCCACACTGGATAAATGTAGAATTTGTGGATGAACTGTTCCTGTAGAGCATCATTGAAAGTGCTCAGCGCCAACTTGACCACCTATTAACAATGTCAGAGGTCTTGGTCTAATCCTGCCACTCACACACATAAAATCAGGATCATGTGCCGTGTCATTCAGACATAGAAAAGCATATTGCTGTTGTTGAGGAAAAACTACATTGCTGCATTTTTAAAAATTTTTCCTTTAGTGCACTTGAATTAAAGGCTTCAATGATCATTTGTGTGTATAGTTATTTTGTATGAGCAGGCCTTTGACATGACATAGCTGCCAATGAGAGAATAAGCACTCGTTCTGATTTTCTTGCAAATTGGTGTTTTTGTACAACAACAGCAATATAATATAATATAATCTACACGCGCGCTGATGGCATGAGCTAAAAGCTGAGGTTAATGGGAATGAATCCTGAAGCACACACAGGTGATAGAGCCTTGCAGACACATCCAGTCACTGCTTGTTCACACTGCGAGCAACTATGTTTTTCAAATGCTGACAGACCTCAAGGTATGCAACAGGAACAGGATATGTGCTGTTCAGATATCGCTCTCTGATGACAAAAAGAAACCTGTGTTTTTGCCTGTTTTAGCCTTTTAACCTCAATTGTGAGAATTTTCTGACTCTCTGTTAAATATTTAATTTAAAGAATAAGTTACAAAACAAATAAATTTGACAGCAAGTAATCTGGACACTGTGATAAGTTTTTTTCTCTTTAAAACAAAAACATGAATTGAGATTAATTGGCAGACTAATTGATAATGGAACTAATATTTGCATCCCTACTTAATTGTGTTACACAGTAGCACATCAGGTTGTAGAGGCATACTGATTTGAACTGTATTTGTAACTGTATGTAACCATGCAGTGATGACTTATCAAACGTGCAAAGTTAACTTTCATACCTTATGGTAGTGAGTGAAAAAGAGCTACCTGGAAGCCCAGCCAAGAGGAGCACACTCAGAATCTGAAGCACTGTTAGATGTAGTAAGTTAGTCAGCATTAAGTTAAATGGAATAAAACGTGCAAAAAGAAACCGGTGTGGTCCTTTTAAGGCTGCATTAATCAATTTCTGTTTGCTAGAGGGCTAAAGATCTCTAACAAGTTGATAAAGACAGCCTGCATACATTTGAAGTTGCAAGTCTGTTGTGGCAAACATGGACTATTTGACTATCTACACATCCAGCAGACAGCCAGTGTTTCTGGCCATCTGATGAATGTTAGTCCATTCACTTTAAGCTCTGTCTGTCAGTTTGATGCTGGGCAGGTAGTGAGCAGGTGTTTATGTGACAGCTCCCTGCAGTTAGGCATGCTGAGAGCGTACAGACTGAAAATACAGTAAATGTGCTGTAAAACAAAACAATGAACTACAAGAAGCTAAATAGCTCTGCAGACTTGCAGAGTTGGTGATAATTTTGTGTGGGTTCATGCCGATGAGCCTCACATTTCACATTCGGTAAACATTTGATTCTGTGATAACATCAAAAAAAACGTCATTAATGCAGCTTTAACTGAACTGAGCTTTAAATCTTAAATCAGTCACAACTGTGAAACTTTGAATGGATGTAATCAGTGGTGTGTTCAGTGAAGACGTGATTGGCTGTTGACAGCTGTTGACTGTGTTGCTTGCAGTCTGAATGCATGTGGCATGTGCATGCAGACACCATCACATATTTGGGGGCATTTGTACAAACTCTTGGACTCACACTTAGAACTGTGTATTTCCTTACTGGAACAATAATGGTTTGCAGGACTGGCTGCAAACCAGACATTGTGCTGCGTTCACGACCTATGCAAAACATGATAGATCCACATTTTCAACAATAAAATACTCAAATAGTGTTTACCTTAGTTTTCTGCTGTTAAGTACTAAGACACACGTTTCTTAGTAAGGGTTGACGTTAGCATTGACCCTAAAGCTGACATGGGGACGACTGTAGACAATGTTTTCTTTTTAAATAAAGCTAATTGAGTAAATGATTTTCATCATTTATGGACACTATGGCAGGACATAATGTCTTGCTGTATGTTTTTTTTTTTATCATTGATATGATAGTGTTTGATTTGCTGTGGAATATTTAACATAATTAATCAATACGTGTTAAATGTGAAAAGGTAAATGAGGAGCAACTGATCTCTACAGAAATCTACATTCATGGACTCTTGAATTTAGATTTGTGAATAACTGGCAGGTTGGTTTGATTATCATTGTCATAGGACGTGAATGCAGCATTGCTATGAAGACAGACACACCTCAGAGCTAAAGGATGCCACTTTTCACTTGATGGTCAGAGTACAAAATGAAAGCTTAACTTGCCGGCTGGCCGGCTAGCATTAATGAAAGTAGCCGAAACAGCTTCAGCAACCCTCCAAACTCTGTACCTTCGCAACAAGCCCAACCCGTGCCTTGGACAACTTCCTGTACTGAGGTGGCAGTCACATCTTTGGATCTTCAGATTGATAGAAGCACTTGTCTTTGGACTAACTGTCAGACAGGATGGTTAATCAAACTGTCTACCAGAGACTATGACAGAAAGTAGCTGTTTGAAAGCCATCTCAGCTCTTCATTGTGCCGCTGGCTCCTAACAAAATCCCACATCTGTATCTGTTTCTCACTCATTTTTCAGAATAGGCACACCATCTAATGGTGTTTTACCACGTGCCCAGCATAGCCTGCTGTAACCACACTGTGCCAAGTCATGATCTAGCGTTTCCACTGTGGCCTCAGCAGGGAACAACCATTATGACTGATACCTTGTGATCCTGTTTGGTAGCAGAGCTGACAAAGGCCAACCTGTTACTGTCGTCCCTGTAAGACCAAAGCTTTGTCTTGCTCTAAACTGATAAACTCAACACCTGGCTATGTTGGTGAGCTCAAAAGCTCTTACAAAGACACACAGATATCAGCCTTTACCGATAGCTCTATTGCTGTATCAGAGCTGCATTAAGTTCCGCTGAAGAAAACTCCAATTTCCTACCACTGCTGCTCCACATTAAAGGTTCTCCACTGGAGAACCACTGGAAGGTGTTCATTGTAAAGCAGCTAAAGGAAATGCATTGTCTTTGGCAAGGGAATTAGATGTGCTATTGTTCAATAAACGGTGGTTACACAAAAACATATGGACTCATTTAGCACTATTTACACAGTGGATCAGAAAAGAAAAGTACAGGCAGAAACACCCACAGTGAGCTACTGCCCCCTGTTCACATTTACGGACTAAAACACCAGAGGTGCAACAGTCATTGTGAATACAATTTCCAAATACCTCCCTTGTCAACTATGGATGTCCCTATTGACACCAGTATTGGGTATTGGGTCTGATACTCTGCGCATGTACTTTTAAAAATGACTCTGATGCTACAGCACCTGATAGCAGGTGGTGTTAACATTTCATCAGTTGAGCGGGTAGGCGGAGGAGGAGCTATGTCAGATGTTTGTACATATTTTAGGATAAGAGATGATGACAGAAGCAGACTGCAAACTACATAGTCAAGAGGACGCATGAAAAGATACTCCTTTATCAAGCAATTCGATAAACCATCTAAAAAATAACACAATGCCGAGTTCAAGGAGTTTGCTAACACTAGCATCAGGAAACACTGCAGAAGCAAAAGAAAATGTCCAGAGTCAACCCAGAGGATGTAAAAATAACAAGCTCTTACTTGGTGCGTTGTTCTTGATGACCAGCCTAATCTGTTGTAGATAATACAGGATTTCATTGTCTTCTCTTTGTACTGGAGCCAAGGTATGGGATTACCTTGTAGAAGCGGGCTCTGGGACTATTTGGGTTCCAATATGAGCTCCCTGAAAATTTCACCGCACACAAGTGGACACTTCTGGAAAAGACTGTTCTGGCCATGTTGGAGGAGTTAACCTGAAAAGTGAACTCCTCTGACGCTTTGGCATCAGATGTGACTCCTGCTGTGTCCATGGTTCACAGACTTCTGACCAAAGAAACAGATGACCATGGCATCAGAACAAAGAGAACCTTAGCTGCAGCTGCCAAGAGACGCCATGCGTGTGTGCATATGTGTGCATGTGCACTGAGCATGTTAGAAATGTCACGGTACTATTAAGTAGTCAGAACCCAAACACTTGACCAAGTCAAGTCAAGTCATCGTGCCAGACGACCTGGAGAAGCTGCGCAAGGTTCAACTTCCTGCAGATTGTTCTGACACGTCCTCTCACAACCAGTTGCAACTGTTTCAACTAGGAAACAGAAGTTCTGCCCAAAAAAATGTGTCAAGCCGATCATTGCAGCACTGTTTCTCAGTTCAATATGATATCATTTTGATGGGACACCAGAAAAACAACAGTGCTGTGCATGGACAGACATCACTCAGGAAATGAACCACTGCATTGTGTGCCAGCATTGTGGCAACGGAGGAAACGAAATGTCCAAATCACAGTTGAATATGTTGATTACATGCTGCAAAGATTTAGCATTGCACTGCGGGAACACTGTCAGACTCACAATGGCTGTTTAAAAACGTGGCACCCACAGTATCCATAGTGCAACTCAACACCCGCTCGGCCATCGTCTCAGGTTATGCCAGTAGCAGCTAAAGTGGCCTGAAGCCTCGGGGAGGAGGGAGCAGGCTACAGACGTCTGGTAAGCTCCCTTCTTTTTAGTTCCACACCAGATTCTTCTCATTTGAAAACTTTCAGTCTTCAGTCTTTACACTTCACACAGCTCTAACTTTGTTCATGGATGTAGTAACACCTGGAGACACTTTGTGTAAAATCTGTGGAATTCCCCTTAAACACACCAGCAGGCCTCAGGCCCCTGAGAGACAACAGGCTGCCTGGTACTGAGTCCGTATGTGTGAACAGGGCAGTCGATGGTTATTATGGTTTGTGCGAACAAACACATGAAAAATGTCCATTACCTTGCTGTGCTGTTTTATGGAAAAGTATATGCACTTTGCCAGCATGGCTTAGCTCAGTGTGAATATCACCACCCCTAAGATGTATTTTGAGGTAACAGTCTGCAGGCTCAACCACTGTCACATCAGAAATGTTACTTGGGGTATCATCACGCCTCTCAACTAGAATTCAGACATGAGAATATGTGAGCTCAGATGGCTTTACAACAGCAGACAGTGCTGTTCTGTGAGGTTCTCTCTCCTTATACCCAGTCCTATTCTCTTTCTCTCTTCCAATGAACACTTAATGTTGTGTGTTCTTATGATATGTGATATTATGTGATTTGGAGTAATCATTTGGAAGACTGATGTGTTTTCTTCTACCACCTGAAAAACAGAGTTGTGTTCCTAATGTGTTATTGAACATGTGTGTTGTATGAGTCTGAGAGTTTATTAGGGTTTGACTGATATGGGGCCAGTTCAGTTATCTTTAGCTAACCAACAGTTATCTATCATTTGGCTCAAGGTTATTTGATGCTGGTTCCTGCTGTAATTATATAAGAAGAATAAAATCATTTGATGGCCCAAAAATTAAAAATAAGCAATTTTGTCCCAATACAAGCCGCCATATGTGAATTTTGCAGAAATATAACTGTCAAAGCTTTTTGTTCTGACTTGGTGCTATGGACACACTTCACTTGCCCCTAAGTACTGAGGTTCGATATCCAGCCTTGCTTGTGCCTAGTGAATTTGATTCAGTTTTTATTAGAATTAGTTCCAGGAGTTCCCCCATAGACCACCAGTGTGTCGCTCAGTTCCTCAATTAGACAAACAGATAATATCTCTCATATCAGCAGACTAATTGACAGAAAATGTTGGCCTTATATCAGTCAAATCTTCGTACACTCTTGTTCTGTCAGTACTGACAGTCTTTGTGCTGTTTCCTTATTTTTCTCCTTTCTCTGTTTTGCTCCCATCTTCCCACCAGCCTGTGAAGGGAGCAGAATGTTGTTGTTGTTGTTTTTTTGCATTTAATTTGTTAATTTGAATGAAAATACAAATTAAATATATTTGCTTGTTTTTAAAATTAAATGCTTTATATTGTTTGTAGTTAGTCCTGAAAGATGACTGTAGCTTTGACCCTATAAAGAAAGAGGCTGAGATATATGCTGTCTCAGTTGCTCTTTGGTGTGTCACCTGTTGTCAGCCGCCAGAAATCATCGTCTGTGGTGAATGGGTAAATGATGAATTCACTTTTTCCCAATTGAATGCAACATCTTTTGGAACTCCCTAGTTAATGGTTATCTATTGCTTCATTCATCCATTTTGTGCTTCTTGTCTGGGTCAGTGTTGTGGTGGCAGCAGAATAAACAAGGTCAGACATCTTTCTCTCTGACAACATCTTTCAGCTCTTCCTGGAGGATCTCACAGGGTTCTGTGCCAGATTAGATATCTCATCAGTCCAGTGTGTTCTAGGTCTGCTCCAGGGTTCTCCTCCCAGTTTGGTCGTACATTCTCATTCTTTCTGTCACTATTTAAAGCTCATGACCGAGCAGAGATGAGGTTTGGAACATAGGCTGACTGTTAAATGGAGAGCTTCACCTTCAGACTCAACTCCCTTTTCACTACATTAGTTTGGTGCAGCATCTGCATTGCTGCTGACGCTGGACCAGTCTGCCTGTTGATGCTCCTTCTCACTCCTGCACAAGACCCTAAGATACGTCAGCTCCCTCCCTTGGAAGAGCGACTCACTGAAAGGAGTAATCCACCATTTTCCACCAGTGCCATGGCTTCAGACTTGGAGGTGCTGACTCTCATCCCCACTGCAGTTTTGTTCTCCATTATGATGAAATCCATTATTAGAAAATCTCACACAAGGCATCTCAAACCACGATTCATGAGGGGCGTCTGCTTCATTTTCATTATTTCCTGCATTTACCAGAATATCTTTCACCAATACCCAGAAAACGGTCATGAATTGTTCCATCCAGCTGTTCTTTAATCTCAGAGCTGTGGGTGATAAAGAACTGCATGGCACATTAGTAATAGCTGTTTGGTGGATTGCACCTTTCACAGCTGGAATCAGGCTGACATCGAGGGATGTGTTTGAACCCCAGCTACTGCAGCTTGGACTGTGTGTGATATTCCTGCCCACTCTCACGCCAGGTTGGTTGGCAACTAACCACCAGACCATTTGTAAAGAAAGTGTGCAGGGGTTTCCTGCTTCACTGCGGCTCCAACTCTTTTTTTCTGTCCTAACCATATGGTGACCTTAGCACGTCAGTCTTCCTATAAGAATGTTTAGGGAAAGTCAGTATGTTGTTGTTGTTGTTTTTTATCTCAGTAGCAGGGTAAATCTTCAAGCGCATTTTTTGTGATCTTATGTAATGTCTGTTGTCCATCTTGAATAATGAACTGTTTGCGTGGACAGAAACAAATGTGTAAATTTCAGCATTTGTGAACTTGAATTCATTTGCTTCTTTGTCGAGAGTGGGATAAGAAGATCAATACCACTTTTGTATATATGTAGCTGTGGAGCTGGAGTCAGGAGGTGTTTAGCCTAGCTAGGCATAAAGACTGACATAAAGGCAGCAGCAAAGAGGAAAGCAGCATGTACTTAAGAAGTGATATTGGTCTTCTCATCCCACTCTTGGCAAAAAAGAAAAAAGCAAATTTTCCAAAATGTGGAAATCTGTGTTCTGCTGTTCTTCTTTGCTGTGCTCATTACGGCAGAGCCTTCCCTTGAAAAGCTTTCTTATTCTGAAACAACATTAAGATTTTTCCCCTGTGGTTAGCAGAGTAATGTGGAGTGTTGGGGTCACACAGGAGGCTATCCTAAACTATGATATAGGGAATAATGGTGGTGAATTTAAAAATTCACTTAATTTGGAGTTCTTTGGATGAACTGAACATGTTTAAGTTAACTTTCTGCTCCTCCTTAACAGTCGCATTGCTATTCTGTCAATTGGTCCATTCAATACTTTGATCTGGATCAGGATGTCAGAATGAAATTAACAGTGGATATTCATGGTCCCCAGAGAATGGATCCTAATGCAATAGTAGTAGTAGTAGATAGTAATACTTTTTATTCTGTTGCTCTCTTTATGCCACCTCACCCCTTCATGCACTGTGTGCAGTATTTCTTCAGGGGGAATATCACTGTATATAGCCCAAGGTTTGTTATTTCCTAAATTGATTAAACACAATTTCATTTGGGAAGCATAACAGAACCACAGTTTCAGCTGAATTAATAAAGGTCTTAAAATTAGATATTGACAAATACCTTCTTTAAGACAGGGCCTCATGTTAAGCAGATAAAGCAGGACCCACCTTGGCATGTCAGTTGATGCTGTGCTATAATAAAGCCTCTGACCACAAAACCAGCAGCCACACGGTGAAGCTGGGGCTACAAAACAGCATACACAGAGAAAACTTTCAGGCTCTGCCCTCTCAGTGATTTCACGCGTGAGGTCACACAGGTATGAGATGCTTCTGTTCTCAGTATGATGTCTCACTCACTTGAAGAGAATGAAATGACCCGTGCCCGTTTCAGACTCACCTGTGTGTTGATGAGGGAACCAGACCTGTCTTGTTATGTGTCTTATGATATCTTTTATTTAATGTTCAAATGCATAGTATGATTCACAGATTTTGTATGTTATGTGAGTGTGCTGTTGAAATCAAAATGTGCTGTTGAATCTTGTATGAACAAAGATGATGGTGATGAATCTATTATTCTCTGATGATGATGCATGGATTATCATAACTAATAAAAGCTAATTCATTTGGAGTGTGTGTGGTATGTGTTTGTATGTGTCAGTTTCCCTCCATCAAGCCTTCACTCAAAAACATTTGCATGTGACAGATTTTCTGAATTTAAGAAACAGACTGAAATAATATTAGTGAATATTGTAGTAATATTAGTACCAGGGTCAACCCTAACCTTATTTTTTTCAGGCACTATAGGAATATTATAGGAATACTACAGGCAGCAGTGTGTCTCTTTGATCCTCTCACTCTTCCGCAAGTACACGTTGCTACTTCTCACTGTGATCATGAAGGTCACACTATTCTATAAGGCAGGCATGGGCAAACTACGGCCCGAGGGCCATATGCGGCCCGTTACAAAATTTAATCCGGCCCGCGGAACTTGAACAAATTATATCAATAAACCTTGTTAATGTTTTATTTTCCCTGCAATTCTGGCTTTTTCCCAATAGATGGCGCACTCTAGATACGTTGAGCTTTGTTGAGGTGCGGCGTATTACTCCACGTTTGCGCTTTACTCTTCGACCCTCAGCCCTTCTGTAAAGATGAGCGGAGCTAAGAATGTCCAGTTTTCAATAAGGAGTGGACAACTAAATATTTTTGACTGAACACCGATCAGGCGGTGTTTAAAGACGATGATACAGCAAGAAAACTGACTCCAGACTTTGATGCGCTGGATAAAAAGGGAGACCAACAACACTGTTCCCACTGAAATTAAAAGTACGTTTCTCCGTTGTGTTATGTAAAAAATGCATTTGAAACTAATTTGTTCTGTCTGTTAAGGGATGCACATATGTGGTGCTCAGGTGCACGTACGTTCTCAAAACCAAGTGCGCAAATGCAGCGCGATCAAATATAACGCGCTCCACATACTGGCGCGTTGTCACTGTTCCGTCCTCGCGCTGCTCGTTGTTGAGTTTTGGCATTAGGGATGATTGAATAGAAGGAGAGGACAAGTAGACCTGCATCTCCTACCGTTTTTTAAATGAAGACAGTCAGGAGGAGACTGATGATGATAATATCCTTAAGGATAACACACCTTTCAGTGCTTTAAAATAATAAAAAGAGTCATTTCAATAAATAGCTCAGTTCTGTGGGACTTCAAAGACAGATATTTAGTTGTAATGCTTTTGTTCATTTTCAATTGAAATTAAAGCACATGTGTTCTACATATCTCATGATATTTTATTTTCTCTTATGAGGTGGATTACCAAAACACTCCATCCATCTGCTCCTGGTCCGGTCCCCCAGTCAAATTTTAGAACCCTTTGTGGCCCACAAGTGAAAAAGTTTGCCCACCCCTGCTATAAGGTGTTTAGGCCAAAATATAGTTTAGATGGACAGAATTTCTAGGCGCAGCCAAGGACCGGAGGGAGTCTGGTTTGGGGACCACAGGATCTCATCTCTGCTTTTTGCGGATGATGTTGTCCTGTTGGCTCCTTCGAACCAGGACCTTCAGTGTGTGTTGGGGCGGTTTGCAGCCAAGTGCGAGGCGCTGGGATCAGAATCAGCACTTCCAAGTCCGAGGCCATGGTTCTCGACCGGAAAAAGGTGGCTTTTTTAAATTTAATTTTTAGATTTTTTTTTAAATTTTATTCACTTTATTGATCCCAAACTGGGAATTTATTCTCTGCATTTCACCCATCACTGTTTTTTTTTTTTTTTTTGAAACACACACATGCACATGCAACATGCAGTGAACACACAGGAACAGTGGGCTCTGGGTTGGAGGAGAGCTCCTGCCTCAAGTGGAGGAGTTCAAGTATCTTGGGGTCTTGTTCACGAGTGAGGGAAGGATGGAACATGAGATTGACAGGCGGATCGGTGCGGCGGCAGCAGTAATGCGGTCGTTGTACCGGCCTGTTGTGGTAAGAGGAGCCGAGCCATTTGGCAAAGCTCTCGATTTACCCTCACCTATGGTCATGAACTTTGGTCATGACTGAAAGAACGAGATCTCGGATACAAGCGGCTGAAATGAGTTTCCTCCGCAGGGTGGCGGGGCGCTCCCTTAGAGATAGGGTGAGGAGCTCTGTCACTCGGGAGGAGCTCAGAGTAGAGCCGCTGCTCCTCCATGTCGAGAGGAGCCAGCTGAGGTGGCTCAGGCATCTTTTTTGGATGCCTCCTGGACGCCTTCCTGGGAGGGTGTTCCGGGCATGCCCCACCGTGAAGAGGCCCTGGGGAAGACCCAGGACATGCTGGAGGGACTCTGTCACTCGCCTGGCCTGGGAACGCCTCGGAGTCCCCCCGGAAGAGCTGGAGGAAGTGTCTGGGGAGAGGGAAGTCTGGGCATCCCTGCTAAGACTGCTGACCCCGCGACCCAGCCCCGGATAAGCAGAAGAAAATGGATGGATGGTTGTTGTTGTTAATGTTATTCTTAATTGTCGGGGTTACTGGTTGTTGTTGTTGTTGTTTTTACTGATTGTTGTTGTTACTGGTTGTTGTTGTTTTCATTGTTATTATAAATGGTTGTTGTTTTTACTGATTGTTTTTTTATTACTGGTTGTGGTTGTTATTATTATAACTGGTTGTTGTTGTTTAAAAAAAAAACTGGTACACATACACCCACACCCTCCCCAACACTGACAACCTCCTGTTCTGTGTGAGGGACCAAACAGTCAGACATTACAGGTGGATTTCCACAAAAATGGATTTACATTTTCATTTACAGACCAGACTAATGTAATGAAGACAAAAACAGACCTACCTTACCTAACAAACACAAGAACTGAGCTCACAAGCTGCACACAAAGGGGAACATATTTACTGGTTGATCAGACCATTTGTGAGACGAAGGGGATAACAAAAACAAACATTACCAACACTACAATTAAGACAAAACAGGACAACTAGTCAGGAATAGTTTAATACTTAGTCTAAACAAAAACAACAAAACCTATTCACCTTTTTTCATCATTTCTCACTTGGTGGGGGAGCATGGGGGAGGAAGGCTGGGTCAACCTCTTCCTCACATTTCCACATGTTAAGAAATTGACTGTGAATCCCTACAAACTAGCCCCTCTGCAGGGTGTGGGAGCAGTTTTATAAGGGAACAACAACACAGTGAGCCAGCCCCCTCTTATTAGCATCTGGGGGTGACCTGAAGCTGGTCTAGATTGGATTTAGATTCATTTGTCCTTTGCATGGAAAATTGTTTCCACCTTCCGTGCAGCCTCAATAATACAACAATACGTGAAACTATACAGAATACATTAAACTCTACAGATACATACATGAATCCAACTGCATACACCCACCACCGGCACATTCACAAACTTTACATGCACAAACACACAAACATTACAATTTGAATTTTCTATTCAGTTCAGTTGTAGCAGAGGGGACAAAGCTCTGAACTTCACTTTCTTCCATGCCAGCAACCTGTAAGGGCAACCAGCTGGGAGGAGTGCAAAGTGTGGGTTGAGGGGGTGACTGGGGTCAAGTGGGTGGTGCGTCACCTATACACACCAACAGCAAGCTAACACAGGCACACAACACAACCCTGTTCTGTTCTTCCCATGAAATTCACTTAACTGGCCTGTATCTAATGTATTTACTGCATTTACTGTTGTCTACCTTTTGTCAGTGTTTTGTCTACTAAACTAAACCTCAGTGTTTATTTACAGCAGCCTCAAACTACTTGGTTGATTCAGAATAAAGTTGTCAGCATTGTTGCTCCAGCTAACAGGAGCTAACTGGCTAACTTTGGTGGCAGTTGTTGAGCTCACTATCAGAGGGCATGTGATTGGCTGAAAGGTAAGGGGGGCGGAGGCTGTTGTCACGAAAAGTCATTGTGTAAAGTGACATGAAATAAAACTTGTGTGTAAAAAGTGTTGCTGGGGGAAAAAAAAAAACTCTTATCACATGAATCCAGACTTGAAAAATAAAAATGTCAATATTATTAAAATGAATGATGTGACTTTTCATAATAATGACTTCGAGTTTTTATAATTTCTTAAATTATTTCAAAACCTGTTGGTTCACTTAGTTATTTTACTAAATGTATGCAATATGATTCTTTTTTTCATAATTTATTTAATATTGAACCGTTTATGGTTCCACAGATTCATGTGATCACATCATTCATGTGATAATAAAGATGTTACAAATGATACTAATAGACAAAATATCTATAACATTTTGAAATGTCAAGGATTTATCTCATCAGTACAACATCATCATAAGAGGATTAGTTTAACAGGGTGTAATGCAGAAGCGCCTGTGTGCTCCTGTGCACTTCTCGAGAATAAACAGGCCACAGACATTGTTTATTTGTTGCCCTTACTGTAATCGGACAGCCTTTATTGCATCGCATTTACAATCCAGCAATCCACACCAGACAGTTTCCCCACACAGATCAAAAACCCCGGTCACACAGCTCCGGGTGAGTACATGAAGCTTTGGTATCATTAGTCAGTTATTAGCATTAAATAGACATCATGAAATGAAAAGGTCTGGCTTGTTATTGCACCTCAGCACAGGTCGGACGGGGTCCGACTTCCTATCCATGAGCCTGTTTGGAGCTCTGGTAAACCCAGCGTGCTACCCATGAGGTCTCTGTAAGAGGATATTGATTAAGACTTGTCGGCATGGTGGGCTGCCTTCAGTGTGTGGCGGGCTGTTCCAGAGACTCACAGAAGATGAGTGTGACAACAGTGTTTTGAGGTCCTGATATACTCCAAACCAGACATCGGGCTCTGTTGATACAATGAGTGTCCACATAGGTGGACAAGAAGATGCAAGACATCTGTGTAGTCTCTTACAAACATGAGCAGATGGCAAAATTGACATGACACAGATCCTTGCAGCTCACATGGAAAGTATAAAGAGAACTTTACAAAGAAGCTTTCAGAACAGATTCAGGGCATCCTATCACAGATTCTTCAAGTGTATGAAATGAAGAGCCTCCCTTCAAAAGACGCAACTAACACATAACCCAGGCAAACTACTTCCTTTACCTTGCCGTGCTCTGCTGTGGAAAACCATTCCTACCATGCCAGCATGGCTTCAATAGTCACTCAGCTCAGCTCAGCGTGAGTATTCTAACATGTATTGAACATGGTATAATGTTAGGCTGCTCCATTGTGGCAAAAATCATCAACATATACAGAGATAATTCATGCCCTGCAAGCTGTCATGTGCTAGGCTCTCTTCTAATGGATTTGTAAGAGGTCTTGGGACTGTCACAGTGCATTAACAGCCGTCACTGCCTGCTCTCCCAATACTGTTCACTAAGTAGGCGTGCATATGACAAGTTTCCTTTGTGTGACACGAGGAAACCTCACAGCTACGCAGTCGTAGAAATTCGCATTTGTAATTAACACGTCATGTCAGAATGTCCCATAGATATTGAACTGGGCCCAGTGACATCACATTATTCACATACTCAACCCTTCCACCTGTCCTTTAACTCACCCATCTGCATCAACTTTGTCATTTTTGGGAATGTTACTGGGTCAGTAAAGGTTTAGCCAGAGGTACTGCTGAATCAGACGCACACTGATAAAGACTTTCCACAACAGCAACTGCAGAGGAAACTTTCTACAGCCTGTCAGCAGTACCACGCAACAATAACAAGCCAAACTTTGGGATGTCATGAGAGGCCGCTGGTATCAGCTGTGTTCTGCATCCTCCCACAGCAAAGTACTTTAAAAAATGAGATGACAAGGAGGTATATGTGCAAAACAGGTGATTACAATACAAAAGACTCCTTTAGATCCAAAGGAAACGCACACAAAAAAACATTTAAAAGGCTAATTCTCAATAAGAAATACAGCTAGAAATTTACAATCAGGGGAGGGATCAGGACACAGTCGTATAAAAATACACGAGTGAAGAGCAGGAAAATAAGAAATCATCATTAATAGTGAGTGGGAGCTCTGTTTTCTCTGTTTCCTCTTCCCTTTCTTTCTCTTCATTGGTGTTCAATGTGAGGAGGAAGGCATAGTGTTCATCTGCTGGTGTTCCACTCACACAGGCTCAGTTCAACATCTGGCTCATTCCACTCCGCTACGCTAAAGTTAAAGATGTTCATGATAGAACTGCTGGTATCCTGCTGCAATTCAGGACTCTCAAATTGTCACCGTGGTGACAGGGAATGTTGCACGTGTCTAAACCTTCATGTGTCCCGCTGCTGATAGACTCCAACAGTGGTGTCAGAGGATCAACTAGGAACAAGTTCCTCATTGATAAAACACCTGAAAAGCAGCAGAAGCAAAACTGGCACCACATTTTAATAAGGAACTCTTTTTAAACTGCATTTAAGATGAGACAAATCGCTAACATAATGGGTAATACAATAATTTAACAAGGTTTTCTAGCTCATGTAGAAGCCATTAATATAAAAAAACATTTTAAAATGCTAAATTGGTCAAATCTTTCTGGGCATGTATCATGTTTGCTGCTAAAAATGTTAGTAAAACTTTAAAGCTGATAAAGTCTGATATTGAATCTTCCACCTTCAGCTAGTTGCTAACTGCTGTTTGTTGTCAGGCAAGTACTGAAAACAGCTCTATCAGAGCAGCCACACTGATCCAAAACAGTAAAGCTTAAAGCAGCAATCAGCAAAGTTATAACTCTCTCTCTGTGTTAGAGTTATTTGATCCATTGTGAAAATGCATCTTTAAAGCAAGACCAGAACTTTAAATAAACAGCAGCCACAAGTGTCACTTACAATTCATTTAACTGTGCCTTTCACACAAATGTTTCTGTAACATGCTGAAATGTAGTCTAAGGCTGGGTTGTGCTAGAAAAGAACTAGTTGGTATAACATGTGCTCTGATCATGACAGAACAGCCACAGTGAAGGCGGAGTCATCATAGAGAGGGGGGGGGGCACCTTTAAATCCTTTAAATGTGAATATAATGGTGCACATTTTCAGACTGTCTCCTGGAAGATATTCATAGTGTTGATCAACATCTATCTACAGTTTGCTGACCATCAGCCACCATATGTCACTGTTAGACCACGTAACGCTGTAGCTGCAAACCCAGAGTGTGTTTTATTGTTCAGAAACTCAGCTCTTCCCTTATGAGAGGAAGAATGGAATCTCTGCTTTCAAAAGCTGCATATTTGTTTTAAAACTGCATTAATCAATGGTTTTACATTAACAGTGGATCCATGTGTAAGGAGGAAATATTAAAAGTCAGCTGTCCCTGAGTGGCCAAAATGTAAATGAATGCAGCTTTAATAAGGGGTCATGGTATCACTTTGTGATAATCTAAGAAGTCAGGAGCTGCAAATGTGAATAAGCTGTTACACAACACTAGCCAAAAGGATTCTCACAACCTGGCAACCCTAAGGTGTTCTTATTAAAGGCTTATAACTGTGCTTGAAAACATGAGTAAATGACTGCTTTTGCTGTTAGTTAGCCATTAGTTACAGGCCACCTTTATAAAGGATGCCGTATTAGAGAGTGGTACCACAAAACTTTCATCAAGAAGACTCAAGTCTGGACCTAAAATCTAAAAGACTAAACATAAACTATAAGATCACCCTTAAAAACTACAATTAAACTATAATGAGCAACAGATGAAACACGCACATCATGCATAAAACACGTACACCATCAACCCAAAGAAAAACGACACGGTCCTCTGAGAACAGCTTCTTGGAGTCGCAGGTTTTGGATGAATTCGGTAATAAATATGTGAGAACAGAGCTCATCATCAAAGAGACAGAAGAGTTCAGCAGAGTGAAAAGTCAGACTGGAAGAGCTGGAATATAGGCTGACAAGACCCTCCACCAATCAGCAGGCTGTGCTGCTGTGTGTGTCAGCAGCAGTCTCTTCACATTCCATAGTTAACAGCGCTCAGAGCTGGTCTCTTCTTGCCTTTGATCTTCAGGGATCCATAACGAGCCTGGGGACAAAATCATGGAAATAATAGTGATACAGAATGATTTCAAAATAATCCTCCATTCTACGTACAGGCGAGCTTTTCACCATGTGGCTAGGTCGCCTCCTATAGAGGCTACAGCAATGACAGAACACTCACGTCTTTGCGTACTCTGGATCGTGTGATCTTCACGCTCTGGGATCGCCTCAGTCCTTTCTGGGTAACAGCCTCATCTTCAGAGAAGGTAGGTTCGGTCTCTTCATCCGTCCTCTCCTCCTGGTCATAAAAGTACTCTGAAAAACACACACGAACAGGAAACACTGAAACAACTGAAGCAGATACTCAGAATCACTCACTTCTTCAGTCTCTATTATATATTCAATCCCCCTGATAGTGAGGCTGTATAACAGGACACTGTATGTCACCACATAAACACCCCCCTCTCTCTCCAGCTGCCATGAGCAAATACAGCATGAAATGCCCCCCAGAAAACAAAACAGTGGTTCCACTCACCAGATATTAATATAACAATATTACATGTCTATTCACTTCTGTTGAGACATCACAATCAGCCCACTAATCTATACTTTCTGTACATACTAATGTCTGCTCCTCAGTGTCACTGACTTGGATGAATTAGTGGTCAAACTGTGGTCACTTAAAGGAGACACTCTGGTGTCTATATCTTTCTTTTAGTCAACATTTACCATGTGCAGAAACAAACCACCAATGAATGAATGAATGTAAAGACACACTGATGTTCTCTCATTACCACGAGCTCACATGCTGTCGAATAATGAAACTATGTTCCATTAAAAGTTGTAACTTCAGGGGAACAAAATCCCCGACTGCGTTCTACCACGTGAAACAGGCTCTGTTCTAGGCACTCTTCTCTGTTCCTGCTCATGAACCTGTTGGACTTTCCTCAGTGATTTGAATGGAGAGCATTGGCAGGATGTGTCTGATGCTCTCATATAACCAACATAGCTGATGGTCCCAAAGACTACTAAAGACTACGTTTAAGACTGGTTCATATAAACAACTTCTCTTCAACGTATCTGGTCAGTCTAAGCCAACCTGGTGAAGAAACAGTCCTTGTGGTAGCCTCATACAGCAGGACCTGCTGATTAACAGCAGCAACAATCACAACAACAATTCAAACAGAATGAAGACGGAGAAAGAAGACAAAACTACGGGAAATTATTCATTTCAAAGACAAAAAGAGGCAATGAAGCTCTATTTGGCAAATGTCTGCTTGAAATGAAGAGCTCAGAGGATGCCACATCACCACTAGCGTCACAGTGAATGAACCCAGGCGATTCTGATTACAGGATTGTGTAATATGCATTGTGTGTGATTGTGGCAGTGTAGCGAGCTGAGGGAACTGTGTGAGAGGCAGGTTGTCCAGCAGAGGGCAGCAGACACTCAGCAAACACACAGCTGCTCCCTGCTCGGCTTTCCTCGTCTCTCCTCATAGAGACATGACAGTTAGAACACACAAGCTCTCTGGAAAAGCAACATGGTCACAATAAGTCTAGCAGCGTCATTTGGCTCAAATAATGAAAACCCAGTGAAAGCAAATCTGTACAGTGTTCTTCAGAATGAAACAAAGCTCTGCTCCACAGGTCACCTTGTATTTTAAAGGCTTTGGAGAGCAGCTACTAATTACTCTTGAATACACATTCATTAAATAGGATGTTTTTCCTGATCCATCATGAGGTGAGGATATCTTAATTCACAGATTATTGATCAGACTCATTATCTGTCTTCATTTCAAAAGTTAGCGTTTAATAAATAAGACATTTATGAACTACATCGACAACATTATACCACATTTTCATGTTTAGCTTCACTCGTCCCACAAACAACTTAGTAACCCTAACTACTAGTTTATTATTAAATACCTTAAGTACTGACATCCCTGTAAACAACCGATGTTACATACTTAAACTATTATCACCTGGTCATGCTCTGTCTGAGCAATTATGCCTAAAACAATGGTATAACATGTGCTCTACCAGTATTAGTGTTTCTTCAACATAGCTACGATCTTAACAGCAGCGTCTTTTCTATTTGCTCTGGTTCTGGCTCGTGCTGCTGCTGCTGTTGTCACATCTGGAGTCCATAAGAGAAAACCTCCCACTCTCCAGAGTTGGAAGCAACCTTTTCCCTCCCCGAGGAAACAGGGTGGGATGAGACAGGGGCCAGCTTCACATGAGATTTCACATTCCAACGCAAGATCAAAAATCCCATCTGAGTTTTGTATGTGTTGGTTGGACGGTCATCAGCCTTTGTCACAAAGAGATAAAAACAGCCCAGAAGCGTTGTTCTGAGGTTGCTAGTGATGAAAGAACCTAGTCTTGATACTTGCTGCTTCATTGTGCTCAGCCTGCTTGGCTCCCAGTCTGTGCTGGTTACTTGCACAGGAACAACATTATACAGTCATGTTGGAGGGAGGAATTTCATCCCTCTGCCTGGACTGTGGAGAATAAATCCAAGTCATTCCAGTCATTCCAGCTAATACCAGTCCATTCTGTGGTAAAACTCTCCAATTTCCTGTCATGTAGAGAGTTGGGGGCTTTATTAAACAATGCTTTGTCTGGCTCAGCCAACAGAAAAGACCAGGAGCAGCTTGTCCAACAAGGACTTCTGGAATTCTTCCATGGAAGCACATTTCAGTGTTTCCTCGTCCTGTGCGTTCTGTTTGCACTGTCTTAACCTTTAACCTAAAGGTTTAACCAATAAAAGAAGGCTAATAATGATCAAAAAGGCTTTTGACATTTTGGTATTTCCTATTAATTAACTTATTACCCCCTGCTATATGTGTGTGTGCGCGTGCGTGCATGCATGCGTGTGTGCATGCATGCGTGTGTGCATGCTCACTCACGCAATATAACACCACTGCCCTGGGCTCATCACCTATACATTATGACTGACTTGTGATTTTGAGAGAGGCTACTGACAAGTGAGACAACTGGTAGGAGAGGTTGATACGAACATGGATGGCAGAGATAGTATAAATACAGTCATTGGTTGTTTCTGTACAGCTTGGGCGCACTCAAACCTGACAGATCTGTCGCTTTTCTGTCTGTGCGATGCACTAAAATCCATGTGACATACCACACAGAAGGCAGGACTTTGACTGATGTTGCTCTTCATTAAGAATGGGTAAACCTCCTCCTGTGTGAGAGACTTGAACACATTTTTAGGCTTTTTGGCAGGTACTCCGTCCCTCTGACATTCATTGAGTGAGTGACTTCTCGTCAATGGATGTTACAGCTACTGTTCTGTATGCTGTCACCTGCTGCGCCGGAGGAGAATGTAGTGAACAGTTCTGAATCCTGTCAACATTACAGACAACTTTTGTTCTTTTTAAAGGGTAAAAATAAGGCAGATCTATCCAATAACCCATAAGCCTTGCAATCATAAAAAACAGCGTTGCATGTATCGAACACCTGAGCTGCTAACTTGCTAACTGATGTATTTTGGCCTGTATCTGGTGACATAAAAATGCTGTGTTTATTTGTCCTTCACATTACCATCACAATGAATCTGATGAAGTCCACACATACACAAGGAATTTAAAACAGGGATTTTCCTCTTTTGTTCTCAAAAAAAAAAGTTTTGAAACTCAAAAACACTAGCAAAGTGCTGTCAAGAGGATGCCAAAACTACAGCAGGTGATATAAACCTCACCCTAAAGCCACGGTGGCCAATCATAAACTTGAAAAACTGGCTGTTACCTGTAGGCTACCTGCAACTACAGGTCTGACCGGGTCTTGTCCAACAGGGTCTGTGTTGTGCAAGTGTTGCATTATGAAGCAGTGACCTCTATAGCAGATTTTGACACGTCTGTTGCTCAATAAAAGTGGGAAAATAACTATGCTGTTACTGTAGCTGTAAACATGCAAAAAGTCCTGTTAGCAAGATTCATACAAATCGCCTCATGCAAACAAAAGAGGTAGCGGCACACACTCCATTATCACAGGCCAAAAACTCTGTTTTCCCTGTCTACACAGCAACACTGCAAAATAGGTTTCTGAAAATCTCCACCCTCACACATGTCGGTCTATAGGTTAATTTGCACAAACACACACACACCCACACACAGTGCGATACATGCCGGTCCAAGGCCACCACCAAGGGTGTGTGCTGCATGATTGAGATCGAAATACTGCCAATCAGTGTGGTAGAGAGCTAGTTCAGTACTTAACTAAATTGGTGGTGATTGTTGAAACAGTGGAACGACAAACCGAGAAGGTTTTGAGCTTCATTCTGTTTCTGCCTAAATGTTTAAATGAAGTGTGTTTTAAGATTAAATTGCTGTTTCTCTAAATGGAGTCTGGTGGATTCAGCAAGAGCAATATAGTGGGCGTTTCAGCTTCAACAAAGCAGCTCTTACTCTTTGACTAACAGGTATCTCTATAGGGATCCTTTCCACAATGTTGGAATAACACTGGGAACAACAATGTGAGCCAATCAGTGGCAAGAACAAGCACTTTTAGTGGACGTACACTGACGGAGCTCAAACACACGTAGGGATTACATTTCAGTCCGTTCGGTGGCTGACCAGCAGCTGTAGTGCTCTTGCTTAATTGTTGCCCCCATTAGTCTATGTCTAGTTATAGGTTTAACAAGACAATCATCTGCAGAAAGCCATCGTTTCCTAAGAGCCAAGGACCTCCAAAATGAGCATGTGTGTGGTGTCACGTGAAAACCCTCCACAGCGATGAGAAGTATATAAAAGAGAGCGATTGCAGAGCGAAAACATCTCTCTTCCTCTCTCTGCCTCTCTTTTTCCCTTCATCTCTCTGCCTCTTTGCTGACCCGCTGAGCAGAATACATAATAGTCTTTCCGCTCTCAGTATGCTAATGTTGTCTGCCGACCCTCCATCCCTCCATCCATCCATCCATCCATCCACCTCTTCTTCCTGTTCACTCCTTCTCTATCCGTCCTTTACATCTACACTCTCCTCCTATAAATTCATCTTTGTCCTTTCCTCCATCTCCTCCTCTCCCACCCCCTATTCTGTCCCTCTCCATGCCTCACCGACTGGCTGTGTGTGTGTGTGTGTGTGCGTATGTGTGTGTAAGAGAGAGATATAGACAACTGAGAGAGGAAGAAAGAGAGAGAGAGAGAGAGAGTGTGTGTGTGTGTGTGTGTGTGTGTGTGTGTTTGACATTCCAGCAGCATCCCACCCAACCTCATCTCATCCCCCTGTCTGCTGGGAAGTCACACACGCACACACGCACACACACACACACACACACACACACACACACACACACACACACACACACACACACACACACACACACACACACACACACACACACACACACACACACACACACACACACACACACACACACACACACACACACACACACACACACACACATACATTTCATTGACATGCCAGCCACCCTACTGTTCTCATCAAGGAAGGAAGGAAAAAATCATATAACCAAGCTGCTTGACACCACCATGGTGCTGCAGTGATATGGACAGCCCTGTCTGCCAGTCTCCTCAATGATATTTGTTTATCTTGTTGGGTTAATGGTTTATTGATGCTAAAAGGCAACACTTTCAATAGCGTATCTATTTGTCAGAATTTGCACACTTTGCAGATTTCTTACAAGCCAACATTTAGAAAGAAGATGGCTCTCATTACCTTCAGTGTGTTTACAATGTAGATGTGCAACCTGCAGACATCAATATCAGTATCACTATCAGTTCTGAGAGGAGAATCAAACACAGGCTGAAGTATCCTTCATTGGCTTCTACCCTACAGCTCCCTGTTGCCTTCTGTTAGGAAAGATGTTTAGGGTGAGTTTGCCTAAAGATGCAGACATTTGCATTATTTTTCTGAACCCAGGTGCACACCAAGAAACCTTTTCTGAGTCCACCGGCACAAGTGAGGCTGAAATCCATTTCACTCATACTGTGTGCAGCCTCCCACAAAAAGAACATTCTGGAGTGCATGTCATGACCTCATCATGTCGTGTCCTTCTTCTATTACTTTTCTGTTTCCATATTTGAGACATTTTCCCACATTTTCTCCCAGTTGTGAATGAAGGAGCTTGGCATGTCAGACATTCTTATTTCCAGAGAACATTTGGGCTACTCAGAAATGGCATCAATTTACAAAGTTTGCAGACATTGTTCCTGCAAGTATACCCAAGTGAAAAAAAAAAATTAAAGTATATTTAAATATTGCACTAAAGTATATTTCCAGTACTAACTTTTAACAGATTGAAAACATAATTTTAATAAATATACTACACTAAAATCTATTTTTAGTAAAAGTCCAAGTTTTAAAGTGCAGTTTTAAAGTTTTAAAGTGCAGTTTTAAGGTAACTGCTGTCAAATTCTTTTCTTGTATATGTTCAGTAAATGTGTTAAAACACTATCAGCATAATAGTGCACTTAAAAATAAACTTAAATGTTAATTTAATGTTAATGTTAATTTTATGCTGCTTTGACATACTAAAAAGTATATTTTTACTGGCTAATCTGTATATATTTGCGATTCAGTGTAGCACATACAGATAAAGAAAAGCATGTCCATACAAGGCTGAACTCACTACATAAACTTATTTCATCCGTCTGTCACAACAACAGAGTTGAGTAAGTGTAGTTTTGCCATGGAATCAGTGAGCTAGGCGTGGGCTACAGCAGACAATTATTTATTTGGCCTCTATTTGGTCACATTTCTGTAAATCTGAACCATGAAAAGTCAGGCTGCATTTTCCTCTGTCATTTCCTGTTTCAACTGAAACTATAGATGTGTTAAGACCTCACGTAATAAGAACTGTCTTATTCTGTCATCCCAGCCATCAGAACCGCTGATCCCGGCCGGCAGACAAAGAACCGTCCGGCTGAGATCAGCAGGGATCCATTTAACGGCCAATGGGAGTTCCCTCTCCCCCTCCTGGGGTGTGTCCAGATTCCAACGTAAACATGCCTATTCATTCAGTTGCGTCGTGTCACCACAAGATGGCGCTTGCTTCATTCACAAACACACATGGTTTGCACAGTATGTTTCCCAGACTTCAACAATGTTAGTAGTTATTAATACATATTTAATAGCATAAACCGTCACATTTCACCTTAATGACTTTAAGTTCAGTCAATCATTTTAGACACACATCCCCAAAATTCAGCACTACTACCACTATCAATAACTCTCAGTTATACTGTGGCAACAGTGACAGTGAAATAGGTTTAAAGGCGCCATTTGTTTTCTGAAAAGGGTTTGTGTTTGCATCTGTTAGGACTAGGAGTTGTGGCTGCTAGGATGACACAGCCATGGCCCATTGAGTGCAAACAAAAAGATTCATTGTAAAGTTAATCATGTGTTTGGGGTCCTACCTGCCAAGATAAGCAGGAGATGTTTGGTAACATTCTGCTTGTTTGAACTGGTTGCACCATTTAAACTGACACCTAACTGCAATAAACTCTGTCACCACCCAGGGAGACAGTCCTCACGTGCGTGAACTCTCTCAATTTAAAGACAGACTTATTGTTTCAGCTGCTGGGTGATGCTGCAGGTGTTCAACAGACTCACAGAAATGAATGTGACACACAGCCAGTGTGTGTGTGTGTGTGTGTGTGTGTGTGTGTGTGTGTGTGTGTGTGTGTGTGCGTGTGTACCAGCTTCGTCAGCAGCGTCACTGCTCTGAGATCTCCTGATGGCGGGGTTGGCTGAGTGGGAGCTGTACTGGTAGAGCTGGTTCCCTCTGTCATCCTGCTGGCTTATCTGCGTGAGGTCGTGCATACTCAGGCTACGCAGCTTCTCTGTGATGGCACCCTGACCCTGTCACACACACACACACACACACACACATCAGTTGATGTTACATCACCAGCAGACAGGATTTCAGACCTCCCAGGGACCAGGCAGGACAAAATACAACACACTGATGACGTGAGTGAGTGCCAACAGAGTACTGAACACAACTTCCATCTATTCCCCTCAAATACGACCCAGTAAAAGTCTGGTGTCTCTGACTGAATAAATGCAGGATTTAGGTTGTTTTGAGTAAAATGAGCTTTTGTACCCAATCAGAGGAGAGACTACAGAGTGACAGCTCGATCAGAGCTCTAAATAGATACATATGGGTATGTTTATATGTATTTATGCTGATGAAACTGACAAGTTCTAATCATTAAAGAAAAATAAAATTAATTAATTTAATTAATTAAATTAAATTAATTAAATTCAAATAAAATAACTATATAAAGTAACTCACTGAAGCTGATGCCTCACTTTATTCAAAACTAACGATCTGTAGGAGGATTTTTCCTTTTTAAAGTCATGAAAACCTTGATTAGAAAACCTCAATAGAAGCTTTAAATGTGAAAAAAAACAGCCCTACATTTTGTGTGCTATTGATACTGTGAATTAAAGAACTGCTCCAGCTTCTGTTAGCCTCCTGCAGCTAACAGCACGGAAGAAGAGTTTAGGGGGTTTTATTCTTAACAAAAGTGAGATTTTTGAACCTCTGCTTCTTGCCAAGCAGCATTGTATCCATCTTAACAACTGCAAAGAAATGGACAATAGCATGATACAAAAAGAGACAACTGAGGGGCAGAATTGTGAGCTACGGCAGTTGGATTGGTAGTGTATGTTGTTCAAAACATCCATATAAAAATGCCAAATATTCAAATAGGATACACTGAAATACACACTTATATGAACAGTGAACATTTACGAGAAACCACAAAATGAGCAACGGCAACAGGATAAAGGGAGAGAAAAAACTGAAGACACACAGAGCAAGTGAAAAAAGAAGTGTTATAATGAAATGAAGGGTTTAAACTGATTTTTAAAAAGACTCTTCCAAACATTAAGGAATAGAAATGAGGAACAATGAGGTTGTAAATACTGAGTTAAATGTATTTGCATATACTCTTGATTCTTTATTACAGTACTAAGAACAAAGACCAAGATTTATTTTCAGCTACCAGGTCTGGTAAAAGAACAGACGTCAAATCAGAATCAAAGGATGAGGAACGCGATGGCATGGGAGAAAAGTACGGACATGAAATGAAAGGGGAACTTTCTGTCCATGCTGCTTACACTGACTGGTTTTTACCTCCCACAGTAGCCTGCTGAAGCACAGAAACCCTGAAGAAAGAAGGATGTCAGTATAGAGAGAGAGGGAGAGACAAAGTCACAAGAGGGTTAGCTCTCATCACCATCTTGACCAAAAACAACAGAAACCATTCAATGTGGTTTTCAGTCTTTCTTAAATCAGTCTACATGGTGGTTAGATAATTAAAGCAGAAGTCCAGCAGATGTGATTCAGTTTTCCCACAGGCTCGCACTACCAACTGTTCACACCATATTAAGCATTCGGCAGAAAATCGTGTATTGCTCAAGCTGTGCAGGAGCAGAAGCATGCCGTTTGATAACCTGCGATCAATTCAACGCAATGCAGCAGCTCTTCAAAAATCCACCACCAAGCTGGAATGTAAAGTCCCTACTAAACTTCAGGAATATGTTCTAATCACTTGCTAGGAAACATTTATAGCACAAGAGCTAAGCAGACAGGGAGTCCCTGCAGTATCCCAAGCCAGCGTAAGTTCAAACCATTACAGTTTAGAGCCTCAAAGGTTTATCATTTGGAACTGTAGGTATGCGTTTTGTTTATGTCTGCATACATGGAGACAGCAGCAGTAGAATTCATTTAGTTCAGATTTGCTATTATTTGGTTCAGATATTGCCCATACCCGAGTATGCTAACCTACCTGAAGATATTCACCAGCAGTCAAATTATACTGGTATGATGTTTGGAATTTGAGATCTGTTGTATTACTTTTGTGAAATGAAATATAAAATCTTTACCAATTTTCAGGTCAGACATGCCTCTTTTACTCTTCACGCAAAACAAGTCACATTGTAACATTTGGTAAGCTAATTATCATGAGTTTTGTCACTTGGTTCAGTTAGCTGAACAGGTACACCTGGCAGTAAGTGCATGTTCATATTTAGCAACAACTAATCTCCAAGTAAGAACCAGTTTGTGAGGTGCAACCTGTTTTGATTTGGTGAATGGTGAAAGTCCAGTTAGTAAATACTAGACTTAGGCTTAGTCTAAATTTATGAACAGCTGGTGTAACCGGTTCCTGAGCCTCCCTGATGTGATGCACTTCTAGAAAATGTTACTGGCACTGGCAGGAGCATGTTCCTCTGTGTCTGCTAATCCTGTCTCCGAAGGCTTCCTGCACAGTGTCCAGGGTAATGCAAGTCACGCGGGCAGAAATAGCAAACACACAGTACTTGGGAAGAGACAACTATAATTCAGATTTAGAAAAAGAACTGCTCAGTATGTTTTTGTTGGTATAACCTATGTACCAAAGCTGCTGTAAGAGTCTGAGTCATACAGTGACATACAGTGGAAAGCAACAGTGACGTAGCATTGGTGTTTACTTAGCCATGCATCTTAAAAGACAGATGTACTTTAGCCCATGACCTACAATTTGCATGTACTGTACAGTACTGCTGCTGATCGTTTGTTAAAGCATACCATGACCTCCTGTTTTCTTTTTGGAAAGGCAGCCAGCCCACCAGTTTAAGAAAAGCAGGAAGAAAGGAAATGTTCGGTCTGCTTCCTCACACCTGCTGAGGCTTTACAGATGTAATTTAAATCAGCCTCGGGCTACATGCATCAATATGCAGCATGTATGCTGCTTGCATAACAGAGGAGGTGCATATAGTCGCTTGAAATGTGTGGGTTTCAGGAGTTTCTTGCTCAATAAAACCACATGCGAAAAAGGCTGGGTACCCACGATGGAAATGGTGAAATGCATCTGTAAACCAAACCGCAGCTCCAGTCTCTGCTGAAAGCCTGCGGAGTCTTTGATCCGTTCGGCTCAGTCTGTCAGACAGGTTCAGACAGATGGTTTTACTGTACGAGCCAAGGTTCATCAAATTCCAACTAAGATTTGAAACAGAATGGTGACCTAAAATGGTGATGATAAAACATGGAGGGAGATGAGGGAAAAAGTAGAGTCAAGGAATAGCTTTTCAGGAAGGTACAAGACAAATGAAAAGAGAGAGAGAGAGACAAAGTGCGGTAAAGAGAGAGGGACTGGAATGCTGGAGAGTGAGAGAGGCGTAGCTTTGAAGCAGTGATTAATGGCATGTTTAATGTAAGAGGAAGCAGGAGGGTTTTTACAAGTCCCACACTGCTGTCACTACAAGAGCACTCACACTGCAGTGAAGTTAGAGGTGCAGCCAACACTGTGAGCTCACTCAGTCACACCTTTGACATCCCTCCTTCTGATCAACACCTCCTTTGTTTTCATTGTGTCATTCTTTTCTGTGTTTGTATGACTACAGACTCAGTGTTCTTTTTTCATGGTCTGGTTTTCAACAATATATTAGTTGTTTATGCATATGCATGTTCAAGCATGTTAATGTTTACGCACTGTCTGGTTCAAAACCAAGATACTAGTGTGCTTGTACTCAATGGCGGAATGACATTGTACTCTTTGAGTACAGTACATAATCTGAAAATATATCAAATATTACTCGCTTCTTAATGATCCACAAGCTTCCATAGATGCAAATGTTTGCATTTTTCCTCTTTAAAAAGTTAAACATTTTCCTGTTTTTAATGTATTCACTGACTCGATTTTTAATTCATTCAACTTTGATATTTCATCATCAAGTATTAAAATGTGGTATTGCAGAAGAACTGAGATATGAAGTACAGAAAGGTAAAAGACGACTCAGCCAAAATAACACGAGGTATTTTTAAGTTTAAGTTCTTCTCTTTTTCTGCTGAGCGTCTAAAGCCAGCCCACACGATCCACGACCAATAAAGAACAGCTTCATTAGCTTTAACTTGTTTTTCTTCAAAGAGAGAACGGATTGTTTCATCTTAATTGTCTTCATTCAGTTTTTGTTTACCATGTAATACCAGTGACTGAAGGATCCACATCATGTATCAAGCTCAATCACATCTATGCTAGATGGATCGAATAACTTAACTTTGTATTTAGTAGTAGATTCCCAGTGCCTGGGATTACCTCAGTGAAGTGAAGCCTTACACGGGAGACCAGCAGGGATTATCTGATCCACTCAGGTATTCACGCAATGCTGATGAAACTAGTTGGCACACACTTGATTTATACTGACTCTGCAGTGAGCGGTAGCTGAGGGACAACACGGTCCTTTGCAGATACACTCACACTGGATACGTTTGCATGAGCACAGTGTGTCTGATGTGATCTCATCTCCATGTGAAGATTTTATTTAGGATTTGCTGTAGATTTGAACTCTCCTGCATTCATTTAGACACCAGTAACACTATTTCTGTCTGTGTTCTCTTAAGTGTGATTTAGCAGGCCAAGTGAGCCAAGTGACTACACTCTGAACAAACGGGTTGAATTTGGCAAAAGAATCTGCAGAAGTGTTTTACTGTATGAAACAGGTAGAGGGCACTGCTGTATGTCAGCAGAGAGGGCTTCAGTTTTCTCACTTTCTTACAAAGGCATGTAGAGAGGACAAAAAGGACTTGGTTTAACCTCCTCAGTAAAAACCAAAGACAGTAGGGAGGGGGAACAAGATGCAATCATTTATGGGAAATGTTGTCTTAATCTATTGAAACACCACAAGAATGAGATATACAAAGCTACTCTTTTGGACCTTACAGCTCCCCTGGAATTAAACAAAAAAACGTCCCCAATAAAATGTGCGGCTGAAGTGTTCGTGGCGTTTAGTCTGGAGGCGAGCAGTCCTGTCAGGAAGGACACAGTGCCCCCAACTGGTGACATAAATATCACTTTTTAATATGTTTAAATTCAAGTAACTTTCTATACAAATATATGCATGTGCATCAGTGTGTATTAATGTTGAAAGAAAGATCATGTGAGGACAGAGAGCTTGAGGAGAGTGAGGAAGAGTAGATCCTCCAATCAGGTTTGAGGCAGTTAGGAGGTCAGGGGTCAGTCAGCAGAGTAAAACATTTGTATGTTGGTTTTTATGTTTCTATGAATTGTGAGAAACATTTAAACATGAGGTGTTAGTTGTAATTTGTAGCAGTGTGTTTATTGGATTGTTGATGTTGTGATTTTAGCTTCTAATTGTCATTGGATGGAACCATTTGAGGTTGGTATTGTCAAAAAAAAAAATTCTAATGAACATATTGCATATATATTAATTCATCTATATTATACAAATATTATGGATATTTTATCAGGGACCCACAAGCTCTCAAAAAATTAGTTGAAATACTGCTTTCCCTCAAAAATAAAGATTCATGCTATAGAGGGTAAAATTATCATTTCAGTACATTAATGATGAAAATAATACACACAAATATACAAATATCAAATAGAATAGAGAATCAAATATTCAGTTTTCATATAAGCCAGAGACACTTGCCTTGACAGCTGCAGTGACAGCAGCAGTGGCTGCGATGCTCAGTCCCTGCTTGCCAAAGTTGACCATGGTCTCATAGCTCCTCTCTTTGGCCTGCACAATATACTCATCTATCTCCTGCAGGGAGGAATCAATAACAATGTTTTTAGTAGACAGTTTAATCAAGTAAAATCTAGTGTGACTGTGACATTCTCAACAGCAAATAGTCCGCGCATACAGAGGCAGATCTGGATGGACGGATGATCTTACCCTCTCTCTGGAGGACAGCAGAGGGTGCAGACACTTCCTGTAAATGAGACTTGCTCCTCTTGTGTAGGGGGACAGCAGCCAGATCACAATGGCTATCTTCAGCTCGTAGTACAGAGGAAACCTGGACATGTACACAGAGAGAGAGTGCGGAGGAGAGAGAGAGAGAGAGAGAGAGAGAGCGAGGGAGAGAGAGAGCGAGAGAGAGAGAGAGAGAGAGGGGGGAGAGAGGGAGAGAGAGAGAGAGAGAGAAAGAGAGAGAGGGGGGGAGAGGGAGAGAGAGAGGGGGGAGAGAGAGAGAGAGAAAGAGAGAGAGGGAGAGAGAGAGGGGGAGAGAGAGGGGGAGAGAGAGAGAGAGAGAGGGAGGGAGAGAGAGAGAGAGAGGGAGGGAGGGAGAGAGAGAGAGAGGGGAGAAAGAGAGAGCGAGAGAGAGGGGGAGAGAGAGAGAGAGAGAGAGGGAGACAGAGAGAGAGAGGGAGACAGAGAGAGAGAGAGAGGAAGAGAGAGACATATATATAGAGAGAGGGCTTGTTATGGCTATCATTCTCCCGCTCTGTGGTGTTCCTGGGCACAGCTCTGGAGGTGATGAAAAGTTCCAAGTACTTTACCAGCAGTGCTGCTGATTGTGACTGATTGGTAAAGCAGATGTGACATCACAAAAAGGACATAACAATTTTCATAAAAGTGAAAAAACAACAACATAAGTGCCACTTCTTCCATTTTTGTCTCACAAGCGTTTACTTCACTCACCCACCCAACAGCTCAAAAAAAGATGAAATCAGTCCAGTTGCAGCTCAGTGACACACCTGAAATGTCTTAGAAATGTCTTGTCTAGGCAAGAGAACACCTCACACCATAGAGTCAGAGTTGCTAAATTTTAGGATAAAAAAATCCTAGGTTTAATGTGGCTACATTGCTGCTGTGGAGACTTTGTTCTTACATATTCCTCTAGCTGTCAACCTTATCACTACAAGGCCATTCTAATTCTGTGTGTTACCTGGGATACAACCTTATAGTTGTGTATTTGTGTGTAACTCACCATGCCAGTGTTAGGTCAGTGATGGTCTCCACCACAG
Source organism: Chelmon rostratus (assembly GCF_017976325.1). Lineage (NCBI taxonomy): Eukaryota > Metazoa > Chordata > Actinopteri > Chaetodontiformes > Chaetodontidae > Chelmon > Chelmon rostratus. Next base: position 21,363,042 of record NC_055678.1, read on the forward strand.
TGTAGAGTGCAAACACAATCCAGTACATCATCCATCGCACCTACACAGACACACACACAAACATGAAGAACACTGAACCAAAGAGCTAGAGCAATGAATGGGCTGATATTAGCTACTTGCAGATATATCAGTACTGGTGTACATACTGGCTGAGATAAGCAAAAAGAAATTGCAGAAATAACAAAAACGAGTTTAGGTCATTCAGAAACACTGTCACCACTACATCATGCACCAGAGAGCACTGACAAGTCTTTACACTGTAAAACGTCCCACTAAATATGCATCTGTGTCGTAATTCTTAAGAAAACATGTATACAAGAGCTCTATATCAAGATTGTTTGATTACATTCTGTGTTTTAGTTTTTAGACATGTGCTGATACATCATCGTCAGATTTTCTAGACTTTGAAATATCGATATCAGTATCGGCCTAAAGAAATCTAGTATCTGTCAGGCTATACTCAACAACTTGATTTCTTTCTTTAAGATACCTGAATATTTTAGGGGCATCTGTAATTCAGAACTGAAATATTTCAACAGTCCTGCAATGACAAAGGCTAGTTATAATACTTGTTTCACCAGCTATACATCAGTTCTGTCTTAAGCCAAGGCACAAAGTCTGCACTAAACCACACACTGACACGAGTTAGATTGATGCCAAAGCTGTGTTGTTGTTTGATTGCACCTCAGAGACTTAAGTTTAATCTTAGCTACCCCTGGAAGTCCAAACTATCCAAAATATTGTCACAGAAGACGACTTTTTCACTTCCTGTGGCCAGTGAAAAGCATGACTCTTGATGCAGTCCTTACAACTGTGTTGTCTCTCATGTCCAATGGAACAGCTCAAATTAGCTAACGTTAATTGCCAAACAAAGTGACTATGATGAGGAGATAACTATACAACCTGAATCTGGAGCAATAACAACAGTGACATTGAGTACTGAAGCCATCAACACAGTAATATAACAGTAATATAGGAATATAAAAGTGCCTTACTATTGAGCAGCCGAATTTTTTATGTTATAACAGACACATAATGATAACTTAGACTGGCAGACGGTTGATAATTGGACTCTATATATTTGCTTGCCCACGCTACAACATTTGTGTCTATTGTCAATTTTAGTGAAGTGACCAGCTTGGCTAGCTTTACACCTCCTAAGGACTGGACATCAGATGTAAGTTGTAACTTACGCCTACAATGGAACAATTTGAGCTGATGCAGCCCGTCCTGTCCTAAGTTAGACATCAACCATGTTTTTATTGACACCATATTAATAAAGTCTAACCATAACATCATATTTGGATATATGATTATTTGACTTTACCCTGCAGCCTTTCAAGTCATCTATTGGGATCTGGGAAGAAAATCAAACTGCAGACACTTGCAGTCAACCTTACTATTCTAATCCTAATCACAGCTAAAAGGAATTGCTGATCAAGCATACATCCACACACACATCCACACACACATCCACACACACATCCACACCCACACCCAGAGATATATATGCTGAGAAAAAAAAAAGAAAAGCAGGAAATGAGGAAGAACAGAAAGAGATCTGAGGTCTGACTGTGTTTAGTGAAGCTGCTTCAGTGTCTATTGTTCTACTAACCCTGCTGGAATTTATCTAACAAGTGAACATGGTCATTACGGTCAGTACTTAAGGACTGTAATAACTAGATTTAGGCCCCTTTAATACTTGGTAAGGCCTCAGAGATACAGAATTTGAGGCTTACGTGGTATTCTTCTCTTTTGTGCCTCCTTTCATCCTGCACCTCTTTTCCTCTCAGGCCAGCAGTCGTGAAGGGCAAACAGTGGTTTAAGATTTTTTCTCTTTGCTTTTATGATTTCTGCTGTCCTCTCTGTGCTCTCGCTTCCTCCATCTCTCTTTAAGGGCTTTCCAGGCTCTTCTGGCTGGATTTCCATATCAAAGCCAGCAGTAGACGGTGGCAGGCAGGCAGACGGTCACATGGCAAGCTGAGGTATTAGCCAGACCCGGCCGCTGCCGCATGACTGAACACACACTGACACTAGCTAATGAAATGTCTGTGTGTGTGTGTGTGTGTGTGTGTGTGTGTGTGTGTGTGTGGGTGGGTGGGGGTGTGAGGGAGGAAAGTCTGTGTTGAAAGAGGGAGAACAAGAGAGAGGACAGAGAGAAAACTCATATTCACCTGTCTCAAAAGCACAAAAAGAATTACAAACACACACACACACCTGCAGTCATACTTAAATTAGGCGCACACACACACACACAGAGCACTGCCTCTCCACTGCCTGCACCATTACTGCTGGACTGGTTAATTGGTGACCTCATAGTGAACTCCCTCCACAACCCCCCCCCCCCCCCCCAACACACACACACTCATGGGAATGAAAAATGTAAAAGAGAGGAAGGAGAGCCAGTGAGATTGAGAGGACATCTAATTTATATGTTTCAATCTACTTCTGGAGAGGACGAGGTATACCTCCAGAGCCCTTTCATCTTCCACTCCATACCCCCTTCTTTCTCTCTGCCTCCAACAGCATTGTTCCTCTCTTTCCTCTTTCTCTTTCCCTCCCTCCTTCATCTCATCAGCAGGGAGGACATTAAGATGTGACCTCAGTGAAATATACAGCAGCCATTTTGCCGTCCTCAGGCAATAGCAGACATTTACTGGCCCCATCTGTGAATAACTGCCTTCCATTAAAAGAGAGAAAAAAAAACAGCCACTGGGCCCACTGGTGATGCTAAGCTTGGTAGAGAGAGCAGAAGACAGAGCTGGACAGACTGATACCAGCCTGTGCTACATCCAACCAGCCAACAGGTTTCATTCAGCTAACTCAGTCAGAAAGATTGGAAATGAATTAAAATTGTTAATGTTTGCTTTTTTAGAATTTTCATGTGAACTAAATGAGTGACATGTTGCCAATGTCAATGAACTGTAAAAAGGGCAGCAATTATATCCATTATTGATTAACCAGCAGATCATTTTTTCTATTAATTGTTTGGACTATGACAAGTCACAAAATACTGACGAACACACGTCACAATTTCTCCAAACGCAAGTTGGCTAAATCAATTTGCTTCTTTTGTCCAGACTATAATAGAAGACTGATGAAACTATCAAATATTTATAGTTGAGAACCTTTTGGCTTAAGAAACATCTTATCCCAGAACACACTGGGACAACAGGTTCTGTTTAAACTACAGTACATTTGGGTTTCTGCATACACACACACTCATACATGTTCAGCTGACAGGTGCATGCTCAAAAACAGGTATAAATGAATGCTGTTCCTTAGTTAATGCAATCTCAACACTTCCTCCATGATTGCCTGATGACTTCAGAATAACGTCCGTCTCCACTACACTAATTCCATCAGTATGTCATCCTCACTGCTCTGCTGCTCTGTTGTTTTGCATTCAAATCCTCCCAGGGTTTAATCCCTCCCTTTCCTGGAACACTTGTCATTGTGTAGGAAGTGTTGTGTCTCAATGACTGTACCTTCACAACATTTGTGCAATAAACAAAACAAAACAGAAACAATAATGGTTTGGAAACAATTGGGAATGAAATGTGCATGTCTGTTAAGAACAAGGAATGGACAGCAGCAGAATGTTAAGTATGACTGTTGCTATGCTGATGGGATTGATGCAGATATAGCACAGGCCATCAGACAAGCCTGCTCAAGTCAGGCTAGGATCCTGACCACTCAGCATCAAAGCCCATTAGTCTGACACAGAGCAGAGTCAAACAGTGTAGCCAAGGGGTCAAAAGCTTTTACTGCTCTCATTCAACACCTTAGCAATACTGTATCAACAGTGGGCAGGTAGAGATGGAGTGAGGGCTACTGTCCAGTACTGTTAATGAGGGGGAGTGAAGAAGAATGAAATGAATCTGTGGAAGGAGGTAGAGGAGGTTGTTTCAATCACTGGTTAACTTTAACTGTTCAGCAAGACACTGACTGAGACTCCATTTACACCTGGTATTGAAACACACTCTGCATTTGAACACATTATCTGGATAAGGAAAAATGTTGATGCAAGGTGTAAATGCGGTGTGATCAGAACAGGATGGGATCTGCCTGACCACATCTCTAGATAGTCTGACTTGCATTGTGCATTGAGATCCAATCTCAGTGGAGAACGTATTGTTTATTATACAGATAATGAATCTGGATTCAGATCCCATTTAACCAGGTGTAGATGGGACATGTCAGTCAGCATGCACCCACATGTACCATATGGACACATTCACACACAGACAGTAATGAAAACATGAAAAAAGAAGGCTGTGGCCTCTGGAATTAATTTTAAGAGCCAACTTTGTCATGAACTGGAGGAACTTCTAGCAGGGTGTACTGGAGATCAATTCACATAAAAACAGCCACAGGCCGGTTTTTGCTGTAGAACAGCTGATATCTTTAAGTAATGATCTCTGATACATCAATGTATACACGACATGCTGTGCTTGAGGGTGTGCTTAATGAAAAAATAAATTCAGTTCCGTGAATTTGTTTTGGTTAGATGATCATAAAAGGCTGGAGGGCTATTTGGAAATAGCAGTGGATGTTGCCTGTCACTCATCCTCTCATGAGATCCGGTCTTCGATCATTGATTCAGCACTCTTCTTGACATTTTCTGAAGTGTGTGTGCATGTAAGCAACATTGTGTTTGCTGTGAGAAACACTTCCACCTCAGATTCAGGTTACCCATCCTCGCAGTGGCGAGGAGAGCGTGTGCCGGGGCTTCCTCCAGGTGGATGATGTGGTGAACAGACTCAACAATGAGCAGATACAGGTCAGCTGCACTGGCTAGCGAATACGCAGCACAAAGTTCACTTAGTTATCTGTGCTGATAGTCAGCTGGCAGAAAAAAAACAGTAAGTCCAATCGAACACAGTGTTTTTCCTGCATGCCTGTAAGACGTGTAATCATCAGCATTATTAGATTTTGATACAGGCATGCTGCATGCTCATTGGCTCACTGATGCTGATGAGATTTTCTGCCTAGGTATTTGGCACTGAATGACAAGTACAAATACTGAAGGACCTTAGTAACTGGCAACTGATTGTATATGAATGTTCCAAAAATCCACAGAGGACAAAGAGCCATGTGGTGTTTTAAATCATATGAACATTCACGATTATTCTTGATTTCCATCCATTCCTTCCATGCATTCAGGGTTGTTAAGAAAAACTGATACCAGCCCAACTGCTTTATGCAACAAAGAAGTGGTCCTGAGAATCAGTGAGAGAAACAGACAGCGAGGAAGACAAAGACAAGGAGAAACAAAGGGAAAGGAAGCTCAGAGCAGAGTCACAGCTTACTGCAACTGAAGCTGTGAGCTCGTCTGCTAAAGCTGTGTGAACATGTTACTAACTCAGCGGACTGGGATTTCACTCTCACTCACATTAGTTACATCAGCCAACTCCAAGAAAACACATCCAAGCCCTTAAATCTATACGCATGTATAGGTTCCCATCAAAACCTGGGTTCCAATGGAAATCAGTGCTGAGACACCATTCACATTCTGTCTACAAACACAGACAGCTAGTTCCATCAGCAGCTGACATTTCCACACAGTGAATCTCTGAGATATTCCATCAAATATCTGTGGATGTGACATGCATTCAGACAGATGTTTATCTTTAACTGCTCTTTCTTTGACAAAGTGATTGTCAATGACATAAAACTTCATATCAAATATCAACAACAGCACCATGTTGAATATTTGTTAACCTGCAGGGGACTTCCTGCAACACAGCGATGAGGTCATCAAGGATATAAGAATCAACGCACCCCGCCCCACCTCGCCTTTCCACTGCCACGTCAAGTTGCTACAGGAAATGCATCCTTCCCAATCAAACAACTGTCCAACTACTCGCAGGATCACTAACAGAGTGTTTGTGCCCATCGAAAATGTTTAGATCATGGAAGAGTTCAGTTCTAATATGGATAAGAAGCTTCTTCAAGAAAGAGGAGAATGACTTCAAAGCCCTGGTTCCTCCACTGTCCTCGCTTTCCAGAACTTATTCCAGTCCTACAACTGTATCTTCGACCAGGAGTTATGTATATGCGTATAAGAGGTAGAAGGGGATATAAATGCATCACTTGAAGCCATTAATCTGATGTTTAATTTGTACATGTTTCAGAACACTGATGCACATTAAACCATAAGCATCTTGTTGGCTGTTAGAGAACCATTCCAGAAGAAGAAGCCTATCCAAGCTGTTTAGCTTTATGGGTAATAAATAACACAGAAAGACAAGGAGAAGAAGAGAAGCTACAACCTCTCACTTGCTGGAGCTTGTACACTGAACTATTAGGACATGGTTAACACATACCCAAACACAAGCACATACACACAAGCACACACACGGAGCACAAAACCAAATCATCAGCTAATAATAGATATTTTTCCAAAATGATCATTTTCATCATATGGTTGTGCCTAACTGCAGCCTCATCACCTCAGCTGTGCATTTATTGTGTACTGGTGATAATCAGAAATAGTGGTACTGGTGGCAGATTTACCATCAAAATCTGCAGTAACTTTAATGAGGCCTTTGATTTCTCAAAGAAGTAAACAAAAGCTCAATGATTTCATGTTTTAGGTTGTCAGAAACATCAGCTGGTTGCACATTTAACAGCGGCGCAAATATGTTTAATTCATTTAGTTTCCTTTTCATGTCCTGAAACCTCTCACCAAATGCCTGAAGGAGTTTTGTCACTCGGCAGCGTATCAACATGTCATAGCAGCTTTTGTTCTTGCAGAGTAGTAAAATACAGTTTCCTCATTCCATTTGCACTTGTCACATCTTTAATTTCACTTCAAATAGCTCCATATTTGAAAGCAGAGAGCTTAGAAGCTGCTGGAGCTTCATGATCAGCTCTGAGAGGGTCTTGGTGATGACCACCATGAAGGTGAAATCACTCTCTGTCACTGAGTTTCCACGACAGGTTTTCCTTCATCTCTGTGTCTTATTCGAGACAAACTGCCACTCTGGTTCTAGCAGCTCTGCAGCAGCACCAAGGCACTTCTTCACATATTCTCCTTCTGAATGAGGTTTCGGCTTCTGAACTATCAGCTCGCTCACCATAAAACTCGCCTGTATAATTCTGTCTCTGTCAGAACGAGACCGAACCAAAAAGCGTTAACGTTATCCAACCACGTTTGAACTTGCAGCTCATCCAGTTTAGCATGTTTAGAGCTGTAATGACTCTTGACATTGGCCTTTATAACCACTGTGACCTCATACCCCCAAACCAGCGTTTTTACTTCAACAACTGTTTTGTATTAATGAATTGTCTCGACAAACCCAAAAAAACAGTGGATGTGTCAGTCCTGAACAGGTGTTTTTTAATGTAACCTGTAACCTTACAAAAGCTAATAGCATGTTCAACATCTTTGGCTGCAAGACTTGGTTACTATTGTGGGCAGTAATCCAGTTAGCCAGACATGCTAAATTGCATGTAGCTGCTTACAATAGAGCAGAAAGAGACAAAGTTAAATCCATTTCTCACATGATTGCTGTTGTGTTTTAGGTTTTAAAGAATGTGGATTGTGATATGGATTCTTCGTATTTGTATAATTGGCTATGTTTTGTCCCAACTGAACTAGTACTATCAGCTGAATTTTAAGATGTTTGTCATTTAGGGCCACATGCTTTATATTGCAATGTTACCGAACATGGAAACTAATTTGTGTATTTCTCTTGTGAATTAGATCCACTCCAAAATTTAATGGCTTCCTCCTTGGCCCATGCTACACCCTTCCACCAGGTTTAATGACAATCTAGACCGCAGTTTTTCTCTAGTCCTGCTGACAAACAGACAGACCAAAAGAACCAAAAATATAACCTTCTTGGCAGAAGTAATTAAATGGAGCAGGCTGTGTCATCATTTTACTGGCCAACTGGTCAAGTGTAAAGAAAATGACAACGTGCTTCAGCACAGCTTCTGTTGTTGTTCATATCAATGCAACACTTTGCACAGAACAGCTGGGTGCAGTCAGATATGAATCAAAAGTAATCAATATCCTCTCAGCTGCATTGCTTGTCTGACAGCTTTGAAACAACTGTCCCAGTCACAGGGGGGCATGGCTAAAATGAAAAAGAAATGTAGCTTCTCTACATATAAAAAGGTTTTGACTGGAGGTTTAGTGTAGCAGGGCACAAAATACAGCAAATCAAATTGGATCGGGTGATTTTTAAGTTGAATCTTTGTTTGCATGTCTTATCATATTATTATATACAGTATTTAATACCTTATAATATGTATTATAGAGTAGTGCATAGATCTGCACTACAGGAAAAGTGCCCCGAGGTAAGTTCTGTAATGATCTGGTCCGATATAAATAAAACTGGCTTGACTTTGCAGAGCTACTGAACATCTGATCACTGTGTTTTCCCTGCGTAGCAAGACCAGAGGATTCATTTTTAAAAGCAAGCGATCCATGTATGTACTAATACATGTACTCTGTGATCTAACACAAGAGACGCAAACGCTGTAAAAGTAAAAGTTGTTTTCAGTGATTTGCTAACATCTACATATTATACTAAAGTGATATATTATCTCACAGTTCCGATAAATCATTTTCGCCAGTTTCTCAATGATATTATGAAAAGAAGTGATTCCAGTAGAGTTTTCATTGTTGCTTAAGACAAATCATTTGAGAATGCATAGACTTAGTGACACCATTGAAATCTAATATTACATCTTTAAATTCAATCTGGTATGTTAAAAATACTCAGGTTAGTGAAAATTCAGAATAGCTGGTAACTTTGGCTAGTTACTCCAAATTCTCAAACTCTTGACATACATATGTAAGTTTCAGTGTAGGTTGCGGTTAATACCCACACACAAAACTCAAGCAGGTCATTCAAACACGCAGAGTGATGCTCGTGAACTTACGTATTCCTTGACATTTTTGGTCTTGACAGCTTTGTACGAGTAGTATGCAGGATACAGAGTCCCAAACACCAGCCTGCAGGGAAACAGAACACAGCGCATGAAGCTCATCATTTCTTTCACAATCACATGTTTAATAACCACAATTAGCCATTTACTACAATTTCTAGGAAACTTGCAAACCTGGAAATACTGTACAAACACAGTGCTAACATGTTGTCAACAGTGTGACAGCATAGATATTCCTGATGTGTCACTGTTTTGTGCTTTGGATATAGTACTGCAAATAGCTGAAGCATAGAACCATCACATATAGGCCAGTACAGACCTATATGTGATGGTTCTATGTTTCAGCTTTAAAGACTGGATTGCAAAGTTTACAGCAAAATATATCAAATTTGTTGGTGGATGATTTTCACAATAGGAGAAACACTGACAGATACATTTGCTCTGTTTACCTTAAAGTTCAGTTTAAAGCCAACAGTTTGTCTCCACCTTTGCTGTCTGATTTCTACCACAGTTTCTACACTTGTGAAAAGGATGTTACACTCGAACCAAACTGGCAGAACAGCATAATCCTAAATGCAAACTGAGGTTTACATGCAAAATTGTAAGTTTCCAGTGAAAAGCCATCATCTGTTCCTGCAGAACAATCTAGGGACTTATTTTTATCCTGCTATGATTGGGCGCTGGGTCCTCCTGACCCAACAGTCTGAAGTCTGAAAACCACTAGAACACAAGACAATGACTCAATGTTTCCTCTGTAATCTTCTGCAGCGTATTGGTTCTGTAGGTGGTGCTGTTTTGTCTGTCAGCCCTGCTAACTGCACAGCCACTCTTCTATTCATTGGAAAAAGAATGGAAACATATGATGCATGACTCTCTGGGTGTCAGTTGATTATATAAAAGAGCTATGAGACATTGAGAGCTTAGATGAACAAAACTCAATCAGTGAAACAGCCTAGTGGGCATTTATTTCACAAAAAAATCACAATGCTGCTTTGGTTCCTACCTGCCCCTCAGGTAGCATTTACTGTAAAATGACATATTCGTTTATTGTTCTGCCAAATAAACACTCAGGCCCCATTTGCACTTGTTTTCAAGTGTCTCATATCCAAATTAAATCCAGATCTGATTTAATATAACCACCTACGGTGGAGGTTTGAGCAATCACATTTCAAACGCTTGAATGCTTCTTGGATACGCCTGCACAGCTATTCAATCCACACAAGACGCATGAAGTGCCCAGTGTTTCCTATTAATTACCAAGACTGTGACATACGCGCACACACACACACGCACACGCACACCGTGACACAAAGGCATTTTGATGTCACAACATGATCCACTGCAGTTATCCACGAGTGCAATCAGAACATCACCATTATCATGTCAGCAAACAGATAAAGTTACTGCAGAAGTTAGCATTGATAACGAGGAATTCCAGTAGGTGTGTGCCACAGACCTGCAGTAACTCTGTGCTCTTTGTACACACTGCCTGTCGCTACTCATGATTGGATGGTAGTTAACCACCTCCAGTCCAGGCTTGCTGAAAGTGGGGCCCATGGGGCAAAGCTGACCTGTCATTAGGTTTGATTTGACCTGAAAGATGTTTGGAATGAAGTTTTTGTGAGGTGAAAATTCTCTCCGATATGTAGAATCCCTACTTATCAATTATTTTTCATAATCTGAGCATGGAGCACGCATACAATGCGTTAAGATTCAGGTTTTTCCCTACAAGGGAAAAAGTTTGGGCACTCCTGCTCTGGTCAATTTTGCGTTTTGATCAACTGCATTAAACTGTCTCATTTATTGTGCTTTGTGGGTGTGAATTTGTTTTGCGTGTGCGTCATCACCCTGCATATCTGTATAATCAGTGTGTCTAATTGTTTACAAGAGCACAACATTGCTTCCAAAAGTCTAGTCACTTATATACTTAAATATATTCTGAAATTCAGTGAAACCAATTGAGCAAAACAAAACAGAAATAAAGACAGAAAGAGAGAAAGAAAAAATGAAAGAAAGAAAAAAGTTAATTGGACAAAATAGCTAGGTAGAGATGAGAATGTTTTGTCTTCCTCATCGCTTTCAGCAGCGCTACACCTTAATAGACAAACACCACAATTATGAATAGAGGAGCACAGTAAAACTATCTGCCTTTGCAGCTATTGTACCATCTACTGAAATCAACAGAGCAGTCTTTCTATCCTGACACACACACACACACACACACACACACACACACACACACACACACACACACACACACACACACACACACACACACACACACACACACACACACACACACACACACACACACACACACACACACAGCATTATCAAAACAATGAATATTCAAACCCCCACTCACACACATACGCACAGAGTTTTTCCAACCTCTCTGCTCTCAGGAACACGCTATATATTCTTCCTGGCAGAACAGAGAGAGAGAGAGAGAGAGAGAGCAAGAAAAACGACTACACCAGTTTATAGCAGGACACTCCTTCCCTCCAGTCCCTCTTTCTAACATTCCTCTGCTCCTCCTTCCTCCTCCCCCCCTGCACACTGAGCTTGCCATGTCTACAGCACAGTGTGTTCTCTGCAGATCTGCCTAGTGTGCATGCTGGATCTGGATCTGTTCAGCTGGATACAAAGTGACTGCATAATCAGGCATCGCTGCGGGTACTAACTGGTGCATTTCAAGAGCGTTTCCCAAGATTCAAAAGAAGCCAGGTATCAGGTAGTTAGGCTAACCAGAAGAGAGAAAGGATCAATGCATCAGAGGCTAGAAGTGGGCTATATGACAACATACAGCTGTCACAATGATAGCTATCCCTTTAATATCTCTGGATGTGTTAGTCCATTGTGGACAATCTTGCAAATCTAAGAGCAGTACTGCTTTGCAGCAGCCTCTTCTTCTGCTATTGCTTAAAGGCACCTGAACGGAGAATTAGCATGACCAACTGTTCATCTTGATCATCATCTTCTCTTCTAACATTCTAACAATGGTAGTGGATGGAAGCGCACATAACGTCGCATTTTCTTTTGACAGACAAACTTGAATTCAGAAGGTGGTTGTATTTTTGTTTAATTAGGAAAATAGAAGTGAGAATATTTCCTTTCTTAGAGTCCATAAGCTATCAATGTTTTCCAGCTTTTTTTTTAACACTTCAGAGTCATCTTTTCATTTTAGCATTGACAGTTTATTGTATGCATGGTTGGACATATAGAGACAAAGAAAGTTGCTTTCTATTGAACTGAACTGATTTCTCACCGTTGATCTCCAGTAGCACATTTTCATTTTTGCTCCATTAACTCTTCGTTTTTGGTTATTAAACTAATACTGAGGCAGTAAGTAACAGGCAGGGAAGCCCAGCCTTACAGGCTTCAATGACAAGTGTCTAAAGGCAGCAGTCACTGTGGTTGTCCCACACTGTTTTCACAAGTGATACTGATGCATTGTTGTTAAACGAGCACTCCAGTGATTTGCCACTGCATTCCCATAACGTTGTTGGACTTAATATGAACGGTTTACAAAAAGAGACGAAAAATCGGTGGAGAACAGGAGAAAGTTTTGCATGTAGAGCTTATTTTGCAAAAAAAAAAAAAAAAAAAAGCATGACTGTATGTGTGTCTCTTGGTGATTGTCCAGAGGGTAGTCTGCCAGGTCTCCCTGCCCTGGCACAGCAACAATCTTGGATTCTATGATCACCTAATTTGACACAGTGAACATTTTAAAAGACAAAAATACCACATGCTCTGATTGCAGCATAAGAATAACAGACTTGCTATATGGTTTGGATTCCATCTTCCAAAGGTTTTACAAATCTGAATCTCGACTCATTTCTTGACCTGCTGCAACGGCCGCAAGGATGAACGAGTTTGGAAATAAAATTGAGGTATTTTAGCTCATATGGGGAAATGGATTCCTTTAGTTGAAGTTAAATGATAAAAGTGTGGAGGATTTCACAATAACAGCCACCTGCATACACACAAAGACACACTGCATATAGTCTTCTTTACAGACAAACTTCCTCTGACCACAGTCCCCTCGGCTGCAGGCAAGCCGCCAACAACCACAGCAGTTTATTTTCCTGCTGTTGCCATAGAAACAGCCAGGCTGCCAAAGCTTCTGTGCTCTCTCTTCACATCTACATTTCTCTGTAACACTCTGCAATTTTTCAACTCACTGTGCTTTATTTGCATAAAGGTAGAGAACAATACTGCTGAAACATCTGCTTAAAAACAATTTAAGTCTGAAATGAATCTCTTTCCTCTCTTACAGTGGTATGTGGGTGTGTTTGTGTGCATGTGTGTTTGTAGTGAAGAAATTGGTTGCGTAACAACCGAGACCCTCCACTGTCCAAGAACACAAGAACAGCAGCCTAGTGGGGGGTGTTGACACGTTGTCGTAGAAACCTAAGCACCAGGATAGTCTCCTGGGCCCTATGATTTCTGCAATGCGGAAAACGTGTATGGAATCATGGAATTTCATCATAAAAATCAAATGTAACATACAGACATTGGCAAAATATGGATGCGGGGGGGCACAGTACGCTAGCAAAAGCTCATTACTTCAACAAACTCTCTGAAGTGCAACCATATCGGCAGCTGCAAGACAAAACTTTGTTGACGACTTCGTTGCTGTATGTGTGGAGTCAGATTTTCTGATGGGAAAAATCAAGAACCTACACCCGTTTCTGGACAAGCATTGTAAACAGAAGGGAACATGAGCCCCAAACATGAGAGCAGCCTCTGTCAGACCCACACATGCGGTGTGTTTAGGCTGCACACGGAGGCTGTCCTGCATGAGATCAGTGACATTCATTCAATTTGGAATCTTTTCTTATTGAGCTGTTTAAGCTTTATCCATCCATTACCTACAGCTCTTTAAATGTCTACATTGCTGTGTCTGTAGTGTAAAACTACTTGCAGTCTTCCTTCCACACCCCTATAATTTGAAGGCGTTTGGCTATCAGATCTTAGCCATGCTAATGAAGGGCGATAGCTGATGCTGTGATAATAGGAGGTATTTGTGCCTCAGTTACTCCTAATTTGCTTTGACTGCAGTGAGTCTCGTGACAGAGCTCCTGTACACACAAGGCTGAGGCCATGGTGAGAGGGAAATAATGACAGTAATAAAGAAGCTCACCAGTAACATTAACAAGCTCGTGCCACCCTCCATGAATTATGCAGCCCATGACTTGGCTGTCTTGATTCAAATTATGTGAGAGACTTTTTCTGGAAACCCTACTTATGAGTGCTGTCATTTCATTACTTCCTGTCACTGAACACTGGCCCACTTGTGAATGGTCTATTACGCAGGAAACTGGGGGTGGGTTGTGGAGGGTTCTTCTGGGACAGCAGGACAATCAAGGACAGGAGAAACAAGCCTTAAGAACAGATGGGAGTCAGCAGGAATCACCTGACAGGTTAGTTAGCAGTTAATGGCAAAAGAACCGAAACTGACATTCCTATTTCATAGAATGTACGAATTTTAATGGTTATGCAAATATACAATGATCAGGTCATCATAAGTTCAGAGTAACCCATCAAATTCATCAATACATGAACTGCTTTTATGTATAAAACGTTTACACCATTTGAAACAAGAGTTTTTATATTATTTCTGTATGTGCACAAGTGTTTAACCATTCAATTATCTGAAAGAATTGCTAAAGGAGAGTGTCAGTGTGTCAGGGATCTAACAGCCATGATGGTGGGACATTCTGAGCCTCGATAAGCTCCTGCAGCTTCTCAGCTCTCTGCTCTCTGCTTTCAAATGTGAAATCATTGGAAGCTAAATTAAAGCTGTCACAAGTGCAACTGGAAAAACTGTATTTTACTACTCTGCCTGCTATGACATGTGAATATGCTGCTGAGAGACCAAAAAAAAGTGTGTGTGTGTTTTACAATGAGTCAACTTGGCAATTAAGCTCGTCTTAGTTGGGTAAAAGATAGAAACTTGAACTCAGTCAGCTGTTTTCCTTAATAAGGAAAAAGGGTGTAAGAATATTTCCTTTCTTGACATTTTGTGAGTTTATTTATTTTTTATTCGATTAAAAAAGCGAGAGAGAGCTTGTGAAAGATAGAAAACTCGCCACTTGCATACATCTCCCAGCTGAGAGTTACGGGTGAGAGCCCTGAGCTACACTATCAGACCATCACGTCTTGAGGCACAAAGTGGTTTTACTAGACAGAATGGGTTCTCTGGTAAACGTTAGTCAATATCTCTGCAACACAGTGCATAGACCTCTTTGACAGAGTGTCAAAAGTGTTACTTCTTCACATTCGATTGATAAAGTTTGTTCATTTTTGAATGATATGAAAAAAACTAAATTCTGGCCTTATCTTACAAATTCCGCCTTTAAATGCCCCGTACAATGACTTTCTCAGAGTAACGACAGACCAGCACAGACACATAAATCAAGCTCACACAACAGAAGTGGACCACGTTGCGGACTGAAATGTTCTTGAAACAATTTTGTGAAAAGTGGGGCCCCTTTCCATACCAGAACTACCATCTCTGTTTCCCTCCTCATTCCCCTTCTTCCCATTTCAACACCCCCTCCTCTCTGCATGCAGCTGAGAAAATAGCCCCGTTGCTTTTAGATGGGCCTCGACTCTGGGCTACAGGTCAATTTCCCTGGTTTCCTGACACCGTACACCACCAACAACCAGATGGAGGGAGGGGGAGGACAGGACGACAAGAGAGAGAGCAGAGAAAAAGAGAGAACAAGAGCAATAAAACACAGGAGACACGCCGAGAGGGAGAAGAGGAGGGAGAAACAGAGGAGAGAGAAAAAAAAACAGAGATCTCAAAGATTTGAGCTTCCACCATCTGGTTTGAGCTTCAGGAATAAGAATTTGATTACATGACTTTTCCCCTAAAAACACAGAGGGAGGATTGTTGAGAGAACTGCTGCTACAGCAAATGAGACTGGTTAGTCCAGGTCTGTACGTCCTCAGAGGGTTTCCTCATGGCGAAATAAATGACATACATCATTTAGACTGGTCTCACAGCCCTCTGATTCTTCCCACAACACACACACACATGCACGCACACACATGCACGCACACACACACACACTCAAGTTTTTAACCTTGGTAACATGTCTGCAAGACATGAGGAAAACAAGCAGCCAACGCCTTACTTCAGCAGTTCTACCTTAGACCTGAGAAATGGGGGGTGTCAGTATATGTGTTCTTATTCAGCTGCAAAGTTGCAATAGGGGAAATAGCGAGGCTTCGCGTACCAAAGGATCTGAAAATCCCAGAACCAAACTGTAGCAGCCTTCTTCCGGAAGAGCTGAAAGTTTACATTCACTTAGACTGAAGTCATTAAAACACCAGAGATTTCACGTGACCACATATAGTTTTGGAAAGTCAGTTTGGACATCTTTGTGCATGACACATGTCATTTTCCAACTGTTGGTTATTGTTACTATTGTTTGCAGACAGCTACGCAAGACATTAAAGGATTGTGCTTCAAAATGATACACCAGAGAGAAGAAAATATTCATCCAATTTAATCATTTTTAATAGTTTCTTCATAATTGTAGAATGAGTCTTTAATTTTGTTATACTTTGCATGCTACTGACGTTTTTTCAATGAAGTTACTGACAGCATGCCTGAGGCACACTTGAGGCACACTTTACTAACTGATCTCTCATTAAAAATGATGCCAAGGTAGGGAGATAGTGAATGGGCCCACTTGCTATCAGTTGGGGCCTGCTTGTGATACAGGCCCATATACAGCATGGGCCCCAGTGTGGTTGCACTGTCTGCACTGTCTGCAGCTATACCCCTAACTATGAATTAAAGCATCTTGGAAAATTCCAGAAAATGATGTCAAGGCTACAGACATTTTACATTTTATGGCTTAACTCCAGACTCAGTGCTTGTTTGTTTGATCATGGGAAAATCAAAATCAGCTAAGACCTCAGAAAAAAATAGTGGACTGCACCAGGTCTGGTTCATAGCGGCAAACAATTTCTAAATGCCTGAGGGTAGCTTGTTCATCTCAAAGAGATATTATACAGATGAACACCATGGCACCACACAGTTGTAATACCATTCAGGAAGGACACGTGATGAACGTACCTAGGCGTGAAAAGCACAAAATCAGTCCCAGAACAACAGAAAAGGACCTTGTGGAAACAGGCACATAAGTATATATAAAACAAGTCCTGTTTCATCATAACCTCAAAGACTCCTCTGCAAGGAAAAAGACTATAGTTTGCAACTAGGGGAGTTTTGCTTCAGGAGGAACTGGTGCACTTCACTAAATAGATGGGACCATGAGGAAGGAAAATTACGTGGATATATTGAAGCAACATCTCAAAACAACTGCCAGGAAGTTAAACCTTGGTCGCAAATGGGTCTTCCAAATGGACAATGACCCCCAAGCATAATTCCAAAATTGTGGCAAAATGGCTTCAGGACAATAAAGTCAAGGTCATGGAGTGGCCATCACAAAGCCCTGACCTTAATCCAACAGAACACTTGTGGGCAGAACTGGGAAAAAAAGGTTGTGCAAGCAAAAAGCCCACTCCACTCTGATTGGTCTGCTCACACAGGTCTGAGCACGCAGTGCGCACCATGTTTCCAGTCAGCTCTGCCAGTGTTTTTAGCTTCCAGCTACCTGCACTTTTATCATGAACATCACCACTATAACGGCCTCTGAAATAAAAACCACCACAGCATGTCTGAGCAGGAATCAAATCCGTATTAGTCATGAGTCATGACTTTCGAATTTTTGATAGTCATTAAATTCTACAAAAAAATCAAGTCATCTTGTCTTAAAATATTTTCCCTTGTTTTTCACCCTTGTGGGTGTGCCGTAGTTCATCGGTGTTGTGGGAAGGAGAGCTCTCTTGTAAGAGAATGAAGAAGACCTGCATGTTATTGCCGCTAACGTAAAGGTTACATGCTTCAGGCAGTGACTTACAGTACAACAGTCAGTGTGCAAGTGTCTAGAAAAGCTTAGGTTGCAGCCTAACTCTCCACTCCACACTCACTAGCTACAAGCCCGGCCAAGGAAACCACTGCGCTCCCAAAGGTAAGACAGGTAAAGCTATTTACTTGTATATCACGATGATGCAGAGTCATTTGAGAGCGAGGGACCCTCTCGCTCTCTGTGTGCGTCTGTTTTTCATGTTGAAAAAACAGTTGCTGGCATCCAACCTACTACTCTTGTTATTTAGTTGCATTCAAATGAGGCTTAACATCCACAATTTCTCCTGACCATCACTCATTATTACATTAGTCTAACATCGCTCCCAGTCTAGGGCCAAGTTAAACAGGCTGCAGTAAAACACACAGTAAAACAACATAAAATGTGGCAAAACTTCCAAGTTTAAAGTCTGGACATGGACAGCATGCATCAATCCATCCCTGAGCTTATGCCATTACTGGCCCAGCAAAAGTTCCCATGCTTCGGTCTAAGCTTTGTACTGGCCCTTAAAGCAGCCCAGGGTGAAATGGTCAATGCACACAGGAGTTGTCCAGCCTTTGTGGAAACAATTCTTTTGCATTACAACCAAAAAAAAAGTCATATTGTGGGAGCAGATGAAGATTTTTGTGTTGGTTCTTGCAACCAACAACAGAGAAATTGGCTGCTTTACTCCTTACATTATCTTCCACACGGCAAACTGTGTGGTGGGCGGCAACAAAAGTGACGCCACAACTCAACGCCACACAAACTGATCCAAATATGGCCATATTCTGACTGTGCGAATATTTGACATTGTGTTTTTCATACTGGATCCCACAGTAAGTCCCAGTAAGAGAGGCACAGACAATTCTGTCATGTGAAATAACCAAAACATTTTCTAACTTTGGCAAAAAAAATGTGTGGTCGCGGAGCACATCACACAGAGTAAACAACTGACTGACAGATGTTTTCAGGGCCTTTAAAAGGCAGAATTGTTCAGAAATGAGCATAGGTAACAGTTTCTCTGTGCCCCAGGCCACGGCAGAACACCATGCATTCTGCTGATCCTGAAGGGCTTGTTCTTCACGGAGCAGAACATACAAAACATTCCAACTATAGACACTGCAACCAGCAGTTTAAAACGTTGCTAAATTTCTACTCACATACACAGTTTGGTGCAATTCAATACCACAGCCCTGCAATAAATACATCCTTCCAATAATACCATGAAGTTGAATATTTTGAGCAACAGGGCTACTGTATTAAATCACATGATATTGTAGAGACGCGTATGGTCGTGTTTGCCTCCTGTGATTTTTTTTGTTGCTGTGCTGCTACATATTTTAGAATATGAACACCACTGTGCTGTGTGGTAATTATCACCATGGAGGTCCACATTTTTGGGTAGAGTATTGGGGTTTTTCATGGCTGTTCAACTCTTAGGCATTGAACTCAAAATTTCCTTCCCAACACCAAAGGGGAGACTTTGACAAAGGGAAAGAGCTGGACAAATACAGACTAGGAGAGATGAGAGATGCATACTCTGGAACCATTCCTTGCAGGCTGCCGCCTAAAATTAGCTGGTTTTGGAGAGCTGAGTTGAACATCAGCAACTGACTTTTTTTAACTGTTGCATAGCAAGCAATTTAAATGGTTGTTGGAAAGGAGATGTGTCGAGATAGAAATAGTGACTGAAACACCAGAAAGGAAAGACGCCTGTTTCAATGGAGTGAGGGTCTGCTGAACATGTTTTCTGGTTGCTTTTTTTGCTTTAGAATCTAAAGCAAATGTGTTAACCATCTAAATTTTAGATGGTTAACACATTAAAACAATTAACAGAATAAGTTTCGGTTACCTCTCTGTCCTTTACACAACATAAAAAGTTAACTGAAAGAATAAACTATTGAAATTAAGACTGTCATCACATAATTCCAACATTATGTATGATTTGCAGGTTTAAAGCAACTCACTTTACCCCTAGACTGTAGCAATTACTGCATGAGATGACACTGTCATATGAAAAAGTATGAACACTCCTGACATAGGCACAGGACACCCACCAGAAATATAAGACCAAGATTGGAGAGAACTGAATCTAGGCCTGTATTCTTTTTGAGCTTGAAGTTATAGCAGACTTCACATTGCACACTATTACTAAACTTCAAATTTATTCATTCATTCAAGTTTAGTTAGGGGTAATGGCATGAACACAATTATTAGCAATAATTATCACTATGAATTTACCTCTATTTGGGGAAACAAACAAGTTTTGCTTGGTAAAAAGGATGGTGGATTAAGGTCATGGAATATAAGAGGTATTCAGAATCTAATGGCTCTTCATGCAGATGTTTTGCTTTCTTTTGATCAATTATATAAGATACTGTATATCAAATCCCTAAAAAACACTTCTTAAAATATTTACAGTTGAAAGCTACATGTCATTGCAATGTTTACACACCTTAGTCAACTATAATTGACCAAACGATCAAATGTTAAACAGACTGTATGAAGAGTTTCATGATAGAGTGGTTGAGAATATTACGCAGCAACGATCAGACAAACATCTAAGTATATATCCAATATCTAAGTAGTATTAGGTGACACTATGGATGTAGTAGGTTGTAGTTTGTGTGGCATTAATAAACTAAGCTGAATGAATACAAGAAGTTTGTGTTCTGAATGATTTAACTTCATTGAAAAAAAATAGCAGTTTCCCTAGGTTGGGTACTTTGGGGCGGTGGTCCAAAGTACCACACCAATTTCTGTACTATAAATTTATTTGTTTACTCCCATTATTTCATTCATCCAAAACAGTCGAGAAGAACGCTCTGCGATACCATAAAATAGATACTGGTGGCAGGTTTTATCCGTCTCAACTTACATTCTCTTCCTTTCAATTGCAATGTTCTCTATTGCAACTTCATTTTTGGTTGGCTAAAAAAAAATCAAGTTCAAACAAATGAGAGCTAACATAGCCCACATACAGTAATCCTAAACTATGCTTTATAACTGGCATGGTTACACTGACTATCAGAATCAGAATGGGCTTTATTGGCCTAGAATGCATGCACATACAAGGAATTGGAAAGATCTCTGCTGTGTCACTTGAAGCTAAATGGTGAAGTCATATTTGTAGTCATGACAATGACTCTGCAAGGCCATCACACTTTTGAAGGCAGTAAACAGGATTTTCATAATTGCATTATAAAAAATGCAACATTTTCTGCAGAAAGAGTGTACACAGTTATGGACAGGTTATGAGATGAATGGCCCACAGTCTAGAAATGTTTATCTGCTTCCTATACTTAGAGGCAGGTCTTGACTGAACAGCAATAAACCAGGTACTGACCTGTGACAACAATCTGTTACAAAAGAATGTGCTTATTATCCCACAACAGAGGGCCTGTCTTGAAAGTTGCATTAGAGAAATTATCCAGCACTCCCTTCTGACCTTTCCACAACATTCCTACCCTCCATTACACCAAGTTATGTAACTACTGTTCCTGGATGTATGGACACAACAGGAAAAAGAAGAGAGATATAATGAGAGAATGAGAAAAGAGTCAAGCTGATCTGTCAAAAATGGGCCTTTTTACCCAAAGTAAACACATGTCCAGGATTTTAGCATATTAAATCTGAATCTCCAACTTCTGCTTTATTCACAAGGGATTTCAGTAGCATGAGAATGGACAAGTAAGCATCCACTAACCAAACAAATTCACGCAAGGTCGCTTAAATTCGTTTGAGGACGTCTTTTTTCCTGTATCCTCACAATATTCTGGTTGCCCGGTTAGATTGGGCAGGGCTGGCTAATAATATCTTCAAGATGACAGCTGTACCTGACACTCCTTCACAGATGGAACATGTAGAGGCTTGAAAAGTTCCATCTCACCGATAATGAACAAAGTTAAATGTTGTAACGGTTGACTCAGGAGTTGTGTGCATGGCCATGATTCATAAACAAGATGGTAGCATTAGCTTTAGACTCAATAGCAAATCACAATGCACAATGCTAGCTAGGTTTGGTGCCTCACAACTATTTAGATTACAAAAGAAAACACCGTGTATTAGTGGTATCTGGTAACTATTTGCTTGTTCCTCCTTGTTGGCAGTTTCTAGTCGAGGACATTAAAGGACTACGGTCATAATTTAGCCATAGGACGGTAACACGTTAGCCACGCAAGCTAACAAAGCTTCAATCAGTTGCCCTAATTTTCCCCATGAGGTAAAAATACCATTTTAGTTCACTTTCAAAAACGTTACTCTCAGTTGTCTTTGTACTTACACAACGCTTCTCGAAATTATCCAGGACACCATGTTTTTCTGTCTTTAATTGTGTAGGGATGTATCAGAAGTAGAAGGCTGTCCCGGAGATTACGTTGATGGTTAGCCGTGCCACTGTAACGTTAAACTTCTTCAGCCAAAACTTCGATGAGCGAACCCAGGACCAGCTAGCTACCTCGCTGTACATCGACCAAACAACATGTCTGAAAAACGAACGATGTCACTGCTCTGTCTTTGTAACCATAGCAAAGCGATGAAATATCTATCCAATATGAGTGCTGTTGTTTTGTAGCAATTTCTTCTATTCCCTCCAGGTTTCCACCTTCTCTCTCTACTTTAGTCCCCACTTGTGCAGTGCTCAGATAGCCACTGACGTCAACAGGAAAAGACCAACCTCCCGAACCTACAATTGGCTAGTTAAGTCTGTTTACAACTATCGTTGATTGGCCACGTTAGCTCATGTGACTTTTGTGTTTTGTGGAATCGGTGGAATTTTAAACTCAGCCGTCTGTGCTGCGATTGGTCCGCCTTCGATTCGTGGCGAATTCTAACCAACGAGTGAGAGAAGTAATGAAGGGGTTCTGTGGATTTTCCATAGACTGCCAGGTGTTCAGCGCATGCGCGTAGGTCAGAGCCGATCTCTCTCTCTCTCTCTCTCTCTCTCTATATATATATATATGTATATATATATATATATATTCATATACAGATGCAAGCGGGTCCTTCCTGTATGAATTATGAACAATACAAGCTTTTCTTCTTTAAGAGACCAAATGAATACAAATCAGTACAATAAATCACAGATTAATACATCTTTGGCCACAACCAAAGTCTAAAACAGTTTTATCGCTAAATGGAATGGCATATTAAGAGGTTAATAATAAACTCAAACTATATATGATTCATTTCTTACTTACATCTGTACTAAACCTGGAAGTCATATTTGTTGTTTAGTTGATATTTATCTAGATTTCTGTATTATGCATGCAATATTGAATTTCAAGGCCAAAATTTGTAAATTTTACTGGACTTTACATTAGGGAAACTGCACAGACACAACAGTATAATACTGCAGGAAAAGATGATTGAGAATTAAATTATTTTATTCTTGTCTGAACCTGAAGTACAAAATGTGGTGGACTGCCTTTGTCTTGCTAATTACATAAACCACACCAGTCTTTAGGTCGTAATCATATTCATTATAGTTTTCCATACATAGCATTTGGCAGACACAATCCCCATCTGTGAGCTTCAGCATGCCTTCCTCTTTGTATGTGCATGTCCATCTGTGTGCATAGATAACGATATCAGAGCACATACAGTAAACGTGTGTAAGCTTCTACGTGTGCCACTATAAGCTTGTAAATTTATATATTTGTAGATGTGCGCATTGGTGACCACATGCAGATATGCGTGTGTTTCGTGTACACATGATCCAAGTATGTGTTTATGGGGTAGGATGGGGGTTGGATTCATAGCTACTTGTTATTCATGAAGGTGGCTGCTGCAATGTGCAGCAGTGTGAGGGAGATTCCCAGTGGAGCCTCTCTGGTCATACTGCCTGTCTGGGACAGCATCAGAGGATCACAGCTGAGCGGAAAACACCTCCACACCAAGCACTGAGCTGCTCCACTGCTAACCTCATACTGTAATGTCATACACAGTCACAAAATCCAGTCAAAAACAAATATATTTCCAAATAAAGGAAACAGGGCAGAGATATGCTGAAACTCAGCCATTTGTAAAAAAAAACAAGTTACATTAGGTAATTTGTTATTGTTGCTGCTGAAGAGCATTCTCTCATGCAGTGCATCTGTATTCAGGTACATACAATGTGACGATGTGACATTAAAACCTGTTCAATGAAACATATTCATCATTATATCAAAATATACACTATACAGAGCAGTGTAGTATGTTTGCTTATATGTTGATTTTATGCTCTTTTTATGCTTCTCTGTGAGACCTTTGCTTTGTGAGTGCGTTGCCGTGATATGTTTAGTATTCCCCCTCTGTATTGCAGTATTTTTTAGTTAAACACTGCTGATTTCTTGTATTTATGAAGTCAGAACAATCATATAACCCATTCATTTTTTGAAAACTGGGACTTGACTAAATTCCCGTGGAGCCCACTGGTGGTGTCATGCTGTCTAATGGAATGAAACAACTGTAATAGGGTGTCTGATAAGTGTCTGAGTAACAAAGATTGCATACCTACATTTACACATTGTCCTGTAACGTTCACTAACATAAAGGTACCTTTTGAATTGTGGGAAAGCCAGTTCAAATCAGCCATTACTCTGTATTTGACCATTTATTCCATTGTGTGTGTGTGTGTGTGTGTGTGAATCTGCTCCAAATTTTCACCTCACTCTGCTCTTACACATTTGATCACCATACTATTTTGTAATCTGTGTTAATTAGTGAGCTTTAGATGTATCAGTAAGTGTATTTCTGAACATTGAGCAGAACCAGGCTAGCCATTTCTCTCTGCTTTTAGTCTTTATGCTAAGCTAGGCTAACCACATTCTGACTCCAGCTCTATACTTAACACACAGACATGAGACTGATGCACTGATATGCAATGGTGTGCAATTCCTTTAACCAACACAAATGTTCCCTCAACTATGACTATGGGTTTTGAGCAGATTTGTCCTCGGCCAATGCAAGGAGCACCCTGACAATTTGTGACATACATTTTACTTGCCAGTTTACCCATGAGCCAGCTGTTATGGGTTTATGGTTTAAAGTCTGAGAAGTTTAACATAAAGACTGCAGGCAAGGGATAACTGTCATTTAAGTTATGTCAAAAGTGAAATATGTTTTCTATCAAGAAGACCAGCAGTTGTTGGTCAAGAAATAAGTGCAATGCTAATTATAACCACACTATCTGTTTTTATGTTACTACATGTGTTCAATAAACATGTCACAATATGTAAATAAGACAAGAAATATGTTAGTCTCACTTCTTCATAGTTACCACAGTGCTTTTCCTTTCAATTGTTTCATTTTCTTATTCCACCACTATGGCACCTCTGCTCTACTTGTTTCTTTTCCTTCTTCCTCTTTTTCTTCTTTTTCTTGCCTCTTTCCTCTTTTGTCTCATGTGTCCTTTGTGTGACTGTGTTTTTTCAGCATCTAGTCCCCTTTCTTTCACTGTTCCTCTACTAATTTTCCCTTGCTTCTCTTTCTCCATCATTCCATCTCCTTCTTTCTCTCCCTCTCTTGTGTCCCACCCTGGAGGTCGCTCCAGGCTGATTGCCTTCTACATGCTTCACACACAAACCTTTTTACTGTCCTTAAGATCCCTACACTCTGCACGCACACACTAAAGCATGCACAAGCAAAAGCACACAAGAGTGCAATCCTCCATGGAGCCACATTTGCACAGAACACACACACACAAACCTTCCCTGTCTTGTTCTCCCTCAGTTCCTCTGCCTCATTCTCCCTTTCGCAGATTCTCTGTCTTGCTCCGTTATAGTCCAGGAAGCCTCAGTGGAACACACTGAAGGAAAGAGACTGAACATGTCAGTTGCATTCTGAACTAAATGTTCATATGCAATCAAGCAAGATTAAGGAGGTGTAAAATCCTAAAAAAAAAACAAAAAACAAAACAGCAGATTATAATGAATGAAATTGTAAATAAATGCAACTTAACATGCCTTATGATCTGATGGTGGCTCGATGGCCATTAATAATTACAGCAATTTCTGCAATAAGTAAACTAAAGTAGAGTTAAAGTAACAGCCTAAGTGAACTAATTTCTGCCCAATCTATTACTATAGCCTACATGGTTGCAACCAGTAGCAGTGATACCAGTAGCACTAGAACGAACAATTGAAGCATTGCTTTTAATGTGGTAGAAGCAGCGGCTGCTTTCATTTGTTTAACAGTAGTCGTGGCAGTTCGACAAGTGCGAGCAGTTGTAGTATTTTTGCGAAAATAGTACCGATGGGGTTCAATTGAGCGGAAGGACACAGCCGTGCTGCGGTCTGTGAATGCCTTGGGATCCAGCGGAGAAACACACGTATGGATGGCGGCGGTGATGCGGCTCAGTGTTCCACCGTTTTTCATGCTGACTAGAAAGGAGACTGACGCTCGAGCGGGTGGAGACTGCTACACATTTAAATCCCCCGGGTCGGTTTTCAGCGTTTAGCAACAAATAACTTTTCCTTTTTTTTATTTTCCTTCTATTATTGGATTCTTTTAGAGCTGGTTTAATGTCGTAAATGACAGGTCTGTAAGGGCGTCGTTGTTGGGAAGTTTTTCGAGGGGGGGTTTTGACCAGCAAAGGGCCATGGCAGTCGAGGCTCGGCCAGAGCTGGTCGGGAAGCGGTTCCTCTGTGTCAGCGGGGACGAGCCGCCTGAAATTGGCGACATTGGTCGGTGGCCGTGGAGGTCCGGGGTCATACGAGCCGTTAACCACCGTGACAGCGACAATCCCGACCTGACGGTAAGGAAAACGCTGACTTTGTCCTCCTCTTTGGTCTGTTACATGCAAAGCAAATGGTAAAATCTCTGTGGTTGGTGGCTAGCCAGCGAGCCAATGTTGCAGGCTTGCCAGGCGGAAATTATTTTGTGGCTTTCTCTCAGTTGTTATTATGGCTCTTTGGACCAAGGAGTATACTGCTTTTATTTATCATTGTTTCACCAAAATATTTGTTATTTTTGCACGTTTAAGTTTCTCTAGTTATTTGACCACTTAGCAAGCAAGTTAATGCGAGGCAGACTTCCAGCAACGGGTTAGGAAAAGGAAACGGCTAGCTAATGTTTTTCCAGACAGTGCTCCGCTTATTTACACCAAAATGTTATGTCACTAATAGACCATTTACTGCGGTAAAGGCATGGTTAGATATGTTCAGCTGTAGTTGGTGCTAAGAATGCTGAAACCACTCTGGGCTCCATATAACTTCTGTACGCGGTGTCTTGAAGACATGATCGGGGATGCTGCAAAGCTTTAATCTGAAAATGAGCAAATTGTCAACGAGAAACAGCTGGAATCTAAACCGGCTGTGTGTCCTCCGAGAGCGGCAGTATTTGTAAAAGCATGTGTAGGAATTTGAGTCCCGAGCAGTTAAATGCTTTAATCTGCTGTATACTGCAAATCAGCTGACAGAGGTAAGGTTAGCTTTATAGATTTACCCCTCGTTACAGCCTTTACGTTAGCTAATCCCCATTACCTCGTGGTTATTGGTCACAATCCACACTGTTTCAGCGCGATGATCAACCATAAAGCCTGTTCTGCCTGTGTTTTTCTGGCGGACAACAACCTCTCCGACTTGGACAGGGGCGCAGGAATGCTAGGACTTGTAAAAACATAAAACTGGCTTGCTACAGGGTGAACAATAGGCAGTTTGTCTTAACGTGGAATATTGTCTACAATTTCAAAAACTCCGTATTTTTAAATTTCGGAGCCTTCAGGAGCAGTCGTGTTTCCTTCGTGAGGTGTAAGCATTGCATTCCTAATACAGTCAGTAGACAGGCAGGGGTGGATGAAAATCTTGGCAATATATTGGTCTGGATTTTCCTCCTCCTTCAGGAAAGAGCTATTTTCATAATGGGTTAACAGGCCAAAACCAGCAAACAATTAAATGTTTGCCCTGACAAGCCCCTGGCTGGCAGACACACAGCACTGTCTCACTGTACGATGTGCCTGTTCCCCGTTTTCTTTTGTTCACAGGATCCTTCTATCTGCAGATAGCTGGCTAAACCCCAGCACATTTCTGATTTGATCATTTGGTGTGATTTCAGTGTACGTATGTGCTATTTCATGAAGACAGCCAGTCATTACATATTACATCTTGCGACAAATATTGTCATCTAATGGTCATAGGTCTCTAGTAGGGACAGTCTTTGTGTGCGCTTTAATTTGAGAGCCATCGGTGGTAGGTCATTTATATGTGTGTCTTTCAACATGAATTTCAGACGGTATACATGCCACAGGTCACTGACTGCTCATGGTGCTTTCTATGTGATGTGGACAGTAGATGAATTCCAAGTTTCACATCGTCATAGCGTTCTCTTATTCTTCATTTCACTCATGCGTTTGCGTCTAGTTGTCTGTGTTTTTGACACAAATAGCGTGATGACATAATGTGTCATAGCTGTACGCTCGTGTATCTGTTTTGACGCACAACAAACGTGCTCCCAGCTTCCTAATTCTCTTGTAGAATTGGTTCTTGTGTGTGATGTGATTTAGGCAGTTAGCAGTGTTCTGGTTTAATTCCATACAATGGGCACAGTCTCATTAGCAAGGGGCTTAACTAGCTGAGTGAATACAGTGGAGAGGGATTGGAGATTAGATTAGAAGAAGTGTGTCAAGCCAAGCTGTCAGGCCTTTGTCAAGTGTCTGTGGTCAGATAGGCCAGTAGTACAGGAGTATACTGGGTTAGCAGCAGCCCACTAAGGCTTACTGGCTCATAGCTGTATATCTTAATCGAAAGGTAATGCACTTTAAACAAGTCAATACGTGTGACAATAAATTGGTGTAGAGATCAGTCTGAGATTACCACCCATTAAGCACCAAATGTCTAAAACCTGGCTAAATAAACAAGGTTTATCCATCACACTGGTTGGTAGCTTTTTTAAGACAATAACATTTCATTTGTTGGTTATACACAGTTAACTCAGCACACTATTCTAATACAGAGCTGAAACAATCAATCAATTGATTAGCTATAAGAGATTAATTGACAGTAGATTGAAATAAAATTAACCAGTAACTGGATTTTTATGTTATCATGTTTATTTTATGACATCTAGCTTTACAAAGGGGAGGATTTACTGTTTTTCCTTGTCGTAAGTGAATGCATTATTTTTGGTTTAAACTTGGACAGCCCAAGAAATTTGAAAATGCCAGCTCACAAACCATTTCAGGTCTCTTTCAGATTATCTGCCCTCTGTCAGTACTCTCCGCCTGATAAATACTTCTGATTAGCTTGGCACTTTTTCATTTTACATAATCACTGAAGATGATGGGAATTCACTGTACTTTGTGCAGTAATCTGAGGTTAGCACTCATACTTTATATGGCAATTCTGGGTTGTATACAATCATATGTTACGATGCTAATGAGCTCCAAAGAAAACATCGATCAGTGTATTTATACTTCTGCTGGGGTTATTTAGTGTAATAACCCCTTTGCATAGGTACAGTTACATTTTTGTTGAACTCTATAACTAAAGCTATGATAACTGTACTTGATAGGCTATTATTATTATTATTATTATTATTAGTGTATTAGTATAGTTTGACTTGCTTAGAGCTGACGTGGGTTGAAGAATAAAAATAAAGATAGACAAATAATATTAGAATTACTGATGCATTTTTCTTAATTGCTTTAGATGCAGCTCTCTATTTAGAATGTATGATGGCAGTAATAGCAGTGTGAACCACAGAATCACTGTAGTGATAACTGGTTTCTGCACATTGTTTTTTTATTCTTTTGGGATGTTCCATCTGCTCAGTACCTTTTATTGTCCCTTAGTCCACATTATGCAATGAGCTCAAAACCATTTACTGAACATGATATATATCCAAAATGATGGGCAGGTAGAGGCTTAGACTTGGTATTTATTTCCATATCTAGATGCTGCTTATTCAAGCTATTGAACTACTACTATGTGTACAGGTGTCAGTCCAATTTTGTTTTTCTGTATATCTTAGCTAAGGTCGCGTTTTTTGAATTCTCGCCATCTATAAACCTGACAATATTTTAAATGAGCGTGGCTTTAGAGGAGTAAGAATGCAATATTCTTTGAGGTGCTGGCATAAGAAAATGGTTCAAGAACACCCCCAAGTATTTAAATACTGTACTCCATTATTGGAATTGTAAATTCCTTTGCAGTGACCCAGTATTGCCGCTGCGGGAACAGAGTCTCAAACAGAAAACAGAAAAATACATGACAGAGTGGAGTTCAAATGTCAACAACAGAGACCGATGAATATGAATATTGAAACTTCAGCAGTGACGTACAGAGTGAAATACAGAGCATCTAAACAGCACTGTAATTGTCTTGCATACTTGTAACTTTTTTTTTGGTGGAACTTGAGGGGCACTGATACAAGCTAAAAGAAAAAGCTCAGCAGCAGAATCCTAAGCTGGTACATTAGGCATAAAACTGCCACACTCATCTGGATTCACAATGAATCAATGGAAAGAGCAGGGCGGCCAGGTCATTGCCTATAGGAGCCTTTGTTTTCCATTACGTGTGTGTGTGTGTGTGTGTGTGTGTGTGTGTGTGTGTGTGTGTGTGTGTGTGTGTGTGTGTGTGTGTGTGTGTGTGTGTGTGTGTGTGTGTGTGTGTGTGTGTGTGTGTGTGTGTGTGTGTGTGTGTACAGTAGCAGTGCTGCTAGTTTGTAGGGCTGTGGCCTGAGGTTCATCTCTGTGTGGCTAATCAGCAGAAAATGACTGTGACCGGGGAAGAACCTTCCACATACAGAATCCATGCATGGTTGTTGCAGTGCTGCAGTTCAGCCAGCTTAGAAACATTTCTAAGCTATGTGTAACTGTGTGTTAGGTTGTCAATAGCAGCATTGTTTCGAGTACAAACACAGATAAACATGGCAGAAGAGAAGCTTTCACCTTTTAATGCCGGTGCCATAATAGGTACAGATATGTACCATGATATGGGCCATTTCTTCCACTGTAAAATCCACTTTTAGTTATTTGAATGCTTTTCAGTGCATTGTGTATATTTCAGCTTGCACAATTAGTGTTCTATGAAATATTACCGGTCTGTCACATTTGAATATACTAAAAGAACAGAGTGGTAACTAATAGCTGATAATCAGTGTGGATCTAAGTCACATGGTATTGAATTATGAGGAGAAAACTACATAGTAAAATATATCGGGCTACACACAGACAAATATGCATGTATTAATATATCTATACACGTGTGTGTATGAGTCATATCAACTGTTTTATTTTCTAAGTTTACAGTATCAGCTCACTACATCTACACATGTGACTTTTATGCATCCCATTGTTCACATTGCAGTATGTCAGCACAGAACCTCCTCAGGTTCTCGGTGGTGATTATAGTATTTAGCAATAGCTGTGATAATACAATCAGGGAAATAAAAGGTGCATGTAAAATAGTCATAATGAGTCTGTATTTACCAAGTTGATATTGACACGATAAGCTACAGTATTGCTATGTGACATCCAGGTTATGTGGTGTTTGGGCTGTGCAGTAACTGGATACACAGAGTGTTAGTGGTTTGTTTTCTGGTGCCTAAGGAAACAAAATGTAATCTGAAGCCAGGATGGACTGGCTAAATTGCTGACTGGATGTACCCTTCCCCCATCGCTCTCATACACACACACACACACACACACGCACACACACACACATGCACACACTTACATACATACGTACATGCACGCACCCAGTGCGCTAAAGCTCTACTACATCACAGTGCTACATAGGGCAGCCATAAAGTCTCCTATAGGTTCAGAGGCTTCCCAGATAACCCTGGGAATACATTAGGCTCTAGTACTGAACAGCTGTTAAGTAGTAGATTGTGTTAGACCTGAATGGTGTACTGTTCTCTACTTCTATTCACACTGAACAGGCTGCAATAGAATTCGTATTTTAGAGGATTATAATGCCAAAAATCCATCATGTCTATTAGAAAACTGACCAAAGAACACCAATCGAACTTGATAAAAACCAAATACTTACTGCCAAGCACCAGAGGCTCACTCCGTCACTGATTTGAGATTGAGGAGCTCATACCATTGGTATAGTTTTTAAGCCTACTGATGTATACTGTATAAAATTTACAGATATTTGACATTTCTTTCACATTTCCGCTCTTGTCGGGGTGGAAAGTCTCTAGTATAGGGTTAAGACTAGGTCCCTCTGATTTCTGTGATCCAGAAATTACGGACAGAATTGTGGAATTTGCCAATGGAAAATGTGGAATATTGCTGAAATTGCTAAAATGTGGATGCAGTTTGTAAAAATCATCCCTACCATTATATGTGTTTTTTCACAGTGCCCAAGCAGAATAAACAGGAAAAAAACATGCTGCTATGTTTTCGTGACACACACACAGTCATCTCGAAGAGGCCCTCTGACAGAGAGAGGCAGCACTGTAGCAAGAGCTCTCAGAAGTGCCATCACATCAGCAGGTGCAAAACTTGAGAATGTTGAAGACATTGCTGTATGCATGGAGTCAGATGTTCTATTGGAAAAATGAAAAAGCTATGTACGTTTCTGGTCAAGCATTGTAAGCAAGGAGGATCGTGGCCTGAACGTGAGAGCAGCCTCTGTCAGACCCACTTACCCAGTGTGTTCAAACTGCACATAGAGGCTGTCCTGCAGAAGATCCATGATAAAAAATTATGCAATGTTGTGTTACATTATGTTACACTCTTCCTAATGACAAAATTTGCTTAAATCATAAAATACAGAATTCAGAAAAAATGGAATAGAAAACACACAATTAAATTTAAAAAACACTTATACCATCAGCTTTCTCCTTAAACCCCAAGAGGAATCAGCTGCTCCTAAGTACTACTGTAATTCAGTGCATTGTGTGTTTTCATAAATAGCCTATCCTAAGGTCCACTGAAAGAGTCATGTCGGTCCAAGTCATATCTTGGACCCAGAGCTGTCCTGTGTATTTTCGAACGCTGCTGTCAGGGAATACTGGCACAGCCCTATAACTAGACTGTTTTACCAAAGAATGTGAGGGAGGCTATTTTGGTGTAGCCAGTAATGAGGAGGTTGTGTTTGTTCAGTTTGGAACATCTCCCAAATGGATCGAGCAACTGTGGCTCATGCGTGTTCATCTAGTTTGTGTCTTTTCTTTTGAGTAGAAAACGATATCTCACCTACTGGTGTTTGTATTCTGCTTATTCCTGTCACTGGGACACAGGCAGAGCACATCGTCTTGCTGTCCACCCCCTGAGGTGAACTTGTAATCGTTACTTGTTCTGACCTTGTTGTAGAAAGCCAGGGCTGATGGAATGTTGCCTTACCTGTCTGTATGATGCGCCTGTCTGCCGTTCTCACTGACATCAGTTGACCCCGTAATGTAATACACTTAATCTTGTCATCAACTAATTCATTATTTTAACATGGTTGCTCTGTGCCAGTGAGACACGACAGGGGGATGAATGACAATAGGCCTGCTTATAGTCTCTCTGGTTGAATTTCAAGCAGGGTCCCTGTTGTCCTCAAGAACAGTTTGTTCTCTCCAAGCAACAAAAAGACAGAAAGCAGCTTCAACTGAAAATTGGAAGTGAAGCTCATTATTAAAAATATAAATTGCATATTGTGATGTGCCAGTATTCTCAGGGCAGCAGTGTGTGTTACTGTTACTTCTACAGACAGACACTTGGATCATCAGATTAGCTGTGTCATAGCTACTAAACCCCCGTCTTTAGCCCAGTCCCTGTCCTTTGTGTCTTTGTTGTCTTGTTGCCATGTGCTGTTATACTGTATGTTGTGCTGTTCTCCCAGTCCGATCCTTGTCCAGTCCATCCAGACCTAGTCTCTCATTTCCTGTCTGCTCCTGATCTCTTCTGTCCTGTCCCAGGGTGTGCTTTCACGTCCATTGGAATTTAACTGGATTATGTTTATTTCACAAAAGTAACATGGTTTATGCTAGATCTTCTTTGCAGTGAAGAACAGAAGTGGGTGTTGTTTGTACAGAAAATAATAAATAATGCAAATTATTGCTTCAGTTTGAGCCTGAGCTCTATTCATGGTTGGAATCACCTCCACCTATAAAGGTCATGAGCAGTGCTTTTCCACGGACGCTGTAACGTTTCTACTTTACATACATTTGTTAACAGGCACAACAAGAGCTGAAACAGTTAGTTGGTTAATTGTACAGTCAATTGAAAGAAAATAGCTATTTTCAAGCAAAACAGTTGCAAA
Source organism: Chelmon rostratus (assembly GCF_017976325.1). Lineage (NCBI taxonomy): Eukaryota > Metazoa > Chordata > Actinopteri > Chaetodontiformes > Chaetodontidae > Chelmon > Chelmon rostratus. The sequence goes on from NC_055678.1 coordinate 21,397,060, forward strand.
ATGCCAGATATTTGCTCATCCCACCTTCTGAAATGTATGGATGCATGGAAATGTATGCTTTTCTTTGTCATATAGGACAGTAATTGAGCTATTTTTGACTTTTGTGGATTGTTAATTTGACAATGTATCTGTGATAGACATTGGAAATAATTGTTGTTCCAGTCCTAGAAGCAACTGCACTATTGCGGATTTCTCAATAATGTTATGGTTTTCTCTGCACTGCGTAACCTGATGAATTCAGAGGAGAGATAGCTGTACACTCTGCATCATATCTGCTGTGCTAAACATAACAGACCTTCATGTCCTTTAACAATGAGTGTCCTGGTTTTGTTTTTTTCTCTCATCTACGGCTTTGTACTTTAAGTAGCTATATTTAGTCATATATATGCTTCTTTTCTCAGCTTGTTCTCTTTCATTTGGTCTTTAAATTTGTGTTGACTTTAATTCCTGGTAGCATTCAAAAGGTCTGGCATATTCAGCCCGGCCTTGTGCTGTTGGTGCATGACTCACTGGCTGCATGTCTGATATTACAGAGAGAGAGAGAGACAGACAGACAGACAGACAGACAGAGAGATAGACAGAGAGAGAGATAGAATACAGGAGTGGGAGAGATGGGCAGATGAAGGGAGAAGTGAGAGAGATGTTTTAGAGAGCTGAAGTGAAAGAGAGAGGGAATGTTATTTGAAAAATGGAGAAGGAGAGAAAGCGAGAGTTGTGTACTCTCATTAGTCGTTTGGTTTTCCAGCCAGTCAGGCTCACTCTGGCAGAGAGAGAACGAGAGAGCAGAGGAGGAGGGAAAGAGAACGAGAGAGAGCGAAAATGGGAATGTGAGAGAGACGGAGAGAGAGGGGTTTCTTTCTCCTCTGTCTGGCCTCTTTCCCATAGCAACAGCGGCTTAGCCACGTGAACGCCAGTTCCTTTGAGTTCACCCACTGCACAGAACTTAACTCCTTCACCACCGGATTACTGCACAATACAGCAGCGCAGAGCCAGAGAACACAACTCCAGACAGAATAAACATACAAAAGAAGTCCCATTTATCTGATTTTACCAACTGAATTGGGCTTATTTTCTTTAAGTGGAATACCATAAAATAGGATGAGAACACAAGAGAATTGAATGCAGTACAGACAGTGTAAAACAAAATGTATAGTATTTAAATATGTCTTCTCTGCTCAGTAACTGCATAGCATTTAACATCCTCTATAGAATGCTGCCATGTAGAGTATAGTGCTGTCAGTAAATATCTTACATATCCTGCATTTGAATAAATGTTTGAATTGTAAAAAATCTGCTGGCTTTGACAAGAGCGATATAACAACTGTTTCTGGCTAAACAAAGGGGAACTTACTCTTTAGCAAAAAGGTATCTCTTTGGTAGAGATCGACCGATATGGGTTTTTCAGGACCAATACCGATTATTATTAGTGAAGAAGGCCTACAACCGATATTTGGAGCCGATATTCATTTTAGTGAAAGTGTAAAAATTGGTGTAAAAATGTTGAATTATACAAACACTTCATTTAAAAGCCTAAAGCATGTTTATTTAACCAAACAACAAAATAAATAGCTCCAGAAGTACATGGAGTTCCTAGACTCAGAAGCATCTCTAATGAAGTTGAATAAAAACTGAAATAAATATAACTGAAATGACTTGTTTGTTTTTAGAACACATCAACAAGTACATGGCATTAACAAGCTCAGCAGCAACTCTTGTAAAGTTAAATAACTTAAGTATTAGCTCCCTGAATTTTATACACAGTAAATAAAGTAAAATGTCACAATAACTGAAATGACTTTCAGATAAATCACTCCTGAATTTTACTCTCTCTCACACACACTTCTTACTACTATCACTAATTCCATATCAATATTATCAGCAGCCTTGTTGCAAGAGATTAGACCAACTGTTAAAGACTAATTAGCCCATAGCATCTCATGTTCACTTTAATTTTCAGATCATAGGACCAGAAAGCTCACCGCAACGTTAGTAGTTGTGAGTTGTAAAGTTTTTCATGTGTCTTTCACACAAACTCACACTTTTCTCTTCATAACAGACATTCTCCCATTGAGTCTGCTGAGCATCTAGAGCATGACTGGTGAGCTAATGCTATGCTAAAATCTAATCAGCCTCCACCTTAGCTTCCCTACAATAAAACAAGTGAATTGAGTTTTTTACGCGCTCTATCTCAATCACGCACACATGCTTTTAAATCACGGACCCTGACTGTTGATATTATCAGCAGTCTTCTTTCAAGTAATTCGCAAACATGTTGGGAGGTACTATGTCTACCATGACATCTCACACATTTTTATTATACTAAAATAGCATGTTGGTGATACATTTCAGATGAAGCCAGTCACTGAGTGGTTGATACTAAGAAGAATGCTAAGCTAACATCGACCAAAACAACGAAAGACGTTGAAGTTGAAAACTTATTCAACTTGCTAATTAATTATCTGAAGATGTTGATGAAGTTGTCTAGCCTCACGAAAGTTGCATCATCCATGGAGGGTTCAGTGTTTTTGGAGCTGGCTGCAGGCATGATCATGGTAGCTGCAGCCTCAGGTTAGAGGTGTTGTGCCGACCAGCTTTGCATTTCACATTACAGATGTTGCAGCAAGTGTTGTCTGCATTGAGCTTTGAAAACTGAAACCACACTTGTGATTTTTTTAACTCATCATTGCCCAGACTCACTGTGACTTGAACAAGCTGTAGGGGTGATGTAGTCTCGCCCTCTCTCTCTCTTTCTCTCTCTAAGTTACCCTCTCACCCAGATGTGGTCACATGTACCAAAATTTGTCACAGATTGATTTTTGTGAATCCTTGGCTGGAGGTCCTGTATCAGCCCCTACATGTGTATAACAGTGTCAAACAGTTCCATAATCTACTACTATTCTGAATCAGAGGATTTCCACCTCTGTTTCACTACAGAGTGAAGCAGGAAAGTCACGGACCTCATTTTGTCTTTTTTCTTTCTCTTCCTGTTCGCTCTGAACAGCAAGCTAACTCTTTCCAGATGGCGTAGAGTTAACTTTCCTCACCTCTCGTCTCCTTTACTCTCAACATGTATTTAATGACATAAATATTACCTGGCCTGTTTTTACAATACACCATAGGAAATAACAGGGACTGCGCTATCTTGGTGTGAGGATTCAGAAGTATGCATTATCTGCATTTCTTTGTCAGTGTTATTGACTGTCAGTTAATTATATGTCTATTTAAATATATGATGATATGAAATTAGTGACTTTTAAACTATCAATCCATCTATATAAAGATATTCTATGTGATTAGTCAGCCTCTTCCTATTTGAACAAAAAGCTCAATATTCAGAATGAATAGGAAGGCTGCAACGCTTTGTGTGTGCTGCAGCCTTGCACTGCTGAATATTGCTGTGTTTGTTGGCCTTAATCTCATATTGCCTCAACCCTGGTGTGAGTAGATTCAGTATTTGACGTGTCTCAGCTGGAATGTGAACTGCAATTAAACAAGTTAACTCTTGTTACCAGAGAGAGGAAAGAGTCCCTCACACAGATCCCTCCTCTTATTGCCAGCACGCTGCATGTCTCTCATATTTTGTCTCTGAAAGCAAAGGGATTATTTTATCATCATTTCATAGTGTAAACTATGAAATGATTTATTAATTGGTTGATTGATTCATTAATAAATGTTCCAGTTAATTGCCCCGTCATTTAGTCTAGAATATTTTAGAAAAACATGAAAAAAAAAGTCCTTCAACCTGATTTTCTTGCCTAACCAGTCCAAAAACTCAAAGATATTCAATTAACAAAAAAATAAACAGAAAGCAGAAATTTATCTCAACTGAGAAGCTTGATCGAGAGATTGTTTGCTGTTTTTCTTGCTTAATGAGCGGTTAATCATTTCAGTCATTCATCGAAATGGTTGCAGTGGTTTCTGTCTATTTCCCAATCAAACGATTAACAAATTATTATTCCCCCATAGTGTTACTCACTGTCATAGGTCTCATGTCTTCCTCTGTCATTACTTAGACTGGTGTATTACTCAGTGGCTCAAAGGGTGTGCGTTATCACTACATCCCAAAGCACTGTTAATCACCTGCACTCACTCAGCTGTTGTGAAATTACATGGATATGAACGGAGCTTCCTGTTGATAATAGGAGACATGTAAATGATTGCTTTTAAACATAACGGGCCAGCAACAGCTTAGGTCTGTCAAAATTGGCCAAAAAAAATTGGCATTCGATTATTCCTTAACAAAAAAAAACGCATGTTCGAACCATTTGAATGATTCACTTTTACCACATTTTCTTATGTTACAATCCTATTCCAAAATGGAATAAATTCATTTTTTTCCCCTCAAAATTCTACACAACACCCCATTATGACAACATGAAAAAGTGTTTTTGAAATGTTAGCAAATGTATTAAAAATAAAAAACTAAGAAATCACACGTACATAAGTATTCTCAGCCTTTGCTCGTTACTTGGTAGATGCACCTTTGGCAGCAATTACAGCCTCAAGTCTTTCTGAATATGATGCCACGAGCTTGGCACACCTTCTGTATCTTTGGGCAGTTTCGCCCATTCCTCTTTGCAGCACCTCTCAAGCTCCATCAGGTTGGATGTGACGTGTTGGTGCACAGCCATTTTCAGATCTCTGCAGAGATGTTCAGTCATATTCATGTCTGGGCTCTGGCTGGGCCACTCAAGGACATTCACAGAGTTGTCCTGAAGACCTCCTTTGATATCTTGGCTGTGTGCTTAGGGTCGTTGTCCTGCTGAAAGATGAACCATCGCCCCCTTCGCTCCAGTCTGAGGTCAAGAGCTCCTGGAGCAGGTTTTCATCCAGGATGTCTCTGTACATCGCTGCACTCATCTTTCCCTCTATCCTGACTAGTCTCTCAGTTCCCGCTGCTGAAAAACACCCCCACAGCATGATGCTGTCACCACCATGCTTCACTGTAGGGATGGTATTGGCCTGGTGATGAGCGGTGCCTGGTTTCCCCCAATCATGAGTTCAATCCTTGTCTCATCAGACCAGAGAATTTTGTTTCCCATGGCAAACTCTAGGCAGGCTGCCATGTGCTTTTTACTAAGGAGTGGCTCCCGTCTAGCCACTCTATCATACAGGCCTGATTGGTGGATTGCTGCAGAGATAATGTTATGAGTGTCAATACAACAAATCTAATATCTTACCAAGGATGTCTTGTATTTCATTTGCATTCATTCAGTCACAGGAGGAAAAAAAAAAAATCACAATTAGATATTTTAGGTCTACAATCACTCTAAGCTGTAATATGTAGTAAAAGTTGTCAAAACTTTAAAACAAATATTTTGTCAGACCTTTATCAGTATGCTCAAAATCAAAGAATTTGGATCAGAAGATATGATCTGAACATACCTGCTCGTTATGTATGTTGTCAAGTCCTTAATAGCTCTACACAATGGCATACAATTCCAGTAGCATCTCTATTGTCACATGTATCATCTTTGAGCAGTCAGTCAGCAGCTGCAGCCACAAAGCTGTACAGTTTTGCGGACAAGCAGACTCTCTGTTCTGACAGCCATGCAGCCAGGCCCCCCCCTCCCCCCTCCCTCAGCCATCACCTCGCTATCCTGTCAGTCTGTCCAGCAAAGTGCTCAGTCCTCAGCTCTCTACTGTGTCCTCTCATTTCACTCAGGCTAGAAAGAAAAGCCAGATGTGGACTGCAAATGTCTGTGCACACACGTATACTCACACACAGGACCTGATTCGTCTCTTCTCATGTTAAAAGGGACTGAAATAAAGCTCCAGCACGACACACCTTGAAACAAAAGTGTGTTTGGAGTGTTTCTGAGCTTTGAACAGTCACACATACACACATACACCTCTATATAGCGAGGTGTGGTGGCAGTGGTAATGATGCTTGTGAAATGCATGCTGTGATTTTGGATGGGAGGCTCCATCCTCTGAATCACATACAGTGCAGCCTCGGCTAGAAAATGTCTTTCAGGAGAACTCCATTTAGTCTGTCAAACTTCAGGCTTGGTTTGTGCTTACATTTTTCTAAATTTTAAGCCTAAATTAAGCCAGATGAAGCCAGAGCTATCATTGGTGTTCAAGGAGGGAAAATCACACCACCCAACAGCCACACAGAGTGTAAAATATATCTTTCTACTCAACTTACCACCATAAAGTAGACTGGCCTGCTTTAGCTGTCCTGATCTAGGAATTTGGTTGATTGTTGGGTTTTGGTGTTCCACAGTCTGAAGAAGCAATTTTCCAGCTCTGCCGGAAGTGTTGCTTTATAACTTGTTGAAACCTCTGCAGATGTTTAGCTTGACCCCAACCTGCTCCTTTCCCATAAATATTAAGCTATAAAACACATGCACCGATGCAGTACATGTATACTGTATTCAGCCTCATTAAGATTTTGTTTTATCTGTTTCATTAACTGCTTTTGAAATAGATGTGTAAATGCTGATGTTGAACTTAGAACTGGTTAAAATGCCTGGGCTGTCGGCAAAGTTGCGTGTTTGTGTTTGTGTCCTGTGGAGGATAGTGGATGCAGTGGTGTGTGTGAAGTCCAAAGTTTCTGTTGACATTACAGCAGTCATTGTTACAGCTTCAACTACTGCACAGTTGCCTCTGAATTGCCCATTATGCCAAAAAGCAGCACTATATGAACATCAATGTCTTCCGCATTCCTTGTTCTGTTTTCTGTTGTTATATTACATTTTAAAGTGTTTTTTGAGTGTTATTTTCTCAAATAAGTTGATAATGTAAAACAATCATAGTTTATCCTTGGTAATTTATACATGCAGAGAAAACTGAGAATTTTAGCCACGTAAGCCTCTTGATTTTCAAGATAACTGAAAACTCTACAAAATGCGAAGCTCCTGGAACTAAACATCAAGTATTTTTTTGTAAGTTTAAGACCTTAAAATATCTGAAATATACTGAAATTTATGCTGGGAAAATTATGTTTTCCCTAATTTGTGGTTTTCCTTTCATAATCTGCCCATTTCACATATCTGTTCCACGACAAATTAGCTGATTTTGCCAGTTTTGTTATTTTTTGTGTCTTATACTAGGTCTGAAATTTTAGCTGACAAAATTTAACTCAGGCTTTATAAAACCCTGGCGAATTAAAATGCGGAAGCACAGAGGCATTCAGCACAAAAGTGACAAAATGTGTGTGTGTACAGTCCACCTTAGTGTGTCTGTGTGGTGTTCTCTCTGCAGGGCTGCACATGCTGGCCTGTGCAGCCTTGACAAAGGCCAGCTAGACCAGAGAGTAACATTAGATTGTTCCTTGACAATCTAGGGCAAGGTTCCTTCTTCATACATGTGTCAGTCTGCCTGGCTGCTTCCAAGTGTGCATGCATATATTTATTATGTGTGTGTAAGTTTACTGGCTTGTGTGTATCTGTCTTTGTGATGGGATTTCTGCACACATGTAGGTTTGAGAGCATACTATTGTCTCAGTATGGGTATGTGTATTTGGACCATATTTGTATAATCATAATTGACTTTGTGAATACTAGCTTTTTGTATGCGTGTGTGTACCAGTGCAGCATATGAAGGCAGGGAGGGGTGTTCTACTGCTGCCTCCATTGATTGGATCCATACAGACTGAAACTTGACCTTCACAGCAGATGTCTGTAAGGCTGCCAAAACATGCACGCACACACGGACACACACACAAGACCCACAACTCCACTGTTTTTTTATGTTGCCCTTGCTTCGAGAGTCTTTCAGTCTCGTGTCTCATCAACACCGTGTGTGTGTGTGTGCGTGAGGAGAGAGAGAGAGACTCCTAATCTCCAACATGATCAGAAAGGATTATTTGACATTTCAAAGTTGACCAGCTTCCAACACTGTTCTCACAAATCACTTGTGTTCAGAGAAAGATGTAGGATGATGGGAAGTGTGCTGTTCTCTCCTTTAGTGACAGCTGGAAGGGCCTGAGGGCCCATTCAAAGTCTCGGTAACCTTTGTCTGATAAGACTAACTGCAACAGACCTAAGCATAACGCATTCATGGAGATAGTTTTCCAGCTCCCAGCACTGCAGGTTGTTGCTGAGTGCAGTTAGAGTTGCATTAAGGCCAGTGGAGCACAGTGTATCACCTTTCTGTAGTATTTCACAGCTCTCAGATAGCTTTAGCAAGATGGAGAGAGAGAGAGACAATTTTCAAATTGTCTTCATATTTGTTCTTTGTGTTTCAGAAGTGACAAACACCTTTCTGTGTTGAAAGGTTTGACTCGTGTAGATTATTCAGATATTTCTTCCACTGAATAGCTTTTCCATAAGTAGACAGAAATGAATAATCTATATTCAAAAGCAAAAGATAAACAACTGGGAAATTAGCAACACTGTTGCTGAGGTTACTTTTACTGCAACTGCTTCCACTGCTAATATTACCACTACAAGTACAGTATTATCCTTCTTTTCTTCTTGTCACTTGTATTGTTATTACTTCTATTGATGTAATGACCACTGCCATCACTACTGTTGATGCTTGCAGTACTACTTCAGGATTTTAAAACTACTGAGGTCAGGAGGCCAAAGTCCTCAAACCCCTTCCAAAAGATTTTAGCTAGCTACCAAAAAAGGCCAGAAATCTTTTTTTCCCTACATTTTTTTAAACAGTTTTAACTGTATTATATTAGAATAGCAGAATCAGGCTGCAAAAACTCTGAGTAATTCATTGAAATCCCTCTAAGTGTACTGAGAACATGACTCGGGGTCCTCAGTGGTATCTAAAGTCTTGTTTCCAGTAGAACTATTATCACAAACCTCTTACTTGTACCATTACTGCTGCAACTGTCTCCACTGCTACTGCTCCCATAACCTCACTACAACCACTACTCCAACCACTATTACTGCTACTGCTGTTGTTTGACTGCTGCTGTCACTCTGTAGGCAGGCTGTGATGTTGATTCAGTTGAAAACAGGAGGATGATTGAGGCACGGTACCTGTGCCCGTGCACTCCATGGTGTACACACTGTCTGAGCCTCTCAACCTGTTCTTGAAGTCTTGAATAGTTTTCATGTATGGTTTATTTATTTATGTCCATTTGTGAAGAAGCACAGATTACACAGCAGGTTTGCATGGCCCTTTTCTGCCAACCAGGCAAAAAAACAGTCACGTTTTAAAACAGAACCTTCAATGATTATAGTTAATGAGCACACATAATCACACACACACACCTTCACACTGATATCAGTCATGATAAAGCTTTGAGTGAACACTGATTGCATGCTGTTTGAGCTTTCCATCAATATCAAACCTAATTACCTACTTTTGTATCAGCTATTACAGTTAGGGCTGGGCCATAATTCAATATTGCCATTTATTAACTGGAATGGAATTGTGATGATATAATATTTTAATATGTTCAGTAGGGGTTGGCGGTATGGCCAAAATCTTTTATCACGGTATAACTTTATATCACGGTAATGGTATATATCACAATGAGGGATGTAACCACTGGTATTTTTGACTGGTTACATATGTCGGCCTACAAGTTAATTTTCTGGCAATGTGACCATAATGTTCTATCACAGTATATGTATTACCCATACTTCCATCACATTAGATTATTTACTAAAGACTCAAACAGTAAAACTCTCTTTCAAAATGGAAGCTTCATCATCCCAAATGAGATGGAAAAACAGATATGCATTACAGGTGCATCATCGCCACCAACTGTTGCTCTCAGGTCACACGAGAATGTGGTAAACGGTCTCGCTGCTAAAATGACGTGACTTTGCGAGTCAGCTGGATCGCTACATTAAGCTAGCAGAGAGGAGTACGAAGCAGCTACACTCTGTGAAATGTTATCCACACACCCACTTGCTCTCTGTGTAGCAGGCTAGCTGTGAATACACTGAATTACGATGTGTAAATATGAGTTAAGGGATAGCTCCCGTGGTGGAAACAGTACAGCCAAATCTCTATCGGACATGTTTCTATCGTCATATCGCCCAACCCTATTATCAGTTTTAATAATTTCAGGCAAATTGTGTGTAAAACGTAACCTTGTGAGTTGTTGAGGATTTGTTTATGACATCAGTTTAGATATTGTAAGTGTCACAGTGGAACACAGTTCATTGCATATCAGTTTCAGTTAGATTATCCCTATAATAATTAGATATTCTTTGTAATGGTGTAACAACCTCTTTCCAAATTACAGTTGTTGAAAATGGCCATTCTTGATGTCGAGGTTGCAAAAATCTATGTGTTCAGATAAAATGAGGTTGCAGCAAACTCTTCTTTATTCACTAGACAAGTGAAGTTATTTGTCGTTGACACACAAGCAGGAGAAGAGGGATTTACCAGTGAAGAGAACGCAGTCTGTTATCTCCACAGGATTCTGGGCTCAGTGCACTGGCTGCTGCTCGGGAGATACCTATACTGTGTGTGTGCACGTGTGTGTGTGTGTGTGTGTGTGTGTGTGTGTGTGTGTCAGTGTCTGTCTGTGTGTGTTTGTGTGTGTCTGTGTGTGTCTGTGTCTGTGTGTACTTTGAATACATTGGCTGCAGATAGATCTGTCGAACAGGTTCGACAAGGTTTAAGCTCACATTCACAAAGCCAGTTGTTTACCACGTGGAGAAATTCTGTCATTCCCGTCAGGCTGAGACGGACCACTGACAGCCAACAGCTGTTGGTTGCTGGAGTTTACATTTATTCCATGAGTTGGCCAGACTACAAAATGAAACTCGTGACTGTTGTCTGAATGCGTTCTTCAAGGTCGTGTGGTTATGCTTAGCCAAAGATCTTAGTTTAACATCTTAGAGAAACACAACTTTGTATCATTTTGGTATTTGTAAGGCTAGAGAGAATGTTGTTTTGTGCAAAAAAAATTGTCGATGGAAGTCCATAACAACCTCTCCATATCCATATGTACATTCACTGAATGTACTTATTTGGTTGAGGCGCAAGACTGCTACTGCTGTACTTAGTCTGTCAATAATGATTAAAATAAATACTGAAATCAATGCACATATCGACACAAATGGGGTTTGTTTTACACTCTCTCCAAGCATTAGCCTAGTCGGCCAACTATTGAAGCATTGGTATTTACCACTGGAAAGCACGACAAACGGGCTAATTTCAGAATGAAGTGTTGCAGTTTCAAGTCTGATATTGTCATTATGCTGACATTATTAACATGGCGTCACTGTTTCAATTGGCCAACTGTGTCCATCTGCTGGTCAAAGTTGAATTAAGGTGAACTCTGACCAGCAAGTCTGCTGGAGTCGGCTCAGAGACCTCACTGAAACGGCAAACATATTTGAATTTGTCAGTCGTACAGGCTGCAATTAAAGTGAATGAGCGATGGAGCCGGAATTAGTAGGATGGAACTGTAATGTGACCATACCATAACTGATTGCCTGACATTGTTGTCAGACAGTTTGTGAGCAACCAGGTCACAAGCTAAAGGTAATGACAGGAGGTGAACACCCATGACTCAGGACTGTGAAGTAGCTTCTTCCTCGTCATTATAAAGACAGACATGTTAGCTCAACACCTGTCAACAGGCCTGATAATAGGTTGTCCGATACTGCTTTCTCTGACAATGTCAAACATGGCCTTTTGCTAGTTTGTCCGTGTAACGGTGGACAATAGTGTAGCTTTCCTCAATCATTGGAAGGCGAATAGATACAGAATTATCAATAAATATTGAAGTGACAGGTTGATAGAGAATTGTTCTGATAAATCAGTTAAAGGTGGGGTGAGTCATTCTGGAGACAGATTGTTGATATTGCCATCTTTCCTACAATGCGACTACACGTTGGCATCAGCACGAATGGCACCTGTTGCTGATTGGCTGGAATAGTGTCTTGTGGCTCGGTCGGACTCGGAGCCTCTTTACAGAGCCAGGGCTGTGTACAAAAAACAGATTCTTTTAATTTTCAGTGCACACTCACAATGGACAGCTGGTGGACCTTGAGGAGGTGTTAGCTGAATTTGAAATTCAGCGAATATCAACAGTCTTTCTCCAAAATGACTCACCTGACCTTTTAAGGCATTCATTTAATAATAATCCATTGTATTCGTACATGGTCTTCTGCCTTTAGACTTGCAGGTCTTGCTTACAGCGTATATTGCCTATTCTGTGTGTGTGTGTGTGCGCGCACGTGCATGTAGTGTGTGCATGTAAGTGAATGATATGCATGTGAGAATGTGCATGTGTGCTCTCCATTTTGCAGGAGGCAGACTGCGTGTGTGCACACGCTCTTTTTGAGCCAGGAAACATGCAATTTGAAACGATGGGATGGTGGAATTTCTAGCCCACATGCTGTAGCAGGAGATGAAGACACGTGAGCCGGTTGACCTCAAACCATCTCTGAGAGAGAGAGAGAGAGAGAGAGACAGAGCGAGAGAGAGGAGGGGGACGGGGACGGGGACGGGGACGGAGATGGAGGAGGGGGAGAACAGCTCAGTGGTGAAATACAGACACAGCCAAGAGAAATGAGTGTGTATTAAACAGAGGAAGGGAGAGCAGGGGAGAAAAAGAGGCTGTGAACAAATAGTGGAGGATACCTTTTAAAGGAAAATGAGGTAGAGAGAAATGAATGGAGACAATAGTCGGAGAGAGAGGGGAAAAAAAGAGGAGACAACCCAGATAGATAAAGAGAAAAGAGCCTGTTGGTGATATAACATGTCCTGTAAATGATTGATGGTTTAGCTCCTTACAACAAGGCACGAGCAGTGGCAGAGTCGGGGGTTGTCTTTCCACAGGGTATACTGATGCATACTGTATTCACAGTCAGATCAGGCACTTTAAGGAGAGAGAGGGGGGAGGGAGAGAGAGGTTTACTGGGTCTGGTTTCAATTAACATGCTCAACAATCCTGCTGTGTTTGTCTCTTGGCTTTCACACATGAACATGTGAGGTGTGTGTGCGCGCTTGTGTGTGCGTGTAAGAGAGAGACAACACTGTCTGCGGTCATTTTTAGTGTTATTTTAGTGTTATTTCATGTAGTCGGGCTAATCTCAGTGTAAACTATTTACTTTTTCAGACAGGATGCCATATAGTTAATTCTTATACATGTAAACATTGTACATATATAGCATCATGAACATGTTCTCACATCCAAATGTGACACGAGAGAATGAGACAATTTTACTAAGTGTAAAAAATTGTTGTAAACAAATGATCGTAAGATATTATTTATTAATTTATTTACAGTAATCCCTCGTTTATCGCGGGTTTTACGTTCCAAAAATAACCCGCGATAAGTGAAATCCGCGAAGTAGATATATCTTCATTTTTACTATTATTTTACAATGCAATATTGTACTATAGAATGAAACAAAATGCCAAAACTTGTTTTCACGCCTAAAATGCGTTTAATAAATGCAAATATTAACGTTTTTTTTTAACAAAAACTATGATACAAAACAGGAAATATTGTCACTCGCGTATTTCACAGTCCATCCAGCTGTGCCTCTTCGTCCTGACTCCGCTGCGCTGTAGCGTCTTTTTCTACTGAAGGCTGCGCAGGAGTCTTTGCCCGAGAGAAGAACATAGTTATGGGTAGTTGTCGGCACTCTCTCAGCAAGAAGATTTTTATAAACGGACATGTCACCTTCAAAGCGCTGTAAAAAAAAAACACTGTAAAAAAAATCCGCGAAGCAGCGAAGCCGCGATAAGTGAAGCGCGATATAGCGAGGGATTACTGTATTATCATAAATATTATTAAATTTATCTCCGAATTTATATGCAAATGACTCTATACACACACACACACATATATAGTATGTTTGTACATTCTCTGTGAATGTAAAAAAATCCACATATGAAAAACAAGGTTCACAAATGTACTTCTAATGCACGTAATGCACGACAGGAGAGTTATCACTTAGCTGTGAAGAGCAGCTACCAGTGAGAGTCAGGAAATCTCACAATTTGATTCTTGGGGTCAAAATCGACTCCCGATTCAAAACAATTCATGATTTAGAAAGAATTCGTTTCTTGATTCAAAATCAATTATCAATTCAGTACATTCACAGATGTCGCTCTCGATAGTGTTTTTGAGTAACTTTTATAGACACTTTAATACATGTCAAAGAAAGAAAAAGCACTGATATTAGTATACCTGGGCTCAACTGTGTGCATCATGCACCGAGAGCCTTCATTATAACAACACTGAAGGGACACAGATCTTCAGAGTTACTGTCTTTGCCTGTTCCAAGTTGGCTGGAAGTTTAGAACATTGCTGCAGAGTGTGTTTGGTTTGCAGAAGGGCTTGCAGCTACAGGGGGTCACTGTTATCAAAATCTGTTATGTTGAATATGCAGCTGAGAATTTGATTAATAACCAAAAATCCACCAGTTTCCAATATTATTTTCAGTGCATACCCAGTAATTTAACCATTTTTAATTTGACTATATAATTCCAAAGAAGGCTCTGTTATGTTTCTCTTCCCTTCCCTGCGTCATGTTCCAACTGCAACGCAGTTTTGTTCCGTCCTCCACACAACTTCAAACCGCACGTTTTGCTTGCGTAATGTTGTAGACTAGCTCGGATTTTGCTGATTTTGTTACTTTGTACCATGTGCTTCTACCATGGGTAGGTGGGCTATATAGTTAAATGGTTTCCTTTTGGTCTCATTGTGTTTATTGTTGATAGATGGTCTTAAGTATACAAAGCACGTTTTATTTTGAAAATTCAGATTCTCTATGCCATTCCTGTATTTGACTTCGTGCCTGGCTTGATCGGCTCTGTGCAGCTTGATGTGGTGTCTGTCAAAAATAGACTCGGTACATATTCTCTGCATAGCAGAGTGGAGAGATGCTTCTGGGACGCTTCTAAAATGTGCTGCGCTGCCCCTGGTTTAATTGCATGAATTGTCTAGAATGGCTGCGATCAGCTGCGGAACGCAGCACAGACAGACAGAAAGGTTAAATTTTTAGTTTAGTTTTAGTTTTTCTGAATTAAGAACTGGCTGGATGATTTCACCAATAATGTGGCACATAAAGAAAATGAATACCAAGATGTAAAATGTCTTCAGTTTTGTGTCAGTGCATTCTTCATGTCACAGGAAAGGGTTTTAGCTTGAGTCTGACTGAGACTGAGGAGTTACAATAGTTCACTGCAAACACAGAGACAAGCTTTTCCCCTGACACAGCAGAATATGTGTCCTGCTGCTCTGCTGGATCAGTGTCAACACTCACATCCACACACACCCACACACTGACTTTGTTGATGTTTGCGTCAAATAGTTTTGGGTTGAGTCACAGCTCCTCTCTGTTTCTCCCGCTCTTACTATGTTCTGTGTTTCAAGCTATAGTCCTCATTAAAACAAATGCAGAGTCTTTTACTAAGTGTACGTAGAAAAAGAACATGAAGCTTTGTGCATAACTGACACTGCCCTTTATAATAAAAGGATAAACTTAAACATGGATGTTACTTTCCACGAGTTTGGCCTCACAGACCCAGCAGTAAACAGGCCTTGTAATAGCAAGACCATTCTTCTGTTTTTGGGTGCCAGAATAGCACTGTGAGGTTTAAGTCGCATGTGCCATGTAATTAAGCCTGAACTAAATTTAAACCAAACCAAACTGTGATTAGATTTAACAAGCCAACAAACACAGACAGCACTGCAGCTTACACGTCACATACATGTTGTATTCTGACTCATATTTATATATATGTGCTTTTATTGGTTGGTGCAGTTGTACTTGCAGTAAATAGGAGAAAGCACACTGAATATCTGCAATATATGGAGACCATGCACAGCTACTGAGCCCATATTTTGTGGCAAGTGTTGCTGAAAGACTTGTTTGTTTTTGGACGTGGACACACACACACACACACACACACACACACACACACACACAGTGGCCTTGCTAGAGCAGGGCTGACAAGTGGCCATAATGATGCAGAATTATGAAAAGCTATTTTCCATGATGTCAGTCATTGGCCCTGACATGAACCCAGAAAAATCCGGCTCAGTCCGGAGCTGTCAGTCATTCTGTCTGCTGCTTTCTGTCTCTACCTGTTCTCACCCACTCACTCTCTCACCCACATGGTTTGTGATAACTTAACAGTACAATTGAGAGTCTGAGGAAAATACCTACAAGCCAAAGAAAGAAGAAGAGCATGAAATAGAGAGGAAGGAATACAAGTTACAAGAGAGAGGGAAGGAGTGTAGATCTGTTAAAATGCAGCCTCATAGGAGGAGGAGAATGAAAGTGAGGACAAGTGCTGGAGTGCCAGCAAATGTGTAAGTGAAAGCAGAGCAGTGCAAGGCAGACACATCCAGCTCGAGGTCAGCCAGGCTGCTGTGTGTCCTGTCTGCATACAGAGGCTTGCTCATGGCTTTGCAAGCCAAAGAACACCATCCCATGCAAGAGGCATGGTGTGGCAGCATCATGTTGTGGGTATGATGTGTTGCAGGATAGACCAGTGCACTACAAAAAAAAAGATGGCATCATAAGAAAGAAACATTTCATTCTAAGATTACTTCAAAAGTTGTGGCAAAATGATGTAAGGACAACATAGTGAAGGTAGTGGAGTGGCCATTGTAAAGCCCCAACCTCAATCCAATTGAAAATGTGTGGACAAAACTCACAAATCGTGTGCAAGCAAGAAGGCCTACAAACCTGACTCAGTTACACCAGTTCAGGAGGAATGAGCTGAAACTTATTGTGAGAAGCTTGTGGAAGGCTCGCTGAAGTGTTTGACTCAAGTGAAACAGTTTAAAGGCAAACACAAAGTGCATGAAAACAAAAATATAAAAGAAAAGAAGAAGAAGAACAAAAATATAAATCTTTCTCTCTGTTATTTCATCTTCTTATAATAATGCTGTGATCCTAACCAACCTAAAACAGGGAATGTTTTCTGGGATTAAATGCCAGGAATTGTGAATAACTGAGTTTAAATGTATTTGACTAAAGTGTATATAAGCTTTTCTTCCTTTGGCATGTGTGTCTAGCAGAACATTTCTTTAGAATAGTTTGGTTCTTTTTTCTTTTAGTAACTCCACCTTAGAAACAGGAACAAGAATAGTTTCGATTTTACCAAGAATTGATTAAACCTAGCAGCAGTCTTTTCAGTATTCCTACTGGACTGTGTGAAATCACCAGTCTACCTCACCTTAGTCATACATTTGATGCTTGTCTTGCAATCTTTAGGAAACTAACAATATAAAATGAAATAAAAAAAAGAAATTGCTCAGTCAACCCAAAGGGGAGTGTCAGTCCACCTGACAGGTCTCCCTGGCAGTCCTCAGCTTTTGGATGTGCCTGCTCTGTTTCTTTGAGACCGGTGTTTCCAACCATCATTATGAAATCCGTTCTAGTACTCAAAGTGTTGGTTGAAGTGTTTGGCAAGCTCCCGTTTGCTTTGTTCTCAGTTCTGTTATGTACTTCTCTCTTTTGTCACTGACAGACTCCTCAGTATTTTGTTTACATCCCCGCTGTTTACAGCGTTAAAACCCACAGTGGAGGGAAAGCACTGATTTCAGACTACAGACACCGCTAAATTTATCGTGTGCATGCGTGTTACTGTCCTCAACAGTGCTGCAGAGTTAAAGGAGATGTGTGCTAAAGAGGTAGATATAATCACAGTATTACAGAGCTTCGCCAAGACCCTGGTCCTTCTCGCCACGACTTGTCTTCTCAAAGACACCCCTCCAGTGCTTTTTACGGCCCTAGAGCAGAGTGCTCAGGCTTCGGAGGCAGCTGCAATGTGGAATGAGCGGCTGGTCCAACACACACACCAGAGAGAGACATGCTGAGTGTGGCTGGTTAGATAACTGTTGAAAGGACAGTTACAAAGGATTGTGGTTAATCTTCCTTGTGTCTGAGCACAATTGCTTTCATGTATGCATGCATGTGTCAGGGCTGTACCTAATAGTTCAAAGTTTTGAAGTTTTATTCATAACGTTGATGCTCGACTTCTAAATCAACATTGTATTGCTGCACAGCTTTTTGCTTTTCATATCTATTGATTCTGTTTACACCTGGTATTTCTGCACAGTTGCAGATCAAGATGAGGCTACAGTAATATTGTAAGTATAATACGATTTGGAGAATTGTGTGAAAAGAAAAGTGGGGGCTGCGTAGGATTGTTTCGGACTCGTGCGATCCAAACCAAAATCCAAAATGTTTTTATTCAATGAAATATTCTGCTTAAATCCATATTTGTTGCTGTATATTCTTTAAGAAAAAATAAAAACTTGTTTTATCCAATGAAACATTTTCTTTTCAAATTGAGATATCAAAGTAGGCATTTGATGGTGAACTTACACCTGTAGTGAGTGATGGCAGCCACTGTGACCTGGACTTCTGGCCACAAGAACAGAGAACTGCTGATGGCCTGCTTCTTTCTGAATGTCACAACTAAGCAGGTTCAAGGACTACTACAGTGATTTAGCCCGATTCTCAAAATCACACACACACACGCTTTACATCACTGCTGATCATTCTACAAACCATGCTGAGGTGTCTTGCATTTTCAAATTTGGCACCGAGGCAGCTGTTGTTTTTGATTTGATCGATTTATTTCCAAACCACATTAAAAACAATTGACAAGCTGCTCAAACTTGCTTGAGTTGTGTAATTCATCACAAAGAATGTTACATTGTTGTGTTTGGAAAGTGTGTCTCAACCTGCATTTGGCTACATTGTTATGAGGTTCTGTGTTTTATGAACTGTGGGAGTGTGTTCCGCAGAGTTTCTGCATACTAAGATGTTTTCATTTTAAAACATCCATACGTCCATCCCATTCTCATGAATGCACTATCTCAGCAATGCCTTGAGTGATCAACCGAATAACTGATTAGATTTTGGTGGTGAAAGGTCAAAGGTCACTGTGATGTCATAAAGCATGGTTTTGGTCATAACCCAAAGATTCATAGGCTAATTATGACAAAACTTTTACATAGATGTCTCATTTATGTACAACTTCATTGTGACATCATAAAAACTCAGCAACCGAAGAGGAGATTGTGACCATTAATGAAGCTCTCTATCAGTCCTCTGTACTCTTCTGCAAAAACTGATTGTCTTTCTTTTCTGTCATTGTATTTTTATCATAACTCAGGCATTACAGGCAGTTATTGCACTTTTTATATAATTACATTGGTCTGACAGGTTTGGTGACTGGTTACTTTTGAGATTAAAGAAACAGGGCTGCATACTGAGCTCATGAAAAGTAGATATTTTATTTACAGGCCATCTACATCAACAGCAGTAAAATGAAGCATCAACATTATTGAGGCAGTAAAACAAAATCCAAAAACACCATATGCAAATATAAAACAGTGTAAGTCAAAAACTCTTCTTCTGCACAAAGGCACTTTGCTTTTCACATTAGTTACTACTTTCAGTACATATTGCTGATGATACTAAAGTAAGGTTTTTAAATGCAGGACTTTTACTTCATTGATGCATTTCGAGAGTGTGGTATCAGTACTTTTACTTAAGTAAAGGATCTGTATACTTTTTCCACCACTAAAAAATGCCTGAACACACTAACAGCAGTCTAACTGAAGCTATCGTATGCTTGCAAACTTATAAAAGTTGCTACTAGGTTATTATAGCCTAGGTCTTGCTCTGTCTCTCTGTCATACACATCAAATTGACTTCAAAGAAAGTTCAAATCAAAGTTTTACTACATTATGGGTCAAGAAATTTTGTCAGCCCTCGCCTCATTGTTGTCTGCTGTCACATTACTAGCTTTGCTGGGTGGATGGACATCCCTGTCGTACTTGATAGGAGCATTTCTGTTTTGTTCAATTACAGTTTGTGCATGAATGTCACAATAGTTGTAGAGAACGAAACAAGCATAGATAACTGCACAATGGCTGCTAGCAGAGACAAGAAGATAAGCAACGCCTGTGATCGTCATGTGATATGGATGTGACAAATCAGGGAAGAACACGTTTTGAATGATAAGACCCAATCAGGATGCAAACGTGGGTGCCTGTATTATCATTTCCAAATGTCTGGTTCTGCCCATCCAGAGTAAAACGCAGTCCCAGAATTTTCAAAGTAAAATAGGGTCAGCAACACTTCTAAAGTTTTTCATTTTATGGTTTCCAAAATGCTGCATTAGTGTGGACACTAGCTACAAGTGTAAATGTTCTGCGTTTTAAAACAGAATATCTGTTAGTGTGGATGTAGCCTGAGTTTTCTGTGCCTGTTCTTGACGATTTAGCAGCAAAGCTCGACCAAGATTTCCTGCAAGCATTTTCTGCTGCCCTTAGTCTGTGTTTTGAAGTCCTGCTCGTGTGCAGATTTCATCCACCATTTAAAATGTGATACTAGAAGGTGGCTGAAATATCTCAAGGGTAGTTGACAATGGGAAATGCCACATCATTTACTGTTTTAGATATGCAAATGCAGTGAATTTATGTTCTCTGTGAATATGTTGGAGGGATCAGATGTTAGCTGCTCCAATAAACAGACGCCTCCATTTGTAGGAGAATGAGCTAAATGCCTTGTGTGTAGGATGGACTGAGAGAAAACCTTAGTGGCTGTACTCAGGGCCATAGTTTCATCCTTTTATTTACAGAAACTGCTGAATTAATTGTTGGTATTTGGTGTTTCATTTTGCTTGTTAATTTTACCAATATACAAGGCATGAAAAATAGAGTCTCACCACCTATATATGTACCATTTAACAGTGGTGTTACTGGGTTCATCGAACAGCGAGACTCTTCTGTCCCCAGGGGGTCTGAACTGGTTGAGTGCCACCATTGTCAGACATCTGTCTACTCCAACACACACAGACACAAATTCATATGACACAAGGCTTACTTATTCATTAGCCAGCAAAAGAGGAAATGAGGTTTCAGAATTTCCCCTGTGAGTTTAACATCTGAGCTGCCAGAAGACGTTTTGTCATGTTCTCCCAAAGTCAGTTTGAGTAACATAACAGTCAATAATGACCATTTTCTGAGTTAGCTTGTTTGTATCCATGTTTACATCACTGTATTTTTACATACATGCATACTTCAAATACATGACCATTTCTTCAGTACATGATCATTTATAGGCCTGAGTGGAATGCTGAGCTGTTTCTTTTCCTTTAAGTTTTTTAATTAGTTTGGGGTTTTCTGTTAATATGCCTTTTTATTAAACAGCCTGATTTCTCTAATGCTAGACAAAAGTGTAGAAAGCTGATTAGCAATTTCAATTGTTCATGTACCTAAGAAATTCCAGAATGTATTAAATGTCTCGTCACATACTGTAGGTGTGGTTATCCTATTTTAAAGGAAAACAAAATCCTATGTCAGCCCCTTATATGAACAGTGAAATATAACGATATTGCTCATTGACATAATATACATTAGTCTATATTACAGTTGTTAGTCTTAATTAGTATAATGATTGATCTTTGTAATATGTGTGGTTGAATTAAAAGCCATTTTCTGTTAATATACAGTACTTTAGACAGTTAATATCTGAAATACAGTGGGTTGTGTGTTTGAATACAAGCAGACGCACAGACAAATAGTGCAAAAACAAATGTTGGGAAGAATAAACACAGGGTATAACCAGTCAGTTGCAAAAGAGCGATATATTTAACCCTTCCTTGCCTTTTTGTGAGGTCTGACTTAATGTTGGAATAACAGCCGCATATATGTGGTGTTAGTGTGTGTGAATAGAAATATGACCTTGTTTCTCACAGAACAATGTAAATAATTGATTCGAGAAAGACTGTGGGAGAGAATCACAGAGGAGGGGAATACTGATGTGGTGTCTGCTTGCTGTTAGCTCAGTGTGTTTGAGACAGCTCTGAATACTCGACCAGATGTTGTTCTGTATGCAGATCCAAGCCATGAATGTGCTTCACATTACACACCCTCATTGTTCTACATGCCTGGCTCTCTAGCATTCACACACAATGTTTTTGCTGAAATGGTGGAGGGTTAGGCCTAATACAGTCCAGCTCACAACCCAGGTTTCTTGGTACAGTTTGTCTTTTCTATTATACTGTTACACCCCACTGTGCAAGTATGGTTTATGTATGGATTACATTCTCTGGCAGCATTTGTTGTATTTTTTTCCAACTGGAATAAAAAGGGCATCAGGATGCCTTAACCTTGTGCAGCTAACAGACATCCTGATTTTAGATCTTCTCATTGAAAGCTAACTCTTGCATATGAATCATTGGTTTGTTTTGATTCTGTCTCATGTAACCCAGCAGTACTGGCTGAATGTGTCTGTGGTTCTATCACTGCTTGTCTCTGCCTGTCTCTGGCTGGATTCAAACTGCTTGGTGCCTGAAGGCCTGAGAACCACTCCTGGTGGGAGGCACTCACTCACTCACAGACAGAATGATTCGGCTGCAAACAGAGCGGTACTTGTGTGGAGGAGGGAATAAGACAGGTATATAATAATAAGAATGAAATGAACAAAGCTTCAAACGCCAAAATAGAGTTTGCTCTAGTGCTTAAGATGCATACCATATAGTTGCAGCATCCATGGACGTACTCCAGCTGCAGATTGTTCTTGCATGTAATACTCCTTACCCTCAATCTCTGCATTTCCTGGCTGCAAATCCTCTGCCAATATCAATATGAAATCACAAATGGCAAAATATATCTCTTTGAGTTTGGAAATCCTTGCTACCCACACCTTTTGGTCTTCTGTGCATGATCCAATGGATGGCAAAACATTTTTACAAAACAGTCATATCAAGGTCCACTTAGTATCTGGTTCAACAGCCTTTAACCCTATCACACAGTCTTCATCAGTGGAAAGAGCTTTGAGTTGAGACTGTTTTGTTGAACCACTCTTCACACAACCAAGAATTAACTGTCAAGCTTAGGTGGAAAAACTGCAGTTAACTTGAAGGTGACAGCTCATTCTTGACCTTGTGAGTAGCAGTTGTGCAGAATAGTCCAAACCTATTCAAAAGCTTTCTCTGGAGCCTTTGTGGTCTTTCTCTCAGTGCCTTCTTCAGTGAATGGAGTTGGCTCAGTTGTCATCATGTGACCTAAGTATGGACCTTCAATAAGTGCTAAACTTGAATCTTTGTTTTTGTTGCATTGATATTGTAACATAAAGTATAACTCATTCTGTTGACATTATCCTAACCTCTAATGACTTTACTATTAGGACTACTTACTATACAAAGACTGGAAAAGGAAGGAGAGAAAGGGGAGAGGATCAACATGAAAGGAGGTAGTATGAGACAATGTGCCAGAGTGCCTCAGTCGTGTGTGTCATCCTATGCAACAGGAGTCATGTTGTGGGTGTGTTTGTCCTGTGCCAGTTCATTCAGGATAATTAATGCTACTAGAATAACCACCTTTGGAAACAAGTTGTTCTGCTGTCCTGGCTGCTGGAGCTGTCTGTGGGTGTGTGTGGAGTCAGATTTCAGACAGGTAACACTGGAATCCTTCCACACCCTGAGCATGTCAAGAAGCTGTTAGAATAGAGAGTGATCACTTGAATGAGACACTAAATCTCTTAGGCCTGTACATGTTTTGTGTGAAATATGAACATTGCTGCCTTTTACTTTCCTATTCTTCCAAACTACAGTGGGCTCCACAGCTGATTCTAGTTAGAAATGTTGATCTTAGTCCACTTATAGTATTATAGCAGTAATAGTTTGTTTTACACAAATGTTACATTAGATGTTTTTGTCCAACTGGAAGGAAAGCCAGAGGAAAGAAATGACAGACGGGAGAGAAACTCCAGGAACTGTGGCCTCAAGGAATCTCACAGACTTTGCAAAAATGTATGTATGGCATTCACAGGTTTTCCCTCAAGAATGCCACTGCACCACCATGCTCGCTGTACTAACATCGTTCCAATCCAAAATAGGTTCACAGAGAGTGCCTGATAGAGATATCCACTCTAATTAAGAAAGTCCAGCCGCGGCATGAAAATGGGAAGACCTCCATTTACCCACACTGCCAACACCTGCTTTTAGAAAAAGACATCTGAAGATAAGAATCACCTCAGCAGACTAGAAGTGTTGTTTGTCCAAAATAATTAGAACAAGGATTAAGACTAAAATCAGTTCAATCACTAATTTTTATCAGCACGGGTGATAGCTGTGGCCATTCTCGTGAACGCAATATCTCAGGAACGCCTGGAGGGAATTTCTTCAAATTTCGCACAAACGTTCACTTGACATCACAGTGACCTCACAAAATACATTTTTGGATATAACCGAAGAATTCATGCCCTAATTATGACAAAATTTCACCCAAATGTCTCACAGGATAAAATGACAATGACATTTTCTGTCCAAAACACTTTTCTGGCCACAATTCAACACCATAACTCGGGAACAGGAGGGGAGGATGTGACCATATTTCACATTTGGTCAGACACTGAATTAGCTCACTAATATTGGTTGTCCACCTCGAAACTGTGATGATTAAATAGCTGTGCTGCTAGATTGAAGATATATATATATTTAAATGAGAGGCATTTAGTAGCATGTGTTTCAAATTTGCATCTGGGGCACAGTAACAAAAAAAAACAACACTGTTACTTATCAGAAACTCAAACTCAAGAATGTCATTATCACAGAAATACCATGACATATTGTGATAATACTTTTGGGCCATATTGCCCACCCTTTAGCATCACCATTAAGTATTGTGTTTAAAAATCTGTTTTGGCATCTTTCAGAAAGGACTGCAAAGTGTGCAGGGAGCCACATACCACAGAGAGAGCAGCTAGTAAAGGTGTGAGTCACGCTGTCAAAGATGTGATCACATCTGTGTTGGTGGAGGTGTGAAGTGCTTTATGCAGTGAAGGAGGAAACTAAGGTCACCAACAAGCTCCTCCCCACTCACTCTCCCTCCCCCATCTTCCTTCCCCTGTCTCCCCTCTCTTGTACCAGGCTGTTCCTCCATAATAGCCTGAGATGTCAGAGACCATTTGTCTTCTGCAACACACACGCGCCACACACACTCGTTCTTGTAGCTCTCTAAACCCAGTGCAGACCTACTTTTGCATGCTTGCTCAAATAGAGGTCTTCTTTGTTCACTACATCAACCCCAGAGCTTGTTGTGTGTGTGTGTGCACGCGGGCGTGCGTGCGCGCGCATGTGTTCGTGTGTCAGTGGAAAATTGCTGCCCAGAGGCCTCTTCTCTGTCCTTCGAGTTCACTCTGTCTTCGAAACACACACGCACATTTTTTCTTTTTCTGTCTCCCTCCTTCACTTCATCTCTCCTACAAACACACACACACACACACACACACACACACACACACACACACACACACACACACACACACACACACACACACACAGAGTTGAGTCTTTGTGAAGTCACATGAATGGGTAGTAGAACCCAGCCATCCATGTTGGCCTGACACAACACCAACAACACCGCTGAGTATTCACATGATGATAATCTGACTAACCTTGGTGTGTGTGTGTGTGTGTGTGTGTGTGTGTGTGTGTGTGTGTGTGTGTGTGTGTGTGTGTGTGTGTGTGTGTGTGTGATATTCATGGGGTTCTCAGTCCAATCTCTGTTTGTCTGATTAATTTAGACTGGATTTTTATTTGATACTGAAAAGATGATCTGATACATCTCAGACCCGCACAGACTACACATAGCTTAGAGTAGACTGTAATGTGGCTAAGAGCTCTGGTAACTTGGCCAATTGGCACATTAGCCAGTCAGCCTGTTAGTGTAATACACCTGTATTAACATTAGTTAAGTACAGCTAACTGAATTTGCGGACCACACTTGTACTTAGAACAGGACTCGTAGCATTTTACAACTTGTTCGACGTGAATCATGAGATTTGAAAGTTGCACTCAGCTGGGGCAGTGGTGTGTGCCGTTGTTTGCATTCTGAGGTTGATTATTGCTGCAGTGAGCCTAACCCAGTGGTTCCCAATCTTTTTGGTTTGTGATCCAAACTCAAAACAAGTCAGTACGTGCGGCCCCTTTCCTCAGGTTAGGGCCTTAGTTTTTACCTGAGCTATGAGCAGTTCAACTGAAGAGTGATATGACTTTCCCTGTCAGACTGCTTCATTTTGAGGAAGCTTTAGAGGTAAACATGAAATACAAATTTGTATCTCTGATTGTGTGCATTGCCAAAATGTAGGGCTGTCTGTGGGGGTTGATCATATACTTTCCTGTTGTCTAATGAGAGACGAGGACTTTCATCGATCATTTTGGGAGTGTTGAGGGATTGTGACCCCCAGGTTGGGGACCATTGACCAAACCTGTTGTTGTTCTGCTAGTCCTTTGTCTGAGAATATGGCTAGCATACCAAATCTCTGCCCCACGGTGATGACGAGTAATACTGTTATTCTGTTTTCTTTTCAGTTCAGTTCAAGCTTTTCAAATGTCCAGGTTCAACAGTTTATGGTCCTACCCAGTCAAGGCTCTGTTGTAGCTCGCTGTAATCCATTGTTGGTGAGAGCAACTTTTGTGGCAGTGAGCAGTTACTGGACATTTGCAGCTTGTGCTTTTTAATACAGGAATGCATAATGTGTAATGCAATGTGCACTCTAAAGGATTATTATAGTGGGACTTTAGCACTGTAACAGATTCTGACGCACATGGTGGAAAATGGTTATTTTTCCAGGCACATACCCAACTTTCATTGAACATTGTAAACACACAGTTTCTGTCCATTTAATACTCTTTGTACTCATTTGGATGTTGTAGGCCACTGTGAAAACTGCATGCACTCAAGTGTTTATGTTTTGAATGTATGAAGACACATAACTGGGTTTTGTCTGCTAATTTTACAGTAATTATTTGGTTCTTAAGGCGTACTCGGGTGAAGAAAGCTGCAAACTGAACGAGCATCCTGTGCCAGATGATTCAGAACAAATACATGTGCACACTGCTCTACAGTCCTAATAATCATACTACCATTACTCTGCATAGGAGGAAAAATCACTATGTGTTGCACTAGTTAAGATTCACAAATGAAAATCATGTGATTTCCGTGTGTTTCAGAGTTCTAAACATTTAACAAAGTGATGTTACCGTGACTTCTGCATCTTTCAGTACAGCTGGAGAATGGTGTTTAATTCAGGCACATTGTTTCTATAAAGGACTATCCAGAAGTTCGGTACAGATTCTCACAAGAAGCTCCCACGGACTTACACGGTGGAACATGTTGGAGAGACTGCATACGGAATTTAATGAAAGATTTGGCTGCTGTTTGTTAAAAACCATCCCGCAGCACCAACTATGAGAATCAGCTCCGAAGGTGTTATGTAAAAAGTCATCAGTCCTCTGTCTGTTTCTTCCTGTGCCGAATGGATTGAATCCTAACACACACACACACACACACACACACACAGACACACACACACACACAGACACACACACACACACACACACACACACACACACACACACACACACACACACACACACACTCGGCAGGCAGGCATGCTGGAGAAGACAGGAGGGATTTTCCCATACTGCCTCTGCAGCGGCTGCCCTAGATTCCACCGAACGATTGTCTCGATGCAACTCAGCTATTATTAGAGCTGTATTATCAAGAGAGATGGAGTGAGAGAGGAGAGAGGAAGAAAAAGTGGCTTAGACAAAAAAAAAGAAAAGAAAAGCACGCCTTGTTTTTCTTCCATTTTGTGTCCTCGCCCTCTGAATATTCAACACTTAGTCTCTTTCAGTTTCCATCAGAAGCCAGTCTGTATTCTCCGCAGTCTTTCATTTTTCAGAACAGGGTTTACACAGGCTCTTTATTAGATTTGGTTTTTCATGGCAGTGTGATTGAATGTTGTCACCTCAGCTTCTAATCTGACTAATGCTGTTCAGACTGGCACCTCATATAATTTCATGAAATCTCATCACAAGTTCCCAGAGTGCACGCTTTCTGCAAAACCCAAGCACCTTTGATTCACAGTCACCTTAAAGACGTAGTTAGGAGCAGTGCAAAACATGGTTGAAATGTCAGTAAAATGTTGATTAATTGACTGTCCGACAATCATTTCAGCAGTAGTCGGCATGTCTAAAGAGAAATCAGAAAGCTTTATCAGGTCTGCAGAGCTAAAAAGCACATGGAAACTGATTTGATGATGCTCGGGGAATGAAATTAGCAGCTGCCACTGCGGCAGGTTTTTCTTGTATTTATAAATATTATTTGTAGAAAGTAATTCTTAAGAATAGGCAGGGATTAAGGTTACATGATATATTACATATTTCTGTTGTCGGGTAGCAATGACTCAGTGTTTACGATTCTAGAGCGTTCTACATATATTTCATAAATAGCCAATGAAAACATTGAGTGGCTGGTAGAAATGTTCAGTGACCTGCCTTTTGAATTTCCCCTGGTTATGCTCTTCTGAAATCTGAGCGCATGTAGAATTTCTAGAGCTCTGTGATAGCTTGGCCATCTGTCGTTTACATCAACAGGGCAAATAAAACTGTTGTCACATTCAGAGCACTGTTATCCAGCTGTGACTGCAGCACTCACCACCACTGTTGACGAGTAGGACTCTGTGAAATTGTTTACATTTTATCCACGTTCTGTTTTATTTTTTCCCAAAATCCATTCTGGATAGTGTGTGTGTGTGTGTGTGTGTGTGTGTGTGTGTGTGTGTGTGTGTGTGTGTGTGTGACACCAAATCATAGTGGCATAGTCTTTTTTTCCTCTCTGTCCATTCGGCTTAACTTATAGAAAACCCTGATTTTTAACACTGCATCCACATTTTGGCAATTTCCAAATTTGAAGTTGATTCTGTTTTCATCATCATATTCCAGATTCCATCTGTTTTCTGCCACGTGGACGTCACAGGGCCCTATGTGTTGTTTCTAAGAGAAGCTTTGCTTTCACAGCATACATATACACACCAGTGTCACTTACACAGCAGACAGAGCTGTTTAACAGGTTTAATAATGCCTGAACAAACAAATCTGATGTGATCACTTAATGGTCGACAGGCAGCTCTAAAGGCTGGACCTGAGGAACAAATTGGATTTGGCTGCACTCTTGAAGTCAGTCAGCAGCCTTAGGATCAAAATTATAGTAAGCAATGGTTTACAAGAGGAAGAATGTATTCTGATTTCCACTTTTTTATTCTGTGTTGTTTGAAAAATGGTGTTTCCTCACGTTTAAGGTATAGATGTGGTGATAATCTATATTCTTTCTCCCATCTGGAACTCATTGCTCTGTTCCGACACATCAATGTCAAAAACACGTCAATCAGTTGCATTGGGTGACGTGTTTTGGGATTGTGCGATTGAACTTATTCTGCTTTGGGCAAGTCCATTGCCGTTTGTTTTTTTTCTTCTGTTTATGTAGAACGAGAATATTTTCACATCTAACTCGATGAATTAACCTTTTATTTCACCCTAACCGGGGTGATGGAACAGTGGAAAGACGAACTGAGATGGTCATAGTGAGTTTTATGTTGTTGTCGGCCTGAAAATTTCAGCATCACCTCCTGTTTGAGCTATGTTTGTTAAAAACTACAGCGGCCAGCTGTTTTAGGAAATTACTAAGCCATTAGTGAAAACAATAAGTATTTGTGAACAGTTTCTTAAGATTTGTAGGAACTAGTGGGCACGGGGCCGAGAGCCGCATACATTGTTGGGAAGTCTGAAAGTATCAAGAGGCCTTATCCTAAAATATGACACAGTATCTGCCAGTGTCTACACAGTAATCTGGTGTTTTTCTGCAGTGAAAATGTCATGGAGCAGCCAAAGTACATGAACATAAATATTTTTACTGATAAATTAAACAGATAATGACTTTCTGTCCATTGTAATGAGCAGTCGTTAGTGTGTGAGACATTCTGATTTATCTGTACCTGGTTTAATTCAACCTTTAATCCTCTTCACGTCTATGTACCTTGTTAACTTTGATTGATACCTTCAGTATGTTGAGTCTAATGGCCTGTGGTAGCTAAGTCAATATATTCGTGTTGGGCAATATTGCCGTGCCACATTAAAGATGAAACAGATTTCAGCCTGAAATGAGCGGTTGAGAAGGAAGTGTTTGAGTTAGTATTTTCCTAGTAATGCGTCGACAACAACATGGTGCTATTTTTGGAAGTGCCTTTTCCTTCCCTCTCTTCCTCTCACCTCTCCCTCCCTCTTCTCTCCTGGGCCCACACATCCTTCGTATGGAGGAGATGAAGGAGGAATAAAGGAGGGGGGGAAGCTGGGTCACATCACTCTGCTCAAGGCTGTTTACTTTGCTTTTTCTCTTGCTCACATCTTTTTCTCTACGTCTATCTCTTTTTCTGTGTCTGCCAGGTTTTTTCTTCTCCTCGCCTTCTGCTCACTACTTTTTCACCATTGCCACATATCCATTCTCTCAAATCTCGGTCCTGTGTTGCACATCTCCTCACCTTCTATCCTTGTTGCCATCTTGTGTCTGGTCTGGTTCCCATGTGGGTTAGAGAGAGAGGAAGAGAGATGACCTTGTAGAAGAGGGGATGTCCCTTCATGCTGTCATTGGGTATTACTTCAGCTCATCTGCTCTCTTATTCTATCTCTCCTTCACATTACTTGCACCCCAGTGAACCTCCACAACGGAGCCACTCTTCTCTCCTCTCCATGTTCTGTCCGTCTCTGTGGTGTTGGAGCTTTAGCCTGGGTAGACCATTCTAAGCTCATCGTTTTGTAGTCTTGTTAGACAGCATTGAGTACATTTTATTAGTTTGGTGACTTAACGGGAACATTATGAATCTTTTCCAGACCTCCGCTGCTTCTGTTTGTTGCTTTGATCTTAAGCCATTGCATGTGGACTTTAACACTCGGTGATGATGGCGATCTTTTGAGTCTCTCATTGTTTTTCGTAAGGACTAGCTGCTTGTCTTTGTTTTCTGCTGAAAGACACACCGCATGTGTAGCTTACTGAGAAGTGAAAGGTGATGATGCGACAGTGGAAACTTAAAGAATGAATGATGAACTACTTCTTTCTACGTCAAATGTTGTATTGGAATGGGAGCAGTTTTAAAGAGTTACAAAAGAGTAAAGAATTGAAAGGAGTTGAAGTGTCAGTTGAAGTTTAAGAGCTGAACACAATTGAAATACGTGGAACTGTAGTTGCTGAAAGCATTAGAAATGTCACTTTCAAGACCTGTGGACAGCTTTTACACACACACTTAATAGTTTTCATTTGAAATATAATCACGAAAGTTAAAGCACTAGGTAATAAGTGTGTTTGCATGTAAGCAGTTGAAGTTACAGGTGGTATGAAAGCACTGACAGAAGTTGAAATGTAAGATAAAGAGTAACAGTTGAAAGCAGTTGAAATGTCAAGTATTTAAAATGTGATTTTGATCTCTGTGGACGGTTGATTTGTCAGTTTGTATTGAGTACTGAAAGGAGATGAACAGGTGAATTAAGAGGCGAAGGTGTGTAAGAGCTAAAAATGATTCAGCTGTCATTCAAAGCGTAAGAGACTGAAACAGTAAAACAAGTAGCACTGATGAGTCATACTAAAACAAGTGTAAGACTCACGGTGTGCTATAGGTGTGCAGGTAAACTGTGTGTGTGTGTAGAGCCAGCGAGCATTAGAATGGCTGGACAATGTAAGACACGGTGGCTGATGTCTTGGCCTGGATGCAGGAGCAGTTACACTGAAGATCCACCGCATGGCCCATTCACCTTCAATCATCCATGATTAGCTGCTGGGTCCCAAGATTGCCATTCCTGCATTTCTCCCTCCATCCCTTCATCATCCCCCTTTTCTCTCTGCCCCTCCATCTCCCTTTGTACTCATTCATCTGCATGTCTTCTCATTGAACAATTGCCCTGCCATTCTTCCTTGTAGCAATTTCAGTCGTGATGAAACCTTGCACGTGCGCACACCCACACACTCACACACAGCATCTCACTGAGTCTGTGTGTGTTGTATGGAGGGAACATCAAACGTGTCTTTGCCCACAGCAGCCCCACTTGAATTTCGTTTTTGCATGATGAGATTTCTCTCTCTCTCTCTCTCGCTCTGTCTGACTGACTCTTTCTTGCTTGTTGGTAATTGCGAGCGGAAGCCAGCCAGCAGCCCAGCGACTCAGAAGCTGCTTCATATATTTATGTACCTCTGGGGGACCATCTCTCTATCAAAGTATGTGTCTCTCTCTCCGTCTCTCCCTCTCCCCCGCTGATTGATATTCTGTAGCAGTAGAAAGCAGCAGCAGCAGCATCATTTGGTCTGTTGTCAGGGAAGGGGCGCCTTGGTTACAGCGTTGTCAACCTGGTTGCCGTTGTGGAAGGCTAGTCACTCAGTTTCCAGGCAGCTTGACTCTCCTCTTTTTGTGTTCATCTCATCCATCCTCCTTTTTTCTGCCCTAATCCTTTTTGCCCTTAGTTCTATTTGACATCGTCTTCTCCATCACTGGGCACAGATGATGCTCTCATCTTCATTTCCTCTTTGTTCTTGACATCACAATCCTCCAATCTCTCCCCTTTCCTTCCATTCTTTCCCTTTGTTCTGTTTCATCCTCCTCTTTACCATTTCTTCTCCTTCATGCTTCATTTTCTGCTGGCTCTCACTGATGATGCTTTCCTCTTCGTCATTGTCATCTTCCTCTCTTAATTCCTTGCCTCTCCTTGTCTGTTTCCTCCCCCATGCCATCAAATCCATTTCTTTCATCACCTTGTTCCTCTTTTTATATTGCTCTTCCTTTGCATGAGAATCGGGTGTGTCGTTTTGCTTTTCCCCTCTCTCCCTCGTTTTAATAATGATCGAATGATGCTCTTCTAATTATCAGCAAATGCAGATTTTTTGCTTTTGTCTTTACATAACTGTTTTTTTCTCTGTCTTGTTTGTTTCCCTCCCTCCTTGTGGTCCACAGTTCTGCCTCCTCTCAACACCTGCAAGTCTGTGCTCTTGACAAATTTCCCACAAGCACAACAGTGGCTTGTCTTTTTCAGGCTCAGCTGCTGTCTTTACCTCTGCTTTTGTGTAATTTTCTCAGCCTCCCTCGTTTCCAAGTAATGAGCATCCTGATGGCTCTGTTGTTGTGTAGTAGACCTCATTTGCCATTCAGGCAGTCTTGCGTTGTTTAAGTACCTAATCTTCCAGGACTTGTTGATTAATGTAACTGACACACAGCCGACCGTTATATTTGTTGTTCTAGAACATGCAGTTTTTGACATGAGAACTGCAGTGTTTCCCCACAGGATTTTGTGAGACCATGGAGGATGGACCCCGGATCCTCTAGGGAGCTCTGGGGACATGCTGCCATGGAAGAAAATGTTGTACATTTTAACATTAACTGCATCAATCTGGTGTACCATCAGAGCAAAATTAAGAGGCTAGATCTATGAAGAACTGTGTGCTCTTGTTAACAATTAAACAGCGAGTAACCAATTCAATCATAAACACACTGCTTATGTAGGTATGATTGGTGATGACATGGCAGAGCTTAGTAAACAAGATGGGGTTTAATGCTGTTCACAAATGGTCAATACAAAAAATCAGCAGCATACATTTGAGCCATCAAAGAAATGAAGCAAGAGTGGTTAATTACCATCAAGTCGTTAGCAGGGATGGGGGGCTGACTGACTTGGACTGAGAGATTCTTTGCTGAAGCAACAGTGAAAACCACAATGTTAGAGCTGTTTTATGTTATTATGAGAAGTGTAAAAATATTTTTGCTTCATTATGAAGCTGTTGTGGGCTGCCACATTCTAGGTAATTAATGGGAAAGCCTGCACTGGAATATAAAGTTTGGTGGTGTTCACGTTTCCCGTCTGCTTTAGGAACGTGGTAATTGCTTACATTCTCGAACACCCTGTCTGTTTTATTCAAAGTTGAAGAAACGTGTGTTGTCTTGCACTTTATAAGTTGGGGTACTCACAAGACAGATTTAGAAAGAACAGTCAGAATCTAAGCATCATCTGCTGAGCTATCTTGCCTTAAGTTGCCTTGTTTAGGTCACGCTCTAAAAGGACATCTTCCTTCATTGCTCCCATAATGCAACCAGTAGCATCTTTTCTGATAAACAGCCATGCTTTTCAAGCTGCACACCTCAAGCTGCACACCTCAAGTTTGGGGTTATGGTGGCCGAGTAGCCCAAGACGCGTGTCACTTATCCACATTTCTGTTTGAAGTCCTTTCTTTGATGTGATGCCCCTCCACCTCTCCCCGTGTTTCTAAAGGTGAGGCAGTACTCAGTGGTATATCCACCTGAAACTAGTGTTAATTGACTTTCTCAGCAATTCTTTTTATTTAGTCTTCGTCTTACTCTGATGTCAGATGTACTTTAGTTTCTTAGTTTTGTCATAAATCATTACTAAAAGTCTGGGCATTTTAGTCTTATCTTATTCAAAGACAACCTTAACTATTTGATATAGTTTTCATCATTTTTTAGTCTTTTTCAGTCATCAAATTAGTCATTTTTGTCAAGCTTATTTCACATATCTCATTTTATCTTAGCATTATCTGATGAAAAAAAAAAACTTGTTGAATGAATAAGAATGCAGCTCTGAACAAAGTGTCTGGTTTTGTATCCTGTTGGTATTTTTTAAAGGAATGCATCCAGATTCATTTTGATGCCACATCAGATCCAATAAACACAGATTTTTATTTTTATTTTTTTGTCATAAAATACATGGTAAAATAAATCAGTTAGTCGGCAGCAGGTTTTAGGTGCATGCCTCCGCCAATCATTTTAAAGAGCTCCAGACTAAATAATCTCTCTCGTATTAAGTCCTGCTCTTTGATAAATACTTGTTTGCGGTGACGTTGGGTCTGATATAACATTTCGTCCTGCAGGAGTAGCAGTATTTCTGTTGCTGAAAAAAGTGGTGGGAAGGCTTGGATTCAAATACCCTGACTAGTTGTAATTTTGTGTCTGCGTGCTTCTCATTCTATATGTACGGAGTGGGGAGTTTTGGTGGGTCGGGGGATAAAGGAGCCTTTTTATCCTAGCTAGTCTACATGTTTTCTGTGCAGTCAAGCTCAATAAATCAGATTAGACTTTTTTGAGAGCCAGATAGAGCTTACTGTGTGTGCGTGTGCGCGCGTGTGTGTCATGGTTTACAGCAGGACAGGGCTGGGAGTCAGACAGACAGCGAGAAAAGGATGGTCATTAAGTTATTATTAAGACATCAAAAAATGTTGGGGGGCTTCTTGGGCTGGAAACATAACTGCATCACGAAGGATTGTGGCCTGATCGATTCAAGGTTGTTGGCTGTTCACATCTAGGTCTCTCTCACTGAATTAAAGAAGAGACTGTAGCACATTTTTCACTTGGAATTTTTGCATTCAAATCACCACACAGAGAGTCTGGCCGTAAACACACATGTAGCAGTACACATGATTTTGTCTTTGTCCTTGTCGTCTTTAATCTTGTCTCTCATTATTCCGGTCCTCGTCTCCTCTGCGTTCTATGTTCTATATCGGCATGTGTTTTCTCCAGCTTTCTCTGGCGCTCTATTTAAAAGGCAGATATTGCTTCTGTCTCTGCATTGGTCGTTTCCTTTCATGCCTCATGCTCATTGGCTGCTAGCAGCCTCATGTGCAGCCAGCCAGAAAGCTGCTCTGCAGCCGTTAGTGATGGGCAGATTATACAACGCTGCGTAGCTATACACATGTTCATTTACTCACATCTATAATCATATACTGTATTGTCCATGAACATGCAAAAACAATCACAGACACAATTAAATATATACAGGCACATCATTGATACACATGCAGTCACATCTTCATACACATGGACTGGGCACAGCCGCTTCACTTCTCGACTATCGACCACTCCTTTCTGTCTCTTGCCTTGTATCAGCTGCTGCTTTTTGCTGTACGCTCAAGGCCTTAAAATCTACAAACCTGACAAGTGAAAGGCTGGACTAACTGAGTGTTACGATGGGAATCAAACTCCCAACCCCCCAATACATGACACAAGACATCTCCAACTCCCCTTAACTCAGTGTAAATGTCAATCAGCAGGTAAATATGAATTCATCTTAGGATATTATTAGAAAATTTCTAAGTTGAGAATGACAGAAATGTCACAAGCGTGTGTGCGTGCAAGTGTCCATGGCCAGCGTTCACTGCTGCCTCTGGTAACTATAGCAACAGACTCACCAGATACTGAGTTTTCCCATTTCTATCATGTGTATGTTTTCTTTCACCGAATACTAAGTGTAATCTTTCTCTGTGTGTGTGTGTGTGTGTGTGCGCGCGCGCGTGTGTGCGCGTGTGTGTGTGTGTGTGCGTGCGTGCATGTGTGTGTGCGTGCGTGTGTGTGTGTGTGCGTGTGTGTGCGTGTGTGTGTTCGTGTGTGTGTGCGTGTGCGCGTGTGTGTGTGTTTGCAGAGAGACTACATCAGGGTTATTAATATGCTTGCTGATAGTAATGCAGACAGATAACACTCGCAAAGGGACAAAACATTTTTCATTGCCTTCCTTATCCTGCATCTGTACTGTATATGTTCTTATACCGTGGCCTTGATGAATACTTGATTCTTGCTGCAGGGTGTCCGTGAATTCCTATACTGTACACCAACTATGTAGGTCCAGTGAACCTGTCTGTTCACCATTCTAAATGTCTGTAAAATGAGTAACTGTAGCAACAGGGATGAGATCAAAGCTTCTGTAAAGTACAGTGTTACCAGCCTCAGGAGTCTGAGGCCTGCTAGTATTCATCATATACTGAATTCAATGTCATGACTGCCAACAGATTCAAGACCAGCAATGCACAGCAATGCTGTATTTAAAACTATACTTTGAACGTTACAGGAAAAAGTGTTAAAGATACCAACTGCCACCAGTTGGACAAAATACTGAGTGTAGTCCTTCAGTGCCTCATCCTCTGAACACCACAGGATGCTGACTGAAACACATGCTGCAAGAAGTACACTTTCCCTCTGAACATACTTTGTATGATGTAAGCGATCATCTCACATCCTATTCTCTCTTCAACTCGATCTTCAACTTAAGGCTGCATCCGACAGTACACATGCGCTATTATTGGTTTGTTAAAAGCCTTGATAATGAGTCAGGGACAAAGACATAACTGCACAGGCAGCTAGTCTTTTGGTTAAACTGGGAAACTAAGTCATGGCTTATGAAAAATATCAGATTTTGACTGCAAAAAACGTGCAAACATTAATGAGTGGTCTAAATAATACATTTTTTCTTTGCTGAGTGACCATGGTATAAGCGAGGTGTCCATAATCAGAAATTGTGGTCTCTCTGTTGTCCATTAATTCCTGATAATGGGCACCTTGCCTCCCATTATCTCTTACATAATCTATATACAGATGAATAAATGAGAATCAGGACAGACACTAGAGCATTCAGCTGAAACAAAGACACAGCAACACACACACAAACAGGAAGATAAGTATTTCAAGCACTTACTGTGTATGCGCATGTGTAGTGGGATGTTTTTGGGGTTTTTTTGTTCATCTATCAGAGCTACGACACATAATTCAGACACACACACAAGCACACACACACACACACACACACACAACATTACATTGACTAATCCTAATCCCCTTTCATTTCCTGGAGATTTACCCTTACCATAACCATAACCCACTGCTCGCCTAACCCTAACCCTAACCTAAACCAAACCTTATCCTAACCATAAAGGTCTTATACCCTAAAATTTTATGATTAACATTATGGGGATTGCCTTCTGTCCTCGCAAGGAAGGCGCGTCCCTACAGCATGACTGTGTAAACAGATTTATGTCCCCACGACATGAGTAGTACACACACACACACACACACACACACACACACACACTGACACAAAGTGACTGGCATAACAGGTTTAACAGGAATGTCTCAATCTCCCTGTCATCATCTCCTCTCGTGCTGACAGAGAGGCAGAGAGTAACATCAGCAGATTCTACAGAGAAAGAAGAGGCTGGCTGCTGTGTTAGGAACACACAATTCACATTTGATAATAATTATAGAACTGTAGCCCTCACAATGAATTTAAATTGATCATTGCAGTATTTATTAATTATGGCTGATTTATTAGGAAGCTCTCACATGTTCACTTTACCAGACAGAGTTGTGTCATGACCACTGCAGAACTCGGTCTGGAGTCAGACATGCTTGTGATGCGGGTCTGATGTTTTCTTAGAGAAATATAATGGGGCCCAGTGACTATTGTTCCTGCTCTCTTGACAACAGACAGATATGATGTATTTTACACTGTTTACATGTTACAGAAATGATGTTGGCAATAATTTTGCATTATTTGGGATTGTATTCTGAGGGTGTGATCGTATCATTCGTGTACAAAATAATTAGAATAATAAACAATTTGATCATTCACTGTTTTGCATACATTTGCCTAATTGTGATATTTGTCTATATTTAAAGAGTATGTTCTGTATTACTATGATATTATGTTCAACCACTGCTTTGCCTCAAGGCAGCGAAAATTGCTATTTCACTGGTAACATGTGTGCATGCATGTAATATGTGTATCAAACAATGTGAAAGGGATGATTTGTCAATGCTGTGTTGACAGCTTGTTTCTCCTGACCCCAAGTTGCCAATAAATCAGTTATTTCAGGTTTAATAACATATTTTGCTATTTTTCAGATTCGGTAGCATCATCGGAGTTACTTTTCCAAATATGTTTCCAGTTATTGGTCCACATTTTAGTGCTGGTTTGCCTGCTACTTCTGTCGTTCTTCCAAAACAGTGGTGAAGAACACCAGGGGCAGACGCCAGCAGTTGAGTTTTCATTCAAACAAAAATTATGGCTGGTGTGATAACTGCATGTCAGATTCATCAAGGCCAGATTGCCTCCAAAGTTATCATATGATCGATTGCTGAGAAGCGATGTAGCAAACGCAGTGCTCACTCCACAGCAAGCACACTGGGGCTACATTCCATCACGTTTACCAAACTTCACAGAGAACAGTGAAGGCGAAACAGCATGGCTGATCAAATATTCTGTGTTCTAGCCCAGCTAAAAACAGAAAGCACAGTGTATGTGAGCACCTTAGTGTGTCATTTACAACTGAACCTGTCTGTAACTGGTACAAACGACATTATTCACCCCATTCCCCAGAATGAGTGTTAGCATTGTAGGTTTTTTTAACACGGATATGTTGAAACTGCTGTACCTTCACTCCACCTGTGTCTCTTCTGCTCTGCAGCTGCTCCGTCTGTGTGTAGGGTCTAATAATCGTGCTCTCGGTGAAACACGATGGCAGAGGATATTAATGATGGTGTGGAAATTTAGCAGCAGTCATGCCACTGCAGAATGAATACAGGGAAAGGACTGGTAGTGGCACTCGCATCACATCCCAGGCAACGACACAGCGGTTGACTCATGTTTTGGAACAGCGCTGCACAGGGGTCCCCATAAATGCAATAATTGAATTTCCGAATGAATGGATAGTTCATGTTATTTTTGGCATTAAAAAAAAAAACAATAATTGGCCTGGCAGGTGTTCCCCTTGGTCTGGTGACCTGCCACGCTTGTAAAATTATAACGGAAACACTGAGAATTCATCCACTCACAAAGAATCAAATGTTCTTTGTCTCCTCACCCCTTCACGTAACTTTCGTCACCTTAATTCATCGATCATGTGTCACACTGTATGCGCTGATGGTGACATGACCGTCTTCAAAATGGATTGTGTGATATTGTTTGTGTTCCATAGTAATGTACTAGTTAGAAGCAGTGATGGCGGCTTCCACGTTTTTGTCTATGTTGTCTTCAGCACTGGCCGTCTGAGCACTGCCCAATAATTCCCTGTCCCTACATGGCCTGTTATTGGCCCCTGGCCAGCAGGCAACCGTTCCTGTTAAATTGAGTTTTAATGGCTGGGGCTAACATACAGGCTGGGCATCATGTGGAAATGTGTATACTGTGCATGAGTGTCTGTATTTGTGTGGAGTCCTTTTAATTTGTGGCTGTACTGCTATTTTAGGCTATTACAATAAATCTCTCCCTCTCTCACACACTCTCTCTCTCTCACACACACACACATACACACACTGGAGTGTCTGTCTTGCTAGAATTCTGTTGCACCTTTATCAAAACTTGTTCTTTTCAACAGTAACAGACTCAGTGCATCTCTGTCAGCTGAAGATAGAACAGTAGAAACTCCCCAGGGCCACACTGGGTGAAAAGCAGGATGATTCATTTGAAAAGCAGTATAATTCACATTACTAACAGGAGTACAGGACAGCTGCAGCAGAGGGAGGGACCTATGATGGAAAAGGATAGTCAGAATGCTGCTGTTACAGGTAAAATGGATTCCCTGTTGGGGAATTGGTTGTTGTGATGGGGGATTTTGAAACAGGAAGTGAACATTTAGCTGTCTGCATGATATCTATATTTTATTTTTTTACATAATATGAAAAGTTACTGATCAGATTTTTTTGGAGTAATTAAGTAGTTTATTAATTCATGTTGTTAAGTGTAGGAAAATAGTGACAACAGTAACTGACAATCACCTGAACTGAAGCGGAGACAGACAGTGACAGATGGAGGTTAACCTTTGTTGTCTGAAATGAATTGGAGATGAAAGGGTGGCTTGGACCGTTGAGCATGTGAGAGTAATGGATTCGATCAGATGAGGGTGGAGGGAATGGTGTCCTGGAATGACTGCTACTGATCCAACTGAAATGGACAGAGAGATCAATAATCACGATAGAAGGGTCAACCGATAGAAACATGAAGGATAGATGGAGGTAGAAATAAATGGACAGACTGCAGCAGCAGAAACAAAGGAGGACAGGCTGAGGTTGCTGCCCTCTGTGCCTGCTGACTGCGACTGAACACTCAGTTGACTGCAGCAGTGCATTATGGGCGGGGGGCTGAATGAGGAGAGATGCACTCGTTGATCCTGTTTCCTCTTACTGCCTATGGAGGGAAGAGTGGGGGAGGGGTAAGTTATGTAGAGAAAAAGAGGGAACAGAGAGAAAGAAGATCAGACAGGAGGGAGTGAAGATAAAATAAGGAGATGAAAGACAGCGAATGTATGCACATACACACATTCATGCACTCGCAAAAAGACACTTGCAGCAGTCACTCACTGGATCACATTTATACAGTAAATCAAAAGTGGAATAATTAAACAATAATAGAATAATTAGACCTATTTTTTTATTTATTGAAAGGCTTCTGTGTATCTCAGCAATGAAATGTTCGAATACTTCTACGTAAGTGTTGACCCTGTGATCAAACTGAATAGAATATTAACTTCAAACAGCTGCTGGTGCTTCACTTAGGATTTTTTCTCATTTATATGTGTTCAGAATGGTATTGCGTAGTTCTGAAGTATGCACGAGTTCTATGTGTTTCAAACAGCGCGGTTATATGTATATGTCTGCTTTGAAGTAAAGTCCATGAAATGTGAAATTAGATGTAGTATGCATCCCACATGACATGAATTAAAATCCTAATATGAATGGAAAAAATGCACACAGCTTTTTTTTGATCGATCAGAGATATTATTCCTCCTTGCTTTTCTTTATCTTCTCCTCCTCCTCCACTTCCACTTACTCTTTTAGCCCCTCATCCTCCTCCTCTTTTGATTTGACTTCTTCTTCCTCTTCCTTTTGCTTCCTGTCTTCCCCCTCCTCCTCCCCCTTCTTTCTCTTTTTATTACTGTTATTATGTGTTGGGAAACAGATGTTTAATGGTTTAATGTGGGACCTGGTGTTGAAGGGTGTTGGGGGTATATATCACCCTGTGAAACCACTGCACTTATAGTTGGTTTGGGCTGTAATGTTGTTTCTGAAAACTGTCTTTCTGCCTGATCTGCAGGTATATGTGGAGTTCGATGATCAGGAATGGGAGAAGAGAGAGTGGGTGAAGGTCTATGAGGATTTCCAGCTGTTTCTACTGGAGCACCAGCTGGTCTGGGCCAAGAGGAAGGAGGGAGCAGGAGGAGGAGCAGGAGCAGGTGGAGGAGCAGGAGGCCTGCTGCAGGGGACCAAGGCCAAACACATACAGTGGCCTGCCCTGGTAAGACCTTTGTTTTCTGTTTCTAGACAGGACACAATAATAGAAACAGTCAGCCATATGACCATGTGCCTATGCCGTTACACATTCACTATTGAACCGTCGTCATCTAAATATAAAGCCACAGGATCATTCTTCATCATCAATGTGTTGTGACATTTATTTGTCTTTGTGGTCTTGGATAAAAGTGGTTGCTGAGTGGCAGCCCTGCCACAGTAATCAACTTTGTTTTGGTCTCCATCAGTTTTTGTTGAGCCTGTCTCACAGAGATTTTGGTAAATTTGTGAGGATGTTTGACTCCTCATGTCTGTGTTTGTTGAGCTTCCATAGGCCAAAACTTTTGTCCTTATGGTGAGGGAATTTGCTACATTGTCACGCTTTTGTGATTCTTCCCTTTGCCATCATGTTGTTTTGTGACTAACTCCTCTGCGTCAGGTTTTGCATTAAGTAGCCAGGTCTGCTGTTCCGCGACATCTGTTGTAATCGTTATGGATATTAAACACCACCAGATACTAGATATTACTAAAGAAGAATAAAGGCTCTGCATTTGATATCTGCTCCACAGACACTCAAAGATGGAATTTGACTAGGAAATGGTTAAAATGCCGGACCTAAGTGGTTATAATTGGAACACATGGTTTAGCTTAAAGTTGCTTCATATGGCTCCTGAATGAGGCCCAGATATAGTGAAGAGACTATTGGAGTAAAGTGGCAGCTGAAACCACAGTTAAAATGTGTTTGTCTGATAGTGGTTTTAATTGGAACGACCCACTCTGTTGTGTCTGTGTGTGTGTCATTATCAGTGAAGGCATC
The DNA here is from genome assembly GCF_017976325.1 of Chelmon rostratus. NCBI lineage: Eukaryota > Metazoa > Chordata > Actinopteri > Chaetodontiformes > Chaetodontidae > Chelmon > Chelmon rostratus. The sequence continues at coordinate 21,439,684 of NC_055678.1, forward strand.
AGCACTCTGTGACTGAGACTGTGTCATCACACACACATACACACATGCTTTGGTGTGGTGGCAGTGTGGTTGCTGTGATGTTTTTGTTGTCATCTGTATGTCATACTATTCTACACACACACACACACACACACACACACACAAAGACACACTCTGTTTCATACACACTTCAGATGACAATGGTACTGTATGTGTAGGCATGTTTGTGCTGAAGCAGTGTGGATGTGTGCTTGTCTGTGGCGGTGAACTCGTATTTTTAGTCTGTGGGAGCTGAATGTTTTCATGTCTGTCCCTGACTCAAGGATTTGGTTCATAAATGTTTGACATTGATGGCATTTAGTTTTGGACTGTGTGCATGTCTGTCTGTGTGTGTATGCCTGACAGTGGCTGAAAGTGTGTGCATGGAAATGTGATTCACTGTTTTGATTATGTAATAGCGGAGTGCACAGCGCCATCTGGCACATGCATGGGAGATAAGAGTTCAAAGACTTCCACACACACACACACACACACACACACACACACAGCATTTTTTTTCCTGGTTGTTTTTCTCTCTGTCTGACTACTCCTTCAGTTTTTTTTCACTCATTCGTCATATCTCTGCCCCTCTGCTGCTATTGTCATAGCAACAACATCAAAATCTAGTACACACACACACACACAGAGCGGACAGCAGAGCAGAGAGGCTGCGGTGGAGACAGTGAACCAGATGAAGTGACAGTAACATTTCACTTGACTAGACGACAACTCGAGCACACCTGTTAAGCAAATAAATCAATAAAGCAATAAATCAAACGATCATTTAAGAAAATGTCTTCTTCACTCTGACTTACTAAGTCTTAATGTTAATGTGGCTTTTAATGTGAAACATTATGCAGAAGTGTCAAGTTTCATTGACAATGGCTCAACAGCTATTGAAAACATGGCAAAGCAGTAGCAACTGGAATGCTGAGTAGATTTACATCATTCTGGATTTATCAAGACAAATGGAAGTTTGAATCAATGGCTAACAGCATCAGCAGCAAATTGTTATATTCTAGTAAGCAGCCTTACTGTTTTCTGATCTGTTTTAAAGTATGCTTCGAAAATGAGAAAATTAAGACCTGTCTCTACTGTAAACCTGTTTCAACTGATGGCCTGGCTCTCTGTCTAGATGAGGCACATAAATATGCAGCTGCATCACAGATAACGTGCTGTTACATTAAACTATTCTAGGACTAGTGAGCACTGCACTCCTTGGAATCTGGCAAAATCTGATTGAAGGCGTGAAGTGAGGAGAAACCAGTTGACAACTTTTACTGTGAAGCAATAGCACGAACAGTTGAGTTTCCATGAGCATTATTTTAACATGGCTATGGAGGAATTAAGATCAAAAGCAGCTCAAATTAGCAAGTGCTGCGTTTTTATTCTTATCAGTTGTCAGAAAGAAGCTGTGTCTGAAAGTGTTTCTTTGTTTCAGGTTGTTAACTTGCTCTTTGATTAAACTCTTATTTTAATGTTGAGAGTCTGATTTGCTTTGAACACTGCTGTTGATTAGTATTATTGACACATTCTCCCAGAAACAGAAACCTCCGCAGTCCGACATTCACAGGCAGACGGCAGATTGCTTGTCTAGTTATGACATTGTTAGATAACTAAACCCCTGTGACCTCCTCACACCTCTGTTTTCTCAGTTATTCATGGTAGTCATTGTTTTCCCTTTGTACTCTTTCTGTGTCTCTATTGCATACTTTTTTCATGCTCATTCTTTATGAGATAAATGGTAAATGGACTGCATTGACACAGCGCTTTTCTAGCCTTACCACTCAAAGTGGTTTACAATAAATAGCAAGTGTTCACACACACAATCATATGCTAGGTGGCTACCGTGCAAGTTGCCACCTAGTTATCACCAGGAGTGATAACCATTCACTTACACTCACACACAGATGCCACAGCATTGGGAGTAATTTGGGATTCACTGTCTTGCCCAAGGACACGTCAACATGTAGACTGAAGGGGTACAGGATAGAACCACCGACCCCCTGATTAGTGGATGACCGCTCTGAGCCACAGCCATCCCATCATAGATGTTTACAGATGAGTGTACATTGGTTATGTCCTGTAAAATATGGATTTCTGCTTTGCACTAAAATAGAAGTTTTAGGGTTCTCTAATATAAATGATATAATAAATAAATAATAAAATTATCTAAACAGTCCCAAAAACAACAGTATTCATTTTACAATGAACATTGTACACAGCAACTATTTAAACTTGGAGTAAATACCTTAATCTAATTTTTTTTTCTCGCCTCCATACCAGTGACGGCCGAGGCCAGAGGCATTATGTTTTTGGGTTGTCCATCTGTCCCATCTTTGTATACATGATATTTTTACGGAACACCTGTAAGGAATTTCTTGACATTTGGCCCAAACATCCATTTGGACTCAATGACAAACGATTAGACTTCAGTGTGGCTGAGGAGGTAGAGCGGTCGTCCGCTTATCAAAAGGTTGGTGGTTCGGTCAAACTATCCTTGAGTGAGATACTCAACGCTGTGCATTAGTGTGTGTATGTGTTAGCTACCATGTGTGAATGTGTGAATGCAGGTGGCTATCTAAATACAGTCCATTTGGCATTATTCAACTCTGCTGTGGCTGTCTGTTTGATGCTGCAGAGGACAAGTACCTGTTTACAAATGTCACCACAGACAACAAGTACAATAAGTATGTGATTTGGGGGTGATGATTCTGGTGATTATCATTGCACCATGTGATGAAGCTCTCTATCAGTCCTCTGTTCTCTTCTGAAAAAATAGACAGCATGTTAATCACTGGAATCACATATGTCAACATAGTGATAACTTCAATTTTGCCAAAAAACAAAAAAATACACATTTCATATCTATTTATTAAACTACTCCTAAGTCTGCACTACACATATTATGGGAGTCTGGACAGACATGGATGTAAAACTGCAACTTGATTGTTCAGTGGATGCATAATTCTAGTTTTCTTTTTGTTTTCTGTTGCTCTAGTGATCAATTAATTGGCCCAGCTTCACAAGTAGGTTAAAAGGTCTTAAACTCAAGAGCCACAGTGTGACAATAGATACATGCATCTCCAACAGCTGTGCATCCACTGAGCTCAGTGTGTAATCACTCTTTTTAGTCACTGTGGGGAATCCTACAAAGAAGCATGTCATGCTAGCTCTCCTCCTTAATAGCAAATTAGCTGTGAAGAACAAAGACACAGTTAAGCAGCCTGATCACAGCAGAATGGAAAAATGGAGTGTCAATGGAGAGATTGAAAGAAATTGAGGGGAAGGACTGAAAGAAATAAGTAATATCTCAACTAAAGCAGAACTTGCTTCTGGTCCACTATTGTAGGATTGTTCAGGCCTTCAGTGATGCTAAAGACAGCAGCAGCAGCAGCAGCAGCAGTTGTAGGAGTAGTCGTACAAGTATTAATAGAACATGTATTGCTGGTAGTAGTGACAGCTGCATCAGTAGTAGCTGTAGGTGGAGCAGCAGGAGTTACTTAAGGTATCTTAGTTCAAACCATGGACTGGTCTCCAGTCTGTCAATGTGCTAACACACAGAGTTTCCAGTTAACTTAACTTGCACTGTATTTGGACTGTGAAAGAAACCAGTGCAGGCATGGGGGACACATGCAGACATCCCAGACTGCATCTTGAATCATGCTAAATCTGTGACAGTCACAGCTTATTCTAAATGGTGTCTCCATATCACAAACGCCTGATATGATTTTCGAACCTGATTATATCATACGTATATTGACTGACTGACTGTTTCCCTTGTCTCTTCCACTGTTAGAAGCCTAGTTAACACTGATGTCACTCAAAGAAAAACATTTCTCCATACTCTGCTTCCCAGTATGGACTATTGAAAGACAACACAGCAGCCAAACCTCAAGGCTCCTGTGGGAGCTCTCCCTGACCAAATGCCTGGCAGATGTTGATAGACTGTTAAAATTGTACAGTACAGTAATTGTTCTGTAAATTCAATTATGAGATGGTTTAAAATAGCCATACCGTGTCGAATTCTAAATCCAAACCATGTCCACATGATAACAGTCGTACCCCTTATAGTAACAAGTCCTTCTCCTCATTTTGGATTGGTTGGTTGCCTCCTGCTCTTTATTTTCAGTGTTACTCTCCTCCATGTGTTCTTGTCAGTCTCTTCTTCTGCGCCTGTTTGCAGACCAGCTTAGAGGTGCATTACCACCAACAACTGTTGCTCTCACATCACGTGAAAATGTGGCTGTCCTGCTGCCCGTATCATGTTACCTTGCATGGCAGCTGGATTTGCAAGATCATGAAGTCGTGTGAGAATTGTGATGTCATATGAGAATCCAGCCCTGATTTGCTGTCATATCGCCCAAACCTATGCTGATCATACATTGTGTGGGAGGGGCTGTCGAAAACATCCATCAACCAATTAACACTCTCCGGTCGTCTGATGTGTGTGAAGGCAGTGTTTTACGTGTGTGTGCATGTGCCGTACAGTGTATCAGTTTATCAGTCTTTGTTAATAAAAACTACCCATTTCACTAGACACACACACGTACACACACACACACACACACACACGCGCGCACACACAGAGGTGTTGTAACCTTCCCTTTCAAACTACAGTCTTCTGTTCAAGTATGTCAGTGAAGGTGTGTGTGTGTGTGTGTGTGTGTGTGTGTGTGTGTGTGTGTGTGTGTGTGTGTGTGTGTGTGTGTGTGTGTGTGTGTGTGTGTGTGTGTGTGTGTGTCAGATGATCCTTGTTGTGTAAAGAGATTCTGCTTTAATGGCAGCAGTCACACAAGACAGGACCTGCCCTAGGCTGCATGTCTGGGTTGGGTCTGTTGTTATTGTTGTAAAGTTCCCAGTGACTCCCATAACTCACAAAGACAGCCCCCCCATCCACACGCACACGCACGCACACACACACGCACACACACACACACACACACACACAAACACTAGGTTTTAATTTAGCCCTCTTATGTTTACCCTGCTCTGTTTTTCTATGGTTTTGTGTTGCTTTTCTAGTGGTTTCCCATAGATACAGCTGAACAACACTGTCTCCACTTTGTCTGTTGTTTCCCCAACACAAAACATATATAACATACATATATAATCTGGCTACATTTTGTTATCCACAGTTATTTATAGTAGCCTATTTCAGTGGCCGTATCCACGTGCTTTAATGAAGCATGGTTTGTATGTCATGTTACCGGTGACTAACATATATATAGTACAGTAGTATGTGTCCAATGTGTAGCCCAGCACTACACATCTGTCACTTCTTAACATGTCATCTGTCAATGATGTGCACAATGTAACATGGACCAGAGTACAGTTAACAGTGACGAACCACTCAAATTGAAGTTAATTAACAATAGGCCTCGCCGCTGCAATTTTAAAAACTACCAGTAAATTAGCTATTGCTGATAAGTATTGACCATGAAATCTTTACCGGCCAGATGCTGCTGATAAGATTGTAACTACTCACAGGTTAACTTGGTGTGTGTGTGTGTGTGTGTGCGCGGGCGCACAGTAACACACCAGGCAAGCATGTCAAGCTTTTGTGCTAATGTTTTGTGCTACATGCACATTATATGATAATACCCCCCACACGTGTTGAAATGCCTGGATAACACACACACACACTCTAATATTGTTCTTATTTACCGGAGAGGAAGTCGTCACTCCTCCTCTTTTACTTCACTGTGCATGTGTGTATGTGTGTGCGAGTGTGCACACAAGTGTGTGTGGAGGAAATGAGTCTTGTGTGGGTTTCCTGTCTGCTAAGGGACTGATAAGGTGTTTAGGGAGGTAAGATTTGCTGTTGCCTCTTTTTGCTGTCTTCACTCTCCGTTTTCCTCTTTCTGACAGTGTCATATGCAATGATGTCAATGCTCTAACTTTTCATGTTAAATATTGAAATAATTGATGTTGTATATTGTTTTCTTGTTGGCCCAAAAGAGAACTTGAGCATAATGTTGCCATCTCAGTCAGCTTGCCTAACTCTTTATGCACTCTGTAGGTTATTTTCTATTGAAATGTACGTTGTAGCACATTGAGTGACACACCAAAACAGTAAAGTTGTGGACAGCTGAATATTGAGCTTAAACTAACTGAAATGCTTTGTGAAGCCCAGGGGAGCTGCAGGTTTACATCATAATTCTCTATGTTCATCATTATGAGTGACCCCTTTCACTTTGTCATTTGATACAATATATTGACCACAGCTGCTTTCAGGAATCCTTGTTTCGAGCAAATGTGGAGCTGGTTCCAGTCCCAGTCTGTTTCTCAATGCCTGATGCGACACTTAAATTGAGATAATTTTTGGCTAATGTGACCCGAAACTACTAACCAGGGCTATTATTGCCTCTTCAAACTGATGGCAGGGAGGGGGGAAGTTTGGTATATTGCATCATCATCTTTGTGATCTTGAATTCTTCAAAAGACGAATCTTCCAACCTTATAAAATTGGGGGACAAAAGGTGGACAGATTACTTCTGTATGTCTGTTATTGCAATCAGTTTTGATGTCTGTCTACCTGGTGTGTGGTTTCCCCAGTTATCAGCCATATGTTCAGTGTTAATGTGGACAGAGTGTGTGTTCCTCTTTACCTGCTGTAACAGTGCTACTTAGGTAACTGAACAACTTCTGCAAATGATGATTGAATAAGGCTGTATCACACAGAGGGGGCTCCCACAGTGCTGCAAGTTCAGATTGGCCAACCTCCAGTAGCACAAACCAGTTAGCCTTAGATGATACTAAATCTGGTTTATCAGCCTCTCTCTCTCTCTCTCTCTCTCTCTCTCTCTCTCTCTCTCTCTCTCTCTCTCTCTCTCTCTCTCTACCTCTCTCTCTCTAAATAAATAAATAAATAAATAAATAATACAAATCCTAAAAATGCAATATTGGTAATTCTGTGAAGCAGGCTGCTTTGTGTTGCGTGGTGTTGTGTTACATGCAGGTAGTCAAAGTGGTAAAATGAAAATTAATGTGATTCTAATGCACAATTAAAGACAAGAAACTTGATCCTTCTCTCTGTAATTTCCTCCTATTGGCAAAATCCACACAAGTCCAAGAAACATATCCTCTGTATTCCTGTGTTAAACTGGAGCTTTATTGTTAATTAACAGTCAAGCTAATATTTTTAGATTTTCATTGGGTGTAATTTTTCTTGAGCTGTTAACACAGAAGATGACTATCTTCTCCTCTACATCAGTTACCCTTACAGTGTTATGTTTCAATACAAAAGTTTAGTTTTTTATTAAAGTGATGTTGCTATTTTTCCTGGTTTCAGTCATTGTGTGATTTGATGTTCTCTGTTTACATGAGTCGGCATACTCGTTTTTCTGTGACATGCGTCCTCTATTAGTAACTGCGACAAGCTGTTACGTTGATGTATTTGACAGAAGAGAAACATGACATCAAGTGCAGCGTTTCAGCACGGCGGCGCTGAATGTTTGTTGCAAGGTTAATCCACAGGACAGTAAAAGCTACTCGCGCTTGTAAAAACAAAACAGCAGTTATCCCGGAGAACCTTGGTACCAAGGCTGTCGACCCAACTTCTAATAAAAAAGTTGTTTGCCTCCATACTTTTGTATGCACAGTACAGTAAGAACTTTCCTCCATCTCGTCCATTGTGGTTTTACTTCCAGCCCTCCATCTGAATTTACCATCACATGACCGCAGCAACCTATAAGTACAACATTAACATCACCTCACATAGCATTAAAGAACTGCAGAATTATTATGCCGCTCAAACTCACCTATTAGCACCTCAACTTCTGTATCCGAAAAATAAATAGTTTTTGTTTGCCATGATTCAATGTAACGCACCACTGATCAGCTACCATTGATATACTTCAAGATTCATTGACCAGTTATGGTTTGTTTATGGTTTATGCCATGTAGAGGGCGAGATAAGAGGCTGATCCACATTTCCATGCGGCTTTATGTGCACTTGCATTTCTAGTGTGGATCCTACGCACTGCTGTAGAAATGAGTTTGATTTTGGTTTGCAGCATTGCCCAGAGTGGTCTGATACGCTGTATACGCATGGGTTAGTAGGACTTTACCAGGGATCAGTTGTGACTCGCTAAAAGTAACAGAAATGAGTAAAAAAAAACAAAACAAAAAACAACTTCTAGTCTTTTATACTGTGCATTTTGCTTCATTTTCCAAAATGAGCTGTTGTTCACGCTGTGTGTGCACAGTTACTTAGAAGAGCTTTAACTGCTCTTCCTTGTCAGGCTAATACCTTTTCAATTGAAGGTTTTGTTTGGTCTGATAATGCCGCTCAGATTCACACTGTGCCACTGGTAGCTGTGTTAGAAAGCAACCTGCATTGCCTCTTCAGAAGCCGGGAGAAATACTGTTGCGTTCTATTCATGGTGTATTAAAAGTGTATTTAATCTACGCTGAACAAATGTAGGTTACACACTGTATAAACATCTAAGTCAGATCATCAGTGGATTGATTCTGACACATTAACAGAACATTGCACTGAGCATGGCCTTCTTTTGATGGAAATTAGCATTCTTCTTTTCTTTAAGATGCATTTATTTTTATTTGATTTATAGCAAAGCCAATGGGGATTTTATTCGATGGAATGTTGTTGGTGAAACTGATCTTGGCTTTCACTCATTAGGCTACCAGTTGTTATTAAGTCAGAAAACAACATTTGTTGAGTACCACAGGGAGAGAGCAAATATGGTTGGATAAAACAGTTGTGTTGGGCTTCATTTGCTATGCACAGGTCCCCCCCCCATTTATTCTGTAGGCTTACTCTACTTCATTCAACAACAGGCTGCTTCCATGCTATTTCCACAATAATTCTTATGTAAAGATCATCTCTGTAGACGCTTTAGGAATAATCATATTGTACTGGATGCCTGTGCTGTTGGAGAAGGCAAATCATCTGCAGCATCCTTCCTATCAAAGCAAGTGGTTTGGTTGGCTACATATTCACATCAAGATAGCAACAGGTCCAGGCTGCAATAGAAGGCTAGGTAGTTAGCAAGTATGCTGTTTTAAAGTTATTTCATCAATACATTCATGAAGAAAAAAAACAGCAAATTAATTGTTAAAGATAATCAACAGGCATTCCCCAGAAAAAAGCATGTTGCACATTGGCTGTTTTTTATTATTCCAAAAAGAGACTTGATTCAGACTCTTGACCAAAGACTTCAAACTTGTCTTGGACTTGCATATAAGCGACAGTCTCTTGCCCGCACACAGCAAACAATATACTTTTACTTACATGGTTTGTCAAATGGTAATTTCTGCTTGAGCAATTCTTTACTTAACTAAAGACTTTCACTACGCTACCCACCTGCTCTTTGCTAATTTGGCGGATCAAATGCTTGTTTACCTCCCACACACACACACACACACACACACACACAAAGTTGTGGCCTATTAGTCAAACCTGACAGTCAGTGTCTGTCTGCTTACACTGTCCTATGAGTGGTGCTAATAAAGCTGATAGTACTATGTTTCTCGAATTATTTGTCTTACTGTTGTGTTAGTAAAGTGCTTAGGAGGGCCGTCTTCAGGCTTCCCTGCACTAATACAACAGCTGTATGTTCACTGGAACCTCTCTTTTAACTAATGTGACTCTATTACTGAAGCGGAATGCCAGTATTACACAACAGCAGAGGAAATTATGAAGCAACGCGGTTACATGACTTCTTGGAACACATGTATGAAACATTAGCCATGTTTAACAAAACATGCACAAGACCATAGCTGCTCTTGTTTGATCGTAATTAAAAGCTTTGAGTTGAAGTATTTGTTTGTTGGGATGCAAGGTTTTATCTTGTCATTTCCAAACAACAAAAAAAAAATCATGCTTCATGCAGCAATATCTTCTTTCTCCCTGTTTGGCCTAAAACTCTGTTGTTTAATCAATCATTGGCAGCCTGTATCTGGTGTTGGTGTTATTATTCATCAGCGTAGCTCCATTCTGGCCTCCTCCAACTCTGACATGGACTCAGCTCTCCTCTGACGCCCCAGAGGGTGGGCGGACAGGCGGGCGGGTGGGCGGGCAGGCAGGCAGGCAGACAGGCAGCCAGGCAGGCGGGCAGACAGGCAGGCAGACAGGTTGCATCTCTGATCCAGATATTACATCATCCCTGTCTCCCGGGGAGCACAGTGTACTGTGTGAAGTCATTAAAGACACTCACTGCAGACTCCCATCAAAGACACAAAGTGAATTCAGTGACCAGACTGCACCCAAGGGCAGAAAGAGAGAGTGTGTGAAAGTGAACAAAGGGAATGAGAGAGTGTCAGCCATGCTGCATCATACCTTCATAGGGAATGAATGGAAGGATGTAGAGTATAACAAAAGCATGCTAATGTCTGAGTACAGATGTTCATCAGCCTTTCTTTCATGAGACATTCTTGTTGTCAGTTGTTGTAAATACATACATGGTTTATTTCCTCCATTTTTTGGAACTGACTTGGCCAAACTGTGGGGGTGAGGAAGCACATCTCGGCAGGTTCACATGACCAGAAAAATACTTTTGCATTAAAACGAACTTCTGCATTTCTTTATAATCCTCAGAGTGAAAAGACTTGTTGTCCAGACCAGTCACATATGCCAGTATGCAACCATCAGTCTCTAACATCATGGTATCCATCACAGCTGACTGGTTTACCTCTAAATCAAGAGCTGGAATGCTTTGTCAATTAATGGATTTGTTGATCGATATAATGTATCAGCTATTTTGATAATTGAGATTCAGTGCATGGCTCTACCTGGTGTAACTGTAAATGTGATGTCTTTGTGTTCTTGGTTGTTTTGTTGCAAGTTGAAGATGTCAGCCTGGGACGCTTTTGTCCATTTTATGACAGAGACTGTTCCATCCTTACAGTTAACTGTGAGACCCTGTCTTTTGGGGAAAAAATGTTGACTTTTATTTTGGGCTAGTATTTTGGACTTAAGAATAATTCAATTCAGTTTTATTTATCTAGCGCCAAATCACAACCGAAGTTGTCTCAAGACACTTTACATTTAGAGCAGGTACAGACCAGACTCTTTATCTACAGTGACCCGACCCCCTACAGTCAGTGATTTATAGGCATACGAAGTACATATGGCATGGTATATGCCTGTGTCATATATTTATGTATGTGATGTATTAACATATTAATAGCAGATAGTATATGAACATAGCGCAGCACTAATGATCTAATAATAATAGTAGCATAGCTAGTTACAATAAAAGTTGCTGTGGATGTCCAGCAGGTGTAATCAATAGTCCAGGTTCTGTATCTTAAATACACATGTGCATTTTCTTCAGCTTTCAATCACAGTGGTGACCACTTTGTACTGCACACACACATTTGTATTCTGTTGTGAAGAGGGTTTGATTGTGTGCAACTCAACAACATTTGTTCCAGGCTGAATTTCCACAATTGTCATTGTTGACTGTCAGTTGAGATATTACAGACAGGAAAGATGTTGGCTGGAACTGGTCGAGGCAGATGGCCGCCCACCCAGAGCATGGTTCAGCCTGACATTTCTGCCTGTTAAAAGGAAGTTTTTCCTCCCCACTGTCACCAAGTGCTTGCTCTTGGGGCAATTGTTGGGCCTGTGTAGATTAACAATATCATCCTGACTTGCTCTATACAGAGACAACTTCTGTTGTCATTTTATTTATATAAATAGAATTGAAATTGAAGGCAGGAAATTGTAGAACAATGGAATTTTGCGCAATTTATGATGCACACGTTTAGTGTTTGCTCATTGAACAATGCAAACTATAAGCTCAAATGATAAGTGGATTCATCAATTAGTTATTAAGAGTTGAGTCAGCACCTATTTTGATAATTGCTTAATCATTTGAAAAACCTTGTTATAAACAAAGTGATTAATACAATATTAGAGAAAATAATATTGTAATGTAACAATATTAATAATAATATATTTCTTAGTAAGCTTGAGAAGGCAAAATTCCCATGCCATGTTCTTTTTAGTGTGTGTGTACAGCCTGGGACAGGAGGGCTCTGCAGCGGATGGTATAATCTGCCCAGAACATCATTGATGCCCATGTAATGAACATCAGCGAGAGGTGAGGTGCCTGTGCAGAGCCCAAAGGACATTACCCACCCCAGTCACAGCCTGTTCACCCTGCTGCCGCCTGGCATGCAACACAGAAGTATCTGCTGCCCTCCCACCAAACTACAGAGCAGCATCTTTCCCCAGACTCATTTTACAACCCAGTGTTGTAGTTCAGGCTGTATCAGGTCATTGCCAGGAAAGGTTACAAATCAGTGAGCAGGAATACTTGGATAAATGTTGTGTTCTCAGGATTTTTGTATTTGTGTGATTTGCTATCTGCGTACTTGACTGGATTAACAAAAACAGAACATCTGGTTATTTTATTGTTATCATTAGAAAATTTTAGAAAGATCTATGATATCACTACAGTCTTGTTGTTACAGTATAAAATATTCCATAAAATATCATTGAAGTTTTAATCCATGTAGCCTACCCCTACATACATGTATTGCCCATTGGAAACTGAATAGAAAGGGGAGATCATCCCAGCTGTAAATGGAGGCGGGCTGCTGAACCAACTGATAGGCCACGTGATCGTGTGTCTGTCTGCATCCTCTGTAGTCAAGGCAAGTGGTGCAGAGCCAGCATTCATACACACACACACACACTCAAACACACTTTCATGCTGTGTTCTGGCTGCATGCCTGTGTGTTGCTACACACCAACATTATCTGGCAGAGCTCTCCTCTGTCCTAATTTCAGAGGGAGACAGACATACAGACAGACATACAGACAGACAGACAGACAGACAGACAGACAGGGAGGGAGGGCAGAGAGAGAAGCTGTAATTTCACAGATCTTGTTTATGTTGATAACTGAATGCTGTATCTTGTGTGTGTGTGTGCGCGCCTGTTTGAGTGTATGTGTATTGTGTTCTTTAGGAATAAATTCCTGAGGAGCCTTTATCTGTAGCTGCTGTCAGCATGGATGATTTGATGCAAATATTCCTGAAGAGATGCTATAAATACCTTCTCAAAACAAACCTCCCAGTCAGTGTGATTTGTGATTCACAGGCTTGTCATTTGTCTCTGTTCAGTACTTTCCACTGATTTTCCCACAGAGAATCATTGTAAAATGACCACTGAGATTAGTGAGTCATGTCAATTGGGTGACTTTCTATCTAGTTATTTGCTTCTGATGTGTTGCACATTGATCAGATAGCAGGCATTATTCAGTTTTGCAGTTATATTGATGGTAAGATGGCAATAGTAGATACGAAGGATGTCAGAGTCGGTTAATTTCATGTTCAGTAGCCTGACAGTAACTAACCGATTCATTTTGAGCTGCAGATCAGGCTGGATTGCAGCTCCTTCTTAGTTTTGTCAAATGGGTAGAATTCCAGTCAAATATCTCTTTTTATTGACCTTAATTTCTTATGCTTTTGTGTCCAAGTGACTAATAGGGACAGCAGTTATTGAAATTGCTCCAGTATTGAGCGAGAACGCTACAGCCGTTGATCAGCCGCAGAACAGACTGCGATGTAATGCCTTCCTGGACAACAAACGTGTTTAGAATGGTCACTCCCCAGCAGTTGTACCTCAGATGTTAGCGAGTAATGGGGTTCTAAATCTTGAGTTTGTGTTTGCAGGACATGCTCATGCTGCAGGATATTATAGCAAGGTCTTGGTATGCAGATATGTGTCAGTCTTAGTTATCCTTTTTTCTGGCATCTGGTCTTCACTCCTCACAAACCATTTCAGAGTTTGTGTTTTCAGCTTTATGTTCTTTACCCTGCGTGAATGGCATCAGAAAGCTACACAGTGACCATAGCTTTGCTTTAAACCGCTTATCCAATGTATTGTGTTTATTGAATAGAAATATGTACATGTATATGTAGAAATATGCTACAACTTCAATCCAGTTATTTTGTTGTCCACAACAAGTATTTGATTTGCACGGACTGGGAGATCTGTACGGATTTATTTCAATAAGGTTTCTAATACAATGTTGTTTTTGTTTGAGTACTGTTCAAAATGTGTTTTTATTGAAAAAGGCATTTTGTTCAAAGACTGTTTCACCTCATCGTTGACAGCCAAAAGTTAGGAATGGTTCAAAGGAAATGGCCAACTTATAGTGACCGTCTTGAGAGCCCTCTGGAAATGTGTAGGACTAGCACTACTTCTTTTGTCCTCAAAATGTGTCAAACTGCATGATTAGAACAGTCCTGAACAGTCTTTTGTCATGATGTCATGATGTTGAAAGAGTGAGCACAAGTAAATCCAAATCTGACAGACTTGAAGTGAAAAGTCTATGCTGGTGTGCATGAAGTGTTGTCAGTTTTTCTCACATCACATGTGCTGGTGAGGCTGGAATCCTGATTGGTCCATCTGGTGAAAGTGACAAAGAGCAGTAGGGAGGGTGAGGACACGGTGAAAGACTGAGAAATGAAAACTATATGGAGTGATGTCAGACTCAGAGAAATACATGTCAGAATGAAAATGGTAGTTGTTTCCCACCTCTGATGTGATGGATTTGCTGCAGTTTGAGTTTGAAAATGGCGATAGCCTAAAAGCTGTTTTCCACCACAACAAGAACAAACAGTCCACTGGGACACGCCAAGCACACATTTAGTTGTAAATGGAATGAAAAGACACGTAAAGGATGCTGTGGCTGGTGCTTTAGGCATATCTTCAGAGGTCAGGGGTGTGCTGTGCACTTGTACTTGGTTCTATTTAGTTACACTGCTGATAATGTTCTGATATTTAATTGCAGCCGTCTGACTCTATTAGAATTCCTGTGGGGCTCAACTCTGACCAGCATGTAGTTGTTTATAGTACAAGCATCATAGAGAAGTAGGAATCCTGTGTGTGCGTGCGTGCGTGTGTGTGTGTGAGAAGAGCAACACCACCATCATACTCATCGTTCTCATTCTACTTCCATGATGATGTATTGGTAATATACCTACTTGAAAGGATTGCAGTGACTAGCTATTACATTGCTCTATGATCACAGCACCATGGCAGATCCCTCTGAAATCAGTTACACTGGTGAAAACAGGCAGACTTTGTAGAATTTGCCTGAGCCAGTCAATCTGTCTGTCCATCTGTCTGCAGGTCTTGAATTGTAGCATTGTCAGTGTTTTCATGTTCCACAGTGGGCAGTGTGTGCACCACCAATTACATTTGTAAACCAGGGACATCTCAGATCTCAGAAGTGCCTCATCCCCATTGCTGCTTTTTTTTCAGTTTATGAACTTTGACATGCTTCAAACAAAGGTTGCACAGGTAACCTCTTCCTGTCGCCCATTTCTTAGAGCTCATCTGACCTGTGTGTGGTTTCTAGAAGAAACCCGTATTTTGAAATGAATTGCCATTTGGTTGTTTGGCCCTATTTGAATATTACATGATCTCCATCACACAGAACATTAGTGGACAAAAGGGAACAAAGAAAACTGAGATAAATTTGATCGAGGAGGGGTAAAGAGAAAGTCAGTAATATGCAGTGCCTATCATAAGTATTCACCCCCTTTGATGTTTTACCCTTTTATTGCTTTCATAAATCAATCATGGTCAATAAAATTTGGCTCTCTTAACACAAAAATTTATTGGAAAAAACTCTTTAATGTCAAAGTGAAAACAGATTTCTATAAAGTAATGTTAATGAAATAAAAATATATAAATAAAATAATTGTTTGCATAATTATTCACCCCCTTTTTTATTTAATGGTCTAATTCAATAGAGGTCTATCAAATTGTTGCCAATAATCTCACAATTAGTGAAATGAAGATCACCTGAGTGGTGTGGGTGTGTTTCAAGTGATTGAGTTGTAAAACACCTGTGTCTGAAGGGTCCAGAGAGTGGTTGATCAGTATTCCTGGCTAACATTACACCATGAAGACAGAACACTCTAAGCAACTCAAGGAAAGGGTTATTGAGAAGTACAATTCAGGGGATGGTTACAAAAAAATTTCCAAGGCACTGAACATCCCCCGGAGTTCAGTGAAGTCAATTATCAAGAAATGGAAGGAATATGGCACTTGTGTGAATCTGCCTAGATCAGGCCGCCCTCGTAAACTGAGTGACCGTGCAAGTAGGAGACTAGTGAGAGAAGCCACCAAGACCCCTACAACCTACTCTGAAGGAGTTACAAGCTTCAGCTGCTGAGATGGGCGAGACTGTGCATGTAGCAACCGCTGCCCGGGTTCTTCACCGGTCAAAGCTTTATGGGAGAGTGGCAATGAGAAAGCCACTGTTGAAGAAAAGTCATATTAGATCTCGACTAGAGTTTGCCAAAAAGCACGTGCAGGACTCCATGGTCAAGTGGAAGAAGATTCTTTGGTCTGATGAGACCAAAATTGAGCTTTTTGGCCATCAGACAAGACGTCATATTTGGCGGAAACCGAACACTGCACATCACCAAAAACACACCATCCCCACTGTGAAGCATGGTGGTGGCAGCATCATGCTGTGGGGATGTTTCTCAGCAACTGGACCTGGAAGGCTTGTAAAGATAGAGGGCAGAATGAATGCTGCAAAATACACTGAAATCCTAGGGGACAATCTTTTTCAGTCTGCAAGAGAACTACGACTTGGGAGAAGATTTATTTTCCAGCAAGACAATGATCCAAAACATACTGCAAAAGCTACACAGGAATGGTTAAAAAAGAACCAGGTAAATGTTCTGGAGTGGCCGAGTCAAAGCCCAGACCTCAATCCTATAGAGAATTTGTGGCTGGACTTGAAAAGGGCTGTTCATGCCCGATACCCACGCAACCTGACAGAGCTTGAGCAGTTTTGCAAAGAAGAATGGAGCAAAATTGCAGTGAGCAGATGTGCAAGATTGATTGAAACCTATCCACACAGACTCACTGCTGTGATTGCAGCCAAAGGTGCATCTACTAAATACTGACTTAAGGGGGGTGAATAATTATTCTTTTATTAACATTACTTTATAGAAATCTATTTTCACTTTGACGTTAAAGAGTTTTTTCCAATAAATTTTTGTGTTGAAAAAGCTAAATTTTATTGACCATGATTGATTTATGAAAGCAATAAAAGGGTAAAACATCAAAGGGGGTGAATACTTATGATAGGCACTGTAGAAGAAAGTAGACTGAGAATGAAGTGTGTAATATTTGACTTCTCTTTCCTGGCTATAGACTGTTCTGGTACGTTACCTAGCAACAGTGGTCCAATTCGTAAAATGAAATACAGCACACACACACACACACACACACACACACACGCACACTGTATCTTATGATCTGGTCACTACACTGCCTCTGTTTATGATGACAGGAGAACAAAGGGGAGGGGGAGGAACAGACAGAGAGACAGAAAGACCTCACAGACTGCTTCCTCCTTTAAAAGCCTTCTCTCTAACCTCTGTCCATCTTTGTAATTAACCTATAACACAAGTTGCTGAACACTGTGTTGCTTTGTATATGTGTTCAGCTGTGGAGTACATCTACCTCTACAGACCCGCTGGAATGGTCTGGGGCTTATGGCTCGCTCATTGGCTTGTTAGGGAGCCAGAGAGTGTACCAGGCAAAAATGTGAGATGTAGTTTCGGTGGAAATTGGGTCAGTAAAAATGCCAACCCCCCTGTCTTCTTCTGTCTCTCCCTCTGAGCAGATGGAGCTGGTCTAGTGTAATCTCCTGCCTCCTGTGGATCTGTGTGTGCATGTGTAAAAATAGCTCGCCTTTATGGCAGTGAGGGCTGCAGAAAAAGCATTTGTGTCCCTTTACAGAACAACTTCAGGCCTCTTACTCTCACAGATAGATAGTAGCAGTAGACCAGCTGAGCTGTCCTCCGTTCTAGTCATTTTACTTCAGACTAAGATTGCAGAGATGGAGACTGAGATGTAGACTGCAGTGTACTTGCATACTCTTACATACCTACCACTGCATACATGTATTCTACACATGTAGACATGGTTGCGATTTTGTTGTTTGTCTTGATTTGTGAGTGACACAGGATTTAATAGTGTGTGTGTGTGAGAGAGAGAATGACTGTCGCTTAAATCCTGCATCAATGTGGCAGATGGACTGCAGGATATTGCTGCACAACTCTGTGTGTGTCTGTGTCTGTGTGTCTGTGTGTTTGTCAGTGTATGTGTGTGTGTGTGTGTGTGTGTGTGTGCACTCTTACAGTATCAGTGTAAATCTGCTGAACGACGAACAGATTAATCAAAGCTGGTTTGTGGTCAGATGATGAGTTTGAAGGTGATGGTTCAGGCTGTGTGTGCATGTGCATGCGTGCGTGCGTGCGTGCGTGCGTGCGTGCGTGCGTGCGTGCGAGTGTGTAGTGTCAGGGTTCATCAGTCGGACAGCCAGTTCTATTTAAAGCCAAGCTTTCTGCAGTCATCTAAACACTTCTTTTTTCTGTTTGTTCAGTACTATTTGGTATCAAATCTTGTGTGTTGATGCAAATTTTCCATCTCACTGGGACAGTGTTAATTTTGGCAAAGAAAAAGAGTCCTAAGAGTAATGCTCCCATTTTATTCAAAATTTTCACTATTGTCTTTTTGTTGTCAAGTGGTAAGCCATTTTTTCCATGGAGCATCGTCATAGTTGACAGTGTTTATGACTTTTCATATAGAGCAGGTAAAGAGCATACTGTTAATCTACAGAGACCCAACAATTCCCCCATGAGCAAGCACTTGACAACAATAAAAAAGTTGTGCAATGAAGTGGAATGACACAAGACTGCTGCCTCAGCCAGTAGCTAAGTTTAGAAGAATGTACCAAATTTTATCTCTGTGGAGCTCGACTAAACCACCACCAGCCATACCTTAATACACGAACCCACAGATTTTGTGATTGCAATATTGATGTGACCCTACTCAAGCATGACTGACTGCAGCATCAAATGTGCACAGTAGGTATGTCCATTAAAGAGAACTCAATCCT
Organism: Chelmon rostratus; assembly: GCF_017976325.1. Lineage (NCBI taxonomy): Eukaryota > Metazoa > Chordata > Actinopteri > Chaetodontiformes > Chaetodontidae > Chelmon > Chelmon rostratus. The sequence goes on from NC_055678.1 coordinate 21,458,615, forward strand.
TCCTATAGGTCGCTTGCATATGACGTCACATCACTCTTTTGTTGTGGTGCGAACTGCAGATGGAGGGCAGGAAGTGATTTTCTGCACAGGAACTAGTATAACACACACTCGCGTCGTTTACGGTTGCTCAAGTCAGTCAAAGTGAGAAACCACAAGGAGCTTTTATCCAGTAGCAAAAGTTGGTGTTCAGATGGGTGACCAATCTCCTCCATTGTGGTCTTCACTTCCTGCCCGTCCTCTGGATTTAACATCACGTGACTGCTAACAACCTATTAGCTTCATAGGTTGGATACAGCAATACACTGATGGTAACCTATCTGATGAATAATAATTAGACTGTTCAAATAATCTGACAGACAAGAACAACAACCATAGTGACAGCACCTACCAACTGAGACTGCATTGTCAGTGTTGTACCACAATTTAAAACACACACAGAGACACATTAATCCATCACACTGTGATAAACCAGCACTCACAGAGTCCAGTGATATCTCTTGTCTGAAAAGGTATTTTAGTGGGTTTGAAGTAATCACTTGTCCTTATATGAATGATGCAACCTTCCTGGATATCACTGTGAGAGCATCATCACAGTTCTGTCTGTGGCTGAAAGTTCCTCAGAAGAAAACCTGAACCGCAACTCAGATATATCTGTTTTTGATGAAAGCTCATAGTAAAGATGACGTAGACAATGACACAGGGCAAATTACAGTAGTTGTTTCTTGAATCATAAAGCATACCTGGGTCAGTATGGGTTTTTTTCAGAATCTGTCAGAGGAAGTGTGCTGAAGGTGTTACTGAGGCTTAGAATACTCTGACCTCGGGAGGATATGCCAGGTACTTTCTACACCGCCTTTCAGCTCGACCACTCCACTGTGACATCACTGTTTTGACATTCTGTCATCCTGCAGTGTTTTACAACACTGTATCTCTGTATGTTCTACAAATACTAAGAGCTACTGGTGGCTCTCAGCAAAATGAGAGGATCTGATCTGTTGAAGGCAGCTCAAAAAGGTCCTATCTTTAAATATTGTTTCCTAATCGCTGTCATTATCAAACTATATCAACACAATTGTTTAAACCTACTAGATATTTACAATGAATCGGTTTCACACAGTGAGCTTTAGCCATCCTCTATGCATGTTAACACCAGATGGAAATGAGCTCTGAGAGTTGAAACCATGGTTTGTTATATTTATCTCTGTCTAAGCAGTTTTTGCCCAGCCAGTTGTATGAAGATTGCTATAAGTAGTTTAGAGTCAGTTGTTAAATACTTAATTCGTTTCCTTTATTGCTTTGTTGTCTTAACACAGAAATATTTGTGTAAGTGTGAGGAGTATGTGTGTAAGGAAATGACAGAGGGGACAGGAGTGGAAGTGACACATGTAGATATGACATGTAGATATGTTGAGAGAGCTGAAAGGCAGGGAGAGGAAGTGAAGAGAGTGCGAGGAGTAAGAGAGAGCGAGCCAGCGTCAGAGAGGGAGAGAGAGAGAGAGGAGAGAGAGAGAGAGAGAGAGAGAGAGAGAGAGAGAGAGAGAGAGAGAGAGAGAGAGAGAGAGAGAGAGAGAGAGAGAGAGAGAGAGAGAATGTGCTGGCCGGCCCTGCCTCCGTCCCTCCCTCTCTCCTTTCTCTTCCTCCTTGCGTCAGCAGCAGTTAAAATGTCGGCTGTGTAGCTCGTCCTCTGCTCTGCTTTCTCTCCCTCTTGGCCATCTGTCTTTTCTTACCACAAGGAGAAACCACACTCTCGCGCTGCCTTTTTTTTTTTTTTTTTTTTACTCTCGTCATCTTTCCTTTCTTCCTGCCTCTCCCCTGTTCCCTGGATCAAAGCTAGTTTTGTTAAGTGCTTTTCTTCAGAGCCATTGCTCCTTGATGTTGCTTGGAGACAGAGGAGAGAGGTAATGTTACAGTTTTATATCCTCTGCTGTTGCTCAAATCGCTGCTGTTTTTCACCTGAAGCCAGAGTTGAGTTTGATTCGATCCACGAGACTGAATGGAACGGACTGAAGTAACAAACTGACTGGGAGATGTGAACGTTTCCCAGAATAGAATATATGTTCACTCTAATCTTGATGTCAGTGTGTGTGAGTGTGTGTGTATACGCGTGAATGCGTGTGTGTAGCTTGTAGCAGTCTCTGAAGGTGATGATGATCTTTCTGTTCAGGTGGTAAATCATTTCACGTGTTTGCAAAGCGTCTGCTTCATAATCATACAGGATATTGCTCACTCCTAAACATGCCTCACAGTGATGACTATTTCGGTTTCTCTGATAGATATCTGTTTGCTTGTCCGTCAGCTTTAAGAAGTCACAGACAAATCTGTCATGTGACTTGTGCACCTACATAGCTGATGTATTTTGTGTAGCCCCAGATGTACAATTTAGTTCTCCTCTCATGCTTAATACAGACTTTTAAAGGGTAGTCTGCTATTTGTATATTATCTCCTGGAGCTCTGTAGGAGCTTTGTTAAATGTGACACAACAAACCAGATGATGTCATCAGGGATATCGTGATTTGGGCTTAACACTTCAAAATTTTAATGTAATGTCTGGCTACCAACTGTGTGCATCTCATGCACTTTGTCTGGTGGTATGTTGATATGCATATGCATATATTCAGGGCATAGACAAAATTAAAGAAACAGAAATAAAAGCAATAGGAAAACAGACAAATTACATAACTACAGCTGTGGGTTAGAGGATGTTTCATCTCAGTTACCAGTGTTTGTTGAGCTGAAGTTTTCCAACATTCATGAGTCTCTTTTTTTGTCGCTTAATTTACAAGCTAACTAATTCTGCTATTTGGTATTCAACATAGCATTTTTCATTGGGATAAAGTTCAAAATGTCAGTCTTTTCTGTTATCTGTCTGCGCCTATGTAGGACTGTGTCATATAGGTTGTCACCCATTGCTGTTACTGTTGAGATACCAGCTGCAGTAGCTGTCTGGAAGAGACCTCCAGATGCTGGTTGGTTCCCTGTAGTGTAGACTAACTAAAGGGTGGTGGAGTGGCACGGAGGAAAAGCACCCGTCCTCCTGTTTGGTGGAGGGCCTAGCAGAGGGAAAAACGTTAGTTGTATTCATCCTGCTGTGATGTGTCATTCATCCCTCATCACTGTACATCATACTGAGCTGCTGTTGTCTGACACTAAAGGCTGCCATGAAATAAAATGTCATCCTTAGACAAAGTGCCTTGGACAAAGGTTGGTTGTGTTTAATTGTTTAATGATTAATAATATGTTACTTGAGTTGCTTACAGTTCAATTAATAAATGTAGTTAGCATTAGCAACTGCCATTTCTAGAGCTTTTTGGAAGAATTGGAAAAGGTTCTGATGTTTTTATGCTGACCACTAGTTTTGGTTGAGAAATGTTAACCTTCTAAATGTTATCGACCTAAGCAGCCAATCAACTCACACCGTTCAGACAGTGTGCAAAGGACAATAGGTCAGGATTTCGAGTAGATGGTTTCGTGCGTGCATGCGTGCGTGCGTGCGTGTCATTGTGAGCATCTGTGTTTTGACAACTCTAATCATTGACCATTAAAGCATTAAGCTGATTAGAACACAACCTGTCTCTGTGTGTATGTGTGTGTGTCTTGGAAAGCAGCTAAGGAGGATGTGTATGTTGTACTGTGACCCACTTAGAGAACACTGCTCATCAGTCCAGCACTACTTCTAACCATTCTGTAAATCCTCGACCACATTGATCATTTTTTTGCTGGTTGTGGAAAAATCATGTAAAATGACCAAAATTGTCAAATGTGACAGTAAGTTCATGTCTGGAAATTAGTTTACCACATTGTCTGTATTCTGAGTCAAACTGTTCCTCTCTAACATCTTGCAACTGCAATCAGGGAACAAAATAAGGTCCAAAAAGTGTGTTTTGTTAGCTATGAATGCAAATAGAAATCCGGGGACTTGATCACTGACACACAGACAAAGAGAGAAAAAGCTCCCTGACCAGCTCTGCAGCTGCTCTCTTCTTCTGCCTACTATAGCTTCTCAACTCTGCTTTCACTCTTTCACCTGCATCACCATCCACCTGCACTTCCTTTGCTTCATTATAAAAGCTATGCAGTGCTTGTCATGCATGTTTTGTAGTAGGGGTGCACGATAACTAACAGGAAATTATGACGTCATTCCAATAAGTCCAATATCATGACGAATAGCCCTGATAACATATATATTTTTGTCAGCACAGCAGTGCCTCGCTCCCACTATGAGACGCGAATGGCCTGCAGTGAATGTAATGAGTCCAAACTGTTTTTGGTTTTGTTCATAGTATTGATGTCATGATCTTAGGTATATGTGTGTGTTATCGGTGTCGGCCTTTAGGAGCTGAAAGTTATCAGGTATCAGTATCAGTTTTAAAAAACAGTTGTCGTGCATCCCTTATTTTGGAGTAATGTCATTTCTCGTATACCCTTTTTCTTCACTGTTTTTTTTGTTTCCCTGCCCTGTGGATCTCTCCACCTTCAATCATGGCATTATGGTGGTGTTTTTCTTCACTAAAACGACTCCTAGCGTTGAAGAAAACACTGACCCTGCATCTGTGTGAGTTAAGCCAAATAGCAACCTGCTTTTGGGAGCTGACACCCCATACTGACCAATAAGCCACCCCCTGCTATTTTTCTCAAGGACTTTCTAACATTTTGCGCCCCTGGAAGAGGACCCAGTACACCCTCATGGTAGTTTGCAGCAGAGAAAATGCTTCCCATGTCTGTCTCTTAATTTGTCAAATATGTAAACAAAACAACCTTCTTCTCTGTTACGTTTCCAAGGTGTACATCCAGATTTATAAATACAGCTCTCTATCATCCTATCTGTCTCTGTCTCTCTCCCTCTCTCCTCTCTGACCTTCATCAGATAATATGCTGCTGGATAGCAAAGCTTTAGTGTGGGTATGTGCATGTGTTGCGGGGTACCCTCTCTAGTTCACTTAGTGTTGCATGAGCTCCATCATCCCCTCTTCATCTCCTTTACATTCTGCTGCACTTTTCCTTTTCAATTATTCAACACACACACACACACACACACACACACACACACACACACTGCAGAGGATGTGTTGCGTGCTCATCTGCTTTCTCAGAATGGCATTTTCTCATGTCTGTCCTCTTCAGATGTTATCACTGTCTGAGAGCGTGTGTGTCTGTGTGTTGTATGTTTTGTCATTATGTCTTTATGGAGACATAAGTTTGCATTTGTTTGTATGTAGGTCCATGGGTTTAAATATGTATTGACAGTAAGTGAATGTGTCTCTCCTCTGCTCATCCACTGTCCTGCTGCTTGTCTGGAAATACGCACTGACAGAATGCTGTTTCCTGGCACACTGTGGCAGATGTGACCCAGTTGTGGTTGAGTGGTGTGTGTATCTGTGTGTGTGTGTGTGTGTGCACGCAACGTGTGGACAAGTCATTTTAGAGGGGATGGAAGAACTGTCATGTCCTCCCAGTTTGAGAGAGAGAGGAATCAGAGCAGGGATTCACAGATGGCGGCAGTGTTTTGAAGTTCTTGACTTTAGACATTAAAAATTTTAAATCTAGTAAGTTTCATGTTGTCATTACCCACTTACATGTTCCATGAATTTAGATGCGTCCAGAACAGGTCAAATAGTCTGTGTATCAACTGCCACACTAAACACAATTCGCCGTCATGCAAAATTAGTTAATTGTTGCTGTTAATCCTAATTTGTTTCCAAAAAATTGTATTTAATGACTAGGAATGAAAGCTATCACTACATCTGAGTTAAAGTATCTAGTGCACCATAAAGCCAGCCATGAAGTAGATCATTACTGAAAATCATCAGTGCTAACTTTTCCTTTGTTTTCCTTGTTGACAACAGACCTAGCAGAAGGAAGGCCTGTCTAGTTGAGTGTGAAAATTTATTTTGGCCCGTTGAATTGACAGAAACATTCTCACCTGAAGATCCATTAGTAGCTGTTGTTGAACTTTCAATTGTATCATGGACATTTGAACATCTACCATTCAATGACATGTGAGCAAACTCCATCTGTTGAGCAAGATCATATAACATGACTCACAAGACTGACTCATAAGATTTTCTCTCAACTGACGGTCCACTCACTCGCCTTTTCCAGAACTTTCAACTGTGTCTCAAAGACTTCACACAATTACAACCAAACTATTTTGAATATAAATTTCTGTCAAAATCCCTTTTGTCAAAGGCCTGTGTACGTTTTAATCTGAATCTGTTTGGACAGCAGAGATTGTTATCCACTGGAAGTGAAATATTTGTTAAATTATAGGCAAAAAGAAGTATAATCTTATTTAATCCTTAATCCTAAACCCCTTTTCCATCACTCAATCATAGACAACCATTCACTTCAATATTATCTGTACCTGTCACACACACACACACACACATATATATACATATATATGTATATATGTATATATATGTATATACATGTATATGTATATATATGTATATATGTATATACATATATATATATATATATATATATATACATACATGTATATGTATATATATGTATATATATATACATATATGTATATATATGTATATGTATATACATATATATACACACAGATATTTACAAAAGTACATATTTACAAACAAATTAAATACTTGTAAATAAACAAACAAATGGATAATCCGTGAGAGCACCCATTGATCGTCTAAGTCCTTCTTCCTCTCTTTACCTCGTGAAAACCAAGTTTTTGTACCGCTTTTTAAACTGGGTCATGTTTGAGCATTGCTTGAGCTCCACACTCAACCCGTTCCACAGCTTCACCACACATATCCAAATAGAAAAACTGATCCTAAACACATCTTAAAATCCACAATGATCTACCTCAAGAGGTACAGACTGAGAAGAAGCCTTTTGCAATGTTTGGAAATCAGGCCATCTTTTTCTCGTTCAGCTATTCACAGTAACAGAACTTTTGACCGAGGGTACCCAAAGGTTTTCAAGCCACTCTGTGTTGGCCATGTTTATATCTCCAAACGTGTGAGTAGAAAGAGTTGAGTCCTTCTCTTTTCCCAGTGTCTGTTGTGCATCCTTTCTACAGAGCCTATTGTGCCTTCAGTGGTTGTCATGGTAACAAGCCTACTTCATGTGTTCTGTATTAACATGCTGTAAACCTTGCCAAGGTTCTGCCGTGTATCTGAACTGCCTCTAGAGGAGAATCTCACCTCCTCTGATAGCTGATCACACACATTACATGCACGCTTACATTCAGTTTCATTTCCTTTAAAGAGTAAAAGGCTTTTCTGTGTGTTTGCGTGTAAGTAACCATTTTACATGTGATAGTTCCTCTTGGAAACATAAAACCATGTGGTTGACCATGGTGTTAAACAACATAATCCTGGTTTCAGAACCTGGATAAACCCTTAGAGGGCTTATCCAGTTACAGGTGGGATGATGAAATAGAACTCAGTGTTGGAAGATTTCTGAAATGCCAAACACTGCACATGGGCCTTTTCTTGCCAGACACTCCGTGTTTTTTTGTTGGAGCCCACTCTGATGCACCACTGCTGCTTCGAGTGGATGAAGTCAAGTGTTTTTTAACGTAGAATAAAGGTCTGTCTGAATTTTAGCTTTATCTGGATATACCTGGAAATACAGGCTGGAATACTTAGAAAAAGTTGGGAAATTGCTGTGGTATGTAAACATTTCATACAAGTTTGTAATCCACATTTGCTATCTGCATTCTAAACTTACGTTATGTAGTAATTAGTCAGTAAAACCATACTTTATATGAACAACGTAATGATGGTCACCATGCTAAAGTGAAAGTCCAACACTGGCAATGCAAAGCATAAATGTGGCTGATGCTCTTGTGTTCAGCTGTTGAAGACAAGCTCCTGTAATTCCAGTGGTAGAAGTCCATGAAGCCAAAAAAAAAACAAAACAAGTTCAGTTCAGCCTGTTGAGACAACTCACTCAGTGAAGAAATAACCTGCACCAACGTGGAGAATCAGAAACCAGGTAGAATCACGTGTGCAGGGAGATGATGAATGAAGGTACTTGTTCCATATAATCATTATGATCAAAACTGGGCTATTAATGTGCATTTAAACATACTCACTGTCATTGCAGTGTTCTAATCATGCTCCAGAGTGGGACCCTGGTTAAGACTCTGTCTACTGTCCAAGGAGCACAAAAGTGACATTTGCACTTTTAAATAAATACAAACCATTTCCAAAATATGTCCTGCCGTGTTGCCTGAGCTGCCGCCTGCACGCCTTCAGTGGAGGCTGGAAATGTGATATGTATAGACAGACAGAAATAGAGCTCCACACACACGCTATCATGTTTTGCTTGCATACACAATGTACTCCTGCCTGCTATTGGTGTGTGTGTGTGTGTGTGTGTGTGTGTGTGTGTGTGTGTGTGTGTGTGTGTGTGTGTGTGTGTGTGTGTGTGTGTGTGTGTGTGTGTGTGTGTGTGTTCGGGGGGTGGGTCACAGCGGTCATGTCTCTCATCTCTAATCTCTCATCTCTCTATCATGCTGACCTTGTTATGTAACCATAAATCACAGCAGCACCAACCCCTGCAAACACACATGAACATGCACATGACACACAAGCTCTCTGCTCTAGCTGTATTGTTTGTCATTGTTTTTAACCGATTGACTGATATTGGGCGCTAAAATGAAAATAAGAAGCACTGTGATGTGGTTTTCAAGACATCTTAAGACAACCTGTCCACACTGAGGAATATAGTAGCTGTAAATAGTGCGACTGCACTGCATTCACATCGGTACGTATAGATATGAAGAGGAAATGTGGAAGCCAGTCCAGCCTCGTTTCTGTGTCGTATGTGCAGTAACAGCTGAGCTCAGGCCGCAGGCTGACAGACATCACCAGAATGTGTATGTGCGTGTAGTATGTGTAAAAGCGGCAACATCAAAGTGCTGTGTACTGCCTTTGAACTGTCAGACTTCCTCTACTCATTAATTTATTCATCACTCTGGAGCTCTCCTTCTATCCCCAGCTCTGCCTCTTTCTCCTCCATCGTCCTCCGCCTCGTTTCATCATGTCTCCGCTTGTACGTTTCCTCCCTCTAATCTCATTTATACAGTCATCCATCTCTCTTTCCTTCTCTGTGTCTCAATTCTCTGACATAAGGTTTATAGTGTTTTGTCATAGAACACTGCAACTCCAAAATAAACAAATTCATTTATTTTTTATTATATCTGTATTTCAGAATTGATGAATTCTACAAATTACTTAACCTAGATTGATTCTGGATCAGTTTCTAATGGAGACCAGCTGTCCTACTAGTATTGTTATTTTGTCATTGTGTAATTGTTTCTGTACTGTTGTTGACCATGTTGTGTTTTTTGTGTGTGCAGGCGTTTAAGCCAGTGGTGGGGAAGAGCCTTTTGTCGTCAGTAACAGCAGTGGAATTCTTATTAGACCGGCAGCTGGACTTCCTGTCTGACCATTCAGCCTACCAACCATATCAGGTAATAATCACACTCAGTCACACAAAATACACTGGATGATCATCAAGGCTTTTTGAAATAGCCTGCTGTGCTTGATTATGACTGATTTTTATTAAGTTACTAAAGCAATGATATGACATTTCGGGAAGTATGATTATTATAAGTATGATTTGCTTAGTGTAATAAGAAGATTGATACCACTCTCATGTCATCAATTTAGCTTACTACAAAAACTGGAAGTGGGGAAACCACCAGCCTGGCTCTGTCCAAAAACGGTTCAGAAACATTGTCAGCTAGCACTACAGCACATATGTTTTAATATCCTCATACAGTATTACTTTGAAATTTGAGTCTTAGTTATTAGTGTGTTAGAGGAGCTAATTTTGCTGCATCCCCAAGAACACTGAGGCCTTGACCACACATATATGAATATTTTTGCAAGACAAACCTCTGGCCTCTCTGTCACATACAAACAGCATCTTTGGTCATGAAAACAGATTTTTTTAAAACATCTTCAAAAGTGAAGATTTTTCAAAACTCTTGTTTCTCTGTATCCATTTGTAAAACAGCGTTTGGGAGATGATGGCGTCATCGCCTCAATACACACATGCCCATTGTTCCTTTGTGTAATGAGCATGCATCTGAAACAACAACGATGGGGGACTACTGGTTAGCACTGCCAGTCCAAGGTCTTCAAAAACTACAAATCAATCAATCAATAGCCACTATTGTTTGTGTTTTCAAATAACTATCACCAAAGGAAGATGAGCTCATGACTTATGCTCAGAGGGCTCTTCTCTGGTATTTGACTTATCATTGTTGTAGATTTTTTTGTAGACATTTACGCATGAAGTAAAGCAGCCGTAGCTTTGGTCAGGATCTGGTGGAAGCTAATGTTCTGTGTTCTGCTACACGTCGACACGTCAGCTGTTACATGCAGATTCCAGTTTATACAATGGATTTGTTTGTAATTAAGAAGGCCTTATGAATGGATGTTGAGCTCAGTCAGAGCTGTCGAGACTTTCTTATTTTAACTGGCTAAAAGTCCACGATGAATGTGCCACTCCATACACGCTTGGTCTTCCCAAAGTCTGCTTGAAGATTTCACCCTTCGCCAAGGAATGCATTATTCAATATGACTGCACATAAGCAGGTGGAAAATAAATGATGAGAAATAACTGTATGCGATGGTGCTTACACATAGAGAATCAGCTGCACTCATCTGTGTACTGTTATCTGCAATGGTGCCGCAACATGGCAGGATACAACGTTTTTTACAGAAAGAAAGCCATACCATGAGAAAAAACAACAGTTCAATGTGATCCTCACTCAGTACATACATACTGGTAGGGAATGTATTGATAATAGTAATGCTGAATTTTGGGCAAGTATCTCTAAAATGATGGACTGGACTCCCAGCAGCTGGAAAATGGCTGTGAAATGGATCCTAGCCGTCTGGCAGCCAAAGAGCCTCCGGCTGAGGGCAGCAGTGCTGAGTGGTTGGTAATTTTCAGAGCAGTTAACACTATGAATCTTGATGTGAACAAAGGGTTTCTTTTGTTTAAAAAAGAACCATGAGTATGTTGTCTTTTGGCAGATGTACACATTGTAACTGGATCCTGTTTGCTAATGAAGGATTAGTCATTCACAATTAGTTCTAGGCTGGATACTGCAGTCATGGAGTGCTGTTGGCCCGAAAGAGTAGCCAGGGTTGGGCACTGTGTTCCATATGGATCTGACACTGCCAGGCTTTAATGTGAATATAAAGCCAATACGTGCACCACCATCTGGCTTCTGTGGTTTTACACAAGTGCTTGCTGCTGCCTCATGCATCCACATACATTAATACTGACTGATGCACAGACACGTGATAGATACCATACCTTCACAGCTGACAGTATTTCACAGCAATGTATACTTCTGTTATTAGGATCTGTGTTTGATGAGTGTGTGTTGTGTATGTCAGTACGATGCAGCTGAACGCAGCTTGTTGTATTCTGCTGGCTGGAACACTGTGTTCCACTCAGTGTCAACCAGATGGGAAGGCTGTGTTCTGCACTCTCACCATCAGTCATCAGTTTGTTCAGATACCAAGAGAGATGCTGTATTTTTTTTTTCTCTTTTGTTTGCAGCCAATCAGAAGTTAGATCCACTCTAGCCGTGTCCTTTGGTGACTCATGCTTTGAGTCTGTGCAGTACTTAATGTGGCTGCCCACTGTGGCTGGTGCACTAACTTGGTCATACTGAGCTTCCACGAACGTTCCACTCTGCCTGAACAGCTCTGACGATGATATTCTGGATGTAGCAAAACGTTTAGAATACTCTATAAGCTTGTTGGTATCGTATGGTCAGTTCTCTTTATCTGAAATCATTTCTGAGTTTATGTTTGTATTTTGATGTTTAAATTGTTAAGTGTCAAATGTTTTCTATTGTCTTGGGTCAGATATGTTCATCAAATGTAATCCCTCATTTTTGACTGTGGACATGGACAACACATGTCTTGCCATTAAAAAAGCAACGGCATGGGTGATTTATCCATTAAAGGGAGAAAAGCAGATACTATTGTTCACAGATTGTTGGGAGGTGGTTGTTTGAGTGCCCCCCTGCTCTTCCAGTGGACCAGTGTAGCTGCTGGTGTTTGAGAATGTAAGGTGAAGTGTGTATTTATTGTAGGATGATGCCTCAGGTGATGAGCTTGCTGTATATCTTCTATCTGTTGGCGTTGGTTTTTGCCACATTTAATGGTGTGAGTCATCAGTCTCTTTCATGTTTGACATTTAGCCTTAGAGGCTGTGATACTGTGCTGTACTTGTGCTCATAAAACTCGAGTTTGAAGCACAGCTTCTTTGACTTGCAGAGTACCACCATGCAATCACCGTTTGTTCTTTCATTCATTCATTCACTGTGACAGAGAGAGGGTCGCAGTGAGCTGAAGGTTTGATGTGGAGCTGGTTTTGTTAGATGTATGGCAGTGAAAAGCAGCAGATTACTTAGTCTTTCTTCAGCTTGCTTCATGTTGTCCTCACTATCAACAATCTCTTCCGGCATCTGAAAGACAAGCAGCCCAAGCTGATCAGTCACAGTTTTTGTTGTCTCCATTTGGTATCTCTACAGCCCTGACATGTACTCAAGAGCTACACTCAAGAAGGCGCACTGTGTGACCTACAGCATAGCTACAGAGGCCATGCATGTGACCCCTCAATGAAGTTATCTTTGTAAACACTGCTGAGCGCAGTTTGCAATCACGCTCAGCTGCCGTACTACCTCGCTACAAACACCCCATACAACACCGAACCATGGCAAAGAGTTCACTGTTGGGTTCAGTCACATACCAATCACACGCTGCATGGGTGGTCATGCCGTCCCACTTCAAAGAACTATGTCGTGCTTACAAAGGCCAACTGCACTGGGTCTCATTGTGTCACGGCGTACAAGAGGCATACAGCTGATAACCAGCTGACTGTGAAATGCATGTCCATTTTGTGCCTGTGTGTAATTATTACAAAGTATTGTACTCCAAAGTAGGTAGATAAAAAGAACAAACTAGCAGCCGAACCCTCGTGTTCTATCCTGTGTGGCACTGTAACGTTTTCCTTACTTACTTTCTTTGTTTTCAGTCATTTCAGTCATTTTTTCTATGGTAGCCTTAAGGTGGATATTTAACAGACAAGAGCCATTTACTTAAAAAAGTCAAGTAGGCTCTCCTTGTCAGCCCTACACTCAAGCCCTTTTATTCAATTAGAGACAGATCCTACATACTCTCTCTCTCTCTCTCTCTATATATATATATATATATATATAAGTAGAGCTCCATTTCAAAATAGCAGACACACTACCCAATCACTACTTGTTGCCAAACCGCACACCAAACATACATAGTCCCACTCCAACGCTTTCCCAGTACCCCACATCAGCAGCCATCTGAGTTGATGGAAAGTGGGAGCCTCACTCTCGTCCTGGCACTACTAACTACACAACACACACACACACACACACAGACAGACTCGAGCAGCAGGCTGGCCCACTAAACAGTGACTTCATTGTACAGTTTATGCCAAACAGATTGTAGCCCCCTCCCTCTCCCTCCCTCCGGTCTTCCTGTCCAACTGGAAAAACAGAGAGGGGAGTGGCCACCGCTTCACTGCTCTGAGTGTGTGAGTGTGTGTGAGAGAGAGTCAGACTGTTTTTACTGCTCTGTGGGGTTCAAAGGTCTCCAGAAGAATAGGCAGCTCTGTGTGGGCACGGGTGATTTAAGAATGGAGGAATCTGTGTGTGTGTGTGCGCGCGTGTGTGTGTGAGAGAGAGAGAGACAGAGAGAGACAGAGAGAGAGACGGAACGAGAGAGAGTGTTATGGTGTGTGTAAAGGCTGAGGGACAGGAGGGAGAGCATAAAACTGTAAAAGTGCTGACTCAAGAGTTTGGCCAAACTACACACACACACACTGGTCAGTAACATGGCAGTGTGTTTTCCACAGCATTGTGCTGCTACAAGCAGCAGTTTCCAATCTGCCGGTGGACTGTATACACTGTGTTACTTTCATTCTTTAAACCAACAGTGTTAGTGGTGACAACGTTCAAATGAAATTATTTTCTTCTTCCTACACAGATTCCTCTCAGCTGACTGTGGACAATTTAAAATGCTCTAAAAGGCAATCCATAACCTCTGAACACATTTAATTTTGTTGTCGCATCAATTTGCAATTGCCATTTCATTAGAGTAAGGGTTAATAGAAAACGTTCTCCACCTTCAGAAGGCCTGCAGGGTCCTGTTGTTGTTCTTGTAGTGATTTTTTTCTGGCTGGAGAATGAGCTGTGGCTGCATGGCAAAGGGTGATTGAAAGATTGTGCAGGTGGAGCTAGTTCCTGCTACTAGAGTCATTTAGTGGAGATCATCCACAGTGACACAGATGACAGACAATCTGTCAATCATCAACATGCCTTTTCTTCACACAGCTTTTTCGGGGTGATTGTGCACAGTGAAGTGCATTGCCTACTGTTTTTCTGTGACATCGGTACCTGCTACCTCTTAGGTCTTTCTTGAGCTCTTTTCAAGTCGTCCTTGTCTCTTGGTTCAGTGTTTTTTTCTCTCTATGTTCAATACTTTTTTCCTCTATGTTCAATACTTTCTTGCACATAACTTTTTTAATTGATTGGAATGTTGCGATTTCTTTTTTTATCTGTTTTATTGAGTTAGTACAGGTGTCTGGCCTGAGTTTCATGTAAATACGGTAGCTGCATCAGAAATGTGTTTAATTTAAAAAATGTTGAGGTGTTGAATACTTATTTCCCCCAGCTCTTCTTTACTATTTTTCATATACGAAAAGTCAGCAGAACAGCTAAGGCAGGGACACAGGATTTTTTATTTAGAACATTTTTTATTTCACTGGGTCCATGAGTAAACAGACTTGTAATAAAATGAAAAATGTCTCTTTTAAAAATGATAGTGATGTAAATGTGTGACCCTCACTAAAATACATTTGTTCATACCTTTTCTTCTCATCACAGATTTTTTGTGGCAAAGCTAGTAATATGTCTGTATGACAAGAGTAGGAGTGCAGTGAGTTTGACTGGGAGTGGAGGGAAAACAGCAGCTGACACACACATGCACACACACACACTTCTTTAATGCTGTTCAGCTGACAGTCCCGCCTCAGTGGAACTTTATGGCTTTATGCCCTGCAGTGCCCCTAACACAAAGCTCTCTCTCTCTCTCTCTCCCTCCTTACTCTGCCCCCTCCTCCCTGCTGTCCCTTGCTTCTATATTCATCCCAGTGTCAGGTTACTCTGACAACATCTCCTGTGCTTACACATGCACACACCCAAACAGCACAGACACCTGTGTTGTCAGTTCACACTGATGCTAGATATAGAGGGGTTGCCTTACCTTTGATTTCTAGCTCTCTAGCTGCTAACAGTAGCATTTTACCAGGTGACAATTTGGCCAATTGAAATGATATCTGTTAGTGAAATAACGAGAAATCGTGGAAACAATCAAAAATCGTCCCCACTCAAGATCCACAAGCTGTTTCCACACCTTTTGAATACTCCTCAAACTCTTCTAGATCTAAGTATGTTACTTCCGTCATGTGATGACAGTTGAAAGCTCAGGCCTGGAGTGGACCAGGGGCCTTTTTCAGAAAGCAGGTTTAACAAACTTAGACTCGAACCCTGAGCCTGAAAGCTGATCCGAATTAGTTCAGTCAAGTCTCAGTGTGTTCACTCTGAGTTAATGAATTAATGAAAACAAGCTATTATCAATGGAGCTCTGATACTATGATTCACCATGACAGGTAAATAAAGAGCAGAGCCTCCTTTTTAATCTAGTGGAGCTAGAAATTGGGATCCATGTCAATGCAGACCATGACATTTATCTTGCAAAGCAAAAGCATTAAGTTAACATTATTAGATTTTACTCTGCATAATCCTCTCAGGCATCATTTACCACACTTGAATTTCCTTAATGGAGGAACTGATTTTTAATCAGCCATATTTATTCAGCTCTAACCTGATGGGGACAAAATGCAGGTGGCTCCTCCTGAAGACAAACATATGACAGTTTGCCTGTGATTGTAAAGACCTAGTAATAATGATTTTGGTGATTGAGAATGTTTCTAGCTTCAAACTGTCTGTAAATATCAAGATGTGTGTTTCATATTTTAAAATCTCCCGCAACAGCATAATGACTATATTTCAACATGTGTAAATTTAAACATAGTACTGAAATGCTGTCAAAGAACATTAAGACTGCATATATGCAGCTATATTCAAATACTCACTTTTTAAGTACATTTACTCAAATTATAGTCT
This sequence comes from Chelmon rostratus, assembly GCF_017976325.1. Lineage (NCBI taxonomy): Eukaryota > Metazoa > Chordata > Actinopteri > Chaetodontiformes > Chaetodontidae > Chelmon > Chelmon rostratus. Next base: position 21,474,858 of record NC_055678.1, read on the forward strand.
TTTCAGTTGCACCACAATCACCCTCACTCAGAAGTATTCACACAATCTCCAACATGATATGCTAACTGTGATGGGAATGTTCCATCATCGATTTTTGATGTGTCTAAAGCTCCTTAGAGATTTGTTTTACTTAAAGAGTGGTGACTGATGATCCCTCTTGCTCTTCCTCTGCTTTTATTGAATGGACTGTGTCTGACTGTGTGCTGACGAGGCTAAACTTGGCTGCAGTGTGTTGTTGTGGTCTGAAACTGTGTTGTTGTGGTCTGGCTGGGTTTTCGTTTTGCCACTCAAAGTACGAGTTAGAGGGCCAAAACAGTGTATGGTTCACTTCAGACATATCCAACGTACTCCGTAAGTGCAACGTGGCAGCCAAAGTAGATCATTTTCACACTGAAAGCAATCTAAATGTTCCTTCGAAATTCTGGAAGACAATTAAATCCTTAGCTGGTGATACAAGTGACATAACGCTTCCCCCATGTGTTGTTAAGGGCTCAAATAAAATCTCTGATAAGGCCAAAAGGCTTGCTTGTCTTTAATGAGCATTTCATTGTCCAGTTCCTTGTTTGACTCAACACTGCTGAAGGAAATTTCCCTGCTGTTTGCTCTGACAGTCATGTGCATCGAGCCTTCAGTTTTATGCCCATTAAGCCCTCAAACTTTTAGATAAACAACCGTAGGCCCAAGAGTTCTTATCCATTAACAATATCTCATATAATGTGGCATAACGTTTTGTGTCGTCTGTCCATCCCATTCTTGTGAACACAATATCTGAGGAACGCAGTGAAGGAATTTCTTCAGATTTGGCATGATTCTCCAAAGGCTCAAAGATGAACTGATTAGATTTTGGTGGTCAGAGGTCATGGTCACTGGGACAGCTGATCTGTCCCAGTCTCATGAACACGATATCTCAGGAAGGCGTTGAAGCACTTTCTTCAAATTTGGCACACATGGTCACTTGAACTCAAGGATTAACTGATCAGATTTTGGTGGTCAAAGGCCAAGGTCACTATGACCTCCATCCCATTCTAATGAATGTGATATCTCAGGAACTCCTTCACACCTGGCACAAATGTCAAATTGGACCCAAGAATGAAAAGATTAGACTTTGATGAACAAAGGTCCAGGATACTGTGACCAAACATTTTTTTAGCCGTTACAGTAGGTAGTGTGGAATGTCAGCTTCACTAATGAACTCATTAATAGCTTTCTGGTGAATATGATGTCTGAGCAACTTATATTTATATATTATATGTTCATACTAACAGATATTTTATGTATATGTGGGTGTTTGTGTCTGATTGATTTGTGTGTGTGTGTGCTTGCAGACTGGTTAGTAAGAATCTGGACAACCTCTTAACTAATTAACTTAATTAACTTTGGACATTGTGTTATATTCATATAAATGGACACTAGATCACAGCTACAGTATCACATAAATATATCAATATGACCACTGGCAAGCCAATTTTCAGTCATTATGAACTACACTGTACTCTTCATACTTGAGAGCAATCTCTCTCACATACACAAAACACATTTATTTACATACATTACATTCATCATTATTTCAATCCCTGACCAACAATATGACCATCAGAGCTGAAAGCATAAGAACATCAGAAAATCTCCCACAGTTTGTTCCCTCTTGTCTCAGCCTCAGTGTCTCCACAGCAACATGCATTGTCCCTGAAAGGAAGGGTTTGTGAAGTCTTTAACAAGCCATCTGTCTTTGTCTCCACATATACATGAATGTGTGCCATATTTGTTGTGTTACTAATAATCTGTTGCACAAGATGTCCTCGTGTCACACTGTGGTGTGTCTGCCTCAGCCCTTTGTTGTATTCACAGCAGTGCTTGAATAAATAGCCTTGAGTCATTGAAATAGTTAGAGGAAAATGCTGAAGACAATAATTAAAGCTGTTATCCATAATGTATTTTAATTAGCAGATCATTAAGTATCTGTGTCGGCATTGTAAAGCACACAAGAAATCCCATTCACGATTGAAAGGGCTGTCTGCATACTCATCTTTTGAAAAAATGTTGATCAGCTTGTCCTCAGTCCTGGATGACATACTGATGCCATACTGCAGGAAGCTGCAGTGGTTGATTGAAACAAGCAGTACAAAGCATTCCATGACTCCATTATCAGTTCACATACCTGTTATCACTGGACACTTGATTCTCTGCTCATATTTTCTCTCCAGCCTGATGAAAATAGACCAATCAATGGTCATGGTGAGCATGTTGCCTTGGTAACAGTCTCTGTGTATCGTGTCTAAACAGGCCAACAGTAAGACAGAATGGATTGCTTGGTGATAGTAGAAATAGACTCACAGGCACATATGTGTGGTATTTTCTGTCAGTGTAAAGCTAAACATAGTTCCTGCAGGAAAGTGACTATTTATGAGGCTGTGAAAAATTTCCATTGTGATACGAGTGTCAGTAGAAGATTCTCCAGCTGCATTTACTTTTTGTCATGCACTGACCGTTTTTATGCTTCATATTTATGTGTATGAGATGAGTTCAGGGTTAGCAGTTTTAGAGTCTTTGGTGGTAAAAAAAAACATAGATGTCCATCATATAAATCACATCAAGATACTGTTTACACATCCGTTCTTATTGTTTGTACATTTAACTGCATTTTGGAATAAACAGTGTGAACAGAACAGAGTGGCAAATTGTAAGAATATATGAGAGAGGTTGATGCTGACCTCTGTAGCACTGCATTTCAGCGTGCTATTTTTAGCCTGTATGCTGGTTTAATTTAGAGCTGAACAAGGCTATGAAACTAGAACACTGCAGCAGGGAGAGAGAGAGACGGAGAGACAGAAAGTGAAATGAAAGCTGTGACCTCATCTCGTCTCCTCCTGGCCTCCTTGTCTCTGTTTGACTCCTGCAGCTCTGCATCATGAGTTGACATTTAGGCTCCACTGTTATCTGGAGCCTTTTACTGCCGCATGTTTCATGTCCGTGCCGTGTGAACTGTTGAGGTTGTTGAGGAAAAAGATTTATCTTTAGAGGCCGATGTGACTGTGGCATTGTCTTCTGAATTTCGATTCTAGAAGTTTATGTTGATGTCTTTGTTAACTTGGTGGATGTTTTGTTTGCTGTGGTCGTATTTTTTTTCAGTAAACCGTCATGACAGTGGATGAATGATACGATCTGGAAGTATTTACCATGTTTACATTTGTCTCTAGCAGTCAAGCTCACCACTGACTTCTAGGAAGTCTCTTCTTTTTAACTCCTCCCCCAGCACAGAGAAGTTTAATTATGCCAACAGCCACTACAATGGATCAACCTGTCTGACTTCTGAACTCATTCACTGGGGGAAAGACATCCTGCTATGTAAATGTATGCAGTATAAAGGCATGTTGTTTCTAAGTAGTACTTATAATATGACATTTGAAACCTGTCAAAATACCACCAGCATTGGTGGTGTGTGGCTCAGCATGTCTTTGATAGGATGGAAAAAATATTCTCTGTTCATCCATGGTTCACATGTGACGCGTCATCTTGAAGAATCCCCAAAATAACCTCAGTTGAACTGTGTGTGCACACACATACACCCACACCAACATAGCCACACACACATAACAAAGGCTGAGTATGCAACAAGTATGGTGACTGTGGTTTGGTTTCCACTTCCTCGCTCTGTCTTGTGTCAGTGTAGTGTATATTGTTGCTTTGCGTGTGTTTGGGTGATAAGGATGTTGTGTGTTCCTTTTTTCTTCTCCTTTCTTGATTTCTCCAGTATTTCACCCTCTCTTATCTCTCTTACCTCTCTTACCCTGTGTGATCTAGTGTGTGCATCTTAGTGTGTGTTTTGTGTTTTTTGTTTTATAGAGAATTCCAGTTATGTTGTGTGTATCTGCACTTCTGTTTCTTTCTGTCTTTGTGCTGTTTTATATATTTTCGTGTGCATGTGTGTCTATGTAAATATATGTATGCTTTGCACTGCCTCATGAAGCTGATTGAGAGAATGCGAGAGTGTGCAAAGCTGTCATCAGAAGGTTAGGCTACTTTGAAGAATCTAAAATATAAAACATATTCTGGTTTGTTTAACCCTTTTTTGTTTACTACATAATTCCCTATGTGTTCATTCATGGTTTTGATGTCTTCAGTATGAATCCACAATGTTGAAAGTAATAAAAACAAAGAAGAGCCTTCAGTGATCAACAGATCAGACTATCATTGCACTGCTGCTTAAACCTGTGCAGTCCAGTGTAAGCCACAAAGAAAGCACAATTTGCATGCAGTTACAACAGAAACAAAAGAATATAGCACACTGTGTGTTGATGGAGAGCAGCAGGGGACAGAACAGAGGTTTAACCAGTTGACCCTCAGCAGGGCGTGACATGGCTGCTACTGGTTAGTAGCAATCTACAATGTACAACTTTGTTGTTAGTCACTTGAAAGAGGAGAATTTCAGTGTGATAGATGCTGATTCTGTGTGTGTCTGCACACATTTGTATCTTTCAGGATGAGGTGGACAGTCAGAACCCAGTGTTAAGAGACAACCATCAGCTCCACGAAGAAGTGAAGGGCTGGCTCAAAGACCAGAAGGTGCAGGAAATTTTTATGCAAGGTAAGCTTTTTACTATGCTCTCTATATTGTACCATTGTTACAACCCTGTTTCCAGAGTGAGACGCTGTGTAAAACATAAATAATAACAGAATGCAGTAATTTGCAAACAAACCGTGTTTACTGACTTTGGTTTTACGAAATGTTCCCAAGCCCAAACTTCATATTTCCTGCTCGCTCTGTGTTCACATTTCTGCACATTGGGCCTACATTTTGGTGAAAGCTGCAAAGTTGTAGCACATGCGACTGATGTTTAAAGCTGTAGCACCACCAATAGAACCATGAGCTCATGATGCCAGTTGAGGAAGTTTGGCATTGGACTGGACCTATGTTATTTTGCTGAATGTTTTGCTCATCATGTTCTGGTGACTGTGCACTCAGTCTCATTGCTGTAACTAGTCTATCTTACAATATGTGGAACCTGCAGTTAAGTTTTATACTTATACTATACTGCAAACTGTTTGTTGTTGCTTCCAGGTCCCTATTCATTGAATGGCTACCGCGTGCGTGTGTACAGACAAGACTCGGCCACCCAGTGGTTTACTGGCATCATCACGCATCACGACCTCTTCAGTCGAAACATGGTCGTTATGAATGACCAGGTACACCCACACACATGCACTATATATGTGTACAGTGTATATGTTTGCATAACATAAATTAATGTACTGTATAAATGGGAATGACAAGAGGTTAGAGTAATTAGTGTCTGTGTGGTACCTGAAGGAGAGTTATGCTGATATGCTTTTATACTCAAACTGAAAACAAGGCAGTGTTCATTTTAACACCTGATAGTTTTTTGACATTGACATGACATTCCAATAACAATATGTTATGTTCAATTACATCTGAACATTATTGTTCAGATGTAACTTTTGTTGTAGAGGGAATGTTAATAAATTAGTTTTTGTTAAATTACAACAGTGAAAGTGAAACACAGCAGCTTTAAAACCAGGAGGTCATTAGGTCTAATAGACCCGGTTCACATGTGGACAGCATAAAGTGAATCTGCTGTGTGTTCAGGTGCTAGAGCCTCAGAACGTAGATCCATCTATGATCCAGATGACCTTTCTGGATGACGTGGTCCACTCCCTGCTGAAAGGAGAAAATATTGGCATTACTTCCAGACGAAGGTCACGATCCAGCCAGAACAACAACAGTGCCCACGTGAGTACATGCAGACACAGAGAACATGCACAACAGCACATGAGCACAACTGTTAAGAGCTTTCTAACGGCTGACAGTGGTGTTGAAGAGGATGAACACGTTTAAAAATGTACATATTTAACTGTAGCTTTATGTACAGTCAACACAAGGAGCTTTGATAATAAAATACATTTGTGGGTAGAAGTAAGTAAAAGAATGAAATCGCTGCCCTTGAGCACAAATTGAGCCTCAGATGAAACAGAATTCCATTTGCCATCAACAATTCCGGCAGGTGATGTCATTTTGTCACCACAGCACCATCCAGCCTCTGTGGAAAAAAAAAAAAACTGCCTACATATACACCAGAATTAAAAAGTGTGAACACAATGGAGGCAGGAAATGAAATAGTAGACATTTCAAAGCGTCATTTCAGCCAGATGAGATGAATGCATTATTAACAGTGTAAATTATGAATGGGTGAATCAAGGTAAATGATGACTTTGCCAAAAAAAAAATCCAGTAGCCAACACCTTTCTCCATCCAAGTGCAAAGACTAATTGCCTCGGTGATGGCCCCCTCACATGACCGAAGAAAAAGAAAACAATGGCAACATAAACACATTAACAGCTGAAGTGAAATAGTCCACATTTCACATGTTTCACATGTTATTCCAGATTCCAAATAAATAACATATTTAGGCCTGCAATCTAATCATTTTCATTATTGATACATCTGCAGATTATTTTCTCTATTCATTGATTGGTCTGTAAAATGTAAATTGTTGTGTTTCGGTTGATGTACACTACTGCTTATTTTGATTTGCCAGCCATTCATTTGACCTCGGTATCGTCTGCATTGCATCTGTTTATCTGTTTGTTTCAGAGACATTGGTCAACACAGCCGCCTAAACAATCCTCAAATCTTTTATTATGCCAAGTTTCAAACCAGGAAAATCCCACTGTATCACAGGTCTTTTTTGTTTTTTAAATCGGCAGTAAACTGTGGTCACCTGAATTCTTTCTCATAGCTGTTTTGACCCATGTCTGCTGTCTCATTTTTCTGCCTCCTCTCTGTTTCTTAATGGAGATAGCTTGAAAACAAAAGAACTTCTTGTGTTTTTGTGAAGCTTTACACTTTAACTCAGCACACAGACATAAAGTACGCTGTCGTGCTGGTTACCTGTCAGCTCCTTTCATGTGATCTCAGTGTCAAATACTGTTAATCGTTAATAAATGCAGGAGGCACGTATGGAAGAGCTCATTGGTGAACCAGTCGCAATCAGCCAGTCATTTCTGGTCCCGCAGTCCTTAACAAAATCTCTCCTTGTCCCACATTTTCTTTATATTCATTTCATTTTGTTATTTTTCTCTTGATTTTTTTTCTTGGTGTTGACACATTAAAGATGGCGGGAGGGAGACCCGGCGGGACCACTGGCAACACTCAGGTACACCCAACATCCCCCCACCCTACCACCACCACAACCCTCAAACCCCCCAGCCTCACACTTTCCACAATAAACTACAAAAGAAGGAAACACAAATTCAATGTCAGTGTAGAGTCACAACCGATAGACATGATATGTGCTTGACTGATTTTCTGATTTTCCTTACAGTTTCCGATAAGCAACCCCAAATCTGAACTTTTCCTCCCAGCCCACTGTTGAGTTTGTGAAACGTAGCTGCAAACTGTGTTGATTCAAAACATGACTACTGAGCTGCAAGGAGGTTTGGGAGTTATGCACTGTTACAAAATTTGGAGAGTGCATTTTTGAACTTACATCCTGGCAAGAAACTGTTCTGGATTTGTGCTTCCCTGAACTATATATCAGCTCTGGAGGAAGTTGTCAGCCTGAGGTGCAGATTGGTCCTGTCTTCACAGTTTGACTGGTTGTTGGAAGGAAATCTCCACACAGAAGTAATTAAGTCATAAATCCAGAGTTATGAAAGGAAACTAAGATAAAGAGAGCTGATGCTCCTGCGATATGGAATCAGTATTTTTTTTCCATTCCTGTTTTGCTGCTGTGGTATGTTTTGGTTATCAGAGTAGTGCTCTGTTGAACATGGGTGGACTGTGTTCATTTTTCACTGTCACCTAACAGAGAATATAATTGTTGACCTGTAATCTAATGACAAATGCAGAATCTTTCCTCGGTACAGTAATTGAATGAATGAAAGGCATACATTTAAAACAAAAAGACTTCAATTGATTTTGTTGCGGTAATCTGTTAAACTGTGAGGTTCTATAACAAGTCAATGGTAAAGCAGTATAATACTCCAAGCACTTGTTATGTCTTCAGTATATTTATAACCATTATCTTTTTCTCTGACCTCTTTATCTCCTATGTCTAACGAAAAGTATTTTCACTTTGACATAAACTGTTTCTCTCAACATTGATTTCCCAAGTGCATGTACTGATTAGTGGAGATGAGTCTTCCTTGAGCGTTTCTTACAAACTTTTTGAAGCCAGTTCAAAATATTTTCAATATTTTGGGAAACTGGAGATGAAATGTCAAAGTGAAATATATATTTAAAAGAGTAACTTCGCCCAGGCCAAAAATCCTGCCTGCGCTGCCATCTAGTGGTTGTTGCCTCTGCCACACACTGTGCGACTCTGTGCAAAAGGCTACATCACAGTGGTCAGTAAGTACTCCAACCACAGCAGACCACTCTGAGCTGTGATGATGGGTGTTGACAGCCCATAGAGGTCAGTGCACCAGTGCTTTTGTGTAGTGTGGAGTTGCTCTTTAACTCACAGCGGTGAAAGTCCAATTTGTTATTCTGAGAAACAGTGACATCTCTGCTGTGTTTCTTAAAGTTGCAGTTTATTTTTGTGTGTCGGGGCCAAACACCCCATAGCCTTATCTATTAGCTTCAATAGCCCAGTGAAAGATCAGGCTCAGTGTGAAAGGTTGAGATTACAATGAGAGAGGGTACAGCTCTGCCTGTAACAAATTACTAGGATTAGACTGGGTTGATGAGGAAGAAATCCCATTGTACCAGGCTCTCTGGGCTTTTTGGAACTGGCAAGGATATTTAACTGTCCTGTCCAGGGGCTCACAAAACACTATTTACCCCGCTGTTGTTTCCACCTGGACATTAGCCAAAGTCACAGTCCGTTTTCTCTTTAAAAAAGATGTGCAACCCTGACTCCAAAAATGTTGGGACGCTGTGTAAGACATAACTAAACAGATTAAGGTAATATGCTATTCCTTACATTCAAAACAGTACAAAGACAATATATTTAGGGTTTTACCACATCAATTTCTTTGATTGTTGTAAATAAATGCTAGTTTTGAATTTGCCAGCAACATGTTACAAACAAGTTGGGACAGGAGATCAAAAGACTGGGAAAGATGTGGAACGCTCCAGAAACACCTGTTTTGATCATTCCACAGGTAAACAGGTTGATTGGTAACAGGTGATAGCATCATGATTGGGTATGAAAGGAGCTTCCTGGACAGGCTCAGTGGTTCACAAGCAAGGATGGAGTGAGGTTCACCACTTTGTGAACACATGACTGTATAAAGGATGTTACTACATGGGTTTAGGAACAATTCAAACACAGTTTTTTTGCAAATGATTGCATTCTGTTTTCATTTACATTTACACAGCATCCCAACCTCTTTGGAATTGGGGTTGTTGGTGTGTCCAACCCACACATCAAACAGTGCCAATGGAGTATATTAGCATGAAAGTTGCTGTTTCTTGAAAATGCAGATTGCCCTTTAGCAAAGTTAGTATCCTCCTGTTGTGAAGAAATATATATATATATATATATATATATATACACACACACACACACACACACACACACATATATGATCAATGTGTCCTATGATTCATATTAGTTCTCGCAACTGCGTTCAGCGATGCATGAGCCGAGTGATCCACCGCTTAGACTTGTCACTTGTTATTCACTTTCACTTTTCATATATATATATATATATATATATATATCATAACCCTGGAAATATATATATATTATTTGTTTCACATACATTTCTGTTAAGTCAGACATCCTTGGTTGTAAAACATCTTGTCCTGTCTAGCTCCAACATAGCTCTGTGGTTGAGGGTGTGATTCCCAGTGGTGCCACCTCCACTAATAATGTAGACATTTCCGTTACTCTGAGACATTTTGTTTTTAAAATACAATTTAAAAATAGTCTATTCAGAATAAGATCTTTAAAAAAAAGAACCTGGTGGTCTAGATAAATATCCAGTATTGCAAAGCAACAGTTGAACTCTTGGACTATGTTCACATAGAGTATAACATGCCATAGGAACTCTTAGACTAAACTGATGAAATGTAACAGAAGTGTCTCAGTGCTCTCGCCTGCCATACGGTGCATTGTAGTGTTAGGACAGTCATGCATTTGCACATTGGATTGGCAGTGAAACAGAACTGGTTTGAGGTCAGCTGACTGACTTGGACAATCAATAACATTCCACTGTTTGGCCATTAAAAGAGTCCTGTGCAAGAGTCAAGACAATGAAAAATGTTGAAGTCCAACTACTTTGTGACTGTGCAATAGTTATCCAGTTTGTGTTTTCTTTGTTTGTGTCAGTCATATATGCATGTGATAGTGTAGTACCATGTTTAAATAGACAAACATTTATACTGTACAGCATTGTAGAATGGTCATAGAGAGTGAAGACGATTGCAGTACAGCCTTCCAAAGCACTTGTTGTATGGCTCAGATGGAGGTGCAGTTGCTGGAAGACTGATGTCCTATCTAGCTACACTGTAAATCATTGTGTACTATTGTATTACATTGCACTTAAATGTGCCTAATGTTTTATCCATTCCTATTTACATACCACAGGTGGATTGAATTGTAAAATATCACAATATACCCTCCAGTTCATTAGGAAAAACTAGCACAAGCTAATGCAGCCATGCTATAAATCCTCACTTCATTAAGTTTAAAATGTTTTCGTTCAGACTGTTTTTTAGAGGTGTTCATTCAACTTTGTCGTCATTTTTGTGTTATTGAGTTGTATTGTGTTATACTGACAAGTTTTATTCATTTTAGTCTCCTGTCATTAAGTTGAAGTGATTAAAGAATGTTAGAAACACCTCTCTGCAAATGATGTCACAGTTTCTAGCAGCACAAAATGAGCAATTTCTGCTCCTGATAGCTTGTTAATCATTACTGATGACTGAAGTAGCTGGTTTCATGTGAGCTGTTATCAAATATCAAAATTGACACCTGTACCAAATTGTTATCAAAAATGTTAAGTGTCTTTCTTTCAATAAATGTCACTAAGGTTCACACTAGTAATATATCAGAAGTTGCCACTATTTTGCTCAAATTTTGAGTCCTTAGGATCCAGAAGGTTTTGTTCTAAAGGATGAATTGACCCTCTTTAAAAATCAGCCTTTGGATAGAGTTTGACTGGAGTTATGTTCATACGAAACATGCAGCAGAATGTGGTGTTTGCAGCGATATTGGTCTCATTTCAAGATTAAGACACAGATGGGGCCTGAACTTCTGCTGATACGGATGAGAGGTGGACACTTAAGTAACCACTTGTTATGTTTATGGTTTAGTTTTTTTTTCATTACCTCAGCAGTGTGGGGTGACTGTGTTCCATGTCGGTAGATCTAGCTGTCGCCAATGCAGTTGGCTGAGGTTGCTGTGAGGATATGCTGCTATTTTTAGGCATATAAACAACTGAGGAGATTCACTATAGGCCCCATACACATATGACTCCCTTATTTTACTATTGTGTCAACAGTACCTGGTTCTTTAGAGCTAAGATGAGGCAGTGGTTGGTAGGTGGAAACTGAACCTGAACTATCCACTGTTATTTCTTTCATGTGCATTGTTTCTGCCCTTCAATGTGACACTCAACACTAGATGATGGCATCACTGCAGGACCTCAATGAAAACTTAAATTGACAACAGGTCATAGTTGGTGTACTTAATTAACTGAAAACTGAGTGTATATGTTCATAGTGTTTGAGCTAATGTATGACTTTGTTTATTCTTACAGAGTCATTACACGCGAGCCCAAGCCAACAGCCCCCGCCCCATCATGACCTCATCAGGCCCCAACCCAAAAGGTTCCCAGGGGACGATGGCCTCCCAGCAGCAGAGCCAATCACAGCAAAGCCAGCAACCAGCCAACCAGTCACACAACTCGCCTGGCGGAAGTGGGCGGGAGCAGAGAGAACAACGCAACTCTCGCTCTTCCAGGAGGAAAGGATCAGATAGCAGTGTTCCAGAGGAGGACAAAGACAGGAGAGAAGAGACAATAGGGAGAGGTGAGGAAAGTCACCATCAAACACTCAAAAGATTCTAAATATATACAGTAGATTTAAGACATCAGCAATCTCGAGTAATCACAGTTGAATGATATGAAAATAGAAACACCTTCCCAACCTTTGAAGGTAATCAAACCTGTGTATGAGTATCTAAAAATGACTTCTTTGTTTTTTTTAATTTGCCCAGAATCCAAGTCAAAGGCCAAGCAGGCAGTGAACAAACGCAGGAAGGGCGAGGAAGATGAGAAGAAGGCAGGTCTTAAGAGGCTGAAGACTGACATGACCTCTGATCTGTCAGAGAGCAGCGACTCAGAAAATCCACACAACAAGAGGACCGCCCACTCCTCTTGCTCCTCTTCCTCCTCCTCGTCTTCGTCATCCTCCTCCTCCTCCTCCTCCTCCTCTTCCTCCTCGTCCGAGCCCAACTCAGAGAACGAGCTCAAGACTCGTAACAGTGATGTGAAACCAAGTGGTGTTTCAAAAAAGGAGGAAGACGAGAAGCCGCTGATGCAGGGCACCAAAATTAATGATTCCTCGCCTCTTATTGGTCGCCTGTCCCCATGGGTGGAGCTTCAAGCAGCAGAAGACAGCAAGAAGGGTGTAGTTAAGGAAACGGGCAAAATGATAACAAAAGAGGAGGAGGAATTGGTTGCGGTAACACAGATAACCCAGTCTCCACGGCAACAGACGCCTCTGATGTCTGAGACCGTCCAGGGCAGCATTATAGAGAGCAGCAAGAACACTGTGAAAGGTACAGTCCACTGATGCATGGCAGCTGTCATATATAGGGAAATTATCAGTATGTTCAGTATCCTTATAGTATAATGTTTTTTTTTAGCGTCATCTCGATCCCAGACGCCGTCAATGTCCCACCTCCATGGCAGTAGTGTGATCGACATCACAGATGACGCTCAGGCGACAGTGCACCAGGAGAGTTCAGAAGCCGTGTCGGCGCTCCTCGCCTCCCAGAAGGCCGAGTCCACATCCCTCTCACCTTACCTCCCCCTCAACCCCTCTCCTGTCTCCTCGCCCCCTGTCCCACCATCTCCCTCTCCATCAGAAGGAGGACGCAGAACTGATATCGAACCTCCAATGCAGCAGCAGCAGCAGCAGCAGGGCATTATGGGAGGTGCTATGACAGCAGCCAGGAGCTTAGGGAACAAGATAGAGTTTGCTCCCTCGGAGGTCATCAGGTAAGAATAGAAGGCTTCAGAGTGTGTGTGTTAGTGTATTTCTTAAAGTCAGATTTCCTGTTTCAAGTCCCATAATAGAAATCTTAATAGCAAAAGCCTGGCCCTTATGAGCTTTGATCAATAAAATAGAAATTTGCTTGCTCTATATAGCGGCTACAAAATCAGTAGCAACCAGTGAAAATTTGTTTGTTTTAAAATTGAGATGATGATTGTGTCCATTTTTTATTTGTTTTATTTTTTAATTTTCCCCTGTCAAAAAAGGCAGTCATAGAGGTGACATGATATCATCTTTCCTCACCACTAAAAATATGTAGAATTTTGTCTGTTCTTAAGTAAAATCCTTTTTCTGTTTTTTGCCAGGCCTGTCACATCGATGGCTGAAAATGTGGTGCTGGTGGAGAAGGAGAAATCTGTCCTTCCTCATCATCTTCTTCATCATCATCAACAACAGCAGCATCAGCAGCACACACAACAGCAGCAACACTACACATCTATCCACCCCAGCATTAAGAGCCCATCTCTGTCTGAGGAGACAAGAAAACACCCACAACAACAACCGCTCCCCCACAAGATGAACACAGTCCTCCCCCCTGACTTAGCCAAATCCAAAATGAGCCCCAACCCAGCTCAGCTTGACTCCCTTAAACAGAAACTCCAGCACCCCAACAACTCTCAACACCATCCCTACCCCAACACAAACCCAGCTGAGCTTCTCAAGCCTAAGCCCCACCCAGGCCTACTGGACATCTCCAAACCTAAACCCAACACCTCCCCAGAGGTGTCTAAACATAAAATACCCAGGTACTCTGATACCTCCCCTCCTCCGACAGGCCGTTTGTCCACTAAAGTAGAAATAGCAGAACCTCCGCGGTCTGGTTTCAAGCCAGTGCCAGCGCGGTCGGAGTCGGCTGGAGTCAGTTCGAGCAGCAGCAGTACCAAGAGTCCTCTGATCATCGATAAGAATGAGACCTTCACTGTTTACAGGGACCCAGCACTGGTCCGCTCAGACGCAGAGAACTCTGCCTCTGCCACCGTCTCCTCCAACCATGTGGCAGCCTATCTCCATCCCCATCTGCACACCCTCCACTCCCCCTCCCCCCACTCCCCCTGTCTAACCTCTGCCTCCCACCCCCACGCTGCCTCTCACCTCCTCGCCCCTCCCCACACCTCTGCCCTACCTCACCCGCACCTTTTACCCCCCGGGGTGCTCCCGGCCATGCCTCCACCTGCAGCATCTCTTCTTGGAGGCCACCCTCGGCTCGACTCCCCTGCTGGGTTGGGCCACCTTGCCCTGCCTCACCCTGCAGCTACACACCAGCAGCAGTTCCTGCAGGTCTGACTCCAGATACATACACACCATTTAAAGCAGCACAAAGCAAAAACTGTTGGCATTGTAAAATCCAGCTGGTGGTTGAAGTGTGGGGGGCAAATGGGGATGGGAGGAGCATAATGTTGCATCCTCTCCCAGTTTATCCAATGAGGTTTTGACCGTTTGAAGCTGAATATGATTTATGCCATTCTCTTAAAACAAAGATCGACTAAAAATATGTCTTTGTTTTCAGGGTCAGGGCCCCCCTCCACCCTCTCTACTAGCCCAGGCTCACAGTGGGGCAGCAGGGCTGGGCTTATACCCCATCCTCTGGCAGTACCCCAATGGAACGCCAGCCTCCTACCCCCCAGGGCTCAACCTGCCTCCTACAACTAAGTGGGTCCACCCTGAAAATCCTGTCACCGAGGCCTCTCTCAGAAGGGTAGGTGTTAACATGTTGGCCTATATTCGTGTGTCTTTGGAGGAATTGTGTATGCACATGTGATTGTGTCTCGTTGTGTGACAATTAGCTGCCTGTTTGTCTTGGAAAAAGACAAACAGTGAAGGATGGATGGACAAAGGAGATGACAAGATAAGATCAACTTTATTAATCCACAACTGGGGAAATTTGGTGTTACATGCAGCATCAATAAAAAAACACATGTTTGGATTGGATTGCTTCATGGATTGAAGCAAAAATTGCAGAAAATTGAGAAGTAAATGAGGAAAAGTACCCTGAGAGCAAATCAGGTGTAGCTGGGCTTATAAACAAATAGTCCACCTTTTAAACTGAACTGATATCTAATGAAAGCTCTATGTGATTACTTTTCGTAATAGAAAATGTATTTTTAGTGTTTGAGTGTTGAGTTGACCCTTTCAGGATGTAACAAAGCATTTAGCTTAGTTTAAACAACTCTGTTCTTAGTGTGGTTTACTGGAGACACCATTTTTTTTCCAGTTCGACCTGAATTAGGATGTCTGCAGATACTAATATTGATAACAGAGCTTCTTTTTCTGAATTATTATTATTATTATTATTATTATTATTATTATTATTATTATTATTATTAGTAGTAGTAGTAGTAGTAGTAGTAGTAGTAGTAGTAGTGATATTATTATTATTAGATTAGGTTTTTTTGGAACCTTGTTTTTGATGTTGTGGTTTGCTTTTCTGAGATTACAGAGCCTGACAGCTTTGTGGTTGTCTTTGAGGCTCTGTTTTATGTAAGGAGTGATCCAGGATTTGCAGTTAGGATGTTTTTTTTTTTGTTGTTTTGACTGGTACGGTGGTATTTATGCAGAAATTGATATAGTCCGTAATGGTAATGACCCCGTTATTCAAGTCCTTGTCGAAAATGTCCTAGTTAGTGCATGACAGGGACGCTTTGGAGTTGGAGTTGTTTGATGGCATCCTCCGACCGTTGTAGGGTGCTGTAGGATTGTGGCTTGTGACACGCAAGTCCCTGGTTCAATAGGTCAGCACTCCCTCTAACAGAACTAACCTCACCCTAGATCACACATGTGCTCTGCTAGACCACTGCCTGACAACCACAGACTTCCAGTACAACTAGGGCTTCTACAGACAGAAGCATGGCTGTGCCATGGGGTCTCTGGCCTCTGCAATAGTGGCCATTCTCGATAGGGAAGAGGTAGAGAGCAGAGCCCTGACCTCCTTTGCAGGAACTGCCCCCAGCCATTGGTTTAGGTACGTGGATGACACGTGGGTCAAAATTAGAACACAGGAAGTGGTGATTTCGCAGATCACATCAACACAGTGGACAACAACATCAAGCTTACTCGGGAGGATGTTAAAGGAAGCCTCAGCCTCCCTGACCTGGATGAATGAGAATCTTCACAGACATACCTTGGCTTATATTAGTAGGAGGGGCCCACATTTCCTGTAATGCACTTGGCGTGCTGGATTTCATAGTTTAAATTTGCTGTTTTATGCTCCAAAATGCAAATGTAACTGTTTGTAAGTATTTGTAATGTGTCTGTTCAGATCATGGTTTCTTAGAGCTTCTACACTGTGTGCTTTGTCAGCATTTAGCAACACAAAGAACAGCTGTCTTTTTTAGCTGTGAGTCACTTGATCACACTCGATGGTGACATTACACTGGATAACACTTTATTGAGTTGGTACACTGATGTTGAATTAACAACTGAAGCTGTGGATCTCAGTGTACTTACACACAGTTCCAAGAACAGTGTTCATGAAGACACAGGCATACAGCTAAACAAGGACAACAAAGATAAATGAACATACACATATAAGCCAAAAAACTAATAATATATACGTTTATACAGATTTATAAATATATAAAAGACAAAAAACATATTTTTATTGATTTGATTTTTATATGAATGTCTGGCTTCAAGATGTGATCTGAAAATGTACTGTTTTCCGTTTAAGTTGGGGGTTGTTCTATTGCTCAGTGTCTAAGGAGGACATCGAGGATTTGTCCTTATATGACATCATCACTATGGTTCTCTGCATGTCATCTCAAAGATGGTGAAAGACATACTTTAGTTTAACCAAGTGTCGAATTTGCATTTTTTTGTACTATAACATATATGATCATCTTTTCTGTCTGTGTTGTGTGTGCAGAACACAGCCAGTCCATGGCTGCACCAGGCTGCTGGTAGTGCTGGTGACAGTCTGGGTTTGCTGAGCCATGTTCCCGTTCGGCCAGCCAGTGCCGACGCCCACCGCCCCCCTGTCAAAATCAACACACACGCAAGCCCTCCGCTTTCAAAGGCCAGCGTGGACATTCATAAAGAGTGAGTAGAAAGATCAGTGACACGAAATGTTTTCTTAGATGCTGGATCTACCGTCACAGCCTCACACAAACCAAAGATGAATAATGGGCCAATTCCTTTAAATGTGTGTTTTGCTTCAGAGTTTGATGGGAAATGCATCATTAGGATCAAGATTAGAGCTTCATTAAAGATCCCCTCCAGATAACACTGTGCTTTGACTAATAATGTGTTTCTGAAAGTTTTTTCCACATAAAAACATCTCCTCCCTCATTATAAAATCAATGATTATGCAAATACTAAAAGTTTAACTACCTCACAGGAGATGTCTCTTACTTTACTGAAAGGCCTTTCTCAATGTCAATGCACCAGAGGCTTCATTTTTCAACATCAGCTTGTGTACGTTAAATATTGGACCAGTATTGGCTTCCAAACTTTTTGTGATGTTACAAATCATGCCTGTAGTTAGTTGATGTTGTGCCCAGTTGCATGCTAGTCCGTAAAGCTCTCCAGTGTGATCTCAGAAGAATCCTGGAGTCAGTGGGGACACAAGGCCATTCACTTGACAGATGGGTAAAAGAAGTGAGTCGATTAGAATCAAATTTAAGGTCACAATTTGATATTTGATTTCAACTTTTTTTTTCAGCACTGACGTTTATGTCATTGTTAGACTATTAATTCTTAAATTTAAAAGATCAACGGATCATTGGTTTTATGCCCTGACAACCATCTTTTACAGTTTCAGTTCCTTCTTTAAAAGACTTTATTCAGACCTAATTTCTATAGCACTTTTCATACATAGCAATGTAAGACAAGGTGCTTTACACAGTTCCATACAAATTCCAACCCCAACACACGCGTTCCACACACACCACCAGGATCCACTCTCAACCATTAAATGACAATGTTAGAAATACTTAATCAATAAGAACAGGAAATGAGGAAATGCTATCATAGCTTTTCATGAATCTGCAATTAGGAAAAACCAGAGGCAGGATAAAAATGAAAAATGTAGAGTAGCCAAATAAAATGAAATAAAAGATAATACAATATAATATATAAATAATAAAATAAAGTGAGTATGAATAGTGAGAGTAAAACCAGAAGTGCAAGGTGGGGTATTAAAAATAAAGATAAAATAATAAAGAGAATAAAATAATAAAACAACTAAAGAGAGATGAGATGAAGTAAAACCAGATATAAAAATAGGCTGTGAAGAATGAAACAGTATAGAAAAGAAACATGGAAAAAATATTTAAAATATATATATATATAATAATGAATAATGATAATAAATGAAGCAGTAAAACAGGCTAATACAAATGAATAAAGGAAAA
Organism: Chelmon rostratus; assembly: GCF_017976325.1. Lineage (NCBI taxonomy): Eukaryota > Metazoa > Chordata > Actinopteri > Chaetodontiformes > Chaetodontidae > Chelmon > Chelmon rostratus. The sequence goes on from NC_055678.1 coordinate 21,493,452, forward strand.
AAATATATAAGGTTCAATGACAAGCCAGATAAAAAAAGTTGGTCTTAAGTTTGCTTATAAAAATAGCAACACTCTCAGCTGCCCTCTGGTGTTCAGGACCGCTGTTCAAGAGAGGAGGACCAGAGCAACAAAAGGATGCCTCAACATGGGTGTTTGTTTGGACTTTTGGTACAATTAAAAGGCTGCTCCCAGAAGACCTGAGGCCTCTAGTATGTTCATAGGATAAAAGAAAATCTGACAAATATGTAGCACTAAGACCATTAAGAGCTTTATAAACCAATAAAAGGATCTTAAAATCAATTCTGATGCAAAGACGTAGCCAGTGCAGAGACTTTAAAATTAGTGCGATTGCAAGCTTTCTTTTCATTCTGGTCTTTTTCAGCACTTGTGCAGTTGAGTTTTGAATTAATTGTAATTTAGCTATATTCTTTTTAGGAAGACCAGAAAACATGGCATTACACTAATCAGTTCTACAGTTAATAACAGCATCCATTAGTGTCACTGTGTTGGCTTGAGAGAGAAACCGTTGCACTCTGGCAATGGTTTCCAAATGATAAAATGCAGTCTTAGTGACATTTCCAATATGAGGTTCAAAACTGAAATCAAAGATGACTCACAAGTTTTCTACCTGTTGACAGGATTTAGTGCCAGTGTGTGCAGTTTCTCATCGTGTTTGTCTCTCGGCAATCATCAGCATAGCCATGGAAGTTGTTGCTGTGCCTCCTGATGATGTTTCCAAGTGGCAGTAAAGCTTAAAAAGAGCAGGACCTAAAATTGAACCTTGAGGAACCCCATAGTTCATTTTATAGCTTTTCAATGAACATTCATTCTCAGTGTTTCTAAAAAATTCTGTATCGCTAAGCTTTAAACCAATTAAAATACGACCAGCGCTGCCAATCAAACTGTGAAGTCACCAAAAACCAGCAATGCAGAAACACAACTCGATTCATTTTTCAACTGGTGTACATAAAGCAACTAAAGTAAAATTGTTGTGTATGTGAATGCGTGCATGTGAAAGACTCGTCCCACAGTGTTCAGTCCACTCAGTAAAGAGCCTGTTTTGTTTTCCCCACAACTTTAAAACAGTTCAGTCGAGTCCAAGAAAGACAACTCAAAAGTCTGCTCCAGGTTTAACTGCGGCTCCCCACAAAACCAAATCAAATCAGGAAATCAAGACTGAAATAGCAGCATTTGTATTCGTAGTTCAGCAACAGTGATTATTTACAATTCATGGACTGTATACACCAGGCACTCACTGTACTGTTGATCAGTCAGTCAGTAGTCAGTCAGGTTTCCAGCATCGGTTAAGGGAAACACAAACACAAATCCAACTGGGTATTCCTCCTCCTGACTCAGACTCCAGAGACGAGGCTTCTGCTCTACCATGAGTAAGCAGCTGGTCAACTATGCTGTGTCGTCTTTGAAGTTTTGTAATATATTTATTTTCTTTGGACGTGCAAGTAGGTGGACATGGAGAGGAAAAAAAATACCACATTTCCAATGCATTTCTGATTTTTGATGAAAATTACAAATACCTTAAAATACATGTATTTGTGGATTTCTGTTACATTTATTTATTTTTACAAATACACATTTGTAAGCCTAATTTTGTAGTATGTGAATTTGCTTTATACTAACATAAAACGGTCAGTAACTATTTTGTGTGCATTGAAAAAAATCTTTCTCATTAGCCAAGTTATATCACGTTCACTCACGTCTGCTGAACAGGCAGTAATACCATGATACCCTGCAGATGGTCTACACCTGTCTGTTACCTAAGTGTGGTCTGACTTTCCTGAATCCACAATAATCACTCACATACTTCTGTTTTTCAGGGATTCCTTGTTCACTTATTTGCTGAGTAATATATGCCTTTTAGATTATTGCAAAATGCTGCCTCATTGAAGTTTTCATCCATCTGGTCATGGAATTTCTGCAATTCTTTTCATAGTTAGAATTGGCTTTTATGGGATTTTGAAAAATGAATTTTCATCTTATTTCAAACATTAATGGAATAAAATGTTTTTTAGCATAACAGGAAAGACATACAAGGACAGCATGTACAAACTGGCTGCCGTTAGTTAAAGTATATGGTGAAACCATGTGAAATGTCATGACTTATTGTTTGATTTGTCTGTGTGCAGAGATGTGGATAAGAAAGGCTTTGTGGACCCAATAAGGACGTTGTCGTTGGCCCAGCTGAAGCAGGAGCAGACAGACAGGAGTCGAACCCCTACAGGGAAAGACATCCATTTGCACCGCCTCTACCTAGACCCTCACAGCAAGGCTCGTCTGGCAAATACACAGGTAAGCTACTCCACTATTATGTATTTATTTATTTTTTTAAAAAGGACAAGAGCAGCCACACCTACATGAGCAAAATCAGTCAAAAGTCATGGTAGGGCTTTAATATTGTGGTTAAAAATGGCTCATGTATTGACAAAGGATCTGTCTTTATATTTTTGAGAAACGTTAATAAGCCTTTTCTGTCATATCTTGTCTAGTAGACAGTGATCTCTCACAACTGAACTGTTGATGCAGTTCAGTTCAGCTCAGTTTTATTTTCACTGCTCCAAATCGCATCAAATGTTGTCTCAGGACACTTTCCATATAGAGCAGGTCAGGATACCAAATAGGATTGGCACCACTAAATTGTTTAAATCCAGTGCTAAATGTCAGGCCCATTTATTGGTCTATATGGAAGTCAGATTACCTCTAAAGTGACCTCTAGATTACCTCAAGTGCTTTAATCTCGCTGAAAATGAGAAAACGAGACCCTGCATTGTCTTTACAGGATGCAGTTCAGGCAGCAGATCGAGCCAATAAATATAAAGAGGAGAATCGGCAAATCCTGAAAGAGAGCATCGAGGTTGCTCCCTTCACGGCTAAGATCCAGCGCTCTAGTGACCCAGGGATGGACAGGGACAGAGAAAGATGCAGAGATCCAGCCTTTCCTGTCCGGATACCAGCTCTTGCCTCCCCAAGCCCCAAAGCCAGCCATGCTCATCCCCACGTCATCCAGTCAGAAAAGAGCAACTACTTTACCACGCTGTCCAACAGTGTGGTGAATGAGCCTCCACGACTTTACCCCTCCAAGGAGCTCAGCTCTTACTATGACAAAGTGTCCGCCGGAGCTCCAGGAGTTGTGACCAGTGTTGGGGCTGCTGTGCCAAGCCAGGGAGCTCTATCCCTGGGCAGCTACAGCTCCAAAGCCTCCCTCTCCAAGCCCCCTCCCCTCATTAAGCACCAGCCAGAGGGAGGAGAGGGTTTAGCAGGCAAAATCACTGAGCAGCTCAGCCAGCAGGTGACACTTGTCCAACAGCAACATCAGCACCACATAGACAGGATAGAACGCCGCAGCCCAGCCATTTCTCCTTCCTCCTCCTCTACATCTTCCTCCTTCTCTGCAGCTCCCAATCACCATCATCACCACCACCAACAGCAACAGCAACACCAGCTCAGGGCAATGCCATCTCTCCACCGTGCGCCTGTCTTCCATCCACCCACACAGCATGCGTTGGAACGTAAAGAGGCTGCAGAACGGGAGAAGGAAAGAGAACGAGAGAGGGAGAGGGAGAGGGAGAGAGCCGGTTATGGTGGACGCTTGTCTCCACCAACCCTCACACCCATCCAGCCAGTTAGCTTAGCAGCAGCTGGTAACAAAACATTGGCAGAGCAGCAGAAGCCCCCCACGCTGCTGCCGGAACTCAGGGACGTCAAAGGTCATGGAAACACTGCCGTTGTCACCTCTGTGGCCTCAGCCATCAGTGGGGAGATTATGACTTCATCTACAGATGGGTGGAGAGGTGGAGAGATGATTCAGGAAAGAGGTGGCTCCTTCTCTGGAGAGAAAGGAGTGTCAAGGAGTAAGCCCCAAGCCGCAATGGCATCAGTCATTGTGCGTCCATCGACATCTATCAAGTACGATAATCCCATTGGTGCTAGCAAATCTGGTGCTATAATCAATAAGGAGTTCCCCCAGAGGAGGTTCTATACAGCCAAGCTTCATGGGGAATGTCCTAGACTAGGGGAGAGTGTAACAGAAGCTGGCAGGGTTATTCAACCTAATTCCAACTTGGATGACATGTGTATCCAATATAAAAAGACTTCTATGCGTGGCATGCAGGGAACTTTGGGAGCCAGTACCATAAACTCTGTGTGCAGGACATCAGCTTTTGGCATACAGATTAAAAGTGGGGCATCCATCCCTGAGCTGGGCTGCTCAGTCTCAGCACGGGTAGAGATTTCAGCGCATAAAACTAGTACTGGTGGCTGGGTGCTGAGCCACTCTGGACCAGGAGAGCACCAGGAGGGGTTAGGCTCACGCACCACATCTCCAGGTGGGTCTCTGCCTCCCCCTAGTCCAGTAGGGACACCCCAGCCCAGTCCAAGCCTGACACCCACACCTAGCTCCGTTTCTAGCTCCAGTCAGTCTTACTCCCCCTCCTATGTCCCCCTCAAGAAGCACATAGCTGCCATGGCTGCAGCCCAATCCAGAGGAAGCTTCTACACTGCTCCCACATCCATCACAACTGGAAACTCCTCCACGGCTGTTGATTCAATTGACAAAGCTCCCATTCACCACTCCCCTCCGCCACCCTCCTCCAGCCAAGCCTCATCATCCTCGGTCGATTGCAGTAGCAGCACCTTGGCAAGTGGGGGAACGGCACCAGGCAAGTCCAGTCCCCTGCCTAACGGCCATACCTCTGGGTCGGCCTCGACAAGCAGCGGACAGCCCAGTAACTACCACAAGCTGAAGAAAGCCTGGTTAACCCGACACTCAGAGGAGGACAGGAACACAATTGCTAGTACAAGCTCCACCAGTACTAAACCAGAGAAACTGCCCAGCACCAGCACCAGCACAAGTAACGCCACAGCCATGTCAGAAATGATCAAACCCTGTACCGTCAATCTCAGCGCCTCCACCTCCAGTGAGGTGGAAATGAGCAAAGACAGCGGAAGCAAAGCGGAGAGAGAGAGGCAGCCAGAGGAGAAGGTGGGAGGAGCACCAGGAGGAGGGGACGAAAGGAAAGCAGCTACTTCATCAAGGCGCGGGAACAAACGGCCATGCGAGTCCGGCTCAGAGAGCGGGGGAGATGATTCTGACACCAGTGAGAGCAAAATGGAGGGCCGCGCCAAGCGTCAGCCTAAACCAACCTATAAAAAGAAACAGAACGACATGGCCAAGAGAAAAGGAGACAACGAAAAGGAGGAAGATGACGTGAAGCCCAATGGCATCTTCAGATCAGCCCGAGAGAAGACTAAACTCAAACTGGCCAGCAGCAGTAAGTCTTTTTGTAGACATTTGCTTTGGTTCTGACAATATTTTCTAAATAGTTAACCTGGCAGCAAGCCTGGCAGCAAGATCGAAGTGGCAGTTAAAGGATAAGGCGGGCAATATTCTATGCTTTTGTTATTTTTAACAAATCTCATTGAAAGACTCCAACAGTGTGTTTGTCGTTCTCTTCCCTACCTTGTCTGTGGCCCCAAGTCTATTGGTTCTTTCTGAAGACAGGAACCTTTTAGAACGGCTCACAAATACATAGTTTAATTTTTTTTTTTAGCAAAAGTTACTGAAACAGGAGGAAATAGTGCATTAGTTAAGGTCTATTTTCATTTGGTAAGTATTTCTGACAGCAGTAAATTGTGATTGAGTGGATTGAGGGATTGAGTTAAAATAGTCAGGCAACAAGTTCTGCATCCTTCATATCGCCCTGACAGCCTCCATTTCAGGGAATGAGTTCATATTTATTGCTTTTGGAACAAAGTAAATAAACAGATTATTTACTGGGACTTCCTTGTTAAAGGCCACCAAATTGGCTACCGCCACCTGCCACCTGCCACATGCGCAGTTCAGTTTCATCAAATTGCAACAGAGCAGCAAAACCCCTGAGGGAGTAGGATGAAAGTCAGACAGTTGGAGTTGAATGTTTAGCTATATCATGCAGGTTTCAGAAACCAAGGGCTTTAAAAATCCTTTATACCTGAATATTTTTTGAATGTTACACCAATTTATCAACTATTTACTACACCTACACAACATGCAATGACGTGTTCGTGTTGACCCCTATAAGCTGGCTTACTTTTAACTATTCTTAGAAGGAAGATTTCTGTCATTAAAGGTTCTTGGGTTTTAAAGAAATCAAAAAATGTGAAAATGAAGTAATTAGATTGCTTATGTATACTTCTTCTTTCTCCATCCTGTTGGCTGTTACAGTGGTGAGAAGAAAAAAACGTTCCCGAATGATCATGTCAGGTGTAAGAGTTACAAAAAAATGTTACATGAACAGTTAAATGCAAAACCTACCATTTGAAGCCACAAATATTCCATTTACCTCATATGATGTGTTTTCATGTCCATGTTGTGATTTTTTTAATGTCTTTGACATCAAGGTTATGTACAAACCTTTGTTAATCTCATAATAAAATGTAGCCATTGTTAATGACACAAAACTGGTCACTCTTCTCAGATGGGATCCCCCGATCTGTGCTGAAGGACTGGAGGAAGGTGAAGAAGCTGAAGCAGACAGGGGAGTCTTTCCTGCAGGACGATTCGTGTTCAGAAATAGGACCCAACCTGCAGAAGTGTCGGGAGTGCAGGGTGATCCGCAGCAAGAAGGGCGAAGAGCCTGCACATTCCCCTGTCTTCTGCCGCTTCTACTATTTCAGACGGTAAAACTCTCATGATTTTATGTTTATTTCCTTTTTCTTATGTTTTCCTGGTATTTTCCTTAATTCTGATGGTTTCATGTGGTTTCCTTTACTGTAACTTTTGGACATTACTACAATTAGAGCTGCACCCATACATCCTATGAATCATGTGGGATCCATAGTAATTGCAATAAGCCCACAATTCCTTCTCTTCCTTTTTGTCCTTCACTACAGTCTTCAGTAAAGAGAGCAAGTGTTGGAGCTTTTGTTTAAGAGCCTGCATGTTGAAACAGAATAACTCAGACGGAGGGAGCGCAGGAGAGAGGAAGGACGGTCTGCTTTCTTCAAACATCTGCCCTAGCTACAACACATATAGTACATTATTAATCATATGGCTTGTGCAGTGTGTACTGCCTCTGTCTGTGTTTCTCCCTCTCAGACATGCACATTTGCTGTGAATGCACATTGAACACACACAAACACACACACACACACTGGAGTTGGATAAGCAGCAGCTGCAGTCTGGGGTCGAACAGGGTAAATCTGCCAAAGAGGATTTTCTGCTCTATAATCTTTTCCTCACTGCAGAACTGCTTCTGCTGCAGTCTCTCTCCGTCTCCTTCTCCGCTTCTCTGCATCTTTACTTCTAATTCTTGCTGTCTCTCACCCTATCTCACCTCCTTCCTGTCTGACCCAGTAGACTGAGATTTCATAAACAACCTGTGCTGACTGGGTTCTGTAAGGACATCATAGACAATGGTGGTTTTACAGAGAGATGGCTCATGTAGAAAACCATCCAGTTATATTATATTTTAGAGAGAGAGAGAGTTGTATTCATATAGTTGTGTTTGCAGCTGCATCTCCACTGCATCCTGTCAGTGTGCAGCAGGGGGTTTGCAAGATTCTGCAAGATTTTGAAATGAAAAGGGAAACCTCTTAATATGTGTCTTGTTGTCTCTGCCTTCACATCTCCCCACCAAATATATGGTCACAAACAGTACTACTGTGCATTTCTCTGGTATTATACTTAATGTCCAGGAATTGTCAGATTTGGCATAATAATCTGTATCAGGCATCTTCAGAGTGGTTATGTGAGCAGACAACTCAGCAACTTTGACAACTTTGTAAGTTTCCCTTTCTAAAAGCACAATAAGTTACTCTGCCTTTCTTATTTATATGACTTTTTATAAGGTGTGTGGCACTCTTAGCTTTTCAAATTCAGCAGCCCTGTGAGGGCTTCCCTAGAAAGATGCTTATCATTATGTTTCTGCTTTTGTTACCTTTGCTGCCCATGTGGTGTGCTAGTAACTGACTTCCTCCCATCCAGGCTTTCCTACAGTAAAAATGGAGTCATCCGAATGGATGGCTTCTCCTCTCCAGACCAGTTTGATGATGAAGCCCTGGCCTTGTGGGTTCCTGGGGTGCTGGAGGAGAGCCAACTGGACCAAACCACAGCCAAGTACATCCTCAGCTTCATAGGAGACAAGTTCTGTCAGATGGTTGTGACTGAGAATACTGCAGCTACCTGGGTCAAGAAGGATGGTAAGGTGTCGTAAAAAAAGATTGACATTTTGATTAAATAAGCCTGTCTCCATTTTTACATTGAAGTCATTTTTTATGTCTTTCAGCCAAGCTGGCGTGGAAGCGAGCGGTGAGGGGGGTGCGGGAAATGTGTGACGCCTGTGAGGCAACACTCTTCAACATCCACTGGGTCTGTCAGAAATGCGGCTTCGTTGTCTGCTTGGACTGCTACAAGGCCAAGGAGAGAAGGAGCTCCAAAGGTCAGCTGTGTGTATGCTTTGACAGTTAGGAGCCAAATGAGAGACTGGAGAAGCAGGTTATACAGGAACTGTGGCGTGCACTCATATCACAGATGGAGTACAGTTTCCTGCATAATCTTTCTCCAAGTATCCTAGTCTCTTGTGTGCATGTAAGCATACTGCATATGCATGCAAACTTTCTCTGCTAGTTAGTTGAATCAGCATTTAGTGAAAGTCCGGCAACCACTGTACCACTAAGTAAAAGGATGCATCAGTGTGGAAGTTAACAGTGTTGTTATGAATCATTTGTACTGACTGTAACAAACTATGACAGTGTCTGTGTGGTGTGTGTGTGGCCATGTATTACTCATGTTGTGGGAACATAAATCTGTTTAAACAGTCACATTGTGGGAGCTTGCCTTTACCTGTCATGACAAAATGCAAGTCCCCATAATGTAAATCATTCATTAGGGTGAAGGGTTAGGGTAAGGTTGGGTTTAGGCAAGTAGTATTTTGGTGAGGTAAAGTCTCCAGGAAATGAATGTAAGTCTATGTGTCCCAAAAGTGATGGAAATCTAACATGCGCGTGCATGTATGTCTATGTGTGCATGCGTGTCTTTGTGTGTGTGCGTGTGTGTGTTGTGGATATTATTCCAGCCACTGACTTGTGTCTATCTTTCTGTGATCAGATAAAGAACTGTATGGCTGGCTGAAGTGTGTGAAAGGCCAGCCCCACGATCACAAACACCTCATGCCAACACAGATCATACCTGGCACAGGTACAGCACACACACTACTGTGTACTCTTTGTCTTCCTGTTTACACCATGTATGCATTCCATGCCTCTCTTTATCTCTTACTGCAGTTGTTTTGTCTTGTCATTTCTTGAACAAACCATTTTAATAAAGGTCTAGGGTTTTTTTCCCCCCTGAAACGCTTTTCCTGAAATATTTAAATTCTGCTGCATCACTTTGATGTTTCAGTGCTGACAGAGTTGGTGTCTTCCATGCACTCTCTGAGAGAAAAACACAGCATCAAATCCCACTGTCCCTGCACCCACAAACAGAACCTCCTCACCAAACTACCGGCCACGAACGGAGTCTCACAGGTACGATTCCAGTTTTCCCATATGAAAACGTTTGGGCTTGGTTTCTGCTCAGAGTAGCGTTTCACCCTGTCTGTCTGACTTTCTTTTGCAAAGAAGCCATTCTGTTAACCTTTAACCCTCATGTTTCTTTGACAGGTTCTGCAGAATGTCCTGAACCACAGTAACAAACTGTCCCTGGTGAAAGCTGAGCGGGGCTCTCAGCAGAACTCTGACCAAGGAGGAACCAAGGCAGAGACTAATGGAGGAGGTGGTGGAGGAAGCAGTCCAGGCAGTGATGCAGGAAGTGCTCCTGTCACCCCACCAGAGTCCCAGTCACCTCTGCACTTCCTGGCTGACCTGGCAGAGCAGAAATCCAGGGAGGAAAAGAAAGGTGATGGGAAGGGAGGGAGAGAAATTTGGATTGGGCTGTTTGTTAAAAAAAAGAATCAGTACAGTTGTGATTATTCAATCAGTACTTCTTTAATGATTTCTTCCAAATGATCCTGTTCCATTTTGTGTATTTCACTTCCATAAAGTATGTTGGTGATTAGTAACCTTTTCCCCCTACCTTCTCTAACAGAAAACAAGGAGTCAGTGCTGCTTGGTAAATCAGTGAAGGAGGACAAAGAGGGGGACAGCCTGGAGGTCCTGCAACAGTGCAAAACCACCTCACTGGTGGCAAACAGTACAGAGCAGGGATCCACACTCAGAGATCTGCTCACCACCACAGCAGGGAAGCTGAAGCTGGGCTCTACTGATGCAGGAATTGCATTTGCACCAGTCTACTCCACTGCTTCACAGGTACACAGATTGACACGTTTATGGTGTAATCAAGGATTAAACATTGTTAGTTTGGAAATGAGTTGACTCAGTTTACTGCCTATGGAAAGCATACCCCACCCTGAGTATGATGTAAATCATAGATGTGTAATGTGTAAGTATAGAATATTATCACCTCTTGTACCAGCCAGTCTTGTCAATGCCTACTGCCGAGCTGAGCTTCAGTTTCTCAAATTGAGAAGGAAATTAGGTTAGAAATATTGAAATCTTATTTTTCCTTTTCTCTTCTCTTTCTAAAGACTGGAAAAGGTGGGCGGACCATGCCCAATATCCTTGATGACATCATTGCTTCAGTAGTTGAGAATAAAATCCCTGCCAGCCGCCAAAACATCGCCACCAAACTGTCAATCAAGCAAGAGTCTGGCACCCCTGGTGGCAACAACAACAACAACAACCCTGCCCCTGCTGTTACTGAGGATGCCAAACCAGACAGGAAGAAGTCAGCGCCTGTTACTGCAGAAGTGCCAGAGGAATCCACCAATCAGTATCCTGATATTTCCCACTGCTGGTTAAACAACAAGCGGTTACTGTGGTTGAAAGATCACCGCAACCAGAACAACTGGAAGCTGTTCAGAGAGTCCTGGAAACAAGGACAGGTACACATCAGTCTCACAAACAGTAGCAACAGTAGGAGTCATTGTAGCAGTACTGTGCTAATGGTGCTTGGTAAAGTCATTAGTGATAACAACGGCCATGTGAATGGTTTTGTTTTTGTTTCCAGCCTGTGTTAGTGTCAGGGATCCATAAACGGCTCAATGCCAGTCTGTGGAAAGCTGACTCCTTCAACCAGGAGTTTGCAGACCATCAGGGAGACCTCCTCAACTGTAAAGACCAAGTGGTGTCCAACTCTGGGATCAAGGAGTTCTGGGATGGATTTGAGGACATCACCAGTGAGTTTATCTGCACTTGGTTCACTGTTGTTGTTTGATTGATTAGATAGCTGCTGACAGACATCACTGATGTGAGATAAGGTCGACCTGAACCACTGAGAAAATAGTAATGGAAACTGGATTTATTCCGTCTAACTAAACTCTTCTTACCTGTTCAGAGCGGCCCAAGTCTAAGGATGGAGAACCCATGGTCTACAGACTGAAGGACTGGCCTTCTGGAGAGGAGTTCATGGCCCTCATGCCATCAAGGTACACATGCGCACACATAACCTCTCTTTTTCACTCCATTACCCTTCTGCTGTTTAATCTCAAACTTAAAAGCCCAAAATATAAAAGCAAACTTCTAATTTGCTAAAAATTCTGATGATAATTCACATACATTTCATGAGCACAGGTCTTAAGATTTTTAACAAGGCTAAAGTGATTGTGAGCCCATGTCAACTTGGTGTTTTTGCAGATATGATGACTTGATGAAGAACCTGCCCCTGCCAGAGTACTCAGATCCAGAGGGCAACCTCAACCTGGCCTCCCACCTGCCATCTTTCTTTGTCAGGCCAGATCTGGGGCCAAGACTATGCTGTGCCTACGGTAGGAGGGGAATTTACAGCATCAATGACTGAACTTCACCTTGCAATTCATTTCACTTTAATTCCATGTTCATGCATGCTAATGAAAAATGAGTGAGGAGATTTGTAATATTTTAGCTTCTTTAGAGATTAATGAGTAGTTTACCAAATTGTTAAACATCTACCCATGACAAACATCTGAATACTGCCTTTAACCTGACGGCAGTTTGAACTTTGAATAATTGTGTGCTTTTACCCCTGGATATGTATGTAGTTAAGAATGAGCTGATCACCAAAGATTCCACTTAATATCAAATAGAGTAAATTTTCGGTCCTGCTCTTTTACTACTGTTATGCATTATGCATGCATTCTTTATGTTGCAGTCCATAGTTTTGTCATTCGTCCATTTATTTCTATTTAAAATGTTCTCTACAGACAGAATCCCCCTCTCCCCTTCTTCCTCTGAATCACTTATTTGTCTCCCTGTAGGTGTAGCTGCGTCTCAGGACCAGGACTTTGGAACTGCCAACCTCCATGTGGAAGTCTCCGATGTTGTCTCTGTTCTGGTCTATGTAGGAGTAGCCAAAGGCAATGGAGTCCTGTCCAAAACTGGTGAGGCTTAACTGAATCAGTTACATCTTCAACTGAAAGACAGGGTGTTGGAAGACATTATGCATGCATAATATATGAATGATATTTTCAAAGAAGTAAATTCTATGGGGTGACTTTAAGTGTTGGCATTGAAAATATAATTCGGCATTGAAAAAGGAAACATGTCATTGAAAGACGTATTGGAGAAAGTTGTACTGGCACTGAAAAATGTTCTACTGAAAAATTAAACATAGACATTAAATTATTTATTTTTTCATTTTTTGTTTTTTCAATGACAGTTGTGTTTACACTGTCTGCTTTCTTTCTTTCTGTCACTGTTTGGCATGGAGGGGAGGGGCAAAGAGATATGATAATTAGCTAAGGTTAGAGCAGACCACAGTCTGACCAGCATAACATCAGCTAAACATTAACTTAACCCAGGCGGGTGTGTGTGGAGAAAGACAGGAGTGTATGCTAGGTGCGTGGTCACGTTGGAGGCTTCAGAGTAGACCACGGGTCCAGAGGAGTGACGTTTTCGCATGCAGATACGTAAATCATACACTCTTTGCCCCTGTTGTAGCCCCATAAAAATCAAGGAAGTATATCCAGTTAATTTATTCAGCACAAAGTCTAAATATTCCAAGTTATTGGGTGAAGTTTTGCTTTTTTTCTATGTATCATATCATTCTAAACTGAATAGTCAATGATTATTTGATAAATTGCAAAACACAAACAATCATTTATTGAAAAGATGAAAATAGTGATGAGATTCAGCCACCGAACATGAGTGTATGTCTGTGTGTGTAGGAGTGTTGAAGCGTCTGGAGGAGGAGGATCTGGATGAGGGGGTTCGGAGGAGGCTCAAAGACTCCAGTGAGACACCGGGGGCGCTGTGGCACATCTATCTTAACAGAGACATGGACAAAGTCAGAGAGTTCCTGCACAAGGTCAGCACTCTGAAACAGATACTGAATAACTGCCACAGTTTCAAATTAAAATGTAGTAAACTTCAGTATCAATATTGACCTCACTAACACCTCCCTCTCACCACCCACCACCTCAGCTCTGCAAGGAGCAGGGATTGGATGTGTCGCAAGACCAGGACCCAGTCAGAGAGCAGGGATTGTACCTGAGCAGGAAGCAACGTCAACGGCTGCTGGATGAACACGGAGTTCAGGGTTGGACTGTCGTTCAATTCCTGGGAGACTCTGTACTCATACCAGCAGGGGCCATGCACCAGGTATATACAACCCTTATTCAGTTTGGACGCTGTGTAACACATAACTTAAACAGAATGGGATAATTTGATATGGTAGTGTCATGATTGGGTATAAAAGGAGCATCCTTGCAGGGCTCGGTCTTCACAAGCAAGGAAGTGTCGAGGTTCACCACTTTGTGAACACTTGATTTAGTAAAACCATTCACTTTCTGTCATATTCATATGACAGTCTGATTGTGTCCTGTTATTATCTGAGTTCAGGGATCAGTGAAGTATCCTCACATCCTCTCTGCATCTTGTCTGTCAGGTCCAGAACCTCCACAGCTGTGTTCAGGTCATCAATGACTTTGTGTCTCCTGAGCATGTGGCCAACTCCTTCCACCTCACCCAGGAGCTCCGGCCCAATAAAGAGGAGGTAAACTACGAGGATAAACTACAGGTGATGAATCAGAGTTTTTTATTTAATTAAAACACAAATGAAAATGTGGAGATCCTGCCACGATTTCCCTCTCATGGACATTATTAATGTTAGTTTGGCAGTGCAGCAGTATAACTGGCTCTGCAGCTTCAGGCAACATCTGTCACGTCCATCACTGATTCAGTGACTCTCTCCTTCCTCCTGTCTCACTTGCTGTAGCAGTGTGTGTGTGTGTGTGTGTGTGTGTGCGCGTGTGCTTGCGCGTTTGTGTGTGTGTGTGCTTGCGCGTGCATGCGTGCGTGCGTGTGTGTCAGTATAAAATGAGGGACGACAGAATGACAGAATGAGTCATCATCAGTAATGTTCTCTGGACATCGAGTCCCTCTGCTCTAAATAGACTCCACACACTCTTCTCTTGTTCTCCCGTATACAGGATTGTAAATGAGGTTTGAGTCACCATCCATCGTCTGTCTGTCTGTCTGTCTGTCTGTCCTCTGGTGGTGTTCACATTGACTGATTGCAGGGTAGGAAAAAACCAGAGATCAGCTCTGTTTGGTTTTACTGAGGTGTGACAGATGATTGTCTGGAGGAGCCACAGTGCAAACAGAGAATCATGTTTAAAGAATGCCTACACTGAATGTTTTTATCTTAGAGCATCTACAATGTGCACCAATGACTCCTGTTTAATTAAGATGTAAATTGTTGGCTTGTGTGTTGCATTAGCTCTGTACTTCAATATTCTCGACAGCCATTCATCTCAGTTCTTGGGAAGCGCAGCGTCAAGTGTGAAGTCGTTTAGATGAGCAGTTCTTGGGAAACGTAATAATAGAAAAAAACCACACATTCAGGGTGATCATTCAGAATGATCGATGGTATTGAGAAAGCTGGAGGCCGAGCAGTCGCTCTGGCTTCATGGTTGAACTAGTTTTCCATACCCCGCTGATTGGCCCAGTTGAATGACGGCTGTCCAGACACTCTAACCAGAATCACACCAAGACAGAGTGGCCTCTGGAGTCTTAGTCCCCTTCCGGACCAGGATTCTTCTGCTGGTTTATCATTTCGAATATATATTCCCCTGATCTATATGTGAACACAGCCCGTACAGACACCTGCAGAGAGTTTCCTGGACTTCATGTCTCAGGGTTTCTCTCAGTGCACTGTGTACTGTGGGAGTGTGTGAAAATGGCTGATACTGTGTGTGTGTCTTTTCAAAATAACATCACTCATTATCACTCATTTAACACTGCACTCAAATCATGTCCTGATCAGCAGAATAGGACGATGTGTTTTGTCCACCGTCATTTCCACTGGATGTGTGTTAGGAAGGGATCACTTAGTGTCCAGTATGAACAGGAGGAACAATTACAGCGAGCAAAGACAGTGTCAGTGTTCACATGGGCACCTGACTGTTGTTTTAAGACAGCCCTCAGCTGTGAAGCTATCCTTCACACAGTAATACTGTGCGTTCTAACAGGCCCTTCAGTCACTGTACATAGTTTTCAGTTCAGGATTGAAACACTGTTCCAGTAGAATGCACATTGACATTAATAATGAAGCTCTTGTGGAATAAGTGCAGCTGTGAAACATCTTTTTTCTCCTCCTCCTCCTCAGGTGAAGAATATCTTGTACCACTGTGTGAAGGAGGCAGTGAGCTCTCTGAAGAGAGGCAGCTCCGAGGAAGACGACGAGGAAGAGAACTCATGACACGCCCTTGATCTCGTCCACACCTTCCAGAGAGGGACACGGCTCTCGTCAGCACCTCGCTCTCCCCGCACCCACCTCCTCATGTGGTGGACTGCGTCACGTGACCGCAAGAGGTGGTCGGATCAGCGCTGGTCATGTGACCCAGGGGGCGTCACGGTGTGAGGTGCACCCATATCACACATCCAGGTCGCCGTTGAGAGGCGCACCCACCTCCATCAACACCCCAAACCTTTAGTGCCAAGAAGAGACAAACACAAGACCAGAGGAGGCCTGGACTGACAGGGATTAAACCTCAGGAGAACACAGAGGGCAGCGTGTTGGACGGGAGCTTTAAAAACGCCACCACAAGCCTCCACTGAAACAAAACTGAACTGTTTAGTGTGGCTGATAGTGCATCCCGCTCAGATCCAGTTTCCATAGAGACTCAGACTGTCCTGTAACACAGGGTTCACAGGCTTGATGGCAGCAGCAGTGATGACTGAGACACTGCTGCTCTCTCACTGTAATCTTCTCTGGATTATAAAGGCCAGGAGGTTTAATCCCTGTCTGTAGCAGCAGCCCACACAACGTCTTGGACAGAAGATTTCGCTGATCACAACAGAATCACCAGCAGCAAGCAGCATCAGGATCAAAACTGTCATCTCTGCTGTTTAAAAAAAATCAAGAAAAGAAAAAAGATTTGAGGGGAAAAAATGCAAAACAGAAATCTCAGATGTTTCAGTCAGCAGACATTGAGCTCTGCTGCTCCCTCGTTTTCCTGTTCCTTCTGTAATTTGTCTGGTCTCGTCCTTTTTTCCTAGTTCTGTCTGTTGCTGTTTTGTTCTCGAATTTCTTTTTCATACGAACATTGTTTTATTTCCTCTGTGAAGATGTATTTATTTTATAGCTCTATGATATGCGATGTTATTGAGACAAAAAGCATTAATGTAAATGTGACTTGTACAGTTGTTTTTTTTTTCTTTCGCTATGTGATTTTCAGTTGTAATACGGCTCTACTGTGATGGAGAACACACACTCTCATGCACACGCACACACACACACACACACACACACACACACACACCAGCTAATGCCTGTAACTTTGGGAAATGTTGATGCTCTACGGTCCTCATGCCATAAATAAATTTTTTGAAAATGAACTGCCAAACTATTGTAAAGACTGTGTAAAGTTGTATTATGTAAAGTAAGAACAAAATGGCTTATACACTTCAGCATTTTATGAAAAAAAGTATTTGCTGTAAAATTGAGACATTTACATAAAAGATGTAATTTATTTAAGAAAAGGATGAATTGTCTTGTTTTTTGTTTAAGATTTACTATGGTGAACTTTTGAAGTTAAAAGATAAAATAATGAAAAAGTTTACTATAATGTGTAAATATATACATATATACATTCACTGAGGTATTTTTTTAAAACATGGCTTGCTTCAATTTCAAATTTTAAAGTGCAAGTGTTACATGCTTTGTACATTGAAGTTCAAAAGGGTTTTACATTTTCCATTAAAATGGATTTATCAGACGTTTGGTGTCGTGTGTTTGATGCTGAGGCTGTTTGATCAGTTAAACTGTTTGTATAATGGATTTCCACATTACACATTTTTTGTGGTTTCATTTAGTAGATTGGATGGTGAGAGCAGACTGAAAAATTACACCCACACAAGAAATTCAGTTCCTGACATACAATAATAAGCACTGAATTTTCCTGTATTTCCTGTATTTATACAATAAATTAAGTCAAAAATCATTTTCCAAGAGGAATCAATGCCTTTGATTTTGTATTGGTAATTAAATTACTGATGATTGGGTTAGCACATTCATCCACCTGACAATTAAATAATAAGTTATTCCATCCTACGTTTGAGGTGAAGGCGTCATCCTTCCTCCACCAGGCTCTGAGACACAACATCCTGCTGAACAGAAAAACTAAATCAAACCTGAATTTTTCAATCACAATCTCACATCATGTCTGGCGATGACTCTCCAAGATCTAGCAGTGACTGCAGGCAAGTGCGACCAATCAAAGCCTTCTGGTGCCCACATTTAAAGGACACCACCATTCTTTTCCACCCCGTGTCCTTGTGACTTGTTCAGCTGGCTAAGTGACAAACTGAAGCACTCATAGCACACAGTACCCTGTGCATCCTTAATATGGTCTGTTTTCAAGGGTGCTGTTGATGCACACTATTCTCCCACAATGCAACACACAAGGAAATGGAGGAGCAGCTCAAAGTTCTAATACAATTTAATATATAAAGGCTGCTGGTCCACAAAAAAGATTATTATTGAATGTCAGAGAAAACCTTTTAATGTCTTTGAATTTTAACATCGACATCATATACTAATGTTGAAATTTGTTGTATAGTACTGAGACACTAACACTGGCAGAAGTATGGAATAAACTGCCCTCAAACTGAAGTCGTACATGGAGATTTTAGAGCTCTATTGTCTGATGTTTTCATGATTCGTAAAGCTGTCTTGCTGTAATTGTGTTCTTTCTGTTTGCTGATTGTGTTCTTGTTCCCAGCTCTCTCGGAAAAGAGATCTTCTCAGTCTGTCACATAACGATGAAGACAAAAACATACAACAACAACAAAACGACTTTCTACAAATAATCAGACAGCTGCTGTGATGTCAGTCAGTGTCTAAGTATCTGTCTTTTATTTTCAGTGCCACTGCGCCACCGTCAGGTTTGGATGAGAACTGCTCTTACATGCAGTACTCAGACTTCACCAGAAGAGGGCGACGCAGAACAAGCCAGAAAGTGTTACTCTGGGACTTCATAGTTCACTGTGAGACCAGCTGTCAGGGCTGAGTGGCGTTTCTGACTTTATGTTTTATCTCCATATCTGTTCATATAGACTTGATCTGTAGCCCTGAGATCAATAAATTGATCATATTACTGCTGAACTGACACCAGACACACTGACACTACGGATGCATTTCAAAACTATGCCTAAAAAATCTGTCAAAGATTTCTTTAGTCAGTTTTTATCATGCACTTTACACTGTTCACTCATATGTCTGTACATTAATGACAATGCATTAAAAAACTCGTATACAAATCCAATTTCATGCTTCCCAGGAGAGCCTCAGACGTAAACAAAACAATTAAAAAAACATTTAAATTAAATTAAAGGTGCTAAAATTGTGCTTGACATGTTTTAAAATAGGACAAATTGTATCTTTAGCTGAAAATATAAATGTTTTAATGACAGGAAACCATTATGACTTGAGAGAAATCTGTACATTGCAGAAATAACTTTATTCATTAAGCACAAAATACAGGAAAATGCAACACATTAGCATAACACTGAAATATTTAAAGTCCTCAAACTGGAATTGGATGCAAACACCGTTTTGACAACAAGGACTCAAGATCAGTTAATAAGGCAGGAGCACCTTCAGGCCACTATCAAGACCTTTTATTGTGCTTTAGTTAAAATGAGTGAAAAGTCAGTTTGCAGGGCTCTTGGATTTGGTCGATATATTTTTGTCACATATGACTTAAGGCTGTGTATTGTAAGAAGAGAAGGAGCTTCAAGCAGCACCTTTCACTCTGCAGAGACTCTGCTGTGGTGGAGTGGGGTTGTCTTCTTCTCTGCTGGGTTGTTTTGTTGGAAATAATGACATTATTCTGTGTCTAATTTCTTACAGACAGAAATGAGCTTTCTTTGAATTTTAGTTCACATCAGGTAAAACCGTACACTTACTGATGACACTGATGAAATTATATATGAAATATCCAATGAATCACAGAGAGGGGAATGAAATCCAGCCCTAGTCCAGCCATCCTTTGTTTGTTTGTGAATTTAATCATCAGCGCACATTACAATCGATATGATACTGTAGAAATAAATGGAAACACTGTCACTGAATGTCCAAAGCTCTGTCAGGAGATGAGACCTTATCACTAAAGCTTTGTTGCACCTGGTGCCAACAAGAACTACCTGGGATATGTTGCATAAACTGATCTTTTGTTTTATTTTCACTTGTTTGTCTCAGTCACTGATTTCTGAAGCGCCCACCTCTTCTATCAGTGTCAGACTTTACGTTCTTCAGTGACACTTCTTTGACTTTCTTTGAGTTAAAATGCCTTCATTATCAGGCAGTGACACATACTCTGCCTGTTTTTCTGCCTGACTTCATGCTTCCCTTGCTGTGATGTGTTTGCTTTGAGAAACTGGAGGTCACGATTGGGCTGTTGTGTATATTCATGCTTGTGCATTTGTGTGTGTGTGTGTGTGTGTGTGTGTGTGTGTGTGTGTGTGCATGAGAGAGAGAGAGACAGGAGCCAGTGCTGACATGACTAATGCTGGGATCAGCTCCTATTCATACTTCCAAAGCTGAACTGGAAACACACATATTATCCTCCTGCTCCCCATTATATAAGCTGAAACTGTGCCTCCTGGCACTGTGTGTGTGTGTGTGTGTGTGTGTGTGTGTGTGTGTCAGTATGTGTGTGACAGGTTAACTGGAGTACACTGAGGCAGAAGTTCACCCAGTGAGTTCAGAGAGAGGTCACTCTCCTCTCTTTCTCTTCTTCTTCCTCTCTATCTTTGTTTTCTCTCTGTCTTGCTCAGTTGCCCTCTACTTTTGTTGCCCTTCATTTAATTTTCTGTTTTTCTCTCAGTTCCTTTCTTTCTTTCTTTCTTTCTTTCTTTCTTTCCTTTCTTTCTGTCACCCCTCCTGTCTCAGTATTTATCATTCTTGACCTTTCTATCTCTCTCAGTGTTAATGGCTTTTTAACAGGATTCATTATTTGCTGACTGCTTGTTTTTAAGCCACAACTCCAGTGTGTGTGTGTGTGTGTCTGTGTGTGTATGTGTGTGTGTGTGTGTGTGTGCGTGTGTGTATGTGTGTGTGAGGACATGTATTACTCATGTTGTGGGGACTTGCCTTCCTTATGGGGACAAACGTCCCCGTAATGTAAATCATTAAATTTTAGGGTGAAGACTTGGGTTAAGGGTTGGGTTTGGCAAGAAGGAGTTATGGTACGGGTAAGGGTCAGTCTCCAGGTAATGTATATCAAAGTACTGTGTGTGTGTGTGTGTGTGTGTGTGTGTGTGTGTGTGTGTGTGTGTGTGTGTGTGTGTTTTTGTGTGTGTATGTGTATATCTGTGTGCATCAGTGTGTGTGTGTGCCCTCGCAGACGGAAGTGTCTTGAGGGTTCAGCCATAGGTCACTTGTGGTGTAACTCCGCCCACACACACAAACACACACAGAAGTAATACAGTGTTGAAACATTAGATCATATCAGTGCAGTTATTTTGATATATCTCATGACATCATCATATTTTAGGTTGAATATGTTTCCCACTCTTGTATTTGCTGCAATGTTTTTTTAATGTGGTACTATTGAGGTGTATTTTCTGACAGAAAAGAGTGATGCTGATATTCAGTCTTTTAAACTGAACAATTCGATCAAAATACTGAGTCTGTGCGTGTGTCTGGTGTGTGATCGTGTGATTGTGTGTTTGTGTGCATGCATACATGTATGCTCATCTGTGTGTGCATGTGACACGTGTGACAGGTGGCAGATGTGACAGATTTACTTCCAACACAGATGCATTGCTGTTGCCGTCTCTCTCTCTGTGTGTGTGTGTGTGTGTGTGTGTGTGTGTGAGTGGTTGCAGCAGTCGGTGTGTACAAACAGAAGCCACGCTTCAAAGTGAGACGAGGTGTCATAAATCGTGTGTGTCGACAGCAGGCAGCTTCCTGCTGCTCCTCCCTGTCTGTGGCTGAAGCAGAGCCACAAACGAGTGACATCCGGGACAATGCCGAGTCCCACATGTACCTGCAAACAAGGTCAGACCACACAGACGGCTTCAACTGGACAGAACTGTGACTTGGATTAGAGCTATGAACTACTGTAACTCCAACCACATTAACACAGCAAGCCTCAAATCACAGACAGTCACCTCCAAGAGGGGGCAGTGCTGTTCTAAAGGCTAGAAAACAGGGCCGGCTCCTGGAGGGTTGCTGGTTCAATCCCCAGCCAGCTGGATATGTCTGGGTGGAGAAAGTGAAAGCTTCGGGCTTGCCCCACCCTCATTACCACAACTGAACTGCCTTTGAGCAAACCATGCAGCCCACAACTGCTGCAGTGGAGCTGCTCAGTTCAGGCAGCTTCAGGTGTAACTGTGTGTAGCTGTGATCATCT
The DNA here is from genome assembly GCF_017976325.1 of Chelmon rostratus. Lineage (NCBI taxonomy): Eukaryota > Metazoa > Chordata > Actinopteri > Chaetodontiformes > Chaetodontidae > Chelmon > Chelmon rostratus. Next base: position 21,515,339 of record NC_055678.1, read on the forward strand.
CAGAGGTCTGCCCTGGACCAATAACAGTTCCAGATCAAACACTGGGTGTAATGGGTATAATTAGCCACTTCAAGTGTCCTTTTATAATGCAAATAATAATGAATGCATGTTTTACATGGGAGGGCACTGACACCTCGGCCAGCTACAACAGTAAAATGCTGCTTACACATCAATGGATTAGCAATCTAATGTCACATGTGACAATATATCAGACACAGGAGACATTTTACTGCAGCGCTTCTGCTTTTTTACTTCCAGTCAAGTCTTTTCATACTGTTATATTGGTAATTTACTAGGAACTGAATAGTCCTCCACCACAATCAACAGTTAATCAGTTGCATCATCACCTCAGCTGCATCTGTTGCCTCTCTGTATTTTCTCCAGGAGAAGAACTTTACAATTGAAGTGTGATTTGTAGTCTTCCTGGAATAACCCTGATGACATCACTCTGGCTCCTCCAGGGCCACAGATTATATTATACAACTGCTTTCTCCAGATGATTTTTAATTTTTTTTTTTAATTTTATTTACTTTATTGATCCCAAACTGGGAAATTTCTCTGCATTTAACCCATCACTGTTTGAAACACACACATGCAACATGCAGTGAAGCACACAGGAGCAGTGGGCTGCCGCATCAGGCACCCGGGGAGCATTTTGGTGAATAGTCCTACCGATGATGAACAAACTGACATGTAAATCAATGATTTGAACAGCAGCAGTCTAAACTTCCCTCTGCTGCCAGGATCTGACGCTCAACATGTAGTTCAACATCAGACACAAGCACAGGCCTCCCTCCCTGACTCCACCATCAGATCCCTGTGTGTGGAGGTCACAGGCTCCTGCTGTGTCTTCACCAACGTGAACTCACCCAGGGCTGGCTAACAACAGCTGTGTGTGTGTGTGTGTGTGTGTGTGTGTGTGTGTGTGTGTGCGCAGCATACCTCCATTTGGCTGACTGAGGTTTGCTCCCAGTAAAAGTGAACCACAGGTGCTTGTCTCTCACACTCCAACAGACAAACCAGATCTCCAAGACTGATTTCCGACCTCAGCCTCACACCCCTGCTGCCTGTCAGTTTGTTCCACATGTTTTAACATTTCAGCACACAAGACTCATGAAATTGCATACCTGGATTAGAAAAAGGCTGAGACACCGAACAGGGTAACACCTGTAGCTGTGAGGAGGAGCAGATTAACTTACATGAACGGAGAAGACATGACATGACCTTAAAATGGACTCATACCTGAACCCTTTCACTTTTCATGAGCTGTGTTGTCACATATTCAAACCTGTGGAAAGGAAAGCAAGCATGCACAGATGTTGTAAAAGAGGATAATGTGAATTTGGCGGCTTCTACTTTGCAAAAAGCTGCCCAGTAATGCGGCAGCAGAGACAGTTCGTATTACTGGGAATTGAAAGCATGCTGTGTTGTTGGGAGTGTATTGTTTCAGGTACTGGAGAGACGTCGCAGAAACGCCGGTTTGAGTAACAGATCTACGAGTGTGGAGTCTTATCAGCACCAAAACATGTCACAGAGGTTTATAATACTCAGAGACAGGATTTAACAACCATGGAAAGTTATCAGGGTGACAGTCATGTTATCCTCTGTCTCAACAATCGCCAGGTGAACAGTAGAATGACTCTCTTCATGTTACAGTGTAATCTACCAGAACGTGTGCTTGCACAAGTTTAATTTCATACTTGGATCGGGTGAGTCTATGTTGCTGGACGAGCCTGTGTTTTTCACTGGGACTTCAGCATCAGCACCCCTACTTTGACAAAGCAATGGTCTGAGTGAAATGAATGGACAGGCTGCATTTGGTGCTATTCTCAGTCTGAACGTGGTCTTTTTGTCATATTGCGGTTGCACCACAGCCGAGTCAGACATTTCTGGCCCAGGTTAAATGTTTCAACCTGTGTTTTGTTTTCTGTGAGGGACACTGACAGTCTTTCAGATTTTCAGACAAACCTTACCTGATCCTATTTCATTTTCTACATCTTAGTGTTTCATGTTTTACTGTAATTTGACGGCATGACCCACAAAACATTCACTAGGCTTTGGCTCCAGAAGCTAGTTCATCAGCCAGTGAACTGGGATCCGGTTGCAGACTGAGCCTGAGAGAGAAGATGCTAGTGGATCACACTTCTGTAATTTTCATCATATCTGTAGTGCAAACAAGCAAAAAGTCTGAATGTGAAATAAAATATCCAAGTCTCTGTAATTTGTGTAGTAAAAAAGTGTAGTAAAATACTGGAAAATCAGAGAAAAGGAAGCTGATATGCAGATATTACCAATCACGGATTTTAAGTCATTTAGAATGGCTTGCTCTCTCTTTCCCTCTCTTTGTTTGTGTGTGTGTGTGGTGGGGGTGGGGGTAGGTGGGTGATATGGCAGGGGAGGGGGCAGGAGAGGTAACAGGGTAATGGAGCAGTGAGCGTTGGGTGGGGGTTAAGGCTACGTGGAGAGGGCTGGGGTAAGATTGGGGTGAAGGTTTAAGTTGAGGGCAGAGGGGAAAGAGAGGAGAGGAGGCAAGTGTGTGTGTGTGTGTGTGTGTGTGTGCGTGTGTGTGTGTGTGTGTTTCAGTGAAGGGCAGACGAGAGACTGCCTGTGTGTTTCTGTCCTCTGAACGACCCCCTCTACTTCTACACATGAACGAGAGGCTCCCATCTTAGCATGTGTAAGTGTGTTTGCATGTGTGTGTGTGTGTGTGTGTGTGTGTGTGTCTGTGTGTGTGTGTGTGTGCGTGTGTGGGTGGGTGGGGGGGTACAGGTGAGAGCATTGTGTGTATGTGTAAATCTGATTAAAACATCTTGTGAGAAAACATGTTTATGAAATATGTTTTCTGTCATACATATAGTTGGTAAATTAGGTGCACTGACCTGTCAAAAGGTCAAAAGTTCAAAAGTTCACACTGTGAAGGTGTTACTGAGCAGCCCTGACTGCAGCCTGTGTGTGTGTGTGTGTGTGTGTGTGTGTGAGACCCTGGTGTTGTCACATGTTTTCACAGAGGTACCACGTCAGCTTGTCAGGCTCTGATTCAGAGTTGATCATTATCTTTGATCATAATGGACATTCTTTGAGTACATTAAGAGATTTACTCAAAAAACATTCTATTTAGCTCCTTGTCCTGCTAATAAATGTGGGCAGTAGCAGTTTGTGGGGTTGCTGACATGCAGCAGCAGAGCCTCCATTTATTAAAAAATCCTGCTTCAGTCTCAGGATTAAATTGATTGAACTGCAGTAGGAAGCAGCAAGAGATGAAGCTCTGCTCATGTATGTATATATGTATATTTATGTATATCTTATGCTGTTGGTATATTCTATGCTGTGGTATATTTTACTGTTTATTGTTCTAGTATATTCTTATTGCCTTAGTATATTTTCATTTCTGGTATATTTTTTATTGCATTTACACACATTTTTATCTGCATGTTAGTTTATTTTATTCTAGTATCTTTATTTTATTTTATTATTACTTTCTTATATTTCTTATTGTTTCTAACATGGGGGTTACAATACAAATTTCATTGACATGCTATCCTCAGTGATAATAAAGACGATCTTGAATCTTTATTCATTGCATTGCATTTCATTTCATTTTATTATTATACACAAAAAATATTTTGCCTCTTAAATGTGTTAAACTGGACTGACCAGTTAAAACAGGTTCCTGCCCTGCAGCACATACAAGACAGAGTTATAATACAAAACAAGTGGACAAGGCGATTGTATGAGTGGACTGAAGTGAAGTAAGCTAGGTGGAATATGTGGAATATGTTGAATCAGTGGTTGCAGGTGCTTCCTTCCATCAGGTCGTGTTTCTATACCTGTTTGAAATGTGGAACAGAGGTTATTGCTCTAATGCAATGTGGGATCTCAGTGTATGTGTAAAAAACAGATCTCTGCCTGTTAAATTGATCTAGTGACATATCTTGTAATTATAGTGTCTTGAGTTGTGTTTTGGAGGCAGATCAGTAAGTGTTGCTGGGGAGTTACTGTTTAGGGTCAGTCCAAGAGGGAAGGTTGCCACTGATTTTAGAAGCTCTATTGTAATATCTTGCTATTGGGGAGTAGGGGAATGGAAATCTGCACATTCTGTTTTCTTGACATTGATGGTAAATGACTGGATTTCAACCCGTCCTGTGAATAACGAAGCTCAGACATCAGGGTTTGAATCTGAAAGGAAAATGACAGTGTCATCAGCATATAGGAGGGTAGGAAGGAAGTTTGGAAATATGACGTCAGTTAAGGATTACACACACACTAACACACACACACTCACACAGAGCCACACATGTTTGAGAGTAGTACTTGCACAGAAACGAAGCAAAGTACTGTTGTGGACAGGGTCAGCAGCAAAATGTACTTCACCTCTTTCAAAGTCCGTCTGAATGTGTCGTCACTTTCCAAATATGTTCTCACATTAAAGGTCTAAAACTCAAATTGGTTCTCACAAAGATAGTTGTACAGTACACACACAAACACACAGAAACCACACACACATCCTCCACAGTCCCACCAACACCTGCAGTGCTGGGCTGGCAGCCATGGAGCAGACTGCCGGTTTCACGCTCCACGACGTTTTACCGGAACATTCTGCAGGAATCTGACTCCAACTGGCAGCGAGGCCAGGAAGGACAGGTGTGGCAGAGTTTGTGTGGGCGGCTGCCCGTATGTGAGTGACACAGAGGACGGAGGATTTGTAATTGAGAACATGTGCATGTGTTGTGAGGTTTGTTATGGGTCTGTTGTGCATGTGTTCGACAGTGAGGCAGAGAATGAAGAGTGTGGGTGGAGATCTGATCTCAGGTGAATGAGTTTCTGATCTGAGAGTACACCATTACAGAGATCAGATGAAAAGATGTGCCCTCTTCACTGTATTATAGCCTTGTTGATCCAGCAGACAGAGCTCCTGTTTGGACAGTAAGTCAAGTCATCATCATGCTGTATGAACTAACTCACAAAGGTTTGCTTTAAAACTGAGTTTCATACCACATGTGAGCTATCAAAGTTGGAGTAACATCCAGTGTTTCCCAGCAAAATGAATTGTCTATATTCTTGAGCTTTAACCAAACTGTGTTTTCTTCCATTCTGAAAGACTGACAGATGGACGGACATGTTTCTGTGTGCTGTGTATTTGACACTGAAGTTACAAGCTATGTGTCACAAGCACAGTGTGTCCCTGTTTTAAAGCTTGCTTTCTAGCCAATCACTACGTTGTCCACTGACCGGCCAATGAGCTCACAGCTCACTGACCTTCCAATTAGAGGAAGTCAAAAGGTTCCATCTGATGAAAGCCTGGGTGGTATATGACAGCTACGGCGATATGGGCATGGATGTATTATAAGAGCTGGGTGCTGGATTCAAAGATGGTGCCTGTTCAGCCCAGTAAGACTCCGCTGATGCTCCAAGCTCCCAATCAAACCAGCTTAGTTTTAAAAGCTATGAGCTACGAAATCCTGTCTGTGTGCTCTCAAACTCGTCACATTTCTTCTGTGTGCTGAGGTTTTGTACATTGTGCTTGTAAAGAAAACTGAATACATCAACCGAAGTACTTGGATGCTGCATCCAGCTGGGTGGAGGTGACGCTATATGTAGCTCAAGAGCTCTTCTTTCATTTTTCAACTACTTTTCAACATGTAAATAACCATGAATGTCTTTGATGACAATTAATGTGTCTCTTGTGAGGATCTGTGCCCCACCTTCAGAACAGCTCGGAACATTCGCGCCTTTAGATGTGGTCTGATGACACGTCATATGAACTGTCAGTTTCCAGCTCCTTTTTAGGGTCTGCCCGGTAACATGAAAATATACCAAGAGTAGGAAAAACCTTCTTAACAAAGAATGTAAACATGTCGGCATCATGAGAGCTGACCTCATGTATTCCCTTTTCCAAACACACGGGATAATGACACTCCTCCTCGAGTGCTGGTAAACTGAACGGACAGGGACGAGCAGCAGGAGGTGTCGATTACAGTGACGGAGTCAAGGAGACGGGGGAGGACTGACAGTGGTGTTTTGTAGCTACAGCTTGGGCAGCTATGCACAGTGAACGTGGAAGAGGTGACTCAAGTTCAAATGTTACATAATCTCAATGGGCTCCTGTAGACAGGCTGCTACACACACACACACACACACCCACACACACACACACACACATTTAAGGACTTGCTTCACAATTTTATAGTCGTGCAGCGTTCTCAAAGGATGACGTCTTCTTCAAATTGCTGCTGAATTGAGATCCACTCACACTGATCCCTGCACTTCAACTGGAAGTTCATTTAAATTCACTGTCATACACACTGTTCTGGCAAATCAGCTTCCATTGAAAGGCACACAACGTGAGAAGACAAGTCCATGACAGACAGGCAGAATATCAGCAACAGACAACCCTCCTGGAATTATGAGTATACACTACTCATTTGCATGAATTGCCATGCTCACTAATGTATCTGCTAAAAGGTCGGTAATAAATGTCATTAGCTAAATGTATCTATTTTATTTGTTTTTCTACAACAGTCGCCTGTAGCTGCTAGATCATTTCAAGTCATGACGAGCCATGCTAGCACCATGGGATGGCAATGTAGGCAGGTCTGTGCACCACTTTGGTCCAGACTGACAGATCTCAATGACTAATGATGGATTGCCATGAAATTTGTTTCAGATATCCATGATGGCCAGAGGATGACTCCCAATGACTTTGGTGATCCCCCAGACTTTTCCTCTGGCATCACCAGCAGGTCAAAGTTTTCATGTATCTCATTATTTTTCCTGGATGGATTGTCACTGTGAGCATGTTAGCATGCCAGCATTAGCATGTAGGTCAAAGCAACACGGTGCCTAAGTTTAACCTCATAAAGCTTCTAGTATGATTATACACTCATTTGCCTGTAGTTCAGGGTGGATGTTTAAGAAATTTTAACAATTCAAACTATAATTCACGCAAATATTTGACAAACCATCCAATATTTTAAATAAATTTCATTCATCTGTTAAGAGAACTAAAATTGAAAGATTTCCATACACAAACCGTGAGAGAGTGAGTGGTGTGTCTCCCTGCACCCTGGATGAACTGCTGCTGAACTTTGCATGACCACAGTCATGCAAAAGTCACACACACACACACACACACACACACACACACACACACACACACACACACAGTACTCAGTCAAGAGAAAGGCAGGCATCAAAGGATTCTCATACACCTTTGCTTTTACACATATATGTGTAAATGCTAAATAAGTTCCTTGTATCACAGTATCCCAGTGATATTGATATTCTCTATGGCTGGTTATCTGTCTGTCATACCTCCACATATCTATCCACACATCCATCCATGTCGTGTGTAGGCCTACCTGCACTGGGCAGTAAGTGTGTGTAATGTAGTAACATGGTGTGATGAATCTGCCTATAAATCAGAGTTGTCAGGGTACGAGTGAACTTTGGCCTTTAATGGCCAATAAATACAGGTTAGCAGGACAGAGGTTGACTGCAGGTCATGGGGTGGAGGTGTGTGTGAGAGTGTGTTGGATCTGCTGTTGTTGGGGTGGGTTTACAAGGTTCACAAAATAGGGCTTAAAGAGCGCAAATTAGAATTGCTAATTTGAATCACCAGCTCAACCATAAGAGATTGAAAACAATCTAGAATCACCAAATAATGAATGCAAACCACAGATGCACCCCTATAATGTCTCTTTGATTTGGACATTGTATTTTATCAGGACATTATTCTACATTTCATATGCTTCATATTTCAGCCATCATTTTTAAAATGTCCCCATAAACCAGTTTTTGATGGAAAGTATTCTTTCTCTTCCTCCTATCTCTTGAACTCTCGGCCTTCCTGTCTGACTGGTATTCCAGCTGGAACCATCAACAGCCTTCTCCTCCTCCTCTCATCTGTCCACGTCTGTCTCAGCGAGACAGCGGTCACCTTTTAGCCCTGTAAAAGGCTCGGCCTTCAGTCCCACCTCCCACCGAGACGACGGGGTCAAAAGCGATCCACCCAGGAAGTGATTTTACGCCCTTCACACATGTGAGGAGCTTTGAAAGAGCAGAGGGAGAGGACAGGAGGCTGGAGGTGTAGTGATAAACACCACAGGCCTCAGATCTTCTAACTACCAGCCATTTAATGAAGACACGTTTATTCTTCATTCACCTCTCGTCCATCATCTCTTCTTCGCTATACTGCCACAACCCCCTTTCAATCCCTTTTTTCTTCTTACTTCTTTTCCTTCCTCTTCTACGAATGAGATAATAACACAGTACAGGACAGTTTCTAGATGAGATGTGCACTGGCACTTCTGAGGGAACTGATCATTTTATTAAATATTCTAGAACAATAATACTTTGGTAATATTTCATTATTTTAAAGTTCTTATTAAACTTCACACAACTTTTGTTCTGTTATCATCTGTGAATTAGGACCATTAGATGGACATATCCTGGTTTTAATGATATTCCGGATGTGATATAGACGATGACCTGTTTATTAATATTCCTGTATGACTCCAGGATTATCCAGGATTCTGATCATCTGTCTGTTTGATGTCTCTGTGTTTCACATTCTGTGTCATTTCACAATCAATACATGCAAATGACCAAATGAGGAGATATGAAACAACTAGATGATGTGTTTTCTAAACACATTCAGTTAAAATAATCCATTCTTTGGTCTTCTTTCAAAGAAAAAATACTCTTCAGTTCTGACATAACTTTCATTCAAGGCAAGGTAACTTTATCGACATAACATGTTTCTTACAGTGGATAAATTCACTGACAAGGCAGGGGATATGACTTCATCTTGTCTAGTGTTTACAGTGCAGGTCATTGACATTAGGCCTGGCAACATGATTCTTTTAGTGCAAAGATAAGACTTGACTGATACTGACGCCGGGGAAATTCACTTGTTACAGCAGCGGGAATAAAAAGGAGAGGTAGAAAAAAGAACAAGTGGAATAAACAGACAACAAAAACACGTCAAATAAAATCAACTATAGAGGCTGTGTACATTATAGACAAAGGAATATAAAAAGGATTGTCTTGGGATTTCACATTGGATTTTGCATTGCACATTAGCAAAATATGAATATGCAAGCACAATAAAAATTTGCAAGCCCAGCAGAAATGTACAATATTGCACAAGATGTGATGGATTTTAGCATATGAAGACATAAAAAATGGAAAAGTGCAAACAGTAGGTTTGTGATGTTGTGATGTGAAACAACATCAGCACAGTGCAACATTAAATGAGTTAAATGTTAAGTGGTGCTGGAGTTCAATAATCTTCTTCTTACACACTGGATGCAGCAGTCTGTTGCTGAAGGAGCTAAATTAAGTTTTATTGTTGGGTTGTCTAAGTTTGAATCAGATCAAAGTCATTATCCCAGTGATTATTTTGCATATTAACCCCTGTCCTCTAAACAAAAGGCAAAAGAAACGATGAGCCCCTCAGACAGGACTGGAACCATGAGATCTGGCTCAAGATTCGTAATATCCATCATTAGTGTCCATTAATGATTCGTATATAAAATACTGGGACTTTTAAAATCCATCAGTCTGTGAGAGCAACCACACACTCTGCTTGCTCAAATTCACCGCTGCTCTGAGCAGTGTCGGCACAACCCTCTGTGCACCAGCTGACAGATATCACTGAGCTTTGTGGCTATACATTTGTGTAGCGAAGGCCGAGTGTGTGTCCGTGACAAAAAACATCACTTCAAGAGATGAAGCCAGCAACCTCACAGATTCCATGCTGGAGAAGACCTTTTGTCTCCTCCCTTCTCTTCTTCCTCTTCCCATACATCTTTCTTTCCTGTCCTCTTTCCCCCACTTCATTTTCTTTTCCAAGCCCCCTGATTTTATCCCTCTGTTCTCCATCATCCATCCATCTATCCATCATCCATCCATCCATCCATCTCTCCCTTCTCTGGGCCCATGCTCTAACCTCTGCTTTACCTTTGTCGCTCTGTTACCTTTGTCCAGGGCTATGCATGTTTGGCATGCAGCATACCTCTGCTTCAGTGTGTGTGGCCAGGTATTACTCATGTTGTGTGAATGAACTAGATGTGTTCTGTGTCTCTCTGTGTGTTTATGAATTGTTATTTCTGGGAGTGTATTGTGTGTGAGAGTAAGTGCGGGTGTTTGTTAGTTAAAACAGCAGGGCGCCACCTCTAGACTTAAACCCCTGTGTGACCCCTGGATGATCATCCCAGTGTTTTACACACAGCCCCAGTCCACATTCCATTCTGCTGTGTGTGTGTGTGTGTGTGTGTGTGTGTGTGTGTGTGTGTGTGTGATGGCTCACCATTATACATGGTTGCATTTACATGTCAGCCCTTATTAAGTGATATTACAGACACTCTGGAGTAACACTGAATGCAGCTGAAGAAGGCTGAAGTCCTTGACACACACACATACAGTAGCCACTGAATGCATACAGAGCTGAACAACACGCCTGTTAAATGTTAAAATACTCACAACAAAGAAAATCTCTCTGAGTCTTTGGCTTTGTTCATACTGCAGGCACATCACATTTGTTTATCAAATCATATCTTTAAGACAGGTTGTCTGCACTGTGATCAGATTGGATTTATGTGTCCAGACATCACCATCCTATTTGCATGGGTTGCTGTGGTAACAACAAACTAGGCATCAGCAACTATGTACACGTCCCGACTGAGGCACATCTGTAGAAATCCGATTGGTATCGCGTTTCAAAATACCTCCAAACGTGGCTTGGATCCAATTGGCAAAAACACATTTCATGTGGTTTTTGTTTTGTCTCTCCGGACTTTCTAAATATCAATTTGAACACAATCTGGATGTACCAAATGACAGATTTGGGCTTGCAGCCTGTAACAAAGCCTGCCAGGAATAGTTCAGCATTTTGGGAAATACCAAAATAATGCTGTCTCCTGTCTGAGAGTCAGATGGATAAATGGATATCACTGTGTGTCAAGTGCAGAACTGGAATCAGGATTTCTTTAGCCAAGCATTGCATAAAAGCTGGAAGTGAGGAGAAACAGCTCAAAAACAACAATCAAACATTCACACACACTGCACACAGTGATTGGCCAGCTGTTTGGAATAGAGAATGCAGCAACAGGTAGTCTGACTCTGTCCAGTTCCCAATTCCCAGTTTTACTGTGGGCCGAGAGCCACATCCACAAAATAAGTTAAAATCATCTCTCCATCAATACCTCGTTCTGAGCCAGTCTGAACAAGCTTCGGATGAAAATTGTTCTGTAGAGATGTTAAAATAATTTAGACACAGTGCCATGAAATTCACACAGGACTTTGTGAGCTGTCCTGTGTCCCACATGTTCCAAGTATTGGTGTCAACGTATGAGGTGAGACGGTGAGACGTTGACACCGTCATTAAACACTGGGACTATATCAACAGGCAATATTGTTGATGAAAAAAGATGACAATGAAATGTAGTTATAAGATTATGTCACTATATATTCATTGACAAAAAAGCGGAGACGAAATATCATCAACTTGGTTACGTCATTGTTTGTTGTGTCCAGCATTTTCATATCAACATTTTGTAACACTTAAGTTACTGAAACACAGCATAAAGCCCCCACTATCTTAAGTATTTATGTAGTTCGATAAGATAAGATAAGATAAGATAAGATAAGATAAGACTTTATTAATCCCCGACCAGGGAAATTCGGGTGTAACAGGCAGCAGGCAATAGCAGTAGGAATAACAACAGAATAGAAAAAATTTCATATATATATATATATATATATATATATATATATATATATATATTGCCACAAAAGAACTATAAAAAATATTGCCACAAAAAATATACTGCCAAAAATTTGAGGAGAATTTCAGTTTTAACAGAAATCGCACTGGATTAATGTGAAGGAACATGGTGGGTATGAGTATTTAAAGAGAATGAAAATGTAATTTGGTGGATGTGAGTGCAGGCTGAAGGAAGCTCGTGGAGGATCATTGTATTTTTTTGTTGGACACATAACAACCTGACACACTGATGAATGATGTGTGGTGACTGCAGGGTCATAGCCTCTGGATCAGCAGCGCAGGGCAGGAACCACCATTTGCTGTACACCTAAACACTCACTTCACATGTACATAACAATCACACACACACCCATACACACACTCACACACACACAAACAGAATGACTGTGGACATAAAAATGGCAGATGTCTTAGGGTACCAAAGAACATGTGCATGCGCCTGTGTGTGTGTGTGTGTGCGTGTCTGTGTGCGTGTGTGTGTGTGTGTGTGTGTGTGAGCTTTAAGTGGTCAGCCATTAGACAGGAGTCAGGTCGTCTGGTTACTTCTATTGTTCTCTACTTCCTGATGACTCTAGAGGAGGTGTGTGTGTGTGTGTGTGTGTGTGTGTGTGTATGTGAGTGTGTGTGTGTGTGTGTGTGTGATGTAGTAGCTCACTCTTTTTATGCACATCAGGTAGGAAGTGTTTCCTACAGCAGTTAAAGAGACCTGAAATCCAGCAGCCCAGCCAGTACAGGTACACACCAAACTGTTGTTTTTTCAGTGTCCATATAATCACATAGATAATTGTTGACATCTGATGGTTACACAGGTGATTTTACCAACAACACACACGTTTTGTTCAGCTGAATTCTCTGGTCGTTCTTTAACTGTAGCATAACAGGCAGTGCTAGCAGCTGCCATGCAAGCTCTAAAGAGCAGAACACTGGCTCACCACAGACCTGGTTTTAGTCTTTCACACATAGCTGCTGCTTGCATTAGCATTAGCTATTACTATTAGCTATTATCTATTACTATTACTATTACTCTGCAGTGGCAGTAGACGCAACACATCACTGAGCTGTATTCAGAGCTTAATTAGATATTGTGGCTGGAGACCATTAAAATGAACCATTATAAACAGCATGGCTACAGCTATGTCCTGAAACTGCCCCGCAGACACACCAGAGAGCTCTAATAGCTCAGCTACAACACAGGTACCCCAATCTTATTGCTCCCCCGACTGTTCCTATAGTTGAAAAGGGCTACGGAGTTGCCAAAGCTTTCTTTTTTCTGGCGGAGGAGCTTTGCAGGGACGTGCGTTCTGTTTCATGCCCCTCTCATCTCATCACCTGCCACACAGGTGTGCTGACCAACCGGCCTGAGCTGATCCTTCACCATCATCTCAGATGTTGTATTGGATGAGGCGCCTGGCAGAGAAGGGAGCACTGCTGGCGAGGACAGACCTCAGATCTCTGCAGTGGTGTTCGGTTAGCTCTATCCCTGTACCACCACCACTGCCTCCACCCTGCCCCACCCTTCAGTACAACTGCTACTAAGTACTACTTTAAAGTTAGACAAAAATAAACAGGACTCTGTAGAGGAGTCTAATTTACTGCTCACTTTTAAGGCCACTTTTTAAGGAGTCTCCTGAGGTTTAAAGCTTTTGAGGAACTATTATATATTATACTATTTTAGCATGCTACAGAGCAGATGTTAGGCGTGGGAGTTATTTCCCAAAGTGGTTAATCCCCAGTTAAAGTTTACCTGTAAATATCTGTCCATCCATCATTTGGATCTTTTGTATGAACTTATCTACTGTGTAAATCTGTGTCTGATTTGCTTGTATATGATAGGCGGAACACACACAAACACACACACACACACACACACACACACACACACGGTCTGGTTTCCATAGCATTTGGTGGATTACATAAAGCGCTATATAAATACAATCCATTTACCATTTACCATAGACTTACATTCATTTCCTGGAAACTTGCCCCAACCATAACCATAACCACTACTTGCCTCAACCTTACCCTTATTCTTCATCCTTCAAAATGTAATGATTTACATTGGGGGACTTGCATTTTGTCCCCATAAGGAAGGCGAGTCCCCACAATGGGACTGCGTATGTGTTTATGTCTCCACAATGTATGCACACATAGCCAGGCATGATGCTACTTCAGGGTTTGGAGGTGAGCAGGGTTCATGTGCAAGCTGGATGACAGTATGGGGCTTCAAAGCCTGAGTATTTCGTGGATTCTTGCTTTGCTCAGCTTGTCATGCATGCAAAGAGGATGGACAAGTCTTGATCTTCTGCTGCCCCGCTACTCCTTTGTGTTGCAGCACACATTTATTTTTAACATCAATAACATCAAAGCACATACGCTGTGGATGAACCTAACTAAAGCTTGCATTACAAGCAAATACTGCAACCCCGATTTCCAAAAAGTTGGGAAGCTGTGCAAAACAAATGAAAACAGAATGCAATCTTTGCAAACAAACTGTGTTTAACAACAATGTTTTTATAAAGTGTTCCTGAGCCCATGTAGTAATCTCCTTTATCCAGCCATGTGTTAAAAAGTGGTGAACCTCGCTCCATCCTCGCTGTAAATGACTGAGCCTTTCAGGATGCTGCTTTCATACCCAATCATGACACAATCACCTGTGAACAACGAACCTGTTTACCTGTGGAATGATACATACAAGTGTTATACCATGACTATCCCAGTCTTTTGCTGCTCCTGTTTAATTAAGGGCTCAGCTTTGTGGTCCTCTACCAGTTATATAGATATGTTTGAAATATAGTTTTGCTGCTAAGCTATGATTGTTCTAAATATGTTATATGTGGTATATATATAATATAGTATATATATGGTAGATGACTAGTTGGAGCAACCACCAAGTTCCCACAACCTATACACACCCCATGACACAGACACTGTATGATGTTTCAGTAGTGACCGGGGAAGCTGGAAATCTAGAAATAAAATCTAGACAAAAAGTATGTTTAAAGCAAAATGTGATGCCCTCCTCCTCCCCATGCGTCTCCTTGGCTCCATCAAAGACAGACGGAAAAACATTGCTTGGTTCCGCTCCATTTAGAGAACTATAAGGCTACTATCTAAACACTTTCGGCTATGACAGGGATCTGTGCCTCCTCCATTACACCATTAGTGGCATGGAAAAGGTGCCTCCATTTCAAAAACCTTTCATAAGATTTTAATTCAGTTCCATCACAGTCAACATTAGACTATACTTTGTAAGAATAAAGCAAAATACAAACACAATGGAAGTTACTCTCTCTCAAATACACACGTATACACACACCTACACCACTCTACAAAGAAGACAAGACGGTGCTTTGAAGGTGACAATGAAAGATGACCAATAGCAGAGCAAACACTGGGACTATGATTGATCATGGGAATACACAGACGCCAACAGAAAGTGAAACTAGATGATAAATGTGTTCGCACAAATGGGCTTTTGTAGGTGTGGGTTAGTGGCATTGCATAGATATGTGACTGTGTGTGTGTGTGTGTGTGTGTGTGTGAGGATGTTAGGATGCTGGCTCCATCCTCCCTGTTCCTGGACCTGAGGAAACAAATGTTCCCACTGGCCAGGGAGTCAGAACCTGGATTCAAAGCCAGCAGGAAACATGACAGACAGTCCAGACCTGAGTGATCTTTGCGTCCGGACTGCAGCGTCCCTGGAGTGGGTGTGGTCTGACTCTGGGACTGTGTGGATCTCAGAAGACATCATAACTGACCCACTCACCTTCATCAAGACAACAGCCACATTCACCTGCTAACACCTACAAGTGCCCAGCCAACTCTCCCATCACAAATGACTGTGTGTGGCACATGATGACAGAACGGTGGACCTCATAACAAAAGACTGTCATACCATTTTACACCCATGGTGAGAATGTTTTTTTATGAACTGCTTGGCGGGCAGGGTCGATCTGTCTCGAGGGGCCGGAGGTTTCCCACCCCTGCATCAAACCTAACCTTAATTAAAGAAAACATATGGGACGTTTAATAAATCCAGTCACTGGTAGCCTTTACAAACATTATACAAGGCAAAGTCATGACGTTGTAACAGCCGTTGAGACACATCTCCATGACAACTGAACAAACTCCACCCACTGATGAAGACTGTGTGATATGGCTGAAAGCTCCAAAAAACTCCTTGTGGGTGGACGTTGAGTTGGGATTGTTTTGTCACTCCATTTCCATGGTCAAGAATGAACTTTGATGCATGAAAATGAATGTTTTCAACATTTTTTGGATTTAGCCTTTATTTGACATTTGACTGAAGGTTTTCAAGAACTGCTCCATATATTTATCATGTAAATAATTATCAGCAACTGCAATATAATATAATATAAAAAATGATAGCTTACAAACAGTTAATAAAGAGGAGCTCTTAATAGAAATAAAAAATGCGCGCCTGATTGTAATTTCTTCCTGTCTGCTTTTACCTGTTTATTCACTCAGCTGGTGCACCTTGGTTGAACTGTAAGCTTACACCAGACTTGTTTTCCATCTTAACGCTCTGTCTGTCACCAGCCTGCCCTTACACCTTCAGTAAATGTAGCTAAGTGCTGGTCCTGTGGAAAGTGCCTGGACGGTAACCTCTAAATGCATTCCAGACCTGGGGATTCTTTCACGCCTACTCTGTCTTTCCCTCCCTGCCTTCCCTTCAACCTTTGTTTCATTGTGTGACGGTCATTTGATGTTCACTTTTACATCCCCCCTCACACATTCCCCCCACAACGGTATCTGTTGTGATCAAACTTTCTCTTTGTCATCCTCATTCTCTGTGCTGGAGCTGACGAGGTTCACTTGAGGGCATAGGGAGAGTTTATAGTTACATCTTTTAAACAAGGCAGAGATGATTCAGGAACACTTTCTATGAAGACCACATCCGTAGCATATACAGTTCATGCTGAGGCACAAGTTATCACTGTATGTGTTCGGTAAAGTGAAGTACATACTGATGCATCTATGAAAATGCATGCTTTAAGATGAGATAAGATAAGATAAAACTTTATTTATCCTCGCCGGGGAAATTTGGGAACCCAAACTGGATCATACATTTGAAGAAATCTGTGCTGCATCCTTGTTAGCCTAGCTAGCTGGCCTTGTATTACTGTACAGCAGGGGTGGATATGGTCCACAAGACCTTTTGATCCAGCCTGTGAGGTAATTCATCAGTACAGAAACAGATAACATTTTTCAGTGTTATGGTTGATATCAAGCAAGGAGGGGCCATGACCACCCTGCTGCGCCCCAAGTGAGCAAAATTTTCTCGTGGCAGCGCTGAGTTTTGCGATGAGTGAGATGATAGCTAAGAAGCTGAAACCTCATTCAGAAGGAGAATTTGTGAGGAAGTGCCTTTTTGTTGAGCTGCTGGCACCAGACAAACTAAAACTGTTCCAGCGACTGTCTTTTCTCAAATAATTCATAGAGATGATGGACAACCTGTCGTGGAAACTCAGGGACAGAAAGAGTGATTTCACCTTCATGGTGGTCATCACCAAGACCCTCTCAGAGCTGATCATGATGCTCCAGCAGCTTCTCAGCTCTCTGCTTTCAAATGTGAAATCATTTGAAACTAAATTAAAGAAGTGACAAGTGCAAATGGAAAGAGGAAACTGTATTTTACTGCTCTGCAAGAAGTAAAGCCTGCTATGACACCTGAATATGCTGCTGAGTGTGAAAACACCTTCAGGTATATTGTTATAATGTTTAATGTGGAAGCAGCTGATGTTTCTGACAACCTACAACATGAAATCATTGAACTGCAAAGCATCGACCCTCTACTGCGAGCAGCCTTTTTCAAAACTGACTCGTGAAGATTCAGTTCATCTCACAACTGACTGACTCAGACCTGGAAAACCAGCTGTGAGTAGCATCACGATCACTGCTGTCTCACATCAGGCCGATCAGCCATCACAGAGGTTAGTGTATATATGTGTTCAATAATTTAGTATGGCCCTTGTTGAGGGATGTTATAAAAACTGATAAGACCCTTTACAGGAAAAATGTTGGTGTTCAAAAGGAAGGATTAGTGTGCAACTACACAGCCTTTTTCATGGCAAGATTATTTAGAAAAGGGTTTAAAACATTTCCCTTTCCAAAACAACAGCTTATTTTTTCCAGTTTGTTAAAGAGAACTCTCAATCATCTCTTTGCTGGAAATAATATCTGTCCCAGACAAATAACATTGACTCTTGACCACCATGAAACATGTGAAATTGTGAGTTGCATATCCAGACCATGCAACCCACTAACTGTCCCCATCATGAAGCTCAATTTAAAGTCAAAGCTGTAACCTTTAAACTTTTTCTAGCATTTCAATGCTGTTATAAAACAAAAAGCCAGAGTCAGTGGCTCCTATGGTCTTTTAACATTTCATTTGGTTTTAATATATTTCTTTTCTATTTTACTGAGTTCAAGTTTAGTTCATAAATACAAACAAAGCAAGGTTGCGTATCTTTTATCGTTAACATGGAGAACGTGATGTTACATAAATAAACAGGCAAATTTCACATTAAATCTTCATCATTAAAAAATATAGAGTATAAACATAGAGAGTATAAGTAGAAATAGTAGAGTATAAAATAGAGTATTGACTTGAAATAGCATCCTTCAGCAGTTTCTGATACTGCATTAAAAGCCCCAAAAGACACAGGACACCTGTCTGTGTGTGTCAGTGTGTGTGTCTGTGTGTGTGTGTGTGTGTGTGTGTGTGTGTGGCTGTAGGTGTGTAGAGGATTTCTGTCCTTCCTGACAGCTTCATGAAACGGTTATATTGAGGTCTGCTCACAGACAATAGCCCTTTTCTTTCTTTGTTCCTTATCAAAGGACTGACGGAGTCTGAAATGTGACAGGTACCTGTTAGATCCTTCGGCCTCACCATCAGATAACCTGACGTGTGTGTGGAAGTGTGTAGCTTGTGTGCACATATAAATGGCTTGTTTCAGAGTAAAGTTTAGAATATGTATTGTATTTGGAATGTAGTGCATAATTTGCCAATCGTGTGATTGTGTGATTGTGTGTGTGTGTGTGTTTCCTTCTGGCTGGAGACATCAGAGAGTCTATGCTGGTCTATCAGTGTTTATGAGGCAGGGTGTTGCATTTGGATGTAAATGATGCTGGGGAGACGTTAACGGCGCTAAAGAATGGGCGTTGTTTGTGTCTTTTATTTCCTTCTTATTGTCTTTTAGATGTTTGATTGCTCCTGGGCTCATGAAAGTGGGGAATCCTTGTAAAAGTTTAATGACGTGTGCCTCATGACCTCCTCACCTGTTCTATCCTGTCATCCAATCCCTGCTCAGCCTTACTTAAAGTTAAAATCAGAGAGTAAGAATGCTCACATTGTGCCCTCTGTGGACCTTTCAGATAAGATCAGTTGGGGCTGTTTTTGAAGTTCAGGTCTAAAACAGTCAGTAGAGTTAAAGGCCGCTTTTTTTTGGACTTAGTTATTTAAATCCTTCCAAACGATGTGCTGCAGCTGCAAAGCACAGCCCCGTCATATCTGCTGCATGGTTTTCACTGACTTATGTTACCACATTAAGTTGGATCAGTGCATCAAAGCAGGCATTTCATCAAATTAAACACATTAAAACAAAAAACCTTTAAATAATTTGCACAAAAAATGCTGTAGCTGTGTGAGTGGGTGATGGTGGTAAAGTATATTTCTTTCTGTCAGACTTTGCTACCCACCACGACAAGACGACACGACACTGACGCTGGGTGATCAGGTCGAGCTCACAGCGTTCCAGCTCATCTCGTCAGAAAAACAAGACTATTCGAAAATTAGGATTTGTTTGATGTGAGCAGTTGCAGTGAGGATTTGTGGTGGATTATATAAACATGTAGTTGCCCCCCCCCCCCAAAAAAAAAAAAAAAAAAAGTTACAAAATGCATTGAATCAGGATTGTGAGGTTGTCACATCTGGAACCTCATTAGAGAAAAGCAACAGCTAACTGGTGAAATCTGTGAGGTTTTTGCTGATGGTGACAGCTTCCAACGGACTCATAACTAATAAACAACACAGATTTAATAAATTCATGTCTCTTACCTTTCTGACAAGGTCAACACCTAGAATGTCAATAGTTCACTAAAGCATAAGTTACACAGATGTTTAGTGAAGTCTTTACAGCCCCATTCCCCCCAAAGGGAGACTTTGACATTGCAATTATATTATATTATATTATATTATATTATATTATATTATATTATATTATATTATATTATATTATATTATATATTTTTTTTCATAAAGTAATCACATGGATGTGTATGTTTATACCTGGATTAAACACCAGTTACACTCATACAGGTGTCTTGGTTCAGATAACCTATGATATCTAAGGTTCAGACTTGGTGAACGGTAAAGTTAATTAAGGGTTAGGTTAGAATTAAGTTGGTCAGGGTTAAATAAAGGTTAAGGTTAAGGTTAGGCTAAGGGGCTGCAGAGTGCAGCGTCAGAAGAACAAAAGTGTGTGTGTGTGAGAGAGAGAGTTAGTAATGTGTTTGTTGGACCCTGATGTTATAGCATTTGTTGACCAACCAGAGCACCTCATGTATTAATTTTCGTGGATTTTAATAGAAACGGTTTTACTTGAAATACACCAAAATTTGAAAGCAAAATTTCTAAGGCCTGATGTTCCTTATGTGGCATCAGTTTGACCTGGTGTAGTTTCAAAGTCCCATTACACATCAGTGAGGGGCACTGCTACATCTTGGACTGGACTGCCTGCTTTAATGGCTTTGTGGTGGCTGTGAAATTCAGTCATTTATTAGCAGTAACCAGGTTACTCAGAGAAACCAGAATCAATAACCTGAGAAGACATTTACACACATTATAGAGACATGGTTAGTATCTGTACATGTAGCAGGCCAGTAATCACACACAACAGCTCACTGATATGGACCTGATCACTGACAGAAGATGCTGCTTCCTGACAGTTTGTGTGCTGTGTGTTGAGTAAATGATGAAACAGTACGAGAAGGACCAACAGCAGAGTTCTTCTTCACAGCAGGACTGTGTCTGAATGTAGTAAATAGTTCCTGATCCTTGTGTCGTGGTGTCGTTGGTCTGCTGGCGGTGCCTTGTTACTGAGCACTGAGTATCATATGTAGTAAAATCTACAACATTAACAGTAAACAAGCCTGTTCATTCAATAGAAATAACCGGCTACCACTGCACCACTCTTATGTGTGTGTGCATGTGTGTGTGAGTGTGTGTGTTATTGCTGCCTCCTGGATGACCTCTTTGCTAAGTCATTAGTGTCACCCTCACCTTGGCCTTAAGTTGTAACTCCCCTGGTATCCCAAGTATTCCCCGAACCTTACTGGGAATAGCTGTTATTGGAAGTACAGACTGACTCAGAAGAACAGACTGCCGGCCTCCTGCCTGCCTCCAGAGTCCCTGACAGAGTTCAGAGCTGAGCTGAACTTTTGAACTTGGCGAAGTATGTTTGAGCGCAATAGGCAGCCGGGAAAATCTGCACACTGTAATCCCTGTGGACTTTGACAGCAGTGAAATAGAGAGGATTTCCCCATCTGAGACCAAGATAACTGCTCTTGTTCCACTGAGCTCTCTCTCTGGACAATGTGCAGTAAATGTCCAAATGTGCCGCTCTGTACAAACCATGTCAGCGCCATTTAAATACTTGCACTAAGTCAAGATGATGCTCCCACACAAAGCTTTTCCCTAGCTTGTACCAAGATAATGAGATAGCATGTTAATATTGAGAATAGTTTACAACTAATAACCAGTAATATTCAGCATATACTTAAGTATACTACTTAAGTATACTTATTAATTGCAATTTGTACATTTCCAACAAAAGCAAATATGAATTTCCATTTTCAGAGAAAGAAAAAAGCACTCAATTCTTGGTCAAGATTCACTCATGATGCTGTTAGAAGCCACCCTGGTTAATTCACATCACCCACAATTGTTCATATAAAGAAAACCTGTACAAACAAGCCATTTGCCAACATAATGAGACATATAAATAGCAGCGCACTGTTAAACAAGACTATGAGTCTACGGCCATGCTAGTGGTTCTGTGAGGCTTTACGTCGTGCCAGTTGTGGTTTTAGCTACACGCTTACATCAGTATGGTACATCACAACACATGGATGACCTGAATATGTTCACTATGTCAACAATGGAACAACACATTGAGAAACATGTTGCCAGTGAACGCTATCCTAAATGAAAACCAACTCCACTGCAGACTGCAGTTCTGAGTGGGTGAAGTTTGGCTTGGTGTGAAGGAGCTCCCACTGATTGGCTAAAGAGCTGTGGCATTTTGCTGCTTTTTGCCATTTTCTATTTGTGTGAGATGGGGTTTTCTGTGATTGCTTCACTGAAAACAAAATACAGATCCAAGCTCAACATTGAGGGTGACTTGAGAGCAGTTATATCCAACCTGCAACCCTGCTTTGATAAGTGAGGTAGTGGGTGAGCAGATTTTTTTTTCCATTGTCAAGATGGAGTCACTGAACTAGAGGAGAAGCATTTTGTGAGATTCTGGCTGTCTTGTGTAGCAAAAAAAGAAAGAAAGAAAGAACAGCTGTGGATGTGCTTCAGGGTGGCACAGAGAGGACAGAATGAACTTTTCTTCTGTTCCGTTGTTCCACCGGACAGCAGCAACCTCAGCATCCCTCTTCTCTCCCTCCTATCTCTCTTCTCCTCTTTGCCATGTTTACCTGACTGTGCTGTGAAGAGAGCATGTGATTGGTCAATACCAAGGAACACGTCGTGGGAGATGTCACAGTAGGCCCCGGCATAAGAAAGCCTGTTGAGGCAAATTTGTGACAGCATATACAGTACAGGCCAAAAGTTTGGACACACCTTCTCATTCAATGCATTTTCTTTATTGTCATGACTATTTACATTGTAGTTTCTCACTGAAGGCATCAAAACTATGAATGAACACATGTGGAGTTGTGTGCTTAACAAAAAAAGGTGAAATAACTGAAAACATGTTTTATATTCTAGTTTTTCAAAATAGCCACCCTTTGCTCTGATTACTGCTTTGCACACTCTTGGCATTCTCTCGATTAGCTTCAAGAGGTCGTCACCTGAAATGGTTTTCCAACAGTCCTGAAGGAGTTCCCAGAGGTGCACTTGCTGGCCCCTTTGCCTTCACTCTGCAGTCCAGCTCACCCCAAACCATCTCGACTGGGTTCAGGTCCGGTGACTGTGGAGGCCAGGTCATAAAGAAAATAAAGAAAATGCTTTGAATGAGAAGGTGTGTCCAAACTTTTGGCCTGTACTGTATGTGTGTGTGTATGTATGTGTATATATATATATATATATATATATATCCCATTTAAACAACAGAATACTGAGTTATGGTGCTGTCATTTGTACATGATCTTATCAGTGCTGACACTGTGGACAGCCGGGCATAAAGGCACTATCTATCCTGATGCCTTCAAATGGCTGCAATAAACTGAATGAGTAACTTGTTATACACTATAAAACTGCTGTGGACAATAGATGCTGTAAAAATCACCCTTTTATGTCATGTCATGTGACTGAATTATACTCGTATTAATCTGCTCACCTGACTCTTGACAACAAAGAAAACAAAGCAAATGTGAATCTATTCCTCTAGCAGACAGACTGGAAGCAGGGGGAAACTGCTTGGAAAAGCTGCTTTATGTGTACTTGTACTTTTTTAGCCCCTTGGCCTCACATTCATACCTCTGTAGTGCAATTTCTCACAATACAACAGCAAAGAAAAACTTAAACCTGATGCCTTGACTGAATGTGAGTCTCAGCCGCTGTTAAGAGAATTTTAGCTTTGCAGATGACACCATCCTTCCCCCTCAGCACACCTGTGATGAATAGATTGTATGTGTATGTGTGCACACATGCAAGCTCACACTTTGTGCATGTGACTTTGAGCCTGAAAGGTGAACCACTGACAAATGGAGACACTTGCATGCATGAATGTGTGTGTGAATTTGAAAGTGACTCTATCCAAACACAAGTATTACTTTCACCGTCTCTTAATGGCTCTGTTGTTTGACAGGGAGCAAATGAGACATGACTTCCAGACTCCGGACTCGGACAGTTACTGTAAGTTATAGGTAGCTCAGCTGCTGTGAGTCACCTGCTAACAGAGGATCTAAGCAAATATGATGAGAAAGACAAATCAGCAGGGATCAACAGTCTTACACCATGCATTGGATTGCATGCTTTGAGCTTCTTTGCTGATCTTTGTTCTGGGCCAACACTAGATGTCATTTCACCTGGTGTACTTTTCATCTTGACATTGTCCAGAATGAGAGAACTGGACAGCTCACACAGGTGGAGCCTAGCATATTTGACAATGGTTGACACGTCCCTGACCAAGTGAGGAGAACTGAGTATATTTAAATGGGGACATGCAGCCAGCATTGGGGTGGAGACCCTGTTGATTCCCGCTGCTGACATCTGAACTGATATCTGCTGGTCAAGGTGGCAGAGCCTGAATGACATGATGAGCACACTGCACTGCATGCAGCTTCATCACAACTGCTGCTTTTCAGAAGTAAAACATCTTCAAGCAGACATAGTTTACAGCATGTTAACGCACACTTTCAGCTCATTTATGACCAGTGTTTGATTCTTAGGAAATTCCTTTCGTTGATCACTAGTTTATGGTGTCTGTTATGTTTTGTCTGTGGTTCAGGGTTCTCAGTCAAACAACTTGATCTAAACCACACCAAAGACTCAGCGTTCTACAAAGCAATCCATAGGTATACCCGTGGCCCTCAGTGGCCCCCCTGTCTGTCCACAGCAGAAACTATAGTGTTGGAGTGTGATGGCTACTCCCACGTGGATGACAGCGCAAGTTATATACACATCACTGGTTGTGGCGGAGGAGATGACATGCAGATTGGTGCTGTTCCCTTAAGAAAGTGGCTATGTTGCTGAAATACCAGACTGTTCTGAGCACAGCAATGTAATGCTAATGTAAGACCATTTCCACGTCTTCCACCATGAATCTAATCACCTGTTTACAGGTTTGGGAGAAAGAGGAAGTATTTGAGAGACAACAGCTGATATGACTAAAAATGATGTGATTATGACTGTGATTATTTGTGTTTCACTGTAGTAACAACATTTAAGGCTTTTATTTTGGTAAGAGGAAGAACTGGATGGATACCACCTGACAATGCTTGCTGCACTAAAGTATAATCTGACAATGCAATACTGTCAGAATTTAAGGCCCCTCAAAATACTTTGTGTAGAACAGTTTCATGATAGGCTGCAGCCATTTGTAAATGTTCCTCTTTAACATTCAAGCCATTTCACCCCCACAGTAGTCAGTAAGTCTTGATCAGAGTAGTTGTGTGATAAAAAGTGTTGATGTAAGAAGCACCTCTCTCCCAGGGTGCTGAACTCGATCTGACCTGCTGAACTTGTCAACAGTCTCTCAAATTATGAATAATCACAGTGAGCTACCAACAGCCATGGTAATGGCGCCATTAGCATCTCTTCTTGGGCACTCATACGACTCCACAGCAGGGGCTGAGGAGCAAGCAGACGCCGTGCAAACACAGTTTGAGGAGTTAACGCTCCCATTGACTTACATTGACACCATAGGCTGATTGACTCTCAATGACCTTGGTAATCAGACCAAATAGCTGCCCATTGAAATGAAAGTGCATCCTCACTGTGGCTGATTAAGCACACATGATAGCATTAAGACAAGTGACTTTCATCTGATAAGATTATTTCCTTCTGCTGGCCATTTGTTTGATGCAAACAGACATGTTTAGGATGTGATCAGCATGCATATGGTTGCACATAAATTTGAAATATGAAAGAATAAATGTCAGAAAACATTTTGTTGGCCATGGTATAAGTGGATTCATCGCCTCCACATTTGGATGTTTGTCTGGTTCTTAGCTTGTATGTCATCAGATACATGTTCAGCTTTTCACTGGGTAGGACTCTGCTGTTACCTCGTTCCATTCACTGTGATGCAGAGCAGTGACTGCAGTGAACAGAAACTTTTGCAGTGGTGACGGCTTTGCTACAAAAGATAATTAAACTTCCCTCATGATTTCTTCACTCTCTACCATCTCTACCATTATTAGAAGTACAATAAACAATAGCAGTGGTGTCTCTGTGGCTGTCACAGTGCAGACATGTGGTTACATTTTTGAGGAGGTGCACTTCAGCTATAGGACAGCAGCTCCACATGTGAAGTAATGAAAGTCAAGAAAAGTTGGCTGCAGGAAAAGCGCGGCAGTTAAAAGACAAAAGAACAAGAGAAAAAAATAGAGATGTACAAGATAAGCTGTAAACACACGAACCTCCAGAACAGACTGTTACTTTACATTAAGAACATGTGTTCTCGAGGTTCTCCATCACCAAACTATTTCAATTCTAAACCAACAACCACTCATTCTTTTCTTTTCCTCTCTTTGTTATTGTGTACAGTGTGCTAGCAGCAGCCTTTGTACTTAGCTAGAACCACTGTTGTGAATACAGAGAGATAAAAATAAATGTCATTTTACTTTGGGTAAAATGGTACACAGGCATATTTTCCTGAGAGTTAGACACCTCTAGTAGAATCTGTGGTAAAGAGAAAGAGGAAGAGACGACAAGCAGAAATGGTTTCCCCCTTTAGTCAGAAAAATCAATCCATAGACAGTCCATGGAGGAGGTCTCATTTGCACAAAAACACTTATATACTGTAGTTTACAACAGAAGATGCACTACAGGGAGATTTCAAGTCTTGAAACCAAATACAGACCAAACTTTGCAAAGCAGGAAAGATTTTGGTGTCCTTGTCCCTCTCCTTTCATTTCTGTGGTTGTCTGTGCTTCCTTAAGTCTCTACCCCTCACCTCGCTCATGTACTGTTCGTGGAAACAAAGTGGTTTGGTGTATAAAAGTTCTGCCGTCAATAACACCACTTCACTAGCTATTACAATGATTTACTTCGGACCATGTTCGGGCCTGAGGATCTAATTGAAAGCAAGCTAGTTTCAATACTCTTTCAACACTGTGTTGTAAATTCCCTACAATGGTCACAAATTTAGATGAAAATGGCCTTGGCCATGCAAAGTTTTGTCTCCACTGGGTGATGGTGAACAATGGAGGGAAGCAGACGCTCTTTAGAATGAGGAGAGGAGGCAAAGTTCAGAAAAGTTCATTCACATCGTTCGAGGGCTGGACCAGTGGGGATAGGATGGCCAGACATAAAGGTGTCAGCTACAATATACTATTACAATTTGGCCATTAAGCTGAAACTCTTATCAACAGTGACTTACAATTAGTACAACAGTTCAGCATTTGTGGATCCAATAATCGCAAGTAGCACAGTAATAAACAAGGGCCAGGGACAACAGCACAATGCTAAGAAGTCGACGTGGAGTGGAGGGAGGCCGGGTGTAAATCAGAAGGGCACCAGAAAGAGAAACAACTTGTGAAAGAGGCCACAGCACATCTGCCAGTAAAGCTGCCACTAGCCTGCAGAAACACTGGCTCTCATTTACCAAGCGGAGTGAAGACTTTTAGAAAGTGTTTCAAATACGTGCAGTCAGAGTGTTTCATGTGTCTGATCACACTGACAACACTACAACATTCACTGTCAATTCATGCATTTCCATGCACCACTAACCAGGTTACTCAGAGAAACCAGGTTACTTAAATAACCCATTTACATGCGCTGTAGTAACCTGGTTACAGTGAAGCTGTGTATAATGTTACATGCAACACATCAGGACCCAGATTTCTCTCTCTTTACCTCTCTGACTTTAATTTGGAACCATGGCATTCTGATTTGAACTGTCCCCACTTTTTGCTCTTTTTTGTCACAATGCAGTGACCCACAGACAGCCAGGCGGCCAGAGCAGAGCTTTTCTTCACAGTGCAGATCCTGTGTCACAATAACTAGGTTTCTTGTGTGGATGACACTTAAGAAATCAGTTTGCTGGAGAAAGACTGTAACTCAGTTATTTAATGCTGCTTTCACGTGGATTCAGGCAGACAGTCGACAACACCCCCTGAATAGTACAGGAAGAGAGATACAAACACACGATGTGACGGAATGCCAGGATGGCAAAACGAAAACAAGCATGATGACATGTTGCTATGGTGATGTACTGTTTACAAAGGAGGGAATAGAATATAATAAATCATATTACTTCATGTATGTTATTTTATGTAATTATTCTAGTAATGCATGGTCGGTGTAGTTTTCTCTAAATATTCTATTGCAAACTTAAAATGAATGTTTATTCCCTCCAAAACGTAGTGTCATTCATTCATTACATGAAAAGTGATTTGTCGTTATATCTCAGTCGGATGCCAGGGTCTAACCACATAAATCCAGGAAAATTATTAGAGCCTCGTTATCGAAATTGCCATGTTTTCTCCTCATGTGAAGGAGATACAAAATATCTGGCTGTAAATTCTGTTGCAGAGGACAGCAAAATGTTCTAATATTTTATCTTTTGATGGCAATGCTGTCAGCTGTTACTCTTGCCGGTATTCTCTGCTGGCCTAATTTTGCCAGCATGCTCTTTAAATGATATCTGGTTTGCCAGTTTGTCTGCTGGCTACCTGAATCCATGTAAATGCAGCGTAAGTGCTTGTATACACATTGAATGTTTTCAGCTGGTTGTTCCAATAACATGGCAATCTGCTGCATGGTAGAGGTCAAGATAATATGGTGCTCCTGGTTTTGAGTGCAAAAAGTCAGGCGGAACCACTAAAATGATGATGAATGATGGAATGTCAACTCGCCCCATCCAAAGAAATACACCTGACCGGCACTTCTAAAGCTCACTTATTAACGAAGCTGTTGGTTTGGTACATGCACTTGAACAGAATGTACAAACGACAGTTGTGGTTGCAGGGGGGAGCTGCGTGTTTGATTTGCAGTGTTACTTCCACTTCTGTGCGTCAGTTCAAATGGTCCGATGCTTTAAACTAAGTGCTTGTCAGATTGCCTGCAGCACCTGAAACTCTTCTGCACAGCTGAATTGGAGGTAGACGGCTGCATCAGATTTTTAGCTCACCTTTCCAAAAACAGTCAGTATGACGATCAAACCTGATTGGTCAGGTGAGTGAAGGTTTCAAAGTAAGCAGAGTTTAAACTTCTCTCTCCTCTGTCATTCCTCACCTGACCATTTCCATCACTGTGCTCAGCTGAGTGCAACACTCAACACTGTCTGACACTGTGCACCACATCTTAAACGTTGGACAGCACTTTTATGGGATTTTGGAATACAAACTTTGGTTAGAACCCGAACACAAAATCACCAGACGTGATAAAAATCAGTGTGTGTATGTGTGTTTGCTGTAGAGAAAAACTGTCAGAGGGGTCAGTGACCCGGTATGGCCTGTGAGGTGTGTGTGTGTGTGTGTGTGTGCATGTGTGTTTATTATCAAATGCAGAAAACACTGATGATATAATCTGTTCAGTTTTCCCAGATGCTTGTAAACCAGTTCCAGACTTCATCTCAAGTGTTACATATTAACCTCCCTGAATGTTTTTAAAACAGTCTGCACACACGCCCACGTGCTCATGTTGCTGCATTGTTTTGCAGACTGCCATGCAGAAAGTAGTTTATAATCAAATTCGTTCAGAATACACTTCCCTCATCCTTGAAAGGCAGTGCCAGACATATAAGTGCTTGTAAAGTTATTTTTTTTAATAAAGGACAATGTGTTGACTGTGCTTGTAGTCTCAAGTATTTAAAGTGAAAATGGACATGTTTTGGGATTTTGGGTATAAATATGGAGACCTACTGGCCCACTGCATCCTTTCAGACTTTAATGTGTCCGAGATGGAGGACACGTACCTCACAACATCGCTGGGAACCAAAACATCACCAATCAACCAGTTAGACTGACTGACAGTTACACTGTGTATTTGTATGTATGTAGGCCTATAGCTACACACATACATACACATACCTTTTCATCCTGAGGAAGAACTCTCTTTGTCCTAGACACATCTTCCTTGTGGAGCCCTGAACATAGCCAACTAGGGTCTGTTTGTGTGCATAAAGGTTGTGAATGGTCATGGAAATTTTATTTTGGTTTCTTGAAAAGTCACAGAAATTATGTTTGAATAGAATTTGAATGTGATATGGTTGAATGATGCCAGGCAGGCATCTCTAATGACCAGTTCAATCTTTGGGTAGAACACAAACAAAAGAATCACCAAAGTGCGAGACCTCTTCAGACACACACACACACACACACACACACACACACACACACACACACTCTGATGTATTAGCATTCAGGCAGTCTCACTACGTTTACGTATGAATTTATGAAGCCTTACGGTCTCCTGGCAGTAAGTTAAGACATCCACAGTAGTTCCTGGTCCTATTGGACCAAAAGAGGAGCAGCTCAGCCACACTAAACTGCGTCCCTGCCTATTGACTGTAAAGACCAAGCTCAGAAAAACTGAGAATTCCTTCCTTGTTAGTAAAGGCCAAAATGAACCCATGCACCTTGTACAACTTTGTTTGTTTCTAACGTACTCTTCAACTTCTTGATCGTCAGCTGATCTCTGTACCAGCTGCGGTCTATTTAAACACCCATCCACACTTCTGAACTGTGTTCACTGACCACCTCAACATAAACACCTTCAACTGTAATCCATTAACTGTTTGTTACCCTAAATGTGAGAAGAATCTTATCTCTGACCCCGCAGTAATCATGCATCCAAGCTACTGGCCTACTTCCACTGTTCCACTGGAGGTCAATACTGGTTCAGTGGCCTGAAACTGAACTGATCAGTATGAACTCTGTTTCACCCTGTCTGCTCATCTGCCAGGGTCATCAGCCCTCTGCTTTGCTTTCCCTCCTTCTATGGATTCTGCTATTTTCCCTTTCTCCTCACAACTTATTGATCCTATAAGGATAATGGAATGTGTGTGTGTGTGTGTGTTAGGACCACCCACCGTCTATGTGTACAGAGTAAATACATTAACTGTCATCAGCAAACTTTACCTGGTGTTTCCAAATAAACCAGAGTTGCTCTTTATCTCGTCATTTCCAAACAGTCACAGAGCTCACTAATGGCTTAATTCAAACCTGCTGTTTTCATTATATTCTGCTTATTGATGAGTGTGTCATGATGGAAGATGTGATTTTAGATCAACATGAGCACTGCAGTTAACTTATTTATATACAGGCGTTTTTTCCTTAACCCCAATCTAGTCGAGTTCTCTGAAACTAAATGTTTGAATATTCTTGATGCAAGCAGACCAGCACATCAAGTTTTAATCAGTTTTATATAAACTGAGTTGAGATGAGCTGGGGAGGGTCTGGTATGCTTCCTTCTTTCTAGTTCTACTCCACACGTGTTAATCGCTGTGCTTTAGGGGTTAATAAGGATATTTTTTTTTCAAACTTTGACAGAGCCAGGCAAACCATTTCCCCCTGCCTCCAGTCTTTATGCTAAGCTAGGCTAACCTGACCCCAGCTCTGATTAATCTCCGTCTTTGTCATCACGCTCACAAAAAAAGGCTAATTAGTATAGATTTCTCAAAATGTTTACACATTTCAATACATCACAGTTTAACCCTTTCACTTAAATGTAATGACAGACGCCAATATTCTCCACAAAACAGTTTTATTAAATAAAAAGCCCATACATTATAACATAAATCACTTAAATAAGTTGGGATAAGATACAAAAGTTATATAAACAGCCTCTACATTACATATGTACAGAATCCTATAGATACACCTCTGAGCTGATTAAAGTGTTCCACGTCTGTGTACAGTGCCTCTCGTTTAGTTTGTTCATATCTTAAAAAAATATATACAAATCCAATGTATTAACAATAGAATGTAAAACACGTTCTTAAGTCATCTACAATATGTACAATTCATGTATGCCATAAAATCCACATTGACACATGTCCCAAAAGATCAAGAGTGACAAACAGGGTTTCAGTTCATGTGTAAATGTGGCTTTTGATTTGTTCCCTAAGAGCATCTGAGTGCTTCCAAAAACTCTCCAAGTACCTTGATTATACTGTAGCTCCTCTGTGGGCTGGGAGGTAAAACACAGATGATTTGAGACTTCTGGGAAACCTCACATTCCACTCTACACTGCTTTAGGAAACACAACCCTTTATCATCTCGGTTTAATTTTGTACATAGCTGGTAAACTTGGTTGGCAGATTGTCCACAGGATAGACAGTAGGTCCTGTTTTCATGGTGGGCGGCCCGTTTAAAAGAGTCCAGTGACACTTTGTGACCACTTCCACCAGGAAGATCTTCAACAGGACCTTAGCAAACTCCTTCCCCACACACATCCTGGAGCCCCCTCCGAACGGGATGTACTGGAACCTGGAGGAGTCGGCGGAGGGTTTGGTCATGAAGCGCTCCGGCTGGAAGTCTTCCTTGTTGGGAAAGATCTCTGCCACGTCGTGGGTGTCACAGATGCTGTAGATGACGTTCCAGCCTTTGGGAATTTGGTAGCCCTGAAGCGGTTAGAGGAAATGATCAGTGAGCAGATTGATTGATAGGAGCTGACATTTACAGATATCTGTTGTTCATGGAGATCTTAGTTAACTTACGTTGAGTTCAAAGGTCTTGAGGGCCACTCTGAAGCCTCCTGGAACAGGAGGGTTGATCCTCAGAGTCTCTTTAATGACACAACCTGTGTATTTCAACTGCTCCAAGGACTCGATGTTCAGACTCTGGAGGTCCATCCCCTGCTCCTCCTGAACACATACAAACAGGCACGAGAGGAGAGGCAGAGGAAAGTGTTAACCAGAGTTGAATTGTAGTGGGTCATGCTAGTTTTTCACTTCTCCCAGACTGATTTCAGAAAGGTGGTTTCATATTACAGTAATAATTTCAGTGGTTGAATCAAACCAGAGTGGTTGATGCTACAAACTGAAAACTATCAAATCTACTTGTTTACTGTAGGTTAGCTCATTAGCCCCGCTGGCCTTCCAAGTTCAGGTAACCAAGCTCTGAACTGGCTCCTGATACTCGTTTAACATAGTTTGCACTCATTAGTTTCACTGAGAAAGCTTCAATCTCTATGGCAACTATAGGTTACACAAACCCTACTGCATATTTTAATATGGTAACTATTAGACCAGACAATTGAGCAAATTTGATCTGCTGAGGCAGACCATGAAATGTGGTAGAAAGCTCATTAAAAATAGTAAGTAAACTGAGCTTGAGACCCATTTCGGTCAGCTACTGTTTGCAAGGTCAACACTGATGTCTCCCTACTCATGCTTAATGAGTAAATATGATTGTTCAGTACATTAATTCTCCATAAAATGATCACATGAATGAGATGAATTCAAAGTTGCACCAGATTGTCGGTTTTGTTTAACGTTCAGCTGCCACTATTTAAGCTGAACAACTTTTAGAACTAGAGCTGTACGGTGTAAATTACCTTGCTCAGCAGTTCCTGTCTCAGTCTATCCACAACCTCAGGGTTCAGGCCCAGGAACATGACCAGAGAGGTGGCTGTGCTGGCCGTGGTTTCATGGCCCCCAAACAGCAGCTCTGTAGCAGACTCCTTAATGGCCTGGAAGCAAAAACGTAGACACAGAATAAGATAAGGCTCTAACCAAACCCATAGCCTCCAGGAAGGACAGAAGACACCTGAGATGTCTTGCTTGTTTTCTCATGTATGGAGTTTGATGTGATCTTGTCACTACCTGCATGCTGATGGGTTCCCCGTTCTTCTTGCTGCTGTCTATGAGCTGCTGCAGAGCGTCTCTGTGTTTGGACTCCTTGTCGGACTCCTGCACCTTCTTCTTGATGTTCTCCTCTATCTTGGAGTGGATGAAGTTCCTCGCCTTCAGACCCTGGAGGACAGGAAAATGGCAGGAGGAGAGGTGGAATGAGGGGAGATGGAAATAAATGAGGGAGTAAGATGGACTGGACTGACATGTGCACTGTCCTTATTCTGACACACCAGAGGTTTTCAAGGTTTTAGCTCATTTACTAGAATCCAGTTACAACACAGGCAGAAACTGGCTTCCATTCATTTTGCTGCAGTGAGAAAATCTAGATTAATCATCTCTTTTTTGACAGCTAACGTCAGCATGCTTTTAAATAAGGCTGGCTATACTGCAAAATCCCTGCTGCTGCTTAATTTTAATAATTTGATACATGTTAAAAGTTTAAAAAAAGCGAGCGTAGCTACATGAGAACTGAGTGTCTCTCTTACCCTGTACAGTCCACTGAAAGGCACATCGATGGGCAGAGAGAACAGATTCTTGATCATTTCCTCAAAAGCTTCCACAAGCTGCTGCTCGTCGGTCTTGATCTGCTCCGGATCGAAGCCCAGGAGGATCCTCATGGCTATGCGGAACATCAGCCGCTTCATCTCCGGATAAACCAGCACGCAGGAGTCCTTGGCGAGCCACTCCTTCACTGCAGCCCGCACCTCCTCCTGGATGACCGGGATGTAGAGCTCCAGAGCCTCCCTGGAGAAGGCCCGCATGATGGCCTGGAGGACGGAAGGGAAACATCAGCTTGTATTATTTTCCACCCAAACTTCCAAAGAAATGACTAACAGACTAACACTTTCCATCCACTGGGGACAGAGTAGATCTCTTGTTGTCTTGCAGTGCAAAAATCTCCTAGTATTTGTCTGTAATTCAGCCCATAAAATTATTTTTTCTTAGCGCAAGTTAAGCAGTCTGCCTGCACATTAAGAATATCTCAACCTGCTTAGTAGTAGTAGTAGTAGTAAATCTACTACTGACACTTTTTCTAAAAATCTGATCATTTTCCTCCATTAGAACATTTTTTAAAAAGTTGATTTCTATTGAAGAAAGGTTTAGATAATTAAACGGCACTGGCAGATCGGCTTTGAGGATCCAATGATGACAAATTACTGTGACTATTTATTACTTATGGAATTGAAACATAATAAATTAAGCTAAATCTTATTCCTCATTTTACTGAGAACTACGGGAGCAAATCTAAATGTCCTACGAGGAGACTACAGAGCCACAGGCTGACATCTTTTTCTACCCGTAAAGAAAATGTCTCAAAAACAGATTATTATAAAAAGGTACTGATCGCTACTCTGAAGTAGATCCCCTGAAAGCAAAGCCCGCAGGAACTTACCTTCTTCTTGGTCTTGTGCTGCGCTCCGTGCACGTTGGACAGTGTGTCCGAGCCGAGGATGGTGCGCACAGAAGCGGGCCACTGCACGGACACGAGCCTGTGCTCCCCCATCAGGATGTGCCTGACGTTGTCCGCGCCGGTCACACGCACCGTGGGGTTCCCGAAGAGGTGCGTGCGGTAGATGTAGCCGTACTTCTGTCGCTTCATCCGCAGAAACTTTCTCCTCTGCAGACACGGACACGCAAAAACCGGTGAGTGATCACCGATCAGCAGCTCAGACCCACGGCGGCACACAGCCCCCAAATACGAGTTAAACTGACCAGTCGGTACAAATCAATACATACTGAGTTTAAAATCAATCAATACTACTACGATGGCAAAGTCGCAGATTAAAGGTAAATAATTCAGAATGACTGTCTAGATTTAAAGTGAAATTGCTTTTTTAAATTTCAGTTTAACACGATCTTTAATCCTGTAGTGCCATAAACGCCTCATGGAAGCGCACAGAGTTGAAAGCAGTGCTGTTTGTTTACTAAGGTGCGCCAAGTTAAAATCACGTTTCCTCATGTTGTCTGGAGCATCCTCATCCACCTGAGGACCAGGAAGCGTGTCCGTGTGAAAGGACATGTCAGCGGCGGTGTGCGGCGCTTACCTGGAGGATGAGCTGCAGCGTCTCTCCAATGAAAGGTAAGCCCATGGACCCGGGGGGCAGCGGGCTGGGGCAGCTCGGATCTCTGCCTCGGATCAGATAAACCTCCCACAGCTTCACCGCCACCAAAAACAGCAAGAAGGGTAGCACGATGGTGCACAGGAAGGTGGCCAGCAGTGTGCTCAGAGCCATGTTGCAGCGGCTTCGGCGTCTTGTCGGAGGTGGTGCGGCCCAGGTGAAGCTCTGTCAGCGACAGAGGCTCCGGGCTGCCCACCCTGCGCTTTTATAGGCTGCCAGGACCGCGGGCAGCCTGCTACCTTCTCCGCCCTCAGATAAATTAGTTCACTCAAAGTTCATCTTTAATTGTGGGTGTCGTTGCGCCCCGCCCCCGGCCTGTACTGGCTGACTCGCCTCGCCATTTGTTACAAGGGCCGCATCTTTAATCCCTACCTCCCGTCGCACGCAGACAATCCGCGGCGGATTTCACTGAGAAAAGGTGATGATTCCCTGCGAGACAATGGGAGCGCGGCCCGAGACGCCTTTGTTGGCAATCAGGCAGCTAGTTTACACACTCATTACCTCGACTTAAGCCCCGCTCTCGGATCAGTAATCGTGCCTGCAGGGCGGCCCGCATTCAACAGCAAAAAGCTTTTAAGCAGCACATTTTCAGAAAATGGAAAAGAGGCTCCGGGTTGAAGAATGTCTTAATCCCTCACCCCGTGGGTCTCACTGGTGCCACTCAAACTCCCCCCGCAATTTATTTTAGTTTGGTTCATGTGATGGACTGCGTGCGCGCGCACTTTTCACGGTTTGATCGGGATGCACCTTTCCGTTCTCAGAACGTGCTCCAGCCGACGAGTTTCACCATGTCGCTGGAATTATTGTAGCCTGTCGCCTTCATCACGTGTCAGCGGGAAAGGATGAGGTGATCAACAGGTCGCTGCAGAGACTACTCAGTCCGCCTTCAGGAACCACGTCTTTCTAATCTGCAAGAAGACTTTAACCTGCGCTCTCCCCGCCGCGTGCGTGTGTGTGTGTGCGCGCGTGTGTGTTATAAAAATGATATCTCTGTCCCTGGGTTCAAACGGGGGTCAGCAGAGTCTGGAGGAGGAAGGTCATCCCCGGGCTGTAAACACGGAGCCGCGCAGCCACCACATCCTCACTCTGAATCTGGACTCTTGTTTTTTACGACCGACCATAACGTCAGGGCATGTGTGTGTGTGCGTGTGTTTATGTGTGTGCGGCAGGGGCAATCGGTCAGTGACAGTGAGGCAGCTGCTTTTACAGGATGGATCTGTCTGTTCTGGCTGACTGTGTGCGTTTTTAAGAGAAGGCGCCCCGAGGTTCATCCCGGCGGGAGAGCGGGACAACTGTCCCTGCTCCACTCACACAAAGGCCGAGACATGATCTGACGTCCCATCATGGCTTGGATGTAACATTCCAGCACTTTCTGCTGGTTAGCAGCAGGGCTGTAGCTGCCACCGAGGACACGCTGACATGCTGTCTGTCCTCTGGACCTGTGGACCTGTATACAGTCTTCACTGACAGACGGTGTTAGAGGCTGATACCACTTCACTTTGGACTCAGTAGGCTTTGACTCATTTCAGGCCGACAATAACTAAGAAAATGAAGAAATAAATGATTCATTATTTCTCCATCAGCATTTTATTCCCATCAGAAAAATCATGGACAGATTCACCTGCTCGGAGTCCCTGAGGCACGAATAAGCAACAAAGCTCCAACTTCCTTTCGCTCTCTGTACAGTTTCTCTGAGACAGAATGTTGTCTGATCCTGCATCCATCATGTCAGATCATAGTGTGCTTTAGTGCTACTTATTCCCAGGCAGTGTTTCCATTAAATCAGCACAAATAAGCTGACAAACAGTCAGCCTGGAGCTCCAGAAGTCCAACGGCCCAGGGTAGGCCCCACCTTTGCTCAGTTGGTAATCCGGTCTTGGAAGCAGTAGACCTCTATTTGGCTGATAAACTGTATGATAAATACTGTGCTCCTGATAATTTCCTAGAATGTTTCCTTGAAGGAACCATGCAACCTGGTTCTCCTTATAAGGAAAACAGTTTGTGCTGATACAGAGCTTCTTAGCAATTTTTAAGAAAGTTTTTATAAGGATTTGCTTAAAAGCAGCTGTCAAAAATGTAAATGATTTAGAAAAATGGGACTTTCTTTTGGGTGTGAGCACTGGGGAAGAGGGTGGAGGGGGGTGAGGGGTTTGCCTCATGACCTCAGTAATTGTAAAATCCCAACTATTGCTCTTTTTGCGAGTCATTCTTCTTACTTTACCCTCTGGCTGAAAGTGATGATTGTGCTCACTGGGAAACTCATTCTGCTTTATGAGATCTCTGTGTAAAGTTTTTTAAAATGCCTGATTCGTCCCGAGCCTGAATGCTGCTCAGATGTGCCCATCTGTCCAGAACACAACAACAGAGCATTTAATGTAAGTCAGGTTATTTTGACTTGAAGGAGCGTTTGTGGGCTTTGAATGCAGAGCAGAGCTGTGACAACAACAGAAAAGGTCCGATGACAGAATATGACCATGACTGCATTTGCTTAACAGTAATCACACCACTGAAAACTGAATCCAGCATCAGCCACAGTGTTCATGTGCAAATCCCTGTTTACTCTGTGTTCAGACACACACTGGCGGGTGATGCATGTTCGGGGTGGCTTGGTTTCCAGCTGGGCATGCTGTAGCTGGTGAGTTTTTCTCATCACAGTGTGAATGTGTGAAACAGGATTCTGCTGTTCAGGTGTGATGAAGCAGGGTGGAGGGGGTGGGTGGGTGAATGGAAGTTCAAGTGTAGAGAACGATTCCGAGGTCTACACTTCACCGTGCTGCACCACAAACTCACTGCAAACCTGCTGATCGCCTGCTGGACTCCACCAGTTCATACTGATGCATAGATTTGACCGTAAAGATACACTGTAGTCGCAGCTGCGAGTGTCCACTTGTCTTTATACCCCGGTCCATACAACACAACACTCCTAATATATGAAGTGTGCATGTATCATCAGGTCAAAATGTGTTCACACCATGAACTTTCTTCTAGTAATAACTACAGGACAAAATATTAATGCTGCGCACACAATATACTCATATAGTTTGGAATTGATTAAGTGATCCTGTTCACACTCTCCTGAGAATGAACCCCTTTGATTTAAATGACGCCGTGACCTGAAGCACCACCGTCAGGACAAGCTTCCATGACAGGTGGAGCAGGCGTGGCATCTTTTGTTTGGGTTCATTTGCAGCATGCAGGCTACGTTACCAAAAAAACAATGTATATGTGCCACTCTGAAAACACAAGGTGAACCATGGGATAGAAAAAATGAGGAAAAAACTGACACAAACCTAAACTGAAACAGTGGGCTTGTAGTAGAAACATAACCCTAAACCCCCAGAGGACAATAAGAAGTTATCAGACTAGTATACTGACACACATAGAATCAGGTGATTTTAAAAGATGTCTTAGTTCCTACTGGTTCTTAATTGTAGGTACGGTGGATGAAAACTAATGTGACAGTAACAGTGGGAATGTTAGAGGAAAGGAGAAATAGATTACACTGCTAGTATTTTGTAAATACTGAGGGCCAACACTGTTGATGTTTGGCTCTCTTTTGTTAACTACTCATTGGGGGTTAATGAAAAGTTTTAATTATTTAACTATATTATGCACATGAGGTTAAGATGAAGTCAACCAGTGGTTGAAAAAGTATTAATCCTTTACTAGAAGTAGAAATAACAGAATAGAAAAACTTCTTTACCAGTTAAAGTGTTTATTTACAGATTCGCTTATGTGAGAACTATGACTGCTCCCTCAACCGGTCAGTTAGTGTGTGCTATTGTGTCACTTCACTTCTCTTTAGCTCAGGTTCACCACAGTCCTGCAATAACACAAACTAGCTGATGGAGGCAGCAGTGGACCAGCAACTCCCGTCTTCTGCGAGGTAAAATTACTGTTTTTTGTCAAAGGTGGCTTTAGAGAGAGTGATATAACAGCTTCAGCCTGTCTGATGGCAAGGTGAGCATATTCTAAATATAGAATATGCTCACCCTTTTTTAGGTGGCTAAATTGCATGTGCCGCTGCCCCCATCCACAGAACTACATCACTTCTCCTGTTGCTTCTCCAAACTGGGGGTGTGCAGACCACTGCAGGTGCTACTGTAGGTCATACACTGACTATGGATAAGTGCCTCATACAACCCCACTTCGATAAACCTGAACTATCCCTTTAATGGTGTCAAATAGCTTGGTGTTGGCCCTGGTGGCCAATGAATAATTCAAATACTGCTGCATAGGCCTGTAGGTTACAGCCATCATCACCACATTTATGAGCTTATGTGTTTTGCAGTTTAAACGTTGGTCTCCATACAATGCAGTACAGTCATGAGTCAGTTAAACTGTGAAAGAGCACAGTACCTCTGAAGTGTAGCGGACTAACAGCATAGATAGAAACTGTAGAAATAAAAACGGACCTGTCAGTAACAAAAAAGTGTACTTAAATATAAAACCTGAG
This sequence comes from Chelmon rostratus, assembly GCF_017976325.1. Taxonomy (NCBI): domain Eukaryota; kingdom Metazoa; phylum Chordata; class Actinopteri; order Chaetodontiformes; family Chaetodontidae; genus Chelmon; species Chelmon rostratus. The sequence goes on from NC_055678.1 coordinate 21,555,416, forward strand.
TAAATGTGTGCAGTTACTTTCTCTGTCGGGATGATGAAAGCTCAGACAACTTGTCTCTGCTCCAGAACCGCTCCAGCTGATAGGCTGATGATCAGTTCACTCAGACATCTGTTAATGCGTTTACTGTTACCACTACTTGTACTTAGCTGCTAAACAAGCAGCTCAATAAAACACACACACACACGTGCGCGCACACACACACACATATACACACGTGCACACACACACACACACCGCAGAGAGTGCACAGTCAGCACAAGCGCCAGCGCGTGTTTGAGTCTCTCCTCCCTCAGCTCGCGCTGGCTGACCTGCTCGTGACCCTGACATCTCAGTGAACTCTCTCTCTCGCAACCAAGTTCACCAGCCGTCAAACAGAGACAGAGAGAGATGAAGAGAGAGGCCGAAAAGAGAGGGAGGCTAGAGAGAGAGAGAGAGAGAGAGAGAGAGAGAGAGAAAAGAGCAGCACTGAAAAGGGCTGAAGACAGTTGATCTGTCTGTTCAAACATCAATATCAAATAATTGTTGAAGAATTTTCTAATAATCACGCACTGACTCTGCTGTTCCCCTCAGCTCTGCGTTTTAGCAGCTATTAGCTTGTTGTTTTGGCTTTTTTCTGATCTGCAACCTTACTGTTTCAGCTCACTCTCATCACTGTTGTAGTGTTGTTTTGGGCCACAGCAGGCAGCTATTGCCAGTGAAAAAGCCCTAAAACCCCGCCGTACGCGACCTGGCCAGCAGCAAACAGCAGACAGACGCTGTGCTGGCCTGGCTGCACTGTTAAACTCAGCCCAGCCTGGACGTATTTTCATCTCCAGTACAGCAGGGCTATCCACTTAACTGATGATGAATCAATGAAAAAAACAAGCAGTGTCCTATTCAGCACTGTTTAACTATTGCGCCGTGGAACGGTTGTTGGTAGCCAGCGAAACATCATAGATTTTCAGTTATGATGCTGCATATACCACTTATGTCTGGTAAAATGAATGCGGAATGATTGAAACTGATGAAGTATCTGTATTGTCTGGCGAGAGCAGCAGAGGCTGAGTTGTTCCTGAATGAGGACGTAGCCTGTCTGACGTCACTGCAATGCGCTGCCGGGCGGGCGGCTGTGCTTTGACCCTACTCTGGAGATGATTCATCCTGGGCACAACTTGGCACAACTTGGCGAGTTTAAAGTGGTAGACCTTATGGACAGGCAAATCAACGTAGACTGGTTTCCTAGTGGAAAATCCCTTTAGCTGTTGAACATAATGGTGTATTTAGCAGCTAAAGAGCTAACAATATTTCCCTCAGGCGTTGGTGGAGCCCAAACCAGAGCAAAAAAAAAAGGAGCATCAGGTGGACACAAAAACATGACTCCAAATGAATGATAGTATTCCTCTGTTTCTGCGGTATATAAAAATAGGAATCAGTGTGCTAACACAGCAGCCACATCAATTATATAGGGAGAAAATATGCCAGTGTTGCGCTAACAATGCAGCCTTAATGACAACAAACACGCCTCTTTGTGTGGAAGAAAAGTGTTTATCTACTGACGTCACTGCCTCTCTGTGTCTCTGCCCCTCACTGTAGACACTCTGTAGGTTTCAGCAGACAGTGAAAAAGGAATTCAAATAACTTGCAACATAATAGTGCCAAGCAATAACGGTTAGATCATCCCTCTATCAGTTGCTGACATACGGGTGTAATGTTCCTCTTGAGGCCTCACTGCATTATCGTCACATATTGTAATTCAGTAATTTCAAATTTAAAAACAGTTTAGCAATTGCTGCAGTATGATTGGACAGAAGCAGCCAACAGGGTCTTTCCACCCATAACTACATCAGGGTATAGCTGAGCGAGAAACACCTACAAAGATGCAGCACAGTGCGCAAATTTACAACATTTGGAAACATGGTGTGGGAAGTGGTAACAGACTGATTAAGCATGCTGCATCAAAAGAACATCAGATGTGTGAAGCTATGTGGTGGGATGGAGACAGACACACAGATGGGGCAAATGATCTCCACTCGCATCAAAGCAGATCAGCTGATGGACAGTCAGCACCACCTATCATCAGTTACTGATGCTGTGGAATTTGAATCTGAGCCAGGTGTAGATACCACTCATCCATTGCTTCAACCATCAGCTACATTTGTTTGTTGTGCATGCTCTGCCAGCCGAGCACACCGTGTCTGACTTCTCTGTGTGTAACTTGCTTTACAAAATGAGCAGGAAGCCCACAGTCGCATGTCATTATAAGGGAGAAAGTGCAAAATGCCTACTGAGCGGTAGACATGGCGAGTCATTTGAGATTCTGTCACTCCTCAGTCCAGTGAACGGTCTGCTCCAGTCAGAAGATATGGGTCTGCTCACTGCTGTACACCATGTGAACACAGCGTCTGATGTTGGGATGTTGCAGTAAGTTGACAGAGAGCGGCAGGCCCAGCAAGAGAGCACAGTTTCAACAGTGTCATTAGAACATCACCTCCCACTATATTAAAGAGCTTGATGGTGAGTTGAAGGAAGTCTTATCTGCCAAATCGTAACTATGAATTTATTTGTGTCATATTGGCTCCACAGCAGACTGCATGTCGGCTCTTCTGCACTCAAGGTAGCCCATACAGTTTGAGATGACAGAAATGTTACTTGGGAAGGCCTTTTTTTCTTTCTTTCTTTTTTTTTTACATCTAACAGTTGTGTATCTGTAAGGCTGTAGGCTGCAGGCAAGTGTGCTGTAGAGTACTGACTTATTGTGCCTGCCCCCCAAAATAAAATGCCACATCATCAGGGTTATTATTTGACACTGTGGAAAGCTCCTTCAGAAGATATTCTACAGGCTGAGTGCTACTCCGCGTGACGACTGAACTGAACGGTATATGTAAAATCGATGCACCTTTAGTTGTGGAGAACCCAGAACTGAGGCAAGTCAAGAAGCTAATGTATCTTACAACATGTGGAAGGAAGAAGCTTGTTCAGATTCAGATTCAGAAAAGCTTTATTGATTAGCTGTAAGAAGATAAAACGACTGACATACTGGTGAAGTCTGTGTGGGGGTCAGACCACGTGAATGTGTTCTTGGGGTCGTTGGAGGCATGTGTCTCCTCTTCCTCCTCCTCTGCCTGCTGCATTGTTGCAGCAATGTAAAAGCTGTTTACTGCCCTGTTTAAAGTGTTTGATCCCTGCTCTAAAGTACTTGTCACTCCTGTTGACATGCAGGAAGGAAGCACTGGCCCACCTCCTCTCACAGGAATGCAATATCCGCCGGTTTCACCCAGACATAATTAGTCCAAATGTGCTGTGACTTAATGGTGATGTTGGCTTATAAATAGAGAAGGGGAGAGAGACAGAAAGAAAATCAATTAATGAATGCAACAAAACCAAAGCAAACTCACATGCTAAAATAAAATAACAAAATAAAATAAAGATTTGTGGTATGGCCACCAGCTACAGGCATTATATTTCTTGTAATGTAGACATTATGATAGTAGTCTAGAAATGGTTTCCATATTTATTGGAATGAATTAACTGAGCCCTGAGTGGTGAATCTGAGCTTTTCCATCTTCAAACAACCCTCACCTCCTCAAGCCAGCAGCCGTGCATAGAGGGGGGGCTGGATTTCTAATTATTTAGACTGAAACGTCTTGCTAAAGTGAAGAGAGAGCACCTGGGTTTGGGGGAGATTCAGATCTCCATGAGCAACGTCAAAACCTGCCAGACATGGCTCTGGGTCAATGCTGGGCCTCGCTCCACATGTGTGGGACTGATTCAGAGGCCTTAGCCCAAAGTTGTCTCATTCTTTGGCAAGACCTAAAACAATGAGGTTGCTAGGTCTTGGTTGCCGAGTTGACGGGTTGAATTCTGAGTAGAGTTGGACAAGGTCTGAAAACACAAGTTCAACTCTCTGAGCAGAATTTTTTTCTTTCCCCTGTAAGTATCTCATGGTCCCTCAAATGTATCTATAATCTCAAATCTTATACCTACACCATCTGCAATTTCAAACAAATAAACCCAGAATTTGCATGAATGCAACCTTAATTTCCAGAGCTTCAGGCTAAGTGGTGGGAAAATGAATGATTATCTTTAAGCTTGAAAACAGTTGGTTATGACGGACCCAAATCATTACTGCTGCAAAGCTGCATCTTCCTTGTTGCTCTGTGGAGAGAGCATGTGCTCCCTTTTGCTCTTGCTGTTAATTTTCAGTATGGTTACTGTCACAACTGAACGTCTCCCCTGCCACAGAATGTCTCTTAGTGACCTCTGTCACTCAGGTTGGACTAAATGCATCACTCTGAGAACATTTGGTCAGTCTGAGACTCTTGATAAATACTGGCCTTCATGTACTTGCGTGTCCAAGCAAATAAGTGTGCTGAGAGCTAAATCCATCTTCCCTTTGTAGATGCAGCGAGATGGTAGATGTAGAGAGATGGAGGACATGAATGAAGAAGAAATTTCAGTGTTACACAAGCATAGTGGCGGAATATTACAAGACAGTAGAGCTGAGGAAAACAAACACATTTCTGTGTGTGTGTGTGTGTGTGTTGGCAGGGTGGCTGCTGTCCAGTGATAATAGAGCTCTCCAAATGTCTCTCGCCTCATTACATCTGTGGCGACAGGGATCCTCGCATTCAAATGGTGACCCAGGCCAAAGTTCACTTGCTGTTTCCCAGTTAGCGTGTGGTGGGATGCAGCACGGCTCTCAGGGCAAGACACACGATGGCGGAAAACCTTCACAGAACAAGCGACGGTTCCGTCTTTGTGTGAGAGACACACAGAGGAGAAAGGTGGTGGTGGGCACCCATATCTAGATTAAAGGTAGGGCACCATCTCTCTGCACCTTTGTTTCACTTGATAGCTTTAACGGATCAGTTCAGCCACGTATATACAAAGAAAACAAAACAATAGATTTTCTCAGCTACTCCGGCCTATGCAACAGGAAGCCGCTCATTCGCAGTAAGTTAAAGCGACGCTGGATAAAGAGTGGATTGCATGAAAAGCGTGTGCCAGCATTGCCCAACATAAATTTGGTTTGTCTCTAGAAACAAAACAAATGCGCTAAACCATTTGTATCAGTGTTGCTGAAGTCTGTTACAGGGCTCGAGTGCCGCTGTAACATTCCTTCACATGTACATTGTTGAGTTCATTTGCCCCTTCTTTATAAACCAGCAGCAGTCAGGTCCAGGAATTATCCAGCGCCTTAGCTGTTGCTCTCAACACAGATGGATGGCCCTCCAGGGACACAGAGAGCTACTGAACTGTGTAAAACTTGAATATTGAGTCCCGACTGTGCAAAGAATGAAGAAAACGTGATGAATTTCAAATATCTCTAGTTAATTATAAATATGCAACACTTCTCTTCATTGACATTTTTCAAACTGACTTATGCAGGTTGGAGACCTTTGTCGTAACCATAGAACATTTCACACATATTAACTTTTATTTCCACTTTTATGACTGAGCATAAGGCAAAATTTTAGTAGCTTTCAGCAGAATTATGGCCAATGAGTCACTTCATGTTTACATTTTTCAAAACTGATGACAAAAATGGACCATGTGTTCTTCTATTTTCCCATATTATTATGTCCAAAACTATAAAAATGAGACATTATAAAAAACTGGAATTATCCTCTAATTTCCACGGCATACTGCAGTCTTGAGTTTAGTTTTTGAGGGCAGTGTTCACCACATGCTGTCTACTCAGCTGTACTGGACCAAACAATAACAAGCAGACGTTATTGTTGAATAAACCTTTATTACAGCACACAAAATTAAAAACAACAAATTTAGGAAAACAACATCTCAGTCAGGGTGTCTTACTGAGAACAACGACAAAGGTAAAGCAAGGATTCCTTTGGATATCAAAACGTACCCTCTCTCCACTTCTGTGGAAGGCAAGAAAAACAAGCTCGTTTTATTCCCAGTGGAAATGATCATTGGCATACAAGCAGTTTCATGTAAAACCTTCATTTTTAATCTTGACCCGTGGTCTTTTTATTTGGCAGCACTGATGAATTTCGTACTTGAATTTTGGATTAGGTGTGTATCTGAATCTACTACATTATGAGATTATGTGACACATCATATATTAATGAACATACATTGTCAGCTGTTTACCAACTGCAAAGATTCCCTTGTTTTCTAAGTATGTTTGATCATCTTTTATAATCCTGTCTCCTGGAAATTACATTCAAATTCAACTAATCTGCAACACACATACATATTGAAGGTCATCTTCATTTCTAGGAGACAGAAATTGTTTTCTGATCTGTCCCTGTTTTAATTTGCTGTTGATGTTGATGTCCATGACGACCCGGTCACTTGATGAGTTCAGTATAATGTATGTTTCAGAGTCATGCCATACTCACCACTGTGCTGCTACGACTTTCTCTTTTTTCACACATGCTGCTTTCATACACTGACTTTTTTTTTCTACTTTTCACGTCCCATTTTTTCGATCAGTGTTAAGTCACTGTTGATGAAGACTTCCAGCGAAGACGTTTCACATAGTAAGTCGTCCAGCTTAAAGGAAACACTTCCTCCCGTTTTTCTGGTACAGGCTTTAAATGTGAAACCTCTGCAGGACAGCCTGAGCTGCACTGACTGTAGCAATGGAAGCCATCAATAAACCAAGCAGAAAGAACTGTAAATAACAGATAAAAGCAGTATTCATGGTAAAATGAGAAAGTGAGAGCAGTGGAGAGCACGACGTGCCTCTGTGGCTGTACTGATGAAATTAGTGATGTGGACATGCACATTGTGCCATGTGAGGCATTTCACCAATCCATACTGTTTGCTGACATTTATCTAAGGATTTAATGGTAAAATGGATCATAAATTAATGGCAGGAGGAAGAACTGAATGACATGGGAGGCCCTGTACACACCTCGAAACTAGGAGAACCAGTTCACACACACGAAACCCCCAGACAGTGAGGTGTGTGCACAGAATCCCTTCGACTGAAACTTCATTTGGAACTGTCCTTTATTTTGGATAGTTTGTATGTAGTTGGAATCTTTAGGACCGGTATTTACAAACTTCATATTGGAATGTTATACAGGACCTTTGATTGAACATAATATATCATTTATATTCCTTAACCATGCAAATGAGTGGAGAGAAGGTACCAATGTAAATCACTGAGCTCCTCACACTGTACTGAACTGTGTCCACCAAGTAAGCAACAAATGCAAATTCAAACTCTCATTAATTACATATTTACTTTAGGTGTTGACGGAGGTGCTTATCTTACTGACAACCTCCAATTCTGTTTGTAGCAGACAAACTGCTGGAATATTTTCTTTACAAAATATGCAGTATATACAGTGTCATTTACAAGCAAATTTTAAAAAAGGCAAAAAAATTAATCTAAAAGGAAAAACCTCAGTTTCAGAGCAAAAATGCCTGCTGAAAGTGGAGCACAGACCCAAAACATGAACAGAATAGAAACAGTCTCAATATAAAATGTTCGTCACCAGGAGTCGTGTGCAGGTTTTTAGTAAGCATCAACTTGCTGCGAGGCTGTAAAGGAACCAATTCATTATTGCTGTGCTTTGTGGATATATGTGGGTTATGAGATTCTAAAGCTTCATTTCACCCTGAGGAACAAAAAGAAAGTATGCTGAATGCAAGTTATTGAACTGTTAAATATATATATGTATATATAATCACTAATAACACACAATCCCCCAAGGGGGACTTGTTTTCTTGCAAGCATGAATCAAGTAGTTTGAGTGGGTTGTAAGACAAAACTGTAGTTAACATCACATAAATAATGTCCTTTACCCTACAACTGACAGGATTTACAGAGGGAGGAAGAGGGCATGCACTGATGTCACATTCACATGAGACCTCCTGACCACCCTCAAGACCACTGAGTGGCCACAGACTGCTGTGGCTGCTATGAACGAGTGCAGCTGTGACACCTCGGGAGGAAAACAACCTTGTCTGTTAAAGCCTCGTTCAGGTAAAGCTCAACAGATTGAATGATGTGTAAATGTCTGTTGGCCTGTGGGTGCTGAAATGTGCTGGGAAAATTTAAACCCCGTCACCGGGTATTAACATGTGATCTGTATCCAAATAATGACATCCGCTCACAGGCCTGTGCATTTCCACCTGGTGTTACGAGGTGCTCTCATATAGATTGTGTGATCACGTCTCAATATGCAGATATAGGCAGGTGGAACAGGCAGACATGTCGACAAACATGGCGCGCCCCATATCAACTCAAAACAATACTGGAGACTCTTGATGAACGTGTCACATGACAGATGGTGATAGCCAAAAGTATCCACAGAATGCGGGCTGACTGCTAATTATACTTTTAGAGTCTGGACGGTGTAGATTTCATCATCGACCCATGTCTGTGAGCAGCCCAATATGTATGCATGTGTAGAATGCATGTGCGGGTCACATGATCTCAACTGCACGTGTGAAAATGTCTGCAGACATTGAATGTAGTATAAGGGGATCCGTGTGATGCAGCTCTGGAGTACACCTGGCTGTCAATCATTCACTCGTGACAGGCACTGACAGCTGACGTACTTCTGTTTATGCTACATTGGATGTAGACATAAGAAGGTTCAGCCACACATTTTGAGCTGGGCCCTGGTGGACATGGCTAAATGATAAAATTGAAGTCACAAGGACAAAAAAGTGTAGATTATAGGATAATCAGAGCCAACAGAGAAGCTTCCTGCACTAGTGGTACTAGTTTATCCCATCAGTCCTGCAACTCTAATCTTGCACGTATCAGCAGTCCCTCCAGTCTCCTGAAGTGATGCTGTTGCATGTGCTCTACTTATTCTTCCTTTGCAGAGGAAAGATCCCTCTGTAGCTTTGTGACCTTCAAACTTGATGGGTAGATTTTATTTCTTAAAATTGTTTCCACACTGCATATTTACACCAGGCTGAGATCTGACCACGGTACACCTCCAGAGGTGGTCTGACTGGTATGCTATGTGCTCTGCTAGCATTTGCACTAAACATGTCCAGATACAGACTGCGTGTCAACACCAGGTGTAAGTGTCCTGCAACATGGTGAATTTCTCATATGGTGACATCACATGCAAACCCTCCATTAGGATTGTTTCATGCAGTGGTCACTGACACTCAAACCCAAAATCCTCATCAGTTCCTCGGAGCCTTTGCTGAGCAAATCCAGATGTGTCCACCTGTACAATCTAATACAATTCAGTACAACAACCTGCACTGAGTTTGTGTGTTGTTGTAACAGACTGCATTATTTGATTTGTTGTGTTACGTTGTCCAAACTGTGTATAAACACAAGGTGGACCAAATCATTTAAAAAGCCACTTTTTGGATGCAGAGAACATGTGAAGATTTTAACCACCGTGAAAGCGTGAACGACTCGGCCCACTACCACTCTCTGCAAACAGGTTTCATCATGCTTGCTGCCTGCACGTGTCATGTTCAAGCAGACGCTGAACTCCTCCATGTTCAGTCACTGTGAGGCTCTGTCTCAGGGGCTCGGCTTCAGTGTACGATGTGAGGCAGAAAAGAAGACAAACAGCAAGCAAAGCCACCAAGTTCAACAAAACGTCACTTTTTCATGAACATCAGTCTTTCGAGACGTCATCATCCATTCATCTGTTCTTCCATCCATCCATGACCTCAGCGGTACTTTGTTTCTGCACACACGCATACACAGAAAAAGTTGAAGTACTGGGACAATGAGTTTAACTTGGTCAGAACCATCGATGGCAACATTTCAATACCCAGAATTCTGTGGGAAACTGACAGATAGCAAAAACTAAACTGAAAGAGTTTCATGTTCTGAATAAGGTTTAGTGTCTTATGAGATCAGAGCTTTTGTTCAGAAATGTGAATGCTGTCCAGACAGTAAGTTCAATGAGCTAATATAAGGGAATGTGTTAATGGCCTCTGTGACTGAGACACAAGTGGTCGCACTGCTGCACCATCCAATCTGAACCATACTGGACTCTACAGCTGTATCCGTTTAATTACAGGTCAGCTCAGCTCAGATCGTTTGCAGTCGATCAATGGTGCAAATTTATGAACCTGGCTTGAAGTCTTATTTGTACATATTGACTTTGCCTCCATGACTGAATTCTTTGAGGGCATCGATTCCACTGATATGCACTGATTACAGTGTAAAATTACAGTATTTTATTGTGACTCAACCTGGAGCTTCACTGGGACCCAGACTCAAATCCAACATGCTCTAAAGAAAATTTGTTACTGTAATCTTAGTCGTAGTCTTCTTCAGTGTCATTTCAATGAGAGACCTGGTTTGTTTGTATATGTTGAGTATATGTCTAGTTTTGAAATGTTTTTTTCAAATTCAGACACATCTTAATTATTTTTGCACAGTGGGAAAAACTGAGCTGTCATTACAGAGCTCACACTCACATTATCATGGCTTGTGTTGTTTGTAAATGTACCATCTATGTTTTTTCTAGCCTTTAACATGAGACCCATGTTAAAAACGGAGTCACAGCTGGTTAAAGTGGAGACATTGGTTTGAATGGTCACTACTGAGCTATGGCTTCCTGTTCTGCCTGTAACGGTGCAGTGTGTAAGATATGGCCAGATCTGTATTTGAAAATGTTCAAAAAATGATTAGCAAATCAATGTAAAGAAAATATATCCCACCTTCATTCATTTACCTCTAATCTAATTTTCAGTCGAGGTGTGTCATGCACCTGTGGCACTGACCTTTGACCTCGCTGTCCCAGTACTTGTGAGTGCCGTTTCCTCTGCTGCACCAGCCTCCCTCTGCAGCTACAATCATGACACTCTCACAAATGTACAAAACATAGTTTATCTTATCATAGCCATTAAAAATACTTTACATTTTACTGTTAACTCCTATGAAGAGTCCAGTAAACTGTTTAGTATGTTTTTGTATGTGTGTGTGTTACTTACATTGATTATTCAGTCAGGTATAACAGTAAGAGGAGGATATGACTCTGTGTGTGTGTGTGTGTGTCATATTTACTAGTCCCCTGCATGCCTTGTACAGTATGTGTATTGCTGTCCCTTTTGTGTGTCTATGTGTGTGTGTGTGTGTGTGTGTAAATTCCCTGTGTGTCACTGTCATGTTGTGTGTTTTCACTTCATTCCATGTGTGAAAATGTCCGTCCTCTGGGAGTGTCCTGGCAGTTCAGTGTGTGCATGTGACTGCATGCATGTCTCATTCTTTATATCTCTTTGTGACACACATGTCACTTCTCTGTGTGTGTGTGTGTGTGTGTGTGTGTTCAGGAGGACATGCCGTTGACCAGGCTCCTCAGCTGTTTGACCACAGTCTCTATCAGCTTCTGTTTGTCTCTGTCATTCTTCCTGAACTGAGAGAAGATGTTGTTCTTCTTACTGGTGTCCTTCATCCTTGACACAGAGAGAGACAGAGAGCGTTGTGAAATGTGATGTCATTTAAATATGGGGATAACACTTCACATTTTCAGATTCTCACACAGAATAAATTCTTAGTGTTGCACTCGGTTGTACACATGAAAACTGAGTTCTAACCCTGCCAACTTTCACCTCTGCACAGCTGGGTGTAAATACTCAAATGTTGTTTCCAGAAAGTTACAGAAATGGTCAGACACAGCGTCCCCCAAACAATCCGACGTCAGAAAGCTGTGGGAGCTGCACTTTCTTCTTTTTTCAAGTTATTCAACTGCCTGACAAGCACTCCTGACAGAGTATACTGGTGCCTTAAGCCGCCTGATTTGCTGTCAGTCTCCAGAATTCCCCTCGAGGGCCCATATACTGATGATGCTGCAGAATAATGTTGCCAAAAGTGTCCAATCAATGAGTAACCTGTCATTCAATATAAGCTCATAGCTTACAGTGTTTGTTTAAATTGTTTTACCTAACTAGCTGACAATGATATGAGTATGATGCAACCAGATGCACTAAAGATAACAGTTTTCTTATCAGACTGGGCTTAAAATGCTGGACTAAGCTTTAAAATGGACCTCATGCAGCATCAAACCATGAGCTACTAGACAAATTTTCCCCAGGATTTCCAGTTTAACTCATTTATGTGCACATAACTATGGTTAAGTAAAGTGGCACAAGGTTCAAGCAAGAGGTCACTAAAAGTAAAATGGATGTTTACTGTGTGTAGAAATTTAACCTTCATGTATTCCATCATGGAAATTATTAGGAAACGCCTTGAGTTACTCTTCACAGATAAAGATGAGACAAACTCAATGCTGTAAGGGAGGCAGAACCATGTTCTGGTTTACACTGTATTACTGGTTCAGCACATATCAGAGCATGCAAGGAGAGGACCAGAGAGAAGGAGGGAGGAAGCTGCACCTACCCCCTGTAGACTCTGAGCAGCAGCAGGAAAACAGCAGAGAGAAGAAGATTTAGAGGAACAGCAGAGCAAAAAATCCAAACACAAGGAGAGGACGGAAACAGACGAAGAAGCCACATTTACGCTAACTGGCCTCTTTATTAGTTACACCTTGTTAGTACCCTTTTGCCTACAGAGCCGCCTTAATTCTTCACGGCATAGCCTCAACAATGTACTGCAAACATTCCTGAGTGAGTTTGGTCCATATTGACATGATCGCATCGAGCAGCTGCTGCAGATTTGTTGGCTGCACATCCGTGATGCGGTTTTCACGGTTTATCATGGTGCTGTGTGTATACCTTTTTCTATTGTTCTACCTGTTTTTCGACTGGATTCTCTTTTTTGGACCATTCTATGTAAAATCCTACAGATGGTTGTGCGGGAAAATCCCAGTACATCAGCAGTTTCTGAAATACTCACACCAACGACCACGCCATATTCAAAGTCACTTTAATCACCTTTCTTCCCCATTCTGATGCTTGGTTTGAACCAACCATGTCTACAGGCCTAAAAGCATTGAGTTGGTGCGAAATGATTGGCTGATTAGATACTTGTTTTGACGACCAGTTGAACAGGTGTACCTCAGAAAGTGGACAGTGAGGGTGTATCTAAGGTTGTCATATGTTCTATGCAAAAATTAATGTAAGAAAGTGTTATAAATGTAATAATAAAATACATAAAAATGTAAAATCTGTGAGTGGAAACGTGGCAAATTAAAAAAAAATATGTTTTTTATGTAAAGTTGGTGTATTGATAAAAACAAAATACAACAATGTCCAATGGAAACAGACTATGTGAATAAATCTTAAGATTAATTTGCAAATATGTGAAGTGTCAATGCTGCGTGCCCAGCAGTGTGTAATAATCAGATGCACTCACTTCTCCAGGAGTGCCAGGGCAGTGGCGGGGTTCACTCTCAGGTATTTGGAGGTTGGCTGACCATAATCTGCCAGGTAAGTCGACCAGTCCCACACCATGAACAGGTCCAGGAGCTACAAAACACACAGAGATACAACACAAGCTCACTTCAGACAGAACCTCAGAGAGGAACAGGGGAAGACTGAGGCTTGTACTGGATTTGTGGGGAAAAGGTTATGAAGAGATAGACATCATCATTTTCACATGCAAATCCTACAGTACGTTTGATTTGGCAAAATGAATAGTGTTCGAGCCAGCTTTGTTTGGGAGGTGATCAAATACTCTATCCACTGGAGATAATAAACAACACTGTGAAGACTGTGGACTTGTACAAACAGGGACCTCTACAAAATGATCTTAAAAGTGAGAATATATCTCAGACATATCATCAGCTACACTGTTTAATATGGAAGCAGCTGATGTGCCTGACAACCTACAACATGCAATCGAGCTACAAAGCAACAACCCACAACTGTGGGCAGCTCTTGTCAAAACTGACTCTTGTGACACTCGGTTTTGCTCAAGACTGACTGACTCAGACCTGGAAAACCAGCTGCCAGTGACATCATCATCATCACTACCATCGCACATCACATGCCTTGCTAAAGAACGGTAGTTCCAGTCATCACAAAGGTTAGTATGATAGACGTGTCAATAGAAAAAGCCTATTTTTTCAGGTCCAAAGCGCTGTTTTAGTATGAATGGAGGGCTGAGGGGCATTGACAAATTTACTTGTACGTAATTGAAACTGTACACTGCAGTGACCACTTAAAGTGACCGTACAAGACAACTGAGAAGACCAGAGGGCAGAAGTCACCCATACCATCTCCTGTAAGGAATGTCTAAACAATGCAGCAGATACCCTGTGCATACATACACCTGCAAACATATGTCCTGGCATCTAAAACCGAGCAGAGCGACAGCAGGGAGCAGTCAGGAAAACACTTGTGTATCCTGAGCCACCCTGAGACGCAGAGAGACGACAGAAGAGTAAGAGATGCAGAGAGAAGAAGGGAGGGGGCTCTGCTGCTACATGATGAGTGTGAACAGGATCATTTAAAATGACCCCCCCCCCAACGACCCCTGGTTAACCTGATGGAGATAAACCCCCTACCCCACCCACACACACAGTGTATGCTAATGTCATAGGGTGAAACAGCTGGGTGTTTGGGTCATGTTGAAAGAGCAGTGAAAGAGCAGCTTAGTGATAATAGCATTATTCAGTTGATTGAGAGACTCTGACACAGAGAGAGGCTTAGCAACAATGCCATTATTCTCACCTGGAGCTAAGTGATGAGCCACAAGCAGCCACGGAGAGGGTGCAGAATCTGACTCAGTTCACAACGAACACAATCTGGGAATAAGTGCTTACAGGGGAAACTCCCGTTTATCCCAACTTGGACTGTATTTTCAGAAATTTGCCTATTGTTTCTATCAGGTATAGCAACGTCGCTGTGTGCACACACTGTCTTCCTGTTCATAATGACATTTCAGGTGTGCTCACTAGAGCCCAACGAATCCTGGATTTTTGAAACAGATACCAATATTGATATGTTTCAATAAGACACTGGCCAATATTCACTTTTAACATAAACCAGCACTAAGCAAACATTTCTGATAAGGATCCCTTAAATGTGGACATTAAACTAAGATTCTTAGTGAGCAGGACATTTCACTGTGTAAAAATAAACTTGTCAGTGCTCTCTGGTGGACAAACTATGCAATGGAGACACAGCCTCTAAGTGACCTCAATCCTAAATCCTTTGGCATTTCTCTACTGACACTTCTTGTTTTGTGCTGGTTGACATATACACCTACACCATATATATGTGCTATACTGCTGATAATATCTGTTAGTAAGACCTGGGCACCTCCAAATGAAGTGATTTAATCTGATTAATCTGTTTGCTTGTTAATAGCAGTCTGACTGTCCATATTTGTTACCAGATCTCAGCAGTTACTTTACTGAGTACAAACCATGACTGGTGCAACCGATGGCCAAACCAACAAACACAAAAGCCGATGAAGTCATCCTTGAACCTTGCTTAGTCATCTCAAGTCATGTTACATTGTCATGTTATGTTTTCCTTGTATACTTGTGTATTGTCTATTTGCAGTGGTTCAGTGGGCAGTAAATTAAGTATGATAATAAGGAACATCCATTAATACTTTTCTACCATTGAGACCTGCTCATACCAAGTCCAGAGCTGACATGCATATTTTATACGGATACTCTAAATACAGATGTCCAACTTGCCCTAAGGCTTACACTACAATAGAGTTGCCACTTGCTATTTGAAGTTAGCTATCATTCAAATATGGAGGAAAAAATCGCTTCATGCAGTGCTTTAATTTAGAGGAATCATTCATGTCTTTTGTCAACCATAGCCACACTTTTTCGTTCCTGCTCTGGGCCCGGGGGAAACGCATCCACACCACACTCCACTCCGTCACATAAATCTGACAGATGACCCCAAATGCAGTGAAGACAGCAATCAGTGTAATCTCGGAGGATTCTGCTGGGCGAGCTGAGTCACGTTATCATAACACCAAAAAAGTAAACACTTACAGAAAAAAATCTTTTGGCATCAGAGAGAGATAGGCTGTCTGTGTGTGTGTGTGTGTGTGTGTGTGTGTGTGTGTGTGTGTGTGGCAGGAAACTGTCACTGTGGAAAGATCAAATTGTACAACGTCTCAGAAAAGATCTACTGGGAGCCACTATGTTGAATGGTTGGTGCAAATTCCAGTGGCTCTGAAACTGGAATTCCCCCTGTTCATGTATAGAAATGCATGTTCTTATTGCCGATCGACATGAAATCAATATTTGATTCTATCATTCGTTATGGACTTTGTCTACTAAAACTAAACGACATTGGAAATATGACGTCTGCTTCACTTCTGAAACACTTCCAGTCAACATTTTAACTTTGTTGCAACAAACGCTTCATCCAGCTGATGTCCAGGGTTAGGCTGAGGTGAATGTTTATGATTAACGGAAAGAGCCTGAGAGAAAGGAAAAGAGAATGAGATGTGTGTGATTTCCCAAAAGGATGGTGTCAGATAAATCACGTCCTTGTGACGTTACTTCATGGTGTGTTGTGAAACTCCCTGGTTTCACCTTTACGCTGAAACAATAAGTCAGGGTGGCGTTCTGAAACTCTAGAAATGCCTCACTGCTACTCTGCTATCCTTACGACGCTTCACTTTAGACGTGTCCTATTAAATGCTATTGTCTCACTGACTTGTATTGTGTGGTACAGAGTAAGTTATAATGGAAGACGAACCTATTCTCTTTGGTTACTATGGGCTTGTCAGCAGAGATTGGTGGTCCAAAGGTGAGAAAATGGAAACTCTAGGTCTGACTCCACGTTTACACCTTCAAAAACCCGTATGATGGATGAAGGCTCTATTCAATGATTTAGGGCGTTGCATGGAGCCTCAAATCGCATACACAGCTCATGCCATAAATGTCAGCTTCATGTGTGAAAAAGTAGCAGCTGTTCTTCTGGCCATTCAGCCACCACTCAAGAGTGAGCAAAACTAGCAACATAGCATAGCATACATGAGGGTATGACATTCCTAACATGTGAATCTGGAGAGACAGGCTGCCTCTCACCTCTAACAAGCCTGAAATATGTTCACACTCAAAGTCTGACTGGGTGCTTATTGTCTGTCTCTATACTGGTGGAGGCAAGTTTTTTGTGCATAATTTTTCTTTTTCAAGTCTTGGTAACTTGTTAAAGTAACATCTTAGAGAAGGAGTTAGCTGTTGCATGTCAGGGGACACTGCCTTCAGCTCCCTCATGTCTTCACAGCGGGCAGTGTAGTGGTGGGTGAGGACAGTGTATTTTTAGTGGTTTAATTTACAAAAATGGAAATCTGTTGCATCTCGAGAGTTTGAGTTGGAATGGGAAGCAAATTTTCAACACTTCGCTTTCTTTGTGCTACTTTGCCTACTGGGCTGTATTCATGTCCAAGTTTATTTGCCACAAACAGCCAATGAACTGACTGTACAAGATGTTAGCTGTAGCTCGTGGTGCACCATACTGATTGTGTGTGTGGAACAATCCTTTTCCCCCTTTGCCCAACTCGCACAGACACATCTTTGTCTCAGCTTGCACTGCCTGGAGTTGAATCTACCTGTGCCATTACATTAATTAAGCATGTAATCACGCTACCCCAGAAACCTGCTTCATACTGAGTGTGATGACAAAGACCCATTAGCAAGTACTGTATAAAAAGACAATCTACAACTTTCTCCAACAACTGACATGACTGACTGACAAGCAGCATTCAGATTTATTTACAGCTTTTTGATTTACAACTTTGCTGTGTCTCCTGCTATCCCACAATGCCTTGATATACTGTATATGACTGACTGACGTCCCATAGAAATGAACAACAACACACTGCATTCAGCACATCATTGTCATGACCCACTCTTTACATAAAGCCGACCCTTCACGTACAAACTGAACCAGTGTCATTTATTTCACACATCTACTAACTGTGTTTCTATGAACACAGTTAATACTGGTGTGGCGCATTTAATTACTAATCAATAATACTAATCATAAATGAGGCGTAGAACATTTGTCATTAAAACTGTTGGTGCATTAACAACAGAACACAGTAGCATACAAACATTACATCTTTTTTCAAAGGCCAAATTTCTAAGTCTTTTTGCATCCTCGTCAGTTATTGACATCACATTAGCTGCACCAAATACTTGGCTTTCAACCGCTCTAAATGATTACAGGACAGTTATAGCTAGTAAAATCAGCAGCCGAAAGATAAACAGAAAGTAAAAGGATGACCTCTGTGTAACCTCAGCCTGTGGATGCCTCCCAACCCCTGGACCTCAGGCTAGGATTAACATGTCAACCAAGCGGCCTGTATAAAAGGGAACATGGACACATGTTGTCTTCTTCCAAGATTTCTTACCAAATTTGACAACTTTTAGTCCAAGAAAATAAATAGATAAATAAATGATTCAGTATTTTTCAATCAGAAACAAACTCTTACTGTGGAGAGAGCTTTGAATCAATTTTAGTTACAGTTTAGATACTTTTATCTATTTAGATAGATTGAGTCAAAAAATCCAAATAATAAACACATTTAAGATCATAATAGAGGAGGGGGGTGTTGAGGGGACTTTGACATGTGAACTCAGCACTGCTTAACTCCTGACTTTGGCCCTGGACCTAGTTAAGACAAAAAGCCAATCATGGGGGCCACTACAGAACCCCAGCAGCATACATACAGCATTCAGCAGCAACTGAATACAACTGAACTGTATGGGTTCAATGAGGAAATGAATTACTGTCAGTTGTTTTTTATGAACGTTCTGAAGAAATAATGCTCCATGTATTTTATGATTGCTCTATGATGTTTTCTAAAAGGCTTGATAGTTTCAATTCTATTTCTATGATACATATTTATATATGCTGTGACCATATAGCATTGGCAAGACACGAGCAATGGCCAGAACCCAAAGCTATTTTCTGGACGCACCTTGTCTCTTCTTACTGTGATGTAGACATGCTTTATGTGGCAACATTTGTTGCTGCACATGATTAAAAGCTCTTACTATAACCACAATCTCATCTTTCCAGATTCTGCCTCAGTTGTCTTGTCTGTTAAGGCACCAGTTTGTACTTTATTCTGGTGGATAAGCACAAACTTCATCTTTACACCTTCACATGCCGGACCCTAGCTCTCTATTTTCATGTCTTGTTATATGATTTAAGTCATAAATAAATTAGGAAAATGAACAGCCAAGTGTTGTTACATTCTGACTGTGGGAGGTTAGTGTATTTAGTCAGGTCAGAGGTCCTATTCTACTGTAAAAATCTTTAAGTTTACAGCAACGTATTCAACAACCTCATCCAGTATTCTGTTGTGACCTGGACTGGATACAGAGGCAAGCCTCCACCTCAGGCTCAGATTAACAGGTCAACGCAGAAATGAGCTAATGAGACCCAGAAACACTTTACATACCACTGGTGTTTACACCGAAAAGGGAGGCAGGGGGTTTGTGCTTGTGTATGTGGCAACAGGAATTTTCTGAAGTAGGTGAACTACAGGACAGGTGAAAGTTGAAAAGGTTACACAAAGACATGAGTCTGGAAAACACATGGCCAGTGAAACACAATGTTGTTGGATGTGATATAGACAGATGAGATGTGTGACAGCTAAGGAGGAAAAAGTGAAGTGGAAAAAGGTGGAAGCTGATTAAAGCTATATATGTTAATGAGTAACTAAACATAAATAATTGGTCTCCTGTTTTGCCATTTTTATCATCTTTATTTCTCGGTTCAAACAATAAATTAAAACAGTAAACAGTTGGGATTTTTTGCGTCACAAGAAATAAGCCTCTAAATATGAAATACTTCTGGATTCAAACCCTATTCCAAAAAAGTTGGGACACTGTTTAAAATGTGAATAAAAACAAAATGCAATCATTTGCAAATGAACTGTTTACCGGCCACAGTTTTACAAAGTGTTCCCTAAGTTTACTTTCTGTATACAATTATGCCTTCACTGTTACAGGAAGAATTCTGGACAATGAGCCACTGTTGAATGTGTTCATTTTTCTAAATAAATGACACAAATGTTATTTTCTAGATTTTTTTGTTTGCCCTGCTGTACAGAAAACATACTGTGTGTGTGATTGCCAAGCCAATTTTGTGTGCCGTTACACCCCTGAAAGACTCTATCAAAGAGAATGACGGGCTGAAAAGCACCACAGGCTGCAGCAATATACACCAGGATTTTCTCATTATTCTATCTAAAGACTGCTGCAGTAAATGAAGTAAACAAAGTCCTAAAACTTGTGCTTTATACACAGGCAAATGAATTTCTTCTATATTGCTCAGTGAGACAGTTTACCTGTCGCAGGTCGATGAAGGCCAGCTGGAGTGTGTCTCCTTGAAAGCCAGGGACTGGCTCTGAACTGGCAAACACTGAAAAGAAACACAAATAACAGCAGACAATAATTACTTTAAAGTTACAGAAGAAAGTACACATAGTGTCAAGAACTACCATTGCGGATCCACTTACAGTGCATATTGTGTACGTGTGTGTGTGTGTGTGACTTTGACTACAGGCATGATGAAGGCACGGCAGGCTGGGACAGAGAGACCATAATATTTTCACATCTAACTCTGAGAACCAAACCAAAGTTGGTGGTTGTTGTAACAGTGGAAAGACAAGAAGGTTTTGTGTGTGTGTGTTAATTTTGTTTCTGTAAAGTGGAAATGAAGTGTGTTTTACAGTGAGTTAACTTGGCAATTAAGCTTGTCTTAGTTCAGTAAAAGAGAAACTGGAATTCAGAAGGTGTACAGTTGTATTTTTCTGTTTGATAAGGAAAATAGGTGTAAGAATATTTCCTTCCTTTCTTTTCTTACTTTTGTGAATTTATTCTGTTTTTTTATTAGACTACAAAGGCTTGTGAAACGTAGCAAGCTCCCAGCTGAGAAAAAGGGGGCACTGTACTAACAAACTATCACCTCTCGAGGCACGAAATGGTATTATGAGACAAAACGGGCTGGGGCTAGATGGTTAGCATGCTAACTTCAGTAGATATCTCTGCAACACAACACATAGACATCTTGATGTACTGTCAGACCGGTTACTTCTTCATGTTCTGTTGACACTGTCAGTTCCTTTTTTTGAACATTTTAAACTAAACATGTCTCATCATACCTTACACATTGCACCTTTAAGCTGATGACTGTATGTAAGCCTGTCCCTTTCAATATACAGCAAGATAATGAGATAAATGAAGTCATTATCATAAGAAAACAAGTAACACATTAAATAATAAGTCTGAAAATAATATCAAAATAATATTCAACTAGTTTTCATTTCTCTGGTCTTCTGATTGACCATTTGCCTAGAACTCATTATTTCAGGAACAATAAATAAATAAATAAATCATTGCAAATGTTTTGACACCCAGGCTATAAAAATAAATAAATCTAAAAATATGTTACAGCTACTTGTCAACAACAGAGATACAACTGAACAAAAACACAAGACAAATGGTAACACAGTACATTGCTGTCTAAGAGTTTGAGTTAAAATCAATATTATTTTAATATTACTGTTATTTTATACATGTTAAAAATACATTTTAATCTGCCTGCCATGTAGAACATCGAACACATGCTTCCATTTTTTGGTAGCTATAACATAACATTATGACATCAACCAAAATGAAAATGACATTTAGTTTTTGCTTACATTCACACTGAATGACATCCAGGTTGAACTGCTGAATTGCCCCCATACTGATCTGTTTGAGTTCTGTGTCCAGCAGCATCTGCATCAGTGATGTGGACAGATGCTTGCAGGCTGACATACAAGCTGTCTGGGCCACTTTACCCTGCAGAGAGAGGGACAGTGAGGAGGAGGGAGGACAAGGAGAGTGACAGAGGAAGAGAGGATACAAAAGAGGAAGGAAAGATGGAAAGGTGGAGGAAAGATTAAGATGGGGATGAGGGGGACAACGAACAAGGACAAGAAGACAGGGACAGAAGCGGTATGAGGTCATTAAAAGAGGTTAACATGAATAAAACGAGGGAAAGAATGCATACGGGCAAGGTTGGTGTGCGAGGAAGTGTGGAGGAAGGACAGGTGAATAAAAGGACATAAAGGAGATTGTGCAAAACAATCAGGAAGACAGTAGAAAGAACAGAAGGAGGGTTTGTGCGAAGAGGATATGGGAGTAAAAATAGATGTGGGAGATAAAGAACAAGAAGGCATAAAGATAACTGATGTGAGCTCCAACTTGAATTCTGGGTAAACAGAGATACAAACACAATCTACTCTCTGGCCCAGGGGTCAGGAACCTATGTGCTGTGGGTGATAAAGCTTCTTCAAAGATACCTGACTATTCATTTTTCTTCCATTTTCAAAAGTTTGTTAACAACAAATCAGGTGTCTTTTGCTACAGAGAATTTGACAGCAGTCAAACCCCATTTAGACAGAGTGGAAAGCATGTAAATGAGCTCTGTACAACATGACATACATCACTTGTATGACCAGAAGTACATAAGACACGCAAACATAGCTATAAATGAAGTTTTTCATGACAAAATGTCACTGCCTGTTCAACCAGTATAGTGTAAGTAAACACAAGTTTTGAATTAGGGTGTCTGTACTTTTCCAATACCAAAACTGTGGCTAAAGAATTGGAAACTGTCAATTAATCAATCAATTAATTACATTGCATTTGCCACGAAGAGTGGAGCATAAATCTACATTATTTCCATCAAGTTCAATTTCGGTGAACTTTGACACAAATTGCATGGTATGCAGTGTTGACCAGCTGCAGACCATCCTGGCAGTGTTGACAGCTGGAGAGCCCAAAGCAGAGGAAGCTAACAGCAGTTGGCTAGTTCTGCACCGCACCACCAAGGCTTCTCACATGAACTCTGCCAGGCCGATCTCTCTCCAAGGCTTTAAGAAGTGTTCAGACTGAACACAAAACTCATTTTTGTCTTGTGTTTGACTGCTCTAATTAATTCATGTTTTTGCCAGTTTGGTAGAGACCCCTTGACTTTCAGGGCAAGATCTATCTCAGACTGTGTTACAAACAGGCAAAGTGGACAGCTGATTGCCAAGATGACGAGTGTGTTTTAAAGCAAAAACAGAATTTCTGCTGCACACACGCTGCAAAACCTCTCGGCCGCACTAAGAGCAGCACAGATCTGAACACTGGTCTATAACCCTGATTCAAAAACGTTTAAACGCTGTGTACAATGTAAATAAAAACAGAATGCAATCATTTCCAAACAAACTGTGTTTTCTGACAGTTTTATGAGGTGTTCCTGAGCCCATGTAGTAACATCCTTTATACAACCATGTGTTCACAAAGTGGTGAACCTCGCTCCATCCTCGCTTGTGAGCGACTGAGTCTTTCCAATCATGATGCTATCACCTGTTACCAATCAACCTGTTTACCTGTGGAATGATCCAAACAGGTGTTGTTGGAGCGTTCCACATCTTTCCCAGTCTGTTGTTGCTCCTGTCCTAACTTGTTTGAAACATTTGATGCATCAAATTCAGAATAAGCATATATTTACAAAAATCAATGAAGGTGATGAGGTCAAACATTAAATATACTGTTTTCTATTGAGTACATGTCAAAATGGTTTAGCAAATGATCACATTCGGTTTTATTTATGTTTTACACTGCATCCCAACTGTTTTGTAATCGGGGTTGTACCTTCTCTGCACCATGTATCCTAATGTTTACAGCAGCAGAAAGGCGCACGACGCTTTGAAAGCAGTGATTTGTACCAAAACATAAATGATGAAACAATGACTATGAATTATTTATATAAAAGCAAGACACAATTCACAAAAAACACAGACAAAAGGACTAAGACGGAGCATGTGGGTGTTGCTGATGAATGTCACTCAGACTTTATTGATTAGAGCTCTGTCTAATATCCCAACATCCCAGTTACCGAGTTGTTCCAGTTATTCCAATATCTGATTACTGCTCTGTGTATGGTTTTCAATGCTGCCTTCTATCAAAGAATGGTTAGGGATTAGGGATGGCTAAATGCCATCTGGGGTAAGTGAGTAAATGTTTGCATGAAGGGACAGAAAAAGGATTATTAAAAGCTGTCATAGGTCTAAGTGCTGTTCAGTCATTGATATTTGTTTTTTAGCCTCACTGTATTAATTGCCTTGACTGGCAAACACCAGGAGATGACACACACTTTGCGTCCTTCTAAACTGACCATAAATTGATTCAATTACAAGTTATATTCAGACCTAAGGCCAAAGAACCTACGTAATTGATGACAAAAGTAAATCGTAATCTGCATATTGACAGAAGAAAAAATAAAGGCTACAATGAATTGGTTTGTGGTACACATAGCATAATGTGCTGCTAATCTAATTCATAACAATAATTGGAACAATGGAACAGTAATTACAAGACGGAAAGGTTCCTGACCCCTAAACTAGCCTGATAAAGAACTACTGGAAAATGGAAATTCTCAAAAATAAAAAACAATTCTCAACTATACTGGGCAGTTTTTTATCTTAAGAGATTTTTATGTCATCAATTCTCACCTTAATGTGAATATCTGATGAATCATGCTTTGATTACCATGAAGTCAAGTCATAATTGTGTCATAAAATCTCTCACTGAAAAGTATTATTGCATTTATTCTGCTGTTAGTTTCCTAACATGAGTTCCCTGCAAAACATTGAGCATAAATCAAAAACCACAGATAGCCCTTCACATGCAGATAAGGCACAACACAAGTTCAATCAATAATTGGACACATGGAACACTCTACATACTTCCACAGCATCACGACTCCAACTCCAAAGCAAATAAGGATTGTGAGCGTTTCCACTACTTGAGGTGTTCTTGAGTTTGCTTCTTTTTAGAGCAGTTAAGTTTTAACTGATCAGCCACTTTGAAACAAGCGGATCTGCTTTTTGTTAAACCTCCTCTGGTGTTTGAAACGCTGACAGTAACTTTGAATGGATCTGTAATTTACGGTTAGTATTTGTGATAAACAGCAAATCAGCACAATCCATTCTCACAGACACTCATGCAAAAACTCCCAGACCCAGGAATGATGTGGGGACCCCAATGTCAGTCATTCTTATTGAAATACAGGCTTACATACAAACATAAGACCAAGAAACAACCAGTGACCCCTGTAATAAAAGATATATGAGAAAAAACAGGAATCACTGATGGCACCTTGCAAAATGTTTTCCCCCACCTCAGGGAGCCACAGGGGCTTGATTTAAGAAAGTCAATGTGAGGGGTTTCACCTCCAAAAACAAGCTTTCCTTTGTTTGAGCCCCACAACATCCCTTTTAACATCTTTCATGCAGACAGACAGCAGTGATACATGGTGTAGCAGCAAGGGCTGTACATTCAGTCTAAATGAGCTGGTATCACATTCTCAGCCTGATGACTGCAAATTTCTTATAGCACATAAGCAAACTGCTTACTCTGCATAGACTGGCAGCTGACTTAGGGACCACTCAAACACAGAGGCACCACTAAGGAAAAGGCTTTAACTGCATGCCAACAGGAAGAAGTGACCGCTCACACTCAAAGTACATCAACACTGAGTCGGCTAAATTTGAAAAGGAAGCTTGAAAACTCTATTTTGGCCTTCCATCTGCAATAAGTTGTTGTTTTTGACACCTGAAAACTGAGCCTTTTCAACGGTTTGATGTGGAGAATGAAGCTTTAAACAAACAATGCAGTGAGCCTGGTTGGGGCCGTGTACCAGTAAAGTTAGTGTCAGCCAGGTTTCAGTGCTTCAAATAAGATAGAGACCACATCTAAAGGCAAAAACTCCAAGCCAAGGAAAACCATGCTGTCATAAAAAGGGGAGATAAAATATTGTACAAATGGGGATAACGGTGTGTCATTTTTTACCATTTCAGTAAAAATGAGCATAAAGACATACTCAAAGTGAACTGATAGCTGTTCCTGCACCATTTGGAGCGCATGCATAGTTTTGGTCTCTTTTGAAAGGTCGGACACTCAGAGCTTTTATCCCCAGCAGTCAGAATCACTATAAGTGCTACTGGCATTGAGTAATAGAAGTTTAAGCACACTGAGAACAGTTTTTTCTGCTTGAATTTAGTTTTTTTTTTTTTTTACAAATAGGTGCTTGCAGATGACTATATGTGTGACCTATTAGCAGGAAAAGACAATGGGACAACAGCATGAAGCCTTACACTACTCTAAGTCCAGTAAAAAACTGATAACAGCACCACAGAAACTGAATATATATTGTCATGCTTTCTCTAAGGGTGTATTTAGACGTTCTCAAAAAATGCCAATTTATTATACATTTAAATACATATCTATCTGTATGTGTGTGTATATATATGTGTGCCTTAAGTTTTGCCAATATATACATTTTTACACTTATATTTTCGCTATATATCTTTATATTGAGGCCATTCACTATATTTATCACTTGTCATTAATCACAAATTGAGCTTAATAGCACTATTATTGCTGAAATCCTTGAATTGAGGAAGACAAAGGATAAATAAAACGAAATGAAATGTAGGTGGGCTGTTGGAATATTATAGTTTAAGGCATTCATTCAGACTGAAAACGCTTGAGAGAGAACTTTAAACCTTTTCATGACTTCATCATCTCCAAACACCTGGCCAATCACTACATAAACATAACCTGGGAGTGAGCATAGGATAGTTTGAAAACTGATGGACCCTGCTTCTTCTATTAGAGGGACTGTTTCAGACAATCTGCTGAACATTTTCTCAAAGCAGTTCATTAAAGCATTGCTTTGACTTGGACTAGTGTTCTTTTCCACTTCGAGTGATGATGATGATGATGTTATTAAAGCAAAGGACAGAAATAAAAGAAGGCCCAAACTTAATTACAAAATGAATGTGACACATAAAATACAGCTCCAGAGGTTTGTAAGAGCTAATAGTTGCACATTGCCCTGCAGCCTTGGTTGAAGGAAAGCAGTGAGAGGAGAGAAAGTATACTGAGGCTCATTAAAGACTTCCAGTCATTCAGCTGGAGCAGCAGTTCACAGGCTTGCTGTGAAATGGTATCAATGTTGTTCCAACTTTTAAAAAACAGATCCCAAGCACATCCATAATAAAGTCATTAAATGTATGAAAAGAGACCGGGATGAATTGTGTTCTATACCTGATATCTCTCATCAGGAATTTAGGAAGCATCTCATTTTGTGTAGTACAGAAATTGAAGTCCAAACACGTCAGCTGTTTATAACTCACTAACTCTATGATCATCCTGAGGACAATTAGTGTCGGGACCAGATTCCCCATATTCACTTACGTAAAAGGGTTAAGTTAAAAAACCATGCAACTGAGCCAGTGTGTGCAAACAGAAAATGCAGAGTGAGATGTAGTTATCAAGGTCTTTGAACACAGGACCCGGACCCCCTGAGATCTGATTACGGTGGAGCATGGAAGGTCATTCTGGAAGTTGGGCACAGTATGTGTGATGACACTATTAATTAAAGACTGTGAGATACAGCTGAAAAGCTCAAAAAAGTTACGAAATGGAATTTTGAGTTGAAATTTCTCCCATGATGACAGTTGCTGTTGTCCCTGCTACACAAGTTCTGTGAATTCTACTTGTATTGCTTTTATTCTGAAACCATGGCCGCCCCCTAACTTAGACACGATGAAGAAGCAACACCAGCTTCTGAAACAAGAAATGCCTTATGGAAAAAGAAAAGATGACTTTGGATTTCAAGAAAGAGGCTGAGATAAGTCAATAAGCTTGGCTAGCATCTAGCTGTCATTACAGAACCTTCCCCTCTGGCTATAGCTTTCAGCGATGGTGGTTGTTACTTGGTCTTCTCTCACTCAAAATCCACCCCATTCAAAGCATTAATTAGTCAAATGCAAATGTAAACACTGTCCTTCAATGTCCTCACATGGGTTACAGGTGTCAGAAGAACCAACAAGCCCGGAGTAGTGGAGCTTCCACAGTCAAACATAAGCATGCGTGTCATCTCCCCTCTGCCTGTAGAATGGCAGCATAGTGTTGTAACAGCCAGGCAGGCATACTCACCGACATCGACGCATGGTCATTGTTGTTATTCTGAGCAGAGACACCCCCAAACCAACCAAAAATGGAAGAGGGGGAGGGAAAGAGGGAAAGGACAGGAAAAGAAATGTGGCAACAATAAATGGACAGGAGGAGGTAAATTCAACTAGAGATAACTTGCATGCTTGAGAAGTCAAATTAATCAAGGAATAAAACTGCTAGTAAAACAAATCAGTTACAGCGCTGTTTATTACAGGGGTGTGGATGGCAAGACAGGAGACATTCTTGGAAAACAAAATAAGCTGGAACTCATTCAGGACATGATAAGGGATGCTGGAGAGAAGAGCAGGCAAGTGGCCTACAGAGTGGAACTGAACAGGCTGTAGCCGTCAGCTATCTGGGCCAAAACACACACATTTACTGACCAAGTCCTTACTTTGATACCACCAAATGTGTCATGTTGAAGATTGTGTCAGTATGTGCAAAAGCAGACTACGAGTCAGTAACAGCACAGTTACCATGCATATGGACAGATCACCAACGCAACACATACTCAGCTCAACGATAAAGTCACAGGTCACAACTCACTTCAGTTTCAACAATTAACTTTCCAATAGTACACGCATTTTAATAGGGATGTGATGAACATATAGCAAAACACCAGGAGACAGTTGGAAGTTTGGAAAATGGAAAGAAAACGGAAAAAAGGAATAATCATATCCCTATAATCAACAAAAACACAACAAACAGTGCCATACACCATTTGACAGCAGCTAAAATGAGTAGAAAAACCAAGAAGACAATGTCCCACGGTTCCAGAAGAAAAGCGGCGGGTTCAACAGGTCAGAGATTAGAAGGTGGATCAGACTCACCGGAAGGTGTGTGAAGACCTGGAAAGTGGAACGCAGGAAGTTGATCAGGTCCATCAGGTATCCAGAGGCACGGCCGTCTGACTCAGCCATGCCCCATTCATAGTCTGCTAGCTGGATAAATTCATCGATCTTCTGGTTGAGTTTGGTGTAAATCTCTCCCTCTGCGGCGTGACGAGCATCCTGGAAAACAGCTTTTATAAGTCCCTTTGACAAGACTTAATAAGAATAAACAGAGTTTTACCTGCAAATTTACTGTCATGCTAGCATTTTTGCTAGCATTAGCAATTTGTCAGACTATGGCCATATTTCTTAAACTTAGACGACAGAGTTAGCTTTATTCGCCTTTTTTGACTTTCTGTATTTTACTTCTTCAGAGCTGGCTTAATATGTACGTAGAACTGTTGTCAGAACAGCAAGTCCTTAAAAAAGTACTCGAGCGGGTTAGCAGTGCACTCCTCTAACACTGATGGACAGTAAAAAAAAGTTAAAAAAAAAAAAAGAGATACTGTATTTCCTTATTCCATGTAATCTTTTTCCTTCACAAAGCCACCAACAGTTAGGTTGCAGATTTGGGTGTGCTATGCTAGTAGTTGCTTTTATTTAGCATGCTGTCTCCTAAGATACTTGGCGACAATCCAATATGGTTGAAATCACAATTCTTCCAGTAAGAGCAGACAATACTGGAGCTGTGCATGCAAGAGCTGAAGAGCCTGTCATCAGGTCCAAGAAGTGTGTTCCACATAATGCACAATGTAACACCCTTTGAGCCAGTTTGTGTGATTTTGAAAATAATGAAAAGCAGTAACAAGACGCATCATTCTAACAACAAACTGTATAATACACACAAAGCAAAAAAAAACAAAAAAAAAACCCCACAAAGCAGAATGCACATTACATTCACATTTTACCTTGAATGTGGACAAGCCATAGAGTCTTGTGGTGTGGACTGTTTCGGGGGAGACATTGGTGATGTTTGTTATAAACTCCTCCAGATACCTGCAGGCTTGCTCCAGGTGGGTGGTGTTAATGATGATCTGCACTAGCTACAGAAAAAAAGTTAGAATTTCAGACTAAAAGAAAAACTTTTTGGTCTGGATGATGTGTGTGCGTCATTAGCAACAGCCATCGTGTTGTTCCTACTTCAGTCAGTCCTATGTGAGGTTTCTTGATGAGGTTTTGCAGACAGCTGCTGAGTGTTCTTGTCAGCAGTAGGTTGGTTGATTTTCGCAACATATCATCAATCTCTGTTGAACTGTATAACAAACAAAGTTTATGATTAACAAGTCCAGATATTCTACAGTTGCACAACAAAGAGATCAGAAGTCAGGGAAGGTCAGAGCTCGACATACTGAAAAGTGAACATAGAGTAACTATGTGAGACCAACCTGCGGTGTAGTGACTCTGAGAACTTCAGGCTGGCATAAATGAACTCTTTGACCTGTGTGTAGATCTGAGGGACAGACTGGGACATCGGCAGCTTCTTCGGAAAGTCCTGCTGCTTCCACACATTTATACACACACACACACACACACACACACACACAGTAGTAAAGGACTGACTCATTATCTAATATACACTCAAGTTAAAAATTTCAAGTCTTATTCCTTTGCTTCTGGAGAAATGCTTTTCATGTGTTTTCATCATAAACTGGTGGAATGGCAACCCCCAGTTAGATTCTTTGCAACACTTCCACCCGGGGTGGTAGTGTTGTAAAAATGAAATGTCAAATGTCCCACAAGAAACTAATCTCTAACTGCAGGATGATTTTCTTGACTGTCTGTTCCTTGGTTATGATTCTATGAATATAAATGTTGTGGAAGGTAAGAAAGGGTACGAGGGTTTGGTTGGAGGGGGCATTAGTGAGCAATTATTAGGGAACTTGTATGTCAGATGGAAGAAATGTTCTTTTGTGATGATCTGTTTTTGTTTAGTAAATATCTGCATGCCCAAAGAAGGGACAAAAACGTTGTGGACATGCTTTAGATATATTGGTTTGTAAGGCTATGGTCCTTGAATTGGTTACCTTCTCTATCTCAGCATCGTGGAAGGGAAAGCGGCTGACCACCAGTTTATACTCCTCCTCTGTCTCCACTGGGATGGGACTGTAGTTGTCCAACTCAAAGATCTCCCTGTGGAAAAAGACACTTACATTTTTTGTATGACTCTAAAATACCAAATAAACGTCATAATCATTACAGTAAAAGTAAAATAACAAGTTACCTAACCTAACCTTTGATTTGTCATTATGGGTGGATTGATGAGAAAATAAATGCTGTGAATCCTTTTTAAGGTGCGTCTGAAACATAATAACATGCGGAAAACTTGAAAGGCTCTGAAAACTTCCTGCATCTACTATATCAGCAAAGCTCACCTAAAAACCAGTGCCCACTTCTTCAGCAGAGTTTCATTGTATTGGTCTCTGACCTCAAACAGCAGGTCAAACAGCCGGTTCACTGGGAAACCGTAACCCTGTACACACATACAGAAAATCAAGTGTATTAATGTCAGTTGTTCTACACACTACGAGTCACAAGCTGTTCACGGTTAAAGCACGACTCTACACCAACCTGTAGTGTGTCAGCAAAGATGACTATGAGGTTCTTTAGCTCCAGGACCAGGTCTGGGTCATCACAGTATGACTGGGGACAACAAAACATCATAATCAGCAAGCAACAACACCCTATATAAGATGATTTCAAGAGGCAAAGCTTCCACAGTTAGCATTGTAAAGTGCAAACATGAAGGGCTAGAATCAAAAGCTTGACAGACGTAGCTACAGTAATTAAAGATGCATTTCCACAGCATGGTGTGGCTCCCTCTTTTTTCTTTTTCCATCGTGGACATGACAAATAAGTACACAATATAATGACTGAAACAGACAATGGCTGAATTCACATAATCACACATAGGAAATATTGATATTGGCCAGTTTAGTATGCACTAATATTGTGCTTTCTTTTATAGTAAATGCATAGTGCAGGTTACAGTTTGTCAGTGAAGAAAGGCTGATGCATCTTCTTCAAGACCAAAGTAAAGCTCATGTGTGTTGTTTCCAGTGCATTGGAAAAATGAAGGGGACGTGATGTCGCTATGACGATCGGCGGGGACTTCCGCCCATGTTGAGGGAGCACTATCTGCAGTGGAAAGTGAAGTAGAGAAAAGCACCTGGAAACAAAAGCGAGTTGAGCTGAGTGGAGAAGCACCATGCAGTGGAAATGTGGCTTAAGGGGGGAGGGGCTTAGCCAAAGGTCAATCAACACCAACAAAGTCCCTCCATTTTTCTGGGGTGCAGAGTGATTTATGACCCTGAAAGGTGCACAGTTGAGTCCCTTAACACTCACACAAGGATCCTGCCAAACACAGCAGTGCGTAAATCAAGAGAGTAAATGAACACAGCCTGAGATTTGACATAAAGCAGCGTCCGCCTGCCTCTTTGTTTACTCAGACACACACATACACACACCAACAATCAGCTGGAGACTGGACTAAACAGCAGCAAATCACAGCAGTGGCAGGACTACCTCAGCAGTTAAGACAGGTTTATTAGTCTATATCTAATTGATCAGTGCTACAAGTGCACCTGACTAGATGTTTTAGTCTTGTAGTGTGTACAATTATTCACAGTGTACTCTGTTAATTTGTTGTTATAGTGATGGTGAACAAAACTGTTAACATTCATGTTGTGAGGGATTTCATTAAAATCTTTTTATTATTTAACATTTTCATATTGAATTAAAGGGGACTGGCTCATGGACTGGTTTGTAAAAACAACTTAAGATTATGCTTATGCTTGACGCAGTGTCCCCAGTTTGAGAGTGTGCACGCCAAAAAATGACATCATCGTGCTATATCAACACATCTTCAGAATGTTCTCCTGGTTTTGTTTGTTCGCCCCCCTGGCATTTCGAAAAAATTACGGCAGACAACACGTTGTTGCAACACATGAACAAAGCTTTAACCCCTGTGGGCTTGCCACGCTGTGGCTGTAAGGGAAGGACCACAGCAGTGTGGAGCTGCCTGTGCCGTGGCCCAGCAGAGGAGCTGGAGGCCAGGGGGGAGACCAGGGTCTTTGTTAGTCTTCTCACCCCACGCTGTGTAGGCCATTCTCTGACCTGTTAGCATAATCCTCTGGCTCATTTACAACTGACTGGATCCCAGCGGTCAGGAATATGCCTTCTTAATCTGCTGTTATTGTTGCAATCTGTCTCTCATTAAGGCCCCAATGACCTCTTCTTTGGCTGCATGCGTATGTGTGTTTTGACCTCTTAAAGAGTGACATCATTAAGTGTGTGTGTGGGTGCAATGACCTCCAGAGTGTGTGTGCCTGTGTGTATGTGTGTGTGTGGGTTTTCAGCCAGTGAATAAAGGTTCTTCCAGTATAAATAGATTCACAGCAGGCGCTATTATCTCTGTTAACAGTCTTCCTCACATTCACAGTGTACTCCCTGCTGGCTGTAAGTGCGTGTGTGTGTGTGTGTGTGTGTGTGTGTGTGTGCGTGCGTGGGCCTACAGAATGTGTACGGAGCACAGCAATGATCTTGGACAGGGCCATGTTCCACAGTTCATCAGTGAAAGCTCTGGTCACCAGCCCCTGCGTGGCATGGAGGATATGGTCCTCCACAACAAAGAACCTAACGACACAAACACAGAAAACACACACGTCTCAATACTTTATGTTCTCATTGAAAATAACAGAACTGACACGCAAACTTGGTTAAAGAAACAGTTTCAGCAGAATGTGACGTTAAAGACAAAACTCTGACATTAGCAGGAACATCTTACCCCACAATCTGATTGAAGTATCTTCTGTAGCCTTCCACTGTCTCATGCTGGACACACAGACACACATGAGTGCATAAAATACAGCATATAGTGATATCATTGTGCCGTACTGCATTGGTGAGCAAAGACTGTTTAGCAAATTGTCATACTTGGTGTTTTCAGTGATACTTAACGATTACTTTATGCTTTACTTAAAGTTACTGTTACAAAATGTTAATGTATCCTGAATATCTTGTCGATGACCCCTGCCCGACCAACACGCAAAGAACAAGTGAAGTGTCATTTAACATCTTAAAATCATGTACAATGATCCTGGGCGTTAACACAGCTACCTCGAGAAAACAACCACCAAATCTAGCATTAAACAATAAGATCACAAATCGAATAAATGAAAGGCAGTGAAACCACTAAGCTCTATCAGATATTTTCTAATAACTGTTTTAAAACCTTGAATGAATGAATTATTGAAGACAATATTCTTCAACAAAACTATAGTTCAAATGTTTTACACAATATTAATGTTTTGTAACTTAACTGGCAATTAACTTTTTGCAGGTCAAAGCTTCTTCATTCCAAAATATGTTACCGAATAGAACAGAGCTGAAGTCAGGTATGTTCATTCCTGGTATGGACTACAACTTTAATAAGGTTTTCTGAATTTCAAAAATAAGCATTACATTATGTGTTTTCATGATACTGCTTTCACATTAGCCGCGTTGCTCACCATGTTCGCCTGTGGCTGCAGGACGAGCCGGGCCTGTTTCTTCCTCTGTTTCCTGTAGTAGTTCTCAAATGTTTCTCGGTCACCCTGGAGACACAGACAAACACAACAGACTTAAATGACCTCTCCAAAAGCTACTGACTGTGACAAGTAGTTAGATCGAGATTCTTTTTGCTGTTCCAAGCCAGATGATCTTTATATCTCTAATAGAAATAATAGAAATAATAATAATATATTTCTAACATAGTTGGTGTGGCATAGAATTACGGATCATTGAGCAAACTGGGCACGTTTGAAAGTCGTAGCAGACAAAGTGAAAGAGAAACACTCTCCAAACCACCTACATTTGAAAATGCAATCATGTAGCTTTTCAAAAACATTCTCTATAGAGGCTCAATCCGAAAACATCACTCTCATGTTTTTGTGTCAAGAAGGAAACTAAAGATTTTCAAAACGATTACGTGCTTATAGCACCCTCCACTGGGCCAGCCAACAGGAACAGTCTATCTAGTATTTTCTGAGCTATGTATCTGCTGTATCAGCACAGTATCAGAATTTCATATGAGTAGGCCTTGGATCAAAATGATGTTACTGTTCTGTAGTGAAGGACTTGGATTTCAAACTATTTTTGCTTGAGTACTTCAACATGTGTGTCTAACAATGCATGCTGCCTCATTGGAGCAGGTTGTTTATTCATTGTGTTTTAATTTTGAATTATAATGCTGCTGCACCAAATCATTACCACGATCCAGTTTGTGGATGAGTGTGTATATGTGTGTGAAACAGACTGAAACCTACCAGTACAGTGTAAATGTGCAGACATCTGTAGACAGGTGAGAAGTCCACCAGGTCCTGAGCTGTAAGGATCTGTCAGACACAGGTGAGGAAACATGATTGCTGTCATATATTCCCAACACTTTTTCCACACATTCATTCAGCAGCGCTGAATACATGAACCTATGAAAATATTCATACATACATACACTTGGACATTTATAGAGGAGAAAAACTCTCTGTAGTCAGAGGCTACAAATAAAACCTACTTTTGGAAACGAGGAATACAACACCTAACTACACATAATGTTTCCTCACCTCTTCATCTGCTTCCTCTTCATCTCCTGTATCATCATCCATCATCAGGCCGTTGTGAGTGTGACTGTGTGTTCGTCCATTGAGAGAGTACACAGGCTTGGTGTAGTGGCCCATACTGGCCTGCTTGGCAACTGCACTGTTGAAGGTCCTGTGCTGCTGTGCCTACAGGGACAAACAACACACACACATACACACACACACACATACACACATCACTGAGCTGATAAATACCATTTCAGAGATGTTAAAAATGAAATGTTAACTCTCATACCTGTCTCATGGCAGTTTCTCCAACCTTGTCGGAGTGTTTTCTGATGCTTTCCAGGAAGTCCTTTAGGTCTGACATGGAGATCTCCTTGATCTCCTCTCTCAGTCTGGGCAGGTTTTCAGCCATGATCTGACAGAACCTGTACTGACTGACCCTGCAGGGAACACAGCAGTGTGCAGTTATGTCCACCAGCATTATAGAATTTTATATGAAACAACAAAAGGCAAATTAAGCAGATCAAATAATGAGACAATTTTCCAATCAGTGTCATGCAACCAACACACAGACTACATGACTGTCAGCTATATTGGTAATACTTTGACTTTGACTTTCTTTCTTTATATGCAACAGTTCCAAAAAACAACACTCTAAGACAAAAGGTAATTTCCATCAATAGGCCATTTTCTTCCTTAAGTTAAAATTAATTTTGGAACAACTTGTTGGGGACAGAGAAGCGACAAAAAGGAATCAGTATCAAATTTGCAATCTTGCACTGATCAATATTTTTACATCAAGAACTGATCAATGACTGTGTGTAATGTGAAAGCTGTCACTTAGTGACACATAGTGACAAACGCAGAGAATTATCACCAATTCTGCAGTCTCCTTAGCTATACAGATATGTTTTTAGCTATACAATTTTTTTTGTTTTGATTTTAAGGCCTACAACGTCTCTGTTTTGGTCCAGTCTCACTGCATTCCATCAACCTCCTGTCTAGAAGCAGCAGGCGGCAGCTGTCAACAGAAAGCTCTGATAAAGCCATTGTACACTACCTGCTAGCACCAAACAGCAGACAGACCCAGACACTACTGAGCATGGACAGCAGGAACTGGATCATGTTGCAGCTGTGGTTTGAGAGGTTTCTATGGACATCTTAACATCATAACTCTGAGTCACTGATGGAATATATCATAACTCTTGTGAATCCAAGCTGTCTAGAACCAAGCTACAAACGTTTTAGAGCAATTTTCAAAGTGTTCCTAGAAGAACTTTGATGGTCTAAGCCTACCTGGGGATGTAGACCTTCTCCAGCTGCTCCATGGTTTTCAACGCAGCATAGTATCTGCAGAGACAAACAGCACAGCTTCAGGTAGGATGAATCACAGCTGTGGTCCTTGGTCCTTGGTCACAACCATTGAAGGACAAGTTCACAAAACATATTCCCAAGTTCATCTGAAGCCAACTGAGTCTTCAGTAGTCTGAGTTAATGAATGAAGTGAGCATCTTGCCAAGTTACAGAAGATTATTTTATTCTGACTAGCTCTCCACTCAAGATCAGTAAGGAATCATGTTTTGTAATGCATTTATCTAGCAATCACAAGTTACTTATGTCATTATTTCCCAAAAACAAAGTTTGTCTTCTCGAGATAATGCAACAACCAATCTGTTATGACGGGAAAACAATAGTTTGTCTCCTCGTATTCTCTAGTATTTACTAGAGATCAGGATTGCATGCCAGCGTGCATAGATGGTAGCAGGTGATCTAAGCTGAAAATGTCAGAGTACCCATTATTTATCAATGCATCAGAGTGGACTTCAGTCTTACTTAATCATATAAATACTTTGTTATAAAAGACCTACCAATGTGTGTAGTTTCTTTTCCAGTTCCCTATGCCAACGAGAATTCTTTTGGTTGCAGCCAAAGATGTGCTGTGTGCTTTAAGATGACCACTGTATGTAAGCCTATTCCCTACTTAGCCATAATGGAATAAAATATTCTCATATCGAATCACAAAGGAAAATATTCTTACAACAAACGGCAAAAGTTTATGCTTAGATTTAAAACTCCCAAACCAACCCCTTAGAGCAGTGTGTGTGTGTGTGTGTCACATATTTTGAGATATCAACTCAATATAATGAGATAAATTTGCAATAAAAAAATAAGTGTAAACACAGTCGTTCTCAGTTCCTGTAAAGCTGCACTGATTTTACACAGAAAGTGTGTTTCCAGTAGGGCGGGGATGACATGCTTATCACCTGATTCAATGCAATCAGGATACTTGGGTGCTGATTCAGTATGTATTACAAGGCTTTTTTAACACTAGACCATGGGAAGAAGAAAAACAATGTGCATCACATGCCAGTCAGAGAGTTTTTTCCAGCAGCATCATTGCTACACTGCATGTAACCGTGGTTAACATCCACCTAGTGGTGGCTGTATTTTTAAACCACTGGGAATTTTGAGTTTGACTTTTGATCCTTCGAGGTTGCTGTAGTTGGTCAGTGTGTAATGTTGAAGTGGCGCTAGAGGCAGATTGAGTCAGCAATGTGAAGTCAGCAGCTATTAATTTCTTTCCACAGAGCACAGGAAATAAATGCCTATAAGCATGAGGAGATGTTAATCTATGTTCAGCATGTGAATTAAAATAGATTTAAGGTAATATCATCGCGTTCTTGATGCTAATTCTGTTTTTAATCACTTTTGTAAATTCTGCATCAATGGTAATTTCCATTATGTGTTAGCATCAAGCTAAAGGACTAAGTGCTAGTTATTTATAGACATATACATCAGGTCTGTCAAAACTGGCCAAAAATGAGGTTATTCCGTCTAAAAAACAAAACAAAACATAGGTTCAAACCATTCCAATATCTATTTTTGCGTATTATGGCCTTAAGAAGGCAAACCAATGCAACGAGAGACATTCTACTTGTATATCATTTCAACATAATCATGTCTCTTAAAAGACCTACATATCTACACATTACTACAACATTTTCAATCAATGAAAGTGACGATGTGTGCAGAGTTTCCAGTTGGTGCCGGTCCACGTGTCCTGGAAGATTTTAATGTCCTACTACAGGCATCTCAAACTGGTTCCATAAAGGGCCGCGTGGCTGCAGGTTTTCATTCCAACC
This sequence comes from Chelmon rostratus, assembly GCF_017976325.1. NCBI lineage: Eukaryota > Metazoa > Chordata > Actinopteri > Chaetodontiformes > Chaetodontidae > Chelmon > Chelmon rostratus. Next base: position 21,593,815 of record NC_055678.1, read on the forward strand.
CAGGAGGAGCACATCAGGCCAACCAATCAACATCAAGGGATCACTTAGTTATCAGCTGAAGACTGAGATCAGCTGATTAATTGATTCCAGCCAGGTGTGCTCCTCCTTGGTTGGAATGAAAACTTGCAGCCACACAGCCCTTTATGGAACCAGTTTGAGATGCCTGTCCTACTGCATTCAGCAGCCATGAAACAGGCTGCAATGTAATTCTTCCGTCAATGTGCATCCACTAGAAGGGCTTATTTTTGTCACTGACAGGTGCAAATTGTTTTTCTAAGTGTCTGACAACATTATAGACAATCGAATGTCTGGATTATTTTTACAATTCGAATGTATATCTGAATTGAATAGTTGAATTAAATGTCCTTAAGTGATGTCACTTGAGTCAGCGTCAGCTGGGTCTGAAGACTACAAGCTTGAAAATGGGAGTGTGTCAGTGGCTACATCGCATTGTGGGTAATGTAGGCACCAGGCTTTGACAAGGAAGAAGAATTTGTGGAATAAAAAAGGTGGCATCTCTAGTTCTGCTGCATCAATTCCGATCTTTTTTTAAACTGTCCATTGTGAGTCTGACAACCGTATTGGAGTGCAATGATAAAACACTGGAGTACTTCTAAGGGCCAGTATGGACAGAAGGAACAGAGCTGTTACGGCAAGCAATAACTGATCCAGTGTACATATGGGCAATGACAAATGTTGGAAGACAGACTTGAAAAATGATGATTAACCTCTCTCAAGCAAAAGTTTACATTTGTATTTGGTTCACTTTGCCTGGTTGCATATGAACTAGGGCTTGTTTGAAAAAAATAACAAACAAAAGGAAAACACAGTAACAGTGGCAGAAAGTCTTTAAAAAAAAGAAAATATTAAATACTTGAGTACATGATGAGAATTTATCGTGCTTCCAGAGAACAAGAGAGCACCTCACAGATTGTAAGGCATTAAAATAGTGACCAGTGTATGAAAACATGGTGGGGTAGTGTCATCTCCTTTAAATCACCTACTGATTGGCAGTTGCTTACATCTTAAGGCCTATCAGGAGAATCACTGAGCTATGTGTTGTATATTTTATTCATTGCATGTGGTGCGGTGTGATATTTTATTTTCCAATGGCTATTTGGCCACCTGTGTTATAAAGATGCTGTGGCCTTTCATAGTCTGCTCACGTCAGTGGGTTCAGTCTTGGGTCAGTGTGCTGAGCTCCCATCATTAGGCTGATAGGCAGGCTGTGAAGGGATCTAATTGGTCGGTCAGTGAGTGTAAAATGTGTTGTATACACATGAACAGAAGGCCGCCTCATAAACTGTACAGTGAAAAGGTTTGTCAGAGTGAAGAGCACCAGGACAGAGAACACAAAGGCTGCAAGTGGCTGGGCGGTGAACAGAATGTGACCTGTGCATCAGCACATACAGTACAAATGTGCATTTGAGCCACACAAACACGTTCCAATTTATAGTAAGTGTATAGGGTAAGTCATTAGTGCTTCAAGTACAAACCACACACAAATCCCACAAGGTGGCCGGCATGGTCTAATTGCCTTGGATTGGCTGTGGGCCGTGACAGAGCCGCAGTGAGGGGGCCTTGTTGTGAACAAGGGCACACTGAGGGTCAATTGTCCTGCCAGTGAATGGCCTTTTCCTTTGGTACACAGTAATGAACAAGAAAGGGTCATTATTTTCCTGTCCAAAGTGAACCCTCCTCCCCTCTTTAGAGAGGCATGTAAATACGGCCAAACATGAAGTTCATGAGGTAAAAATGAAGTTCAATCAAACCTAAACAGCAGTGGATGAGCTGAAAAGTTTGCAGACTGGTTTGATAAGATGTCTGAGTACCGAGCTCTCTCTTTCTAGTGAGGATGAAAAACACTCTTTACAACAGACAACAGAGAAATTAAACAGTTTTAGAATACTGTTTAGTAACACTTTCATACCAGGTTACAAAGCAGTCTTTCCCTGTCGACATCGTTTCGCCAGCATCAGTGATGATAGCTTTGATCAGGACTTGAGGATGGAGCTTTAATGGAATACCTTTTTGATAGTATCATGTTGTTATTTGTGAGGCTGTATGCATAAATCTATTTACCTTTGTTGTTGCTTTCATTATTTTAATTGTTTGATCTCCTGGAACATTAAATGTACATTATTCATATTTGTATGAGGTCAATAAATTGTGCTTTTAGATGCTTTTAGTTTCATGAATTGGAATGTTTGGCTTATTGTTGACTAATGCGTCTCAATAATTCTATAACAGATGTGTGATGTGAATGGCCAGAAATGAAAAATAACACTATTCATTAGTTCATTTATTCATTTGATGGGTATGGTTGGGTGTGATCAGACATGTGCTCTCCTGCACCTTCTGTATCACAACACCCAGCAATGATGTCATGATGATGTGATGTGATGTCTACATCACTGCTGCAAGGTGACTGGCAAAAACCACTGGAGGTGAGCAAAAACAAGACTTCCAGCTGCTGTTAAGAATTAGTCCACACTTGAGTTTAGCAGCACTAGACTCCATGGGATGAAAGCTAGAAATCTATTGAACCTCTGGCCCAAAACCTGTCCAACAGTAACGTAGGCGGTCAGGCGGTCCGATATACTTGCGACCACGATTAACTGAAAATGTAGCATTGAAGCTTCAGAGGCTGGGGAAAAAGGATGTTGTCACCACTAGCTGGCAGAGCAAGCCAGATTATGACATTGGGTGAAGTTACTCTTTAAGAATATGGGAAGCTTCTGAATATTGAAATTCCTGTAAGCTGTTTTTAATATCACAGTTATACATCAGACACATTGTGATGAAATGCTTTGTGAGATACCTTTTGGATTCCAGCTGCTCCTTTAGTTTGCTGTACATTTCTAGCACTGCAAAGGAAGAGAAGATAAGAAAGAGGGTTTGTTGGTTCTAACATTTCACTCGTTTTTGCTCGTAAAGAACAAATTTCCAATGCATTCAAAGAGCCATAGGTGTGTAAAACATACTGGACTCTCAACTAGAAAACATCCTAAGTTCAACCCAAATTTGATGCCATATTCAGAAAAGACCAAACCTCACTTGTTGCATCATTGCTGCAGCATTCGTCGTAAGTGCTCTACCAGTTCAATAAATAAAACTGCTCCAGTATTCCTCAAACTCACCTTCCACACGTTATATTAACTAATGTCTCAATTATTTTAAACTTTGTCTATGAGAGCACACATAAACAGTGTGCCAACAAATATTTTGCATAGTTTTTACCCATAAGACATTATCATCATCCTCATCATCAAACCCAAAATATCTGTATTCAACTTTCACAGACTGGCAGATATCAGATAGTCAGAAACGCCAGAATCACAAGTTCTCTTTTGCTCTTTTTACAAGGACTTGTGGGACAGCAGCACCTCCTTTCTTTCCATAGACAAAACCTCTGTAATACCTAAGCTACGAGAGAAAGGACATGAAGTACTATAACAGCTTTCCTCAACATTAAACAATTACACAAGTTCTTATCATGGTGGCCTCCTAAATACACAACTATATGTATCTATTGGTCTAGTATCTATTCATCTAGCTAGGAAGACTTCTCATTGAACATGCCCAACATTTCTGCCAAGGTGTTGATGCTGATCCTGAGGTCACTCAGGTGACTAACAGTAACACCTGATTATCTCTGGGATTAAAGTTATCATCCCACTGACACACAAGCAGCAGTGGTACCTGGTATACAGAGCTGGAGCTTCTCCACAGTGGTGGCCATGTTCCTCTGCTGGATCCGACATCGAATCACCTCCTCTGTCTGAGCTGTCACCTGAGGGAAAGAGCAGGCAATGGAAGGAGGCAATAAGAAATATCACTGTTAATGCAAAACTGTCTTTGCAGTTGACAATAGCACAATAAAAAGAACAGTTTTTGTCTTCTGCATACTCATGCATAAATGCAGACATGGACTTACCTCCCTCCCAGCTTCTTGTAGTCTTTGATTAGTGTCTGTCACTTGACCCTATCAAAACAAACAAAGAAAGTTTAACAGTACAGCCTCAGTATTTCTCTTTCTTTCCTCTGCTTATAATTCCTACAAATTTTTGTTTATTGTCAAACAAATCCCACAGAGCTGCATTGACCAAAAACTATTAAAACACCAATGACCCACACTGTTGCACTGGCCGACACTTTTTTCCCTTACCATGAACACACGCACTGTAGTTTATTCTGACTCAATCCCACACACCGTCCTGCTGCTCACTCACTAGGTGTGGATAAATCCACCACTGAGTATAGTCTCCAACAAATGCACAATTTCCTCCTGTTTGAGCAACCTTTGCTAAAGACTTCAGTGAGCAGCTATTTTAGGAGATTACTGCGCCTTTTGAGCGAGGTTCACCACTTTGTAAACACACAACTGTATAAAGGATGTTATTACATGGGCTCAGGAACACTACGTAAAACCGTTTATATTTACATTTAACACAGTGTCCCAGTATTTTCAGAATCAGGGTTGTATTTGGGCCACAGAGAGCAACAGACAAAGTCTGTCAAGTTGAGTCTTGCAAGTTGGCGTCCATAAAGTCTATAAAATCTTCTCCATCATTGCCATGCTCAGGTTCTATGACAATTCAGGTTTAGTACCATGACATGCTCTTATGGAGCACTTTGTAATTCCTTCATGTTTTACAAATTTTAAAACATACACCCAACTTTAGTAGAATGTATGAGTACTTTGGTATTGGTTCAGCCACAAGTGCTGTCACATGTCTATCCATCCTTCCTCTCTCTGTCTTCTCGCCCTCTTCATGCCCTCTCTTTTCCCTCTCTACCTCCCTCACTGCAGCTGCTCAGCCTTGTAATCAGCTCATTGTCCATGAAGGGGCAAGGACAAAAGCAGGCAAATTCAGATTAACCAGGCAGCGGGGACCTGAACCCATCGTCGGTGCACTGGGCCTTTCATGGGGTTTAATGGCTTGTGACAGGCTCTTTCTCACAGATTCAGTGACAAACTTCTCGATTTTGGATGGGATTTTTGAACTCTCGGCTCTTGTCACACAGCTGAGAGCCATGACCCAATTGACCAGTCGGCTTTTTGAAGACAATCCTTTCAACAGCGAAGCTTCCAAACAAGGGGGACTGACTACATAATAACTACCTCTTTTATCATTCAGCTAGAGTGCAGTACCACAGCAAGAGTGCTTGAGACCAAAGAGACAAGTGACATTTCTAGAAACACAACCAAGACTGTTATCTAAGACAACCTAATGCTTTACAGGCTTGCTACCAGGGAGTACAACCTGTGGCCTTTCTCCTATGAGACAGCGTTCTCGTTAGCTACCTTGTCCCATTAGAGAGAAAAAACCTTTGTTAGCCCTAGCTTTGTTTACTCAGAGGCAACTGATCTAATATAATTTCTTGAAAGCATTTCCCTTCTCATCTGAAAAGCTTGGATGACAAATGAAACGTGTTGAAGAATTTACAGCAGGAGCAGTCACATTTGATTTAGCTTTTCTGGATTTTCTCTGGATGATGGCTAATCCCCACAGACCCCTGTTGGAGCCTGAAGTGCAAACACAGCTTGTAAATCCTTAAAGTCAAGCTAATTCAAACACTAATTCCTGTACAGGCCATGGAGATGCCTCCCAAGTCCTTAGCTTGTAACACTGTCGCTTCAAAGCAGATTAGCCGAAAGCAGGGTTCCCACTCTTTTCTAGAGATCACTTTCCAGGATTTTTCCAGGACATTTTAATGATGATCTAGCTGGTACGACAGACAAGTATGGTGCCATACACTAATATGTTTCTCTGTGAGTATACATGCATAACCTTGACATGTTTTGATGTCACTACTTTTACTACTATCTCTTGCTGTTGTTTTGTTGTTTATTTCTTGCCATGTTTCAATATTGTCATTATATTTTTTTTCATTGTCCTCCCTCATTGTATCATATTTGGAAAGACCTTTGTGCTTTGTGCTATGTAAATGAAATAAGCTGTCAATTCCTAACCTGAATCCCTTTCTTCTTATGGTAAATGGACTGTATTTACATAGCTCTTTTCTAGTCTGACGACCTGACAACCACTCAAAGTGCTTTTATAACACAAGCCTGCATTCACCCTGTCACACACATTCATATGATCGCTAGGCCACCTGCTCACTACAAACTTTTAACCACTCACACAAACTCATGCAATGGCACAGCATCGGTTCAGTATCTTACCCAGGGATACTTTCTTGTAGACTGCTACTACTAGATCAAGAACCATCGATTTGGTAAGTGGACAACCGCTCTAGCTCCTGAGCCACAACAAACCTTTTGACTATTGTGACATAAGAGGTGCATACACGAAGGCACGCACAGACTAGAATTTTACAGAATCCGTTTTTCAATGACAACTTAATCTGCAGTGATGTGGTGGATTATTTCAGAATGAATTCTAGCTGTCTCTTTGAAACATCCACCCCACCAGACAATAGTATGGAAACCCATAATTAATGTGGTTCTCTTAACAATCTAGTTGGTAGTTGGCTTGAATTTACATGTCCACTCTAATGTGAGATTTGGCAGCCAGTGTGGGTTGCAAACTAAACTGTCCTGCTGTTGCCTCTTCTGGCCTATAGTCCTCTTTACAGTACTCTCTCTTACCATCAGTTTCTCTGCATCAGCACGGACTTTGAGGAGCTCTGTGATGGCGTCCACAAAGCCTTGGTGGTGAAAATTGCACATCTTCTCAATCTCACGGTCATGGTTCCTTATCCTGGCATCCAGCTTCTCCATGAAGCGTTTGTGGGCGTTGGGCTGGTCATCGTAAATAGACCTGAGAGAGACAAATAAGTGAGGAAACAGAGGTAGGACAGGAAAGATGGCACAAGAGAGAACTCTGAGAACAGCTGGTAGAATGAAGGGCTGAAAAATGAAGCCAATGTGGAACTGCCAAAAACCTGCAGTTCCTCCAATGGCCACTTGAGGTTGGCTCCAAAAGCAAGTCAATCCCCATAGACCCCCAAAAAATGGGCAACTTATGAGCAATAGAGAATAAACATGTTTACAGCCTCGTACAAAAACTGGTTTTGGTCCATAGAGCTAATTTCCCCATTCATTCATTTTTATATAGCTGACTTTTTAAGTTACATTAAGTTCTGCATAATTACGGACATGGGCGTTTTGAGTGATAGCTGAGCTTCACCCAAACTTCACCTCTTTGCCCATTTTTTATTAGCCACGAGTTTGGCAGTCACTGCCAAGGTGGCAACTAGTAGTAGTAACATCTATTGTAGACCCACACACAGGAGCAATGTTGGTGAATTTAATATTGAGTGACAATCAAGAGAAACTGTGTGAATGTTGGCACAGTGGAAGAGCAGTAACAACAATAATACACTTTGTTTATTCTGACAAATAAATGCTGTTGAGACAACTAATCCTACCTCTTTAACTCTGAGAGTCAATCACATTACATTGACTAATGAACCTACATTATGGGTCAGGTTACTCCTTCCATGTGGATGGTAGGTCTTGTAGCAACCAAAAACGTAATAACGGCCAATAATGAAATAACTACCAATAACATAATAATTTCGGCCATTTCAAATGTAATAAAACCAATAATGTAATAACTTTTTTGCCAATAATGCAATAAGTTAATAACATTGTTGGCTGATTATTACATTATTGGCCTAGTATTTAAAAACCCTTTGAAAATGTAATAACTGGTGCTGATAATGTAATAATATTATATATGACTGTTATTTTTTTATTTTCACTGTCAAATATGTCTAGTTTATGCTCAGGTTGATGCCACTGAATGACCACACAGTGACTTCAACACAATTGTGAAACATTTTAAGTTCTGCACTGCATGCCTGTTTCTAATCTACATTGAGATGCAAACTTCTACCATGCTAATTATATGTTTGCAATGGATGATGCTTAGTGTTATCTCCAGAACACTCATAGTAACTGAAGTTGCTAATTAAGTGGCAGCACAATTTTACCCATTCAAAATTCCCTTTCTCTGAGAAATGTTTTCTTTTGCAGTACACCCTACTGACCACTAGATGGCAAAGTCATGTCAAGAGTGACTGGCAATTAGTCACATCAACTTTTTCTGCAGACTTGGGGACTTCTTGCAGCATGTGGAAAGGTAAAAAATTCTCAGATTTAGCTGCATTCTTAATTTAGTTGGAATCCCTCCTCATAAATGTATTAAGTGCAAGGGATATGTAAACATTGAGAGAGCATGACACCAGAAAAATTGCTAGCTAGCTAGCTAGCTATTCATTTGTCTAGCTTTTCTAGCCTTCTAGCTCCTAGCTAGCCAGCATCATATGCATCATATGTAGACACAGTTTTACCATATCAGATAGATCTGTCATTTTTTTTTTTTTTTTTTTTTTTTTTGGTATGCTTTCTAGTTATGTATTATCGAAGTTATATCAGTAATAAGACGGCTATGTGAGACAAGGTTTATCTAACAAGTGGCAGTGTAGGGAAAGGAATTACAATGTTAGTGCTAAATCTGTTAAAATATTCTGATACAATGCCATGTGTGCATTCTTGTGTATGCTTATGGTTGTGTAGTTGTTCATGTAAAATTTGTGTATTAAAGATTAATTGAGCTTTATTCATGTCCATGTTTATGTGTAGTCTATATCATACATTCAAAGATTCATACCACATTAGCTAAACCTGGTGTAAAAATGACACTGAAAGACTGAGTTGAAAAATATAGGCTACTAACCTAATGAGTTCATCAGCATGCTTTACCATGAAATATTGACTTTGACAGTAGCTACACTGGGCCTGTGTCTTGCATAATTAATTTATAACATTAGTATGTGGTATTGTAATATACAGTATCTCAGGTCACATCATCATCTGCTTAGAGTGTAAAAGGGAATAACTTTGTTTTTAATATCATTTTAGGTATTTGACATATCTGGAAAAAATGAAAGTAATTCCAACAGTCTTCATTCTCCTCATCTGCATCAGCTTGGAATGCAGAGGACACGGACAGAGGCCAATGTCAGATGAGACCTACAATGTCATACTTAAGGCACTTAATGGAGAATCTAAAGTTCCAGTAGCAGAGAGATCCAGGATCGAGCGTTCTGCACTCATTCAACTATGGCGGAACAGGGAACATTACGCTCTAAGTGAGGATGGTCAATCACTTACATTTGATGGAAAATTGGTACCCAGGAAATCATCGATCTCTGCAGTTGTAAATTAGGCTTTGGACAAAACAAAAGGCTGTGGTTTAAGATAAGTAAACATACTCCTAAGGCAGCAGTACTCTGGGATCAGCCGAGCAAGTGTGAAAAACATTTTGGACCAATCAAGACGTTATCAACTTCACAAGGCAACATTCCGGAACAAAGCCATTCCAAAATCTATCAAAGCCAAAGCAGTTCAAGATCGACATCAGGTAGACCTCGTTGACATGGGTGAATGGAGGGTCAAGTATGGCTGGGTCACATGTAGGTACATCCTGACTGTAATAGATGTCTTCAGTAGGTATGTATGGCTAAGACCACTGAGAGGTAAACACAGTGCAGAGATTTCTAGACACCTTGAAGACATTTACAATGAGCATGGCCCACCAAAAGTCTTACAGCATGACCAAGGGAAAGAGTTCAAAGGTGCTGCAAAAAAAACTTATGGATTCCTTACAAGTGAAAATAATTCAGAGCTCTCCCTACCATCCTCAGAGCCAGGGTAAAGTGGAGAGAAGTCACCGTCTCCTGAGGAAGAAGATAATGTATGACCTGGTCCAATATCAAAAAGGAGGAGTTAACTGGGTTAAGCACTTGCCAATTTATGCAAAGGTAATGAATGACGATCCAAAGGAGGTTTTGAGTTGGATGTCTCCTTTTCAGGTTTATTATGAAAGGCAAAGTCATGCATGGTCCAACCAGTTAATTTCTCAAGAGGTCCTTGAAGAACCCAGCCCACCAGGGAATAAAGCAATAACCACCGAAAAGCAGAGATTTTTGTTCGAGCACAAACGAAATAGGATCAGGAAAAGAGCAAAAGAAGCAACCCAGCGTTGCATACGTTGACAGAACCAATCTGGGAGGTTTAAACCCTCTATATATAGATTACATGAGCATGTCTTGGTCAGGGTGAAGAGTGTCCATCACAGAGTCTCACAGAAACATTTTGTGATACCAGGTGTGATTCTGGCAATAAACCGTAAATTGCACAAATACAAGGTTGAGTTTCACATGCCAAATACGAAACACGAAAGTGGTTCCAAGTTTCTGATGTGACTAGTGTGACAAGATTAGAAGAAAGCCAGCGCCAAAAGTTTCAGCCCAAAAAAGTGGACCTGAGAATACCTCTCTCACATGAGGACAGATTGGAGAATATTGAATCATCAAACATTCGCTTTGACCCAGTCCCTGCTGGCAACTGCCAATTTTCTGCTATTTCTGATCAACTGGCCACCATTGGAATTTTCCGTTCTGCAGCGACATTGCTTGAAGAAATAGTGGCTAACTTAACATCACATCCATATGGAGTGGATGGGACACCCCTTTCAGAGTATGTTGAGGAGACCTGGGCTGAATATTTACAGGGGATGGCACAACATGGCAATCTAACCAGACCATCTAACTCTTCAGAGAGCATCGCAGATATTTAACGTTCAGTTCCTTATTGTGTCGACTCCTGGTTTGGATGCCACCTCTGTAATATCACCATCTGGTGGTTACTTTGAAAATTTGCCTGTTTTGATTCTGGGACATTTTGTTGAGGGACAGGGCGAGCAATACATTAGTTTAGATGGACATGTTCACCCATATATTCAGGCCATTCAGGAGACAGAGTTGCAGAAAGTGCCCCAACCTAGTTCTCTGTCTGACACTGAACTTGACTCTCAGTCTGATGCCAACCCCCCCTCTATATCTGATGAACCTGCCTGTATAGCTGATGAACCAGGCTTTCTGTCTCAAGGTGAACCTGTGTTTCAGCATAATTCTGATGATCAGTCTATGGCCCCTTTGGTTAACATGGTTGAGTATGCTGGAAATGAGCTGGGAGAGCAATACCTACCTGCAGAAGTCCTATCAAGAATTATTGAGTTTGCTCTAATCCAAGATATGTCCATGCTTGGGACATTCAATCAAGTCTCACGGTCATTCCAGGCACTGTCGGCAGCATCTTATCCCAACCTCTGTATAAGAGAAACACTTGAGGAGAGCCTAGAGCTCGACAAAGAAAATGACTTCACCATCAGTATTATGAAGCTATACAAGGCTGCTGGACGCAGCAGTGGTCTCAGTGCACGGATAAGGAGGTTGATTGGCAAACATAGCCAATGGATGAAAGCCTGGCTAATTCTAAGTTATCTGAGTTTTGGGCAGTACAAAGTTAAGGATATCTACTGGAAAAAGTAATGCCAGTTTTATGTTATTTTTTCCTCCTTCATCATCTGTCTGAAGTTTGTTTTGTTGTTTGGTTTTTAAATTTGAGTGAAAGCTACTTTTCATTCGAGAAGGAACAGTTTTACGGTTTTCATTTTTATTGTTCATGTTTTTCTACGTATATATATATATATATATTCAGTTCAGCTTTTTGGAATGCACATACTGTGAAGCCATTTTTCATTTGAGGGTCAACAGTTTTAATTTTATTTTTGTTGTTCACACAGTATACTGTATATTGTATGTTACAGTTGAGAAGCTTTGATTGGAAATAAATAATAGTCTAAGAAAAAAATATTGTTAATTCATTTGACACCTCAACATCGAGAGAGAGAGAGAGAGAGAGAGAGAGAGAGAGAGAGAGAGAGAGAGAGAGAGAGGGAGGGAGGGAGGGAGAGAGAGAGAGCTAATGAAGAGGTTTGGAGTGGAAGTGAAAATCCTCCATCAGCTTACATTAGATGGATATTAATTGATGAGATATATATCAACAATATAAACATATATTTTATAAAACAGCTCCACTTCCTCACAGAGTCCAGATGTGATCTATAGGCTGTTATATCATAGAGTTGTGCTAAACCCTCTGTTAAACACCTGGATGACATCACAGGATCTTACAGGATCAAATATTATTTTTATCTGATCAATATTAATAATGAGAGAGATCAGGCAAGAGAGAGAGAGAATCTAAATCTTAAATTTGTCCACTGTACTTATTTTAATTCAGTGAACTGCACAAAAACTGCAAAAAAGTGTATTATTCCCAAGAACTGCAGTCATATATAATATTATTCCATTATCAGCACCAGTTATTACATTTTCAAAGGGTTTTTAAATACTAGCCAATAACGTAATAACTTTTTGCCAATAATGTAATAAGTTATTACATTATTGGCAAAAAATAACTGAATATAATAACTGAAATGACTTTCAGATAAATCACTCCTGAATTTTACTCTCTCTCACACACACTTCTTACTACTATCACTAAATCCATATCAATATTATCAGCAGCCTTGTTGCAAGAGATTAGACCAACTGTTAAAGACTAATTAGCCCATAGCATCTCATGTTCACTTTAATTTTCAGATCATAGAAAACTCACAGCAACGTTAGTAGTTGTGAGTTGTAAAGTTTTTCATGTGTCTTTCACACAAACTCACACTTTTCTCTACATAACACACATTCTCCCATTGAGTCTGCTGAGCGTCTAGAGCATGACTGGTGAGCTAATGCTATGCTAAAAGCTAGTCAGCCTTCATCTCAGAGTACTTCCCTACAACAAAACAAGACTGAATTGAATTTCTTACTCTCTCTCACACTAACACACACAGAGGCTTCTACTATCACAGACTGTTTCTACATCATTATTTACCAACAGCATTGTTTCAAGTGATTCTCAGACATATCGGGAGGTACTACGAGCTAGCAAAGCTGCCACTCGTGAGGGAAAACTTGTTGTGTGGAAAAGTTGCGGGGAGCTCCCTCTCCGATGTGTGTGTGAGGACAGCTTTTGCTTCAGTTTGGCTCTGCCACATGCTGTGGCTTGCTTAACCAATCAGATGGCGCTTCGGGCGGAACAATGCTGAAGACAGAAGTGGCAGGAGAGAGAGAGTGGCAGCTGCATCTGAGCGGAAATAACCCAGTTTTTAATTGATTTCTTGATATCGGCCTGTCGGATTTAAAAAAAGCTGATACCAATATATGTCAAAACTCCATCGGTGCAGATAATCGGCCCAGCCAATAATCGGTCGATCTCTAGCCTATACCTAATTTTCATCCCAGAGGTAGAATCATGCTCTGAGTGGAGTATCCCTTTTATTTCTGAATACTGTGACAAACTACTGTCACCACTAAAAAAAGAAAAAGAAAGATCATATTGGCCACCTCTGAAGAAATATCCCATTACAAGAGTTTGGCTGAGGGTTTTCCAAGGAGGAAATTTTCTCAGCCAACAAGTGCTGTGCTTCTTTTGCTTGTGGGGAATGGAGACTTTCACAAGGGTCAAATAAATTCCACTACAATTTTTGACTAGCAGTGCTCTGTGTGACCTGTCACTCTGTAATTCTCAATGTGTCATTATGTGTGCATACTAAACAACTATGCTGCAAAAATATTGAGAACCAACATCACTATGCTAGCAGGGAGGCATAGGTAGCCAGTTGTTAGCACATTATTGTAAAGAACCATGCTATGAATCACTGCTTGCCACCCAACAACCACACACAGTCCTGGCCTGGCTTCAACAAGCACAGATGGCCCGTGTGCGTGTGTGTGTGTGTGTGAGAGAGAGAGAGAGAGAGAGAGAGAGAGAGAGAGAGAGAGAGAGAGAGAGAGAGAGAGAGAGAGAGAGAGAGAGAGAGACAGGGAGAGAGAGAGAGAGAGAGACAGACAGACAGAGAGACAGAGAGAGACAGACAGAGAGAGGCCGAGAGAGATAGACAGAGAGGACATAGCTGTGTTACTGTGTATCACTGTGTATATGTCATGATGTGTCTGTGAGTATAAGCAAGCGTCTATAGACTGTCTATAACCAATTTATGGAACTATTCTACTACTCTTACAGAAGCTCTTCAGAATACTTCAGAACACACAGGGGTGGGGGGGTGGAAACAGCAAAAGGAGGTGCAAATAAGAACAATAACAACAATAAAGGTGCAAATAAGAAGAATAAAGTACAACTGTGCAAATCACAAAAAGAATTTCAGAATTAAAAAAAATGACAAAAATAAGGTATCCTAGCAACTTTAAAATGAAGATGGACTATAACTGTCGTAAATTGAGTTAGTAAGCACCTGTGAATTGGTTTGATATCAGTCCAAGAAGTGTTTACAGTTTTTCTTTTTTTTGTCCAATAATGCTGACGATACAACACAAACACTGGAGAGGCAATGTAATCATTGGTGAGATACAGTAGATGTCTTTAAACATGTATAAACAAGATCATCAGGATCATTGCAGGAAACCATAGTTCCCTGATGACATTTTTGTTTCTCTTTTTTTTGGGTGATGGAAATGGAGACTTGGTGCAGCAAATAGACAAATATTTCTCACAAGATGAAAGAACTTGACTATAATTACTACTTCAGAATATTAACTTGTCATGTGCTTGTGGTTCATTGGTTCATGTGTTTTCTTACCTATAGATATTCGTTATTTTTAGAATCACTCAACATTATTAATGATGCCTGCTCGTAGTTCAGACCTAAAATCAAAGCTCACCACCAAGCATCCCTCCTGCCAGGCTCTGAACACTCAGTTGTTTCACACTGTCCAGCATTACGCTGCTCCGCAGTTCCTTTACCCTTCCTTACTTCTGAGCTTAGGTCATTTTGAGAAAAGACTGTTTATGAAGTTTACATCCTGCCATGTTGTTGCTCCTGTGTTGTCTGTGTACAATGAGAGCTAAAAAGAAAGTGTAGTGATTTAACTGGCAAAAAGCAAGGCGACTTTGGTTATTGACTTAAATCACCGACTTTTAGGGAGCAGCCCTGGGGCTTTTTAGATCTGTAAGAACAACTGTGGCTGAAAATGAATATCCTATGAGAGCGGTGAGAGTGAACCAAAACAACAAAGCTGTGGCCGGACAGCTAATCAATGAGCTGAAACTCTATGAAACCAAGGGGATTGAACTGATAATTCTCTGTAGGTCCATCCCTACAAGCAATCCCTCTCACATTGTCACCTTGTTTTTACATTATCATCGTTATAATAAATCATACATTGTTATAATAAAAATACCAATAATAGGTTATTTAAAAGAAATAAAAAACTCAACATACAGGGCTCCATCTCAACCACGTGTTAAAAAAAATGACTTGAACAGAATAAAAATTATTTGAGTGGCTAAAAAGGACTTTTTTTTTTCATTGTTTGATTATACAATACACAATACAATGTTTTGTAGTGAAGTGACATCTTTTCAAATCTTTTCAAAATGCCTTTTAATAATTCGAAGGCACATCTTATTGTCTCCATGTCTCATCTGTTTCATTATGAGTATATATCTGTATTATTGCTGATTTGCCAAGTCCTCATATGTCTTAACCGTGTTTACCTTTTGCATAGCACTCTGTAACTGGTTTAAAAAGCACTGTACAAATCCAATTTATTATTAACTGTACTTAACTTATCCCGACCAACCATGTGCAATTTTTTGTTTAAATCCTTGTCAATGTTTATGTTGAAATCAGAATGGTTGCAGCCTGAAAGTGTGTTTCCCAGCAGCTACTGTACCTGTGTCTACAACAGCTCATTCTACAGCCATAAAATTCACTTAACTGCAAAGGTGCACAATAACAACATGACATAGGTTGTTTTTTAAGTTTTATATGCGTCTGATGACAGCAGGGTTAGAAAATAATTCATGAGGATCTCAGACTGACAAAATCTATGAGCACATAAGCTACTTACTGCAATTTCCCAGCTTGGGATATATAAAGTATATCTATCTATCTATCTACACTACCACTTATCAACATCTATTTCAGATGGAGTAACAGCTCCATCTAGTGACACTGTAGTGAAATGCTCATAAGTGAGACTTCTATTGCTTTTCTTACTTACAGTCCATCCAGAAAGAATTCACAAAATTTTACTTTTTCCGCATTTTCTTATGTTACAATCCTATTCCTAAATGGAATAAAATCATTTTTTCCCTCAAAATTCTACACACAACACCCCATTATGACAACATGAAAAAGTGTTTTTGAAAAGTTAGCAAATTTATTAAAAATAAAAAACTAAGAAATCACACGTACATAAGTATTCTCAGCCTTTGCTCATTACTTGGTAGATGCACCTTTGGCAGCAATTACAGCCTCAAGTCTTTCTGAATATGATGCCACGAGCTTGGCACACCTTCTGTATCTTTGGGCAGTTTCGCCCATTCCTCTTTGCAGCACCTCTCAAGCTCCATCAGGTTGGATGTGACGTGTTGGTGCACAGCCATTTTCAGATCTCTGCAGAGATGTTCAGTCATATTCAAGTCTGGGCTCTGGCTGGGCCACTCAAGGACATTCACAGAGTTGTCCTGAAGACCTCCTTTGATATCTTGGCTGTGTGCTTAGGGTCGTTGTCCTGCTGAAAGATGAACCGTCGCCCCCTTCGCTCCAGTCTGAGGTCAAGAGCTCCTGGAGCAGGTTTTCATCCAGGATGTCTCTGTACATCGCTGCACTCATCTTTCCCTCTATCCTGACTAGTCTCTCAGTTCCCGCTGCTGAAAAACACCCCCACAGCATGATGCTGTCACCACCATGCTTCACTGTAGGGATGGTATTGGCCTGGTGACTAGCGGTGCCTGGTTTCCTCCAATCATGAGTTCAATCCTTGTCTCATCAGACCAGAGAATTTTGTTTCTCATGGTCTAAGACAATCCTGTCTCGGAGGTCTACAGACAATTCCTTTGGTTTCATGCTTGGTTTGTGCGCTGACATGTGCTGTCAAGTGTGGGACCTTATATAGACAGGTGTGTCTTTCCAAATCATGTCCAATCAACTGAATTTACTACAAGTGGACTCCAATTAAGCTGTAGGATCATCTCAAGGATGATCAGTGGAAACAGGATGCACCTGAGCTCAATTCTGAGCTTCATGGCAAAGACTGTCAATACTTATGTACATGTGATTTTAAATTTTTTAATAAAATTGCCACCACTTCCAAAACACTTTTTTCACGTTGTCATAATGGGGTGTTGTGTGTAGAATTTTGAGGGAAAAAAGAATTTATTCCACTTTGGGATAAGGCTTTAACACAACCAGAAGTGGAAAAAGTGAAGCACTGTGAATATTTTAGACTGGGAATTACCCTTAACATCCCACATTCCAACACCCACACAAGGAAACTGCCAAACTGTTCACAGGAAAAATCCAACCACTTGTTGAGCCCACCTGTGAACCATCATTTATGATAATGACAGAGCTGCGGTCAGGTGCTTGTCAGGATTCTCAGGGACACACCTCTGGGGAGGAGCTGAGGGTTTCTGGGGAAAAGGCAGGCCATCTTCATGTTTTACAATGAACTGAATGATAAAATGTTATAAGGACCCAAAGTGTTTAAAATCAAACAAATTCTATGAGACATCATCAATAAATAATAATAACTTCACAATGTAATAGCTATATATTTAGTCTACATCTATGTCTAATTAATTACAACACTATAGTCATGTTTTTTCTTTATTTAACACAGAAAACTTTGGGTCACCATAACCAAACGTAGCCCAGTACATGGAACCTATTACTGAAAATGGAATAATCTGCTAGGAATGACTGCTTTTGGCTATTTAATTGGAGAATGAAATAGTACAAGTTCAGACATAGACCATTGTGGTGCAATGCATACTGCATGCAGATCTGATAGCCGGCATTAACTGAAAGCATTAAAGGAATGTAAAATGAGATTGTCATACTGTCAGTGGGACTGCATGAATACTAAACATCAACTGCTGCACATTTTAGGCAATGCAATGATTTTGATTTGATGTTCCTGCTATCCTCTTCAGATCACCTTTATACACAGATGGACAGAGTATGAGAAGACTATATTTAGGTAAGAGTACAGTTAGAGAAATTTTACTCAAGTGAAAGTAATTGTGTAAAAATACATTTACCTAGATAACAGTAAAAAGTAAGTCAGTTAAAATGTACTCTGAGTAAACAAATACTACAACATTTCTTAGTGTATGCTTGTGTGTGTGTGTGTGTGTGTGTGTGTGTGTGTGTGTGTGTGTTGGGGGGGTCTTTCTGGTGATATATGAAGCCATTGTTAAATTTAAGAACATCTTTAGGGTACAATGGCCTTCAATATCAATCCAACAACACAAGTGGAACAACAATCACATCAGGCCACTAAGCCATGATGTCCGAACCAACAATAAATTCCATTCCAATCCCTATTGTTAAATCGCCCCCCGGTCCCGATCCAGCCGTGTTCACATGGAGGCTGCTGAGCCTGGTTCTTTTGCCCTCGGTGTAAACACCAACAATCCCACGGTGCTCCGAGCCCTCAGTCGGGACACACTCCAGTTGGCTAATAGGGCCACTAGCTGCACAGCTAACTGAGCTAACTAACTAGCTAATGCAGCCAAGGACAGCTACAGTAAAGTGTATATTGAGCAGCTGTTACTGGTTACCCTGGAGATATGCGGCCCATATTTGTTTGGTTGCCAGATCTTACACACTGTACCTTCAAGGGTTGATTTCAACCAAACCAGAGTTGATGGTGATTGTTGGAACATTGGAACTTTGTTTCTAAAAATGAGAATAAAAGCTAAATGAGCACAACTTACTAAGTTAGAATATTCTTTTTAATTATTCATTTCATTTTATTAAGTCTACAAATTGTTGAACAATTTTCCCAATATTTTGACTGCCCATTTTTTTATTCTATTTTATAAGTCCATATACCAAACTCCATAAGCCCCATTGTTCTGACAAACAATAATCATACAGCCAACAAACCCGGGCATTTAGACTTTACCTCTATGCAGTAGCTATGCAGCAGAGGCAATTTGTTAAACAAATCAGATGCTGCCTCACTTAATCCAATGTTCATCCTTACTGTCACATGACTTGCAGGAGACTTTTAAGTCAGCCAAGGACAAGTGGAGGGTAATATATCTTACACAAGAAATAGCAATGACATTTTCTGTTTCTATACTGGAAGTTCAGAGAGTCCAAAGTGATGACCATGTTTTATAGCTGTAAGAAAAGGAGATTTCTCTCATTCCCTATACCTTTTATGGCTGCAAAGGCTGATTTCTTTAGCTGTTTATTAAGCTGTAGGATCATCTCAAGGACGATCAGTGGAAACAGGATGCACCTGAGCTCAATTCTGAGCTTCATGGCAAAGACTGTCAATACTTATGTACATGTGATTTTTTATTTGTTAATTTTTTAATAAAATTGCCACCACTTCCAAAACACTTTTTCACATTGTCATAACGGGGTGTTGTGTGTAGAATTTTGAGGGAAAAAAGAATTTATTCCACTTTGGGATAAGGCTGTAAAGCAACCAAAAGTGGAGAAAGTGAAGCGCTGTGAATATTTTAGACTGGGAATTACCCTTAACATCCCACATTCCAACACCCACACAAGGAAACTGCCAAACTGTTCACAGGAAAAATCCAACCACTTGTTGAGCCCACCTGTGAACCATCATTTATGATAATGACAGAGCTGCGGTCAGGTGCTTGTAAGGATTCTCAGGGACACACCTCTGGGGAGGAGCTGAGGGTTTCTGGGGAAAAGGCAGGCCATCTTCATGTTTTACAATGAACTGAATGATAAAATGTTATAAGGACCCAAAGTGTTTAAAATCAAACAAATTCTATGAGACATCATCAATAAATAATAATAACGTCACAATGTAATAGCTATATATTTACTCTACATCTATGTCTAATTAATTACAACACTATAGTCATGTTTTTTCTTTATTTAACACAGAAAACTTTGGGTCACCATAACCAAACGTAGCCCAGTACATGGAACCTATTACTGAAAATGGAATAATCTGTTAATTTATAGAATAAATTTAAGAATGCTTCAATTTGCTTCAACAGTCCAAATAAAACCCCAGGGTTTTCAATTTACAGAGATAGGACAGAAAGAAAAGCAGCAAATCCTGAGAATGGAAAGCTGGCACTGTCCAGTGTTTGGTGTTCTTGGTAAATGAATGATTACCAGAGAACTCAATGAAAAAAAAGCTAAGAAATAGACCTGATTTAATGAATGGCACAGCACTTGCAAACTGAATATGTGCACTTTCATGCAAACCAGTAATCATCAGCCTTCATTAGGGCCCAATTAATCCAGTTACATTTTTTCCAGATTCCATTTTATTTTTTCCCAAATTCTGTGTGTGCCATTGGGAATGTCTAATCATGTGGTGTATTAAAAACAATTCAGCAATTCAATGGGGAAGATATTCAAGATTTAATGAATATTAATAAAAATTGATTTAACATAACAATGCACATCAGATGGATCTGCTGCAGGACAGCCACCATGTGCAGCTTGAACACACTGGGTAAGTGAGTCGGACAGAGGCTGCTCTCACGTTTAGGCCACGCTCCTCCATGCTTACGATGCTTGACCAGAAACGGACGTAGCTTTTTCATTTTAACCAAAACATAGCAGTTTAGTTTCTTTCTTTTCATTTGGCTTAGGAAAAAATGCTTTTAATGGTATTTAAAACAATGATTTTTTAAAATTGCATTCACATTTTGGCAATTTCCACGATTTTCTGCATTTTACAGTTGATTCTGTTTTTATAATCAAATTCTGCAATTCTGTCTGTGTTTTCTGCATCACAGAAATATGAGGGCCCTACTTCATGTTGCCAAGAGATTCCTCCCTTCTATTATTAATAATTGAAAGCAGGTTGTTGCTGACACAAATAGGCTACATGTCTTCCTGCTTCCTGTCAGGCAGGATGCTTACTTCAACCAGTACAGTGGTCTCCAGGTTACAAACACCATGTTTTATCATTCTACCTTCCAATATGCTTTTTAATTGACACAGTTTGAAAATAAGAGTCACTACAACTCTGTAATTTTCATATTGTTGCTAAATTACATTCAGTGAATTTCTTTTCGTGTGTTTTGCCAAATGCAACCAATAGTCTGCAAAGTCCTACGACAGTCTACAGTGTTGTCATAGGTGGGGTGGCAGTAACTCCAACAGATAAACAGATAAAAGAGATGTGACATTCTCACATTTTCAAACCAGTTGGTCAGTTACTGTTGCACTTCCTTCCTCCTTCTGTGGTGTGGGAATGAGCCAAATATTGTGCTCTACACACTACACACTGTTTTAAAGTAATAAACATTTGGTTACAGTAGTGAATGATTCAAATAATCAGCTGCATCATTGTAGACAGAGCAACATGGGGCAAAAGCACAGCAGGCTATAAACTTTTACAGTCTCGTCTCAAAATTGCCCAACTACATAACTAACTGCAGCAGGAATAGAGACAGGCAGGGCGCCCCAGCAGCTCAGCAGTGTGTGCTATATACTAAGGCTGGCTGTAGGGGTATAGAGTACCTACCTTAGAACATGGTATTTTACCATATAATAATAATGTGACTTTGCCATTAGTTGTATTCACCGACAGTGTGAGAGTAAAACACCAGGCGCAAAAGCTGCGTGATTAGAAGTAGTAGTAGTAGTTAGAATATCAACTGTCCAAGATTTCCAATAAGCACATTCAATAGTGATATTAATTCAGGAACAGAATTAAGTCATAAAACTGTCCAGATCATACTCACTAAAACAAAAGTGTCTTTCTGTACTCAACTTTTGAATGAACAGACTGAGACTGTTGAGGACAAGGCAACGGGCATGACTGTCATTTCCCAACCACTAACCTACCTCATATAGGTCAGCTTTAAAAAGCCTGACAGTGTTGACAACATCATCAAAGAAGCACTGACACAAGCTGAGAAACAAGCTGAGAGAAGTAACTAAAGTTACATTTAGGGCATATATTCACTGGTTTCCCCAGATATGCTGAAAGCCAAACAAGAGCTATAGGCATGACTGAGGGACAGGTGTGTGAGAGAGGTGGGGGCGTTCCGCTGAGGCTGAAGTCCGTTTGCACACAGCTTGTCAAACTAATGTCATTCATTATGGCCTTGAATGGAAGCTTGATAGCTAACCACCGAACATAACCAGTGCAGTGTGCTGAAGAACGGTGGCTTGAGCAATTCAGCATCCCATTTCACCACAGTCAAGCTCTTTGGCAACCACAAGAAAACAACAGGGGGTCAAGATGACGTATCAAATCCTGGTGTAACGGAATGTCAGGAGCGTTACTTTTCAAATTTCTGCTGAGCCACTGGCCGAAATTGTTAGCACCGTTAGCTAACATTAGCTGCATAATGATAACGATCTGTGCAGTCCCACAGCCACACCCACAAATGATGTTTACATTTTGACAGGTCATCAGCCGTCCAGCAATACACAGAACCGGGAAAATCCCACAGAAACGGAGTTTTAACTACAGCTGCAGTCAATTGATTAAAACAGTGGTCAATGCTGGCCCGTTAGCTAACAAGCCAGCTAGGCTCATGCCTCATTTCAACACCAAAATTGCTAATGTTAGCCTGCCGGTGGCTAGGGTAGCTAAGCTAGCTCTTGAACAAAAGGTCTGATAACGTAGGAGATGCAACCAAGCATAGAGACATTATGATTGCTAAGGGCTTTCTAAGAAGTGATATATTCTTACCGAAGAGTGGGACCAACGCAAGCCGTGTCGGTGCTCTCAATTTCCTGTAAAATCCGCTCGTGCTCCGTTATATACTCCAGGGTTTCATTCTCCGCCATGATTGTTGTGTGTACTATGGCTATCACTGCAGCTACAGCGGAGCGACGTACGGGTCAGTATGAGGTCTGGCCTGTGGGGGGCGCACTGCAGCTGGAATGAATGCAACATCACCAGCTTTGTTCCCACGTTACAGTAAAGTTGGCCACAGCAACCACGACAGAATTAATACCGAAAAATGCTTCACCCAAAAACATCGCTGCCTCGCTGCCATATGGTTGGTTGATGCCTCCTAGCACGTAATATATTAGAATTAAACTGATTGTGGTGTTTTCCATAATCACAAAAGAATTAGAAAGTCTGTCTGAATTGCTTCATTATTAATGCAACAACCCCACTTAAAATCACATTCATTTTATTGACGGAGATCTAATAGATAATATTGTATTTGCTTCTCTACTAATAAGGAGCACAGGGATACAACTGCTGTTCAGTTCTAGTCTTTAAGAAAATATAGTAATTACACGTTGTTACCTGTAAACCAAAATCTAGATTTAAAAGACTAATTTCAGAGGAGTAGTGGTATTTCTTTCAGCCCTGAGTGCCTGCAGATTTTCATATCAGGCAGTACATGAGCCCACAATCTCGACCAGTCACCTGGTTGAATCCTGACAAGCAATATGTGGGCAAAGCCTGCAGTCCTGGAGCACCCACTGCTGCTCATAAACTCAATTTCTTTGGATGTTTAAACTGTTTAAGAGCGCATTACACTAATTTGCAAATACATCTTTGGACTTTTAAGCAAAACTAAAATGCATGTATGTTTTCTTGGTTGTTGGCGTTTCTTGATGTGCATATTAAGACAAATCAGAATTTTAAAACACTCACTTCTTAAGTCAGTTTAATAAGTCCATCACTAATTGTGGCCAAATGAAATTTAAAAACTGTGCGGTGAATATTGAATGAGTTTACCTTAAGGTGGTTCCCAGAGGCAGGTCCACAGATTCTAACTCTACAAAAATATTCCCAAAAGCCTTCTCTTCTTCTTTGTTGTCCTCTTCTCTTTGACTGGGAGGGTCAGGCAAAGCAGCATGGACCCTGTCACTGGCCATTTCTCTCCTCAGACTCTGAGGACTAGATATCTGCATATATGAAAGAGAAGGAAAGCAAGAACTCTGCTTGTGTGTGTGTGTGTGTGTTTGTGTGTGTGTGTGTGTGTGTGTGTGCGTGTGTGTGGTGAATTCCAGGGCACCTGCTATGGTCAGCAGAAAAAGAGTGAGCAACAGGAAAATAAGACCTTGTGATTCAACGGACTTTGAAGCCAACAAAACCCAGAGGTAACACCATGAAGAAGCCTGGTCCTTTTGACAGTGCTCACCACTGCAGATTCAAAACACAGTCAGCCGTCAGATCAGATGTTGATTTTTGGTTCTAAACCACGAATGCATGTAGGACCGAATCAAGAGAGTGAGGAAATTGTAATTGCCAGAAAGAAGTAGTTTAAATCGCTTAAAAAAAGCACACGGCAGTGTTACTGACAACGCCTTCGCTCACATGAAACATACAGCAAAAATCAGATTATATGTGACACAGGCTTGTGCTTGGGTTTACTCTTGTCTCTGTTTTTAACTGGGTGAGCCAAGAAATCTGCAGATTAGGTGCAGACACCAGAGTTTTGGCTAAAACACAGAAATAGAATGTCCTGGATAATATAAAACACTTGCATCTCGGTCACTGCGGCCTTTAGGAGTTATTAAGGAGCTCAAAGATTTTGCAGCTTCGTACAGAGATAACTCTTCTTTGAGCACACCCAATTCCTTCAGCGATACTTCCACATGATATACTGCATGTAAAGCACTCAGCTGTGCCTTATGCTGGCAGTGATGGAAGAAATATTCACTTCTTCAATCTTTAACAAAATAAAAGTAACAATATTACCATGTAAATCTGCTAGAGTCCTACATTTAAACTAAATCCAGAAATATCATCATTATAATCAGTGCACTTTTGTATTAAAGAAATACTCTGGTGAGTCCATAAATTTAGAGGAATTGCGAGAGAGAGATTTAAAAAAGAGGCTGAGATGTCCTGACTTTTAGTCTCTAGTATGGGCCAAGGTCAAAAAATCAGTGAAGTCTACACTTCCCAAGTTACACCTCTGCCTTTGTTAGACTGTCTTTGCCTAGTCAATCTTTCAAAATCCACACCCTCAGTTTGTAATGCAGGCTTTATGGGAGGTTTATGGGCCCAAATCGAAGTTACACTTCTGACATCATCAGGGTTATTTTGTTGTTAGTTGACAATGCTCCTTTAGAGCCACAGAAGATCTGATCTGTTATACAACTGTTTTCACTGGCTGAGTATTACCCCTAATGATTAAAAAAATGACCTTCATGTGTAAAGTAAGAGCAAATGTACTCATTATGAAAGTCCCCTTCAGAGAAATGTATTGTTATATATATTATTGGATTATCATTTCAGAATGTTGGATGAACGGATGCAGTATCTTGTATTTGTTTTAAATGTTTTGTATGCAAAATCAAAATCTTACAACTACAGCTGTCGGATATGTCTGGAGCCTGTTCATCCAAATACATCTCTATCAAACCATCTTATCTACACTAGCTAATCCTTTGCCGAACCGAGGGCTGACACACATTCACAGACGAGATGGCTACAAATTTGCATCAGACCTCTTTCAGTTAGGGAAATACTAGATAGTTATGAAAATATTCAAACAAAAACCGTTTAATAGGGGGAAAAATGGTAAATTGAGAGGAAAGAGACGAGATCTGTCTCTTCCCATCCAGCCAGTTCTGGAATCAAACCCAGGATTGTCTTCCAGCAGTGCTACCCAGAGTCCCACTGTGCACTATGTTTGGAGTAAAAGAGTCCATTTCCCTCTCAAAATGTAGCAGAGTGGAAATATAAAGTAAAAATACTGAAGTTAAGTTTTAGTACACATCAGATTTGTATTTAAGTTGTACTATAGTACATGCTATTAGTTACTTTCCACATGTAGCAGCTTCTATACAAATATTTTAAAGCTTATTATTTTGTGTGTTTCATTTTTGTGATGGTACGTGTGTGTATGTTTGTGTTAGTATAAGTCTAAGTCAAAGTCAGCTTTATTGTTCTGCAGTATGTACAAGACAAACAGAGAATCGAAATTACGTTACTCTCAAATCTCTGTGACAAGACATATATTAAAAAGAAATAAATAAAAACTGTACAATCTAAACAATGACACATTAAGAGAATGTAGTAGTGCAAATAATCAGCTCGAGGCGGGTTTCCTCATAGTCACCTAATATTTAGTCATTGTAAGGTGCCATAAATAATATTTGACACATCTGTGACATTATGTCAGTGTACAAAGTGAACCACTTGATGGGTGTGGATAAAAATAAATGGTCACACTGCATTTTCTGAAACTGCTTGTGAGTAAGGCAGCAGGCCTTCACCAGCTTACACAACCACTTTCTATTTCCTGCTATTCTTCTCAAAATGGATTGAGCCATTAGGAGTGTGGATGTGGTAGTTAACAATAAGCTCTTTACAAAAGCCCTGACTATGAGTTTCCTTATTACTCCACCAAAAACAAGAAGTGGGTCTCACACACACACACACACATCCATATGCACGCACACACACACACACACACACACACACATCCGTATGCACGCACGCACACACACACAAACACATCCGCACACACACACACACACACACACACACACACACACACACACACACACACACACACGCACACACACACACACACCACAGACACATCCGCACATGCACACACACACACACACACACACACACACACACTCCTTTGCCTGGAGACTTACCCTAACCTTAACCTAAACCTAAGCTTACCCGAACATTAAACCAAGTCTTCACCCAAACATTTAATCATTTATATTATGGGGACTTGCATTTTGTTCCCATGAAGGAAAGCGAGTCCCCGCAATGTGTAAACAGATTTATGTCCCCACAACATGAGTAATACATGTCCACACACACACATACACTCGCACACACCAGCACTATAGGAAATGTGTCAGAGTTGCAGGAACAGACACACAGATGGCTTGATGCTACACAATGGGGGAAAGAGAAGCAGGAATATATGTAAAGATATAAGATGACAGATGGGTGGAAAATGCATATAAAGCTTTATCTCTGTCTCCCTCCCTCTCTCTAACACACACGCACACACACACAAGTCTTTACTGCCAGCATTTTTTAAATTCTCCCTTTCTGCAATATCTGTGCATGGCAACTACAGTATGGTTGCGGTTAGAAACAGATCGTGGTTGTGGCAAACAAACCATGGTTAAAGTATGTTTAGGGTTAGGAAACTAAGACACTTGCTTAGAGTTAGGGAAAGAGTTAACACTTCAGCGCTCTCATCACTGAGCTGATCTCTTTCTTGTCCAACACATTTCATTGTACAGTTGACCATGTGTTAGGCAGCATATGTCCAATAAAACGTCCACTGAAACTGGACCATGACTGTAACGAGAGTCAAATTTCAGTGTCCTGCATAAAACATCAGATGTGTTACGCAGCCATCCACGACCCCACACCTCCACACCTCCACACTCTAACTTTCCTCCTGACAACATAAAGGACGCACCACTTCATGCATTTTCGCTGTAGGCCATGTCCTGTGCATTTTTTCTGGGCCTTTGAGGGTATAAAGAACCTGTGGCTCCTGTCTTTCTGATCACTGACTGTGGAGCTTAGAAAAATGAAACAGCTGCCACAGTGAATGAATGACTTGGCCTCTACTTTTACACCCGCGCGCAGTGTGCGTCACATTCTTTGCTCCACTTTGTTATGTGGTGGTGCTGGATTTTCACTCCACTCTGGTTCAGGTTTGGTTTGGTTAATTCTAATATATGAGTAGAATATGAACCTTATTTGACATGTAATTGGTTGTGTCAATGTGATATTTTTCTTTGGAAGTTGATTCCCACCTGTGTGGGCACACTGCAAAAACTCAAGAAAAACAAGCAATAAAATGAAGGAAATGTTGCTTAAAATAAGCAGAATTATCTGCCATCAGAACAGGAAAATGTCACCTATTGGGATTTTTAAACGAGTGTCAAAGACCCAAAATTATCTTCAAAATAGTGCAGACTAAAAAACAGGTACATTTGTCTGGATGGAAATTCTGACTTTGACAAAGCAAAGTTTGGAATTTGGAAATCTTAGCTTCAAGCTTTAAGTTACTCAGAAACAGTGATAGAATCTCAACAAGGAGTAATTTCTTATTAAGTAAATGAAGGATGAAGAAGCTTCAAACAAGTGAAATGCTCTCACACAAAAACTGCCTAGTAAGAAGATTAATCTTATCAGAAAAAAACAAGCATATACTGTGTCGCCTTGATTTAAAATCTTACAAAGCACCAAAAATAGCCAACCCCCAGATTCATCAGAATGTTCTCAGTAAACTCTGCAGAACACGATGATGCATAATTCGTGTAAAGTGATAATTCTGTGTGCATGTGTCCCTTTTGAAAAAGGATGTGTAGATCACAGCGGTGAGGGTCTTCTGTGAACTGTCACCGTGCCTATTTTTCTCTCGGCATGCTCTTCCTCTCCCTGCTCTGCCAGCTTCCTGCCAGCTTCCCTCGTCTGTCCGGAGCACAGGCTGCTATACAACTGCTGACCTCCATTGTAAGTTACACTCCAAACAAATAGCACTGAAGGACATCCTGGAATGGAGACAGTCCACTGTTAAGCCAGGGAGGTTGTCCAGATGTTTCAGACAAGGCCAGGGGCCAACTAGACCATGTTTCAAGTCTCAGTTTGACATTTTGGGAAAGTTTGCAAACAAACCAAATAGAAAACTGCCTCCTGGATGTGTTCCCCTTGCTTAGCAACAAAGACTGGAAGCAGGGAAAATAAGCTTAGCGTGAATAAAAAAGAGGATCGTAACATCTTCTAACACTGTAGCTAACACTGATAGACTAATACATCCAAGAGTCTCCTCTGGTCTGTCACTGTTTCAGCTCTGAATTATAGTGACTAAATGATATCTTTATAATAAAAATCTATCAAACGACTGTATGCTGGTGGTTCAATCCCTGTACTTTAGCCAAGATACTGACGTGCAGTCTCTGAGGCCTGGTTAGGTTACATTCATACGTAAATGGGGCTGAAGCTGACACATTATGTATTTACTATTCTGGGAAACATGACCACAATGAAACGCTGAGCTGACTGACAGCCATATTTAGCCCTAGAGAGGTTTACAGCACGATTATACTGTGTTACATCAGAGTGTTACAAATGGATTTTTAGGATAAGTCGATGCCTGTAGTTACTTTTATTATCTCTCAAGAGAAATTTTTCGATTAAAAGACAAAACTAACAACAATAAAATGGTAATAAACGATATAAGGTAATAAAACCTCCTAACCTGCTGATAAAGCTCACTGGTAAGATACATCAGTCACACTGCACATGATTTTTTTTTTTCAATTTTTGGGATACTACAATTATTGAATACCACAAACACTTGTCAGTGGTATTTGTTTGTGTACATTATTTATACCTTGAACTCATTGTCCACCAGTTCAAGCAGCACTGATCGATGCAGACCTGCAGAGGGAGCCACAGAGAGTGTGTTGGGTCCCTGGCCTGGCTTTCTCCAAACTTTTCAGCTGTACTGTACTTGTTGTCATGTGTTTTGCAGATTTGTCTAACTAAAAGCACATGTTTTTATTTTTCCTGAAATGCTGTCCATCAAAACATCTTTTATGCAATATATGAAAGATGTTTACATTATTTTATCCTTACTCCTCCTCATCCAAACTCCTGTGCTTTCATTTATGCAATTCTCTCTGTCTTGCTGGCTGTTTATTTTATCTTGTGTCTCTTATCCTCTTATCTCCTTTGCTCTGTTGCAGAGGGCCATACACATCTTTTACACAAGCCTACATGCAGAGCTTTATATGTCTGCATGCTATTATGCCAGGATGACATTGATTAGCCACTTTATGCTTGTTTTATTCAACTGTAACTTAGGAAAATAAAAGCATTCTATTCTGCAAAGCAAACTTGAAAGATTTCTTCTTTCCACTTGAATGTATATAATTTATACTGCTCGCTATTTTGATATTTTATTGTGTATAGTTTGTTCTTTATAGTCTTATTTCACAATTTTTCATGTGTGTAACGCTGCTGCTGCACTGCAATTTCCCAGATTGGGATAAATAAAGTCTATCTATCTATCTATCTATCTATCTATCTATCTATCTATCTATCTATCTATCTATCTATCTATCTATCTATCTATCTATCTATCTGTAAATAGTAAATGCCTGAATTTACATGAATAATGCTTTTATCCAAAGTGCTTTACAATGTGCCTCTCATTCACCAGTTCCTGCAGCGAGCAACTTTGTAACGTGCTGGTCTGACCATCGGGAACAATTTGGGGTTCTTGGCCAAGGATCCTTCGGCATGTAGCCAGGAGGAGTCAGGCATCAAGCTGCCAACCCTGTATTCAGTGGATGACTTGTTCCTCATCCCAGTGAGATATTGCAGTACTGAAAAAGCTCCTGCTGCCCAAACTGCATTTTCTCCATAGGCCACTATTATAAGAGAGATGTCCATAAAACTGTTTACTTGAAATCTCCAACTGGAAACACTGTCAATTATAAATCTTATGAAAATGTAATATTTGTTTCCCAGAACCTAGAACATGTGTGCATCATCTTAATATAAAGTTTATGGGACTGGCAGAGACAAGAGCATGTGCACAGAAGTAATCCAAGAAAAGAAACAGAACATGTGTGTGTGTGGTGGGTGAGCAGCCTTAATTGGAAAGCATGGGTGTCATCTTAGAGGGTGGTATCTAGTGCTCACATATATCCATCCTCTGTTCTCTTTGCATTCAGGTGACCTAATGATGGCATCATCAAGGGAATGGAAGTATATAAAATAATTCAATGTGCCACTGTCATTTAATTAGCACTTGTGACCACAGACCACAGTGGAGCTCAAGAAATGCTACACACACACAGGCTTTAAAGACATTCAGACTTCAGGCATTGCGAAGCTGTAGAAGAGATTTAAGATAACTCACTATTTTAATGCTTCCCTTGCAGAGGCCGATATTAATTACAATTAATTCAGTCACTTACAAATATACTTACTAAGAGAAAAAAACAGACTGATCTATCAAAAAAAAAATCAGGATCATCAAATCATTATTTATATAAGACAAAAACTGAACAAAGGCTGGACCTGCTTAATGTGCTTTAGATTTAAGTGACTGGTAATGTCTGCCTCAAAAGTAGCTGAATCCAGTGATGAACAACTAAAAACAGTAGCAATGTTCAAGATTTTTCTTTTTGGAGGCAGTTAGGAGGCTGATGATTGGAGGAGATCAGACTGTGGAAATTCTTTGAGAAATCAATTCTGCACAAAGCTTTGACGTACTGAATGCACCTTGTTTTGAAGGGAACTGCCAGTTTCTGCTATAACAGTCATGGACAGTGGGCTCGACTTTGAAAGGCTGCTCAGGGTGGATGTTTGTCTCGGTGAAGAGCTCTCGTCAGCAGGACAAAAAGCTCTGATGGGTCTTTGAGTGTCTCTCTCTCAGTGTCTAGTTTACTCAGCCACATTCACCACTTACACTGGCACACTCACACACATATAACATGAACAAACACACTCTCCCTTGCACACACAGACATGCATGATTATTGCTCAACAGACATAAACCTCTCAAAGGCTGTCGGCTGTCTCTCCTGTCTGCTTCAAGTGGGCAGGAGCCAGGAGGAATGTTAACATATGAACACACACTTCTTCTCCCTTTATGCATCTCTCTCTCTACCTGTGTGTGTGTGTGTGTGTGTGTGTGTGTGTGTTTGCTTCTCTTTATACACATGTGCAGGTTTTAGAGGACGATATATTAAAGCACTGGCAGGTGAGTTTTCTATTTCTGCAAAATTCTGTAAATTCAAAGTTCATTAACTGGTAAGACAGTAAGTCTTTCACATAAATCCTAAGGTTTCAAAGATCTTTGTCTCAGGAGTGATGGGGTTAAGAGGCCAAACTTTTCTCATGCTGGAGCTGCTCAGTGTCAGTGGCCATCAGTGAAGAGACTGAGTATATTGTTAAATGTGTGTGAGTGAATAAATGTCAGAGTGGGTTTTCTGACCATCAAGTTGACTTACTTTGGAAAAGAAATATTATAAAGAAGGACATCATTTTGCCAAAAGTATCCTGATGCTAAGTGGAGCAGCAGCAGTGGCGTAAGTCAGTAACGATGGGCCCCAGTGCAGGCTATCATGACGGGCCCTTGAGCTCTTCAGCCTCGCCAAGTGGCAGCACAAGTTACAATGTTGAAAATTTCAACACACACACATAGATTTTTTTTTTTTTTTACCGCATTCACCAGACCCTTCATGAGAGCCGACCCACCTGCCCGACCAACAAAAATACAGTTAATCAACACCTGCAGTCAATCCATCCTGCAAATCACCAACTTGATGCATCACGGCAGCACAAATATCAGCACAGCCATAAGGATCACGCTGCGATCTGCTTCCTGTTCTGATCCTGCTGCTGGAGCAGATCCTGTCAGAGTGCTGCTGCTGTTTGGCTGCACTGTGTAGAAAAAGAACGGAGTTCACAGTTTCGGGATTGTAACTGTTGCGCTCTGAGCAGCATCAGCAGAACGAAGTGAACTTGGATACAGCGCCTGAGTACACAGCTGCAGCAGCACATATGTGAGTGTGGACAACAACATATTACCCAGCAATCATCATTGCATCTGTATATGAGATGAATACCAGAGGAAATAAGAAAATATTCAGTGAATTGAATCATTTTTTAATAGTTTCTTCATAGTTTTTATGGTATATGTAGCATAAGCCTATAATTTTGTTATACTTTGCTTGCTACTGATGTTTTTTCACCTCACTGCACCGTCTATAGCTACACCTGACAGTACCTCCCAGAATTGTGATTATTCGAAGTGTAGTCTTTCTGTCTGCAGCTGCTGTGGACTCCTCTTCACCTCTGTTTCTGTGAATGAAGAGGTCAAGCTCATCCTGCTATGTACATTTATCAAACACTAAGAAGAGGAAGTCAAACAAAGGTAATGGTCTCTTTAAGCCTTCTGTAGGCTCTAAACCGGGTCTGAAAGATTTTCAGCTTGTTGAGGTTCAGACACAATTTTAAAGTCAGTTGTATATCACTGTTTGTGAACGTGTTAAAAAGATCCAAACATTTCTAATTTGCAGATGTGAAAGGTGTAATGTGTGCCCAGGAGTGACTTGGAACAGGGAGACCAGCGGGTGGATGATGAAGACTTTTCTCGAGCACATACAATGCATGCTGAGACAAAGACGTGGGTACTTGCTGCCATGGTGGGCCACCAGAAGTGTTGTTTGAGGAGGGGAGGAGTGCAGCTTATAGGTGGCAGACAAAACAGGGTGTGCACACTGGACCTGAGAACAGGGTGGGCCATTACCTGGATCAGATTGTGTCTGCGAGCCTCTTTAAAGGGTTGTTCCACCACTGGAACGATGATCTTGTCATAAAACTACATGCAGTAGAAAGGGTCAAATACTTGTAAAACTTGGTTCTACATGACCATAAAACAGAACCTACAAAACCTACAACAACCATAATCATGAGGGGTAGGGTACAAATCTGGAGGCTTAGGACTGGGAGGAGCAAAGGTGACCTCTGGAGGAAGAGCAGATTGCATGCAAAAAGATTGATAATGAACTCAGCTGGTTATTTCCCATCTGACCAGTCAATATGGGGATTATGATGTTTCAACCAAGGGTGACCAAGCATGAAGAGCGACGTGTGCCCAGGAGCGAGGGCACAATGCATGCGTTCATCTTCAGAGGAGATGGGAGATGAAGAAGCCTAAGCTGTGGGGAATGAAGGGACTCCCAGCCTCACAAGAGGTGGCGGGGAGAGGCGAGAAGTGAGTGGAAACCTTCTCCCTGCCTCCCCACATAGAGCCTCATCATTCCAGTTCAAGTCTGCTGCCAGCATCCAATACTCCACAGGAAAATCAGCCACACTTCTAAATCCTTTGTGGTGATTTAGACGCCTGGCAGCACAGCAATCAGGATGATCAAAAACTGCCATGAAGTCATCACAAGAAAGAGTCGCAAAGGACTGATTACCGATCACTGCCTCTGCCCAAGCCAATTCGCTTCCTCTCAAAAAACCCATAAAGTAATATATTTTAGATTGTTCTGAAGGAAATGTTAGCAGCCGCTGAACAGCAGGGAGCACTGAAGGAGGAAACTCCGACACAGATCCCCAGTGAAGGGTTCTGGGTCAGGAACATCCAACTCCCTGGGTGGACAAGACGCAGGTGGTGGAACTGGTACATGCTGAATGGATTGCGCTGCAGATACTGGTGAGGACAGTTGAGATGACATTGCCATTTGATTAGATAATCAAATTATTTCATTCATCATAGCCTGGTTGTTGTCAGAGATGGTCTGAAGGAGTTACTTGTAGTTGCCCTAGTAGTCGACACTGGCTTGAAATAGCTTTCTGAATAGTGGCTGTTTCCGAGTCTGCTGAGTCCACATTGGCCAGATTGTTCTGTGGTGAGAGATTAATTTTGGACCCAAAAGCAGGGTTACGATGGTTTTAATGCAGACTTATTAACTGATGGGAAACAGTGAGTTGTTGCCCGGAAGGCAGACTGGCAACCACTGGATGAAGCAGCCGGACCACGAGAGCACAGAGGGATGATGAACTCTTAAGGTTGGGCATAGCACCATGCTGGCAAACTGAACAATCTGACAAAAACTGAAGTGTAGAGCCAGGGTATATATACAGCAAGAGCTTGATGAGTGGATGGGCTGGAGATGTGCTGGTTGGTTGGCAGCAGGAGGAGAAAGGAAGTCCCACACTCAAAGAAACATACATGTAAACAGAGGGAGGACAACCAGGAGACCAACAAGAAAGCTAACAAGCCATAATCAACAGAAACAGTAGGAATCAGGGACCATTACAGGCACTGCATTATTGACCTTCACTAAGGCTCATTGATCTCTTTTCTGCAGGTCAGATATACTTATGAAGATTTTGATGTTGCAAAAGAATCACATAAAGGAAGGAAGACATGCTGATGACCCACATCAGCATGATGTACCACTGTAGATATACAATTATAATAGTGATGCAGATTAAAGGCTGATTTATACTTCTGTGTTAAATCTAGTCCTTAGGTAGCCACTTACCCTGCATTGCAGCCTGACGTGCACTTCCCATGACATGGTGATACAGACAGCAAACAGCTGTGACTGGTCTGCTTGGTAGCAGCCTTCTCTGGTGTTTACAGGCATACTGTGTGTACAGTGATGCGAGACAAGGAAGCAAATTGTCAAATCTACCCTGCCGCAATCTGAAAATATCTCAGATAAATCTCCTCGTCCATGTCTATCAGTGACCAGACAAGCACAAAAAATTCACCCTCCTTCAGGTCAATGGTTGTAATGTTCAGTAATTTCCGTAAAGTAAATGTTGTTCCACATTTATTCGCTCCTACGCAAACCTGATCCACTCACTTTGAGTTGCCATTGTTTGAACTGCACATAGGAAGTACATGAAGACACTCAGCTCAGTGACATAGCAGCCCCACTGCCAGCTAGCATTTTGGCGGTGTAATTGCAGAGCGATGCAGACACACCAGTGCACAATGGCATCTCTGTCGCCAATGACCGATTCAAGTCAGAAGTATAAGCCAGCCATAAGGACACTCATTGCATTCATCACACATTGGCCTTCAGGCTCTGAAAGAATTTCTGAAGTTGACCCTGAGCTTGTTGAATCAAAGTGGAAGCAGTGAGAGAGTGCTGTAAGACTGACTGTTCAGCCTCTACAGATTCAACCAGTTTACTGCTAATTGTCTCTTTTTTTCCCCCCTTTGTAGCTGGTAAAAACAAACACAAGAGAGCAATGAGGGATGTGGAAGATGATTTCAGCTGCCATGAGATATATACAAAATAGAAACAGTGACCGCAAAGACAACAGGTGATAATCTCAACACGCACACACACACTTTCCCCTACAGTTGATTGCCATGTTATGATCTTAACCTTGTGCGTGCGTGTGTGTGTGTGTGCACATGTGTCTGTGTCTGGCAATATGTGCAGGCTAATCCAGTCTGTCTGTCATGGTTGTGAAATTGGCTTCTTGTTCATTTAGAATGGGGAAGTGAAAGAGAGACAGAGGTATGCTCACACACAAACAAACACACACACACACACACACGCACACACGCACACACACACATACACACACGCACGCACACACACACGCACACACACACACACACACACACACACAGGGTGTTCAGTAAAGCAGTGCAGTCATACGCCCTAACAGACACATGTGTGGTCTTTGATAGCTTGTTGTTTTTGAACAGGAGAACATGTGCTGTTACTGATAGGCAAATCCTCTGGGTACCATCACCGACCTCAGACTGACTTCAGAGCGTGGAGAAGGAGCTTCCACTCAATTCAACAGACACAGAGACAGAGGTCAAAGGAGAGTGTCAGGGAAAAACGGAATAAAGAGCCTGAGAGTCCACATTAATAAAAAAAAACACATTATCAGAGTTGCCAGAGGAGCAGACCTGCTGTCTAACTGGGCGGTAATACCTACATCATATTATCATCTACACTCAAAGCAACAGGCAGCTGTAAGCAAGACCTTTTTTTGGCCTGCATAGTTTGTCATGCCACCCCTGCATTAGTCAGTGCTCCACATGTGCCAGACAAAAAAGTCTGGACCCACCATTGCATCAAAGACAACATAGTAAAGCACAGTGCTCTTTTGTATTAAACACACTAATACACCATTATCTATCATAAAGTTATACACATCTACAAAGGAAATTAAAAAGTATTTCAAACAGGGTTGCTACATGAACAATACATCCGGTTAATACTGCATTTAATTTTTACTGGAAAGCACAATAATCAATTTAGACTTTTTAAGGTTAATCAGACATTTATTGGACAAAATAGTTCTACAGTAGGGATCATGACGAGCATACAAGAGGAAAACAATACTGAATCAAGTGTAGCGTTATATGCCCACAGTGAAGGCAGATTGCTAGTAAAACTGGCGGTCACCATTATACATACCTTTATAGATTTACAACCTATAGACAGTAGGAGATCTGTCTGACCTAACAGTTAATGGGGAAGTGTGCCAGAAGAAAAAAAAAACCAAAAGATTTAGAGTGTAAAGCATGCTGGTGGTAGACACACACTTCTTGGAGTCTGTGTGGATTGTTACATTTGATCAAATGGAAGTGCATCTGTTCTGTGACATGACAAAATGCTTCAAAAATGCCCCTGGTATGGACTACTCTTTAGACACAAATGACACAAAACAAGAATACAAGTCTAATGGCTGAGTGTCCATCATGTTTCCGGTGGATGCTCATGGAATGAACCCTGCTTTGATGATTCCATGACTTTTCCTCTGGCACCACCCTCACTAAGTTATAAACTCATGATATCTGATAACCTCACAGCCACCACTCTCACATCAAAAATGACTACTTGGACACTACGAGTTACTGCGCAGCGTATGATGGATTGATTCATGCTACCCAGAGGAAAACACATTTCAATGAAATGATTCTGTAACTTGTATTGCACAGCAGGCACCCACCCTGCCATACAGTCAAGTACTTTTACATAGGATGTGGTAAGGCTCTGAAGAAAGCAGTGTGGATGCAACACCCACAAGACAATGACCCTACAAGTGTGAACAAATGGCTGGATTTTACATTTTAAATCTAGTTTTTAGCCAACTAATCAAGCAACTTCTGGTTCTATAGTTTTTCCTCACCTCATCCTCTTTTCCTTCACTCACCGTGATGTAGTTCTAAACAAAGTGGGACTGGGAGGAAGTGATAAAAGAGCACATCCTGTTACCCTCATTGTCTCCGATAACACTTTCCATGGATAAGAAGAATGCAGCAGGTCCATGGAGAGCTTGCTTTCTGACATGAAATCACTAGACTCACTGTGCATGTAGACACACACCTCACCTACAAAACTGGATGATCAACTTTACTTACAAATGGCAATAAAACAAAAAAAATGTGACATCAGGGAAATGTTACTTGCTCTGAAAAATAACTGCTGGCATTCGCTCATGTGAATCATTTTTTAAAACAATAATTGTTTGACTGAGGATCTTTTTCTGTATGATTTTGCAAAGCAGATACCATGTGGTGAAATACCACATGGAATTATCTACATGTTGCATCTGCCCCTCCATAATGTGATCAGACACCAACATTTGCTACATCTGTGCAACTTATCCTGTGCAATATTAAATTTTTTTTTACTGCGCTTATATATTTTGTCACCTGGGAGGCATCCTGATCAGATGCCCAAACCACCTCAACTGGCTTCTTTTTAATGCAAGGGAGTAGCAAGTCTACTCTGAGCTCTGGTTTGATCTCACACTCTATTTTATCCAAACCACCCCCAGTGTGTGCTGAAGATCATGGTCTGATGAAGCCAATAGAACCATATTATCTGAAACTATTAGACAAGTAATTTTTAGGTCCTCAAACCAGACACTCTCCTCCCCCCAGCTGCATACAGAGATCCTATCCATCTTATCAGCATTTATGGATAGGCTGAAGGAACAACAGCATGGAATGCTGTATGGTATCTTGGTAATGAACATCACTTTCATGATTCCAGAGGAACTTAAGGGGCCTTTTTGTCTTTTAACATGTGGCAGGAGAAATGTAAGTAATGAAATGACTGATGTCTGGATTCTATTTAAATGCTTCAGTTTCAAAAACGCTGTATACTTACTGGGACATTTCAATAGAATATAAATAGACATGCTTTTCCTTGTAGGGCAAATCAAAATATCTGCTGTGACAAGACCTATAAGACTGTCCAAAAGCAGAGCTCCTCATCAGAGAGTTCATAGAGATCATTTTCCTAAGCACTGGTCTGTGTTGCTGCCATCAGAGAACACTGAGCAAAATGCTAATGATCAATTTTACCTACACATACGTACTAATCATTCTGTGGAAATGATTTAAGTGAGAACATGTGTTTTATAATTCATCACCCTGTTGATAGCATGTTAATGCTTAGTTTGAATCTTCTCTTTTTCTGTCCAATATCCTCCTCTGTGTGGGACATTGCCCACAGCCCCATCCCATCCCTCAACATTGCTTCATCTATTAATGTCCTTTGCGGTCTCTGTGGTCATCAGTCCTTTGCTATAAACCAAACAAATTAAGACTGCATTGCTCTGGCCATTCACATTACAGCTGGAAACATCAGTGCAGCAATAGTTTCCTGAAACCACACATCAATAAGCAAAAGCCAGTGGTGGGATGTGTGTGTGTGTGTGTGTGTGTGTGTGTGTGTGTGTGTGTGTGTGTGTGAGAGAGAGAGAGAGAGAGAGGGATAAAGTAAGATGGCAGGTGAAGCCACAAGAATTAAACAGATAAATGAGAGGTAATACAGGGGGACATGATAGACATGTTTCTGACAACAAGATGCCCTGAAGCTAAGCAAGTTATGCTACCACACTATCTGTGCATTTAAGGTGTGTGTATGGATGCATGTAAAGGTGTGTGGATGTGTGCATGTGTAGGTTAGTAAAGGAGCTGAAGGGAGTGACACTCAGAGAGAAGCAGAGGAGATCCTAACTGCCACAGAAAGACAAAATAACTGTCCTTTTATCATTCAGGAGTCTGGTATGCGAACATTGTGAAGCATTGTTAGCGGTGGCACGAGTTAATTAACTGATAAAGTGCAGCTGACTGGCTTTACACGATCTGGTAGAAACTAACACAAGCAAGGCTCACTAGTTAAAGTATAAATGTTTGATTAGAAAGGACACCAACGTTAGCAACTCAACGTCGCAGTGAAAAGGCGAGGTAGTATGGGCTGTGTTGATTCTTATATCCTTGGTCAAGTCCTCAGTTCTGGTGGGTCTCTCCAAGAAAGGTGGGTTAGATTTGCAAGGCCTGGCAGGGATTTAGGTGCTGTTGCATGGTTCAGGCTTTTTTACATAATGCAATAATTACAATACAATACGATACAATAGACACAGACAAAGAAAAATGTCAGTAAATATAGTAATTTTTTAACTGGTCCAATCTAATCCTAACTTCAGGATCTGTTGAGCACTAACTAGCAGAATACCGGGACCAACTGTCAATGTCCGTTACTTGAATATGATCTCCCCAGCCGAGTAGTTTCATTTGCTTGAACCAAATCATGGCACTGACACATAACATATGTGATCAATAGGGGCACCAGATCTCAAAATGATTACATGATGACTAAATTAGCATCAGCCATGACATTTACAACCTGCATCATAATTTACTTCTCTACTGCCCATCAATCAGTATGTTCCCAGAAGTTATATCTTTGCTAAAAAAAATAATGCATCCATGTCTTTCCTCGTACATTACCATCCAGAGCTCAGGAGCAGGGGTATTCATTGGTTTGCACTTGTTAAAGCATCTGTTCTTAAACTAGTCAAGATGGTTCCATTCTAGCTCATTATCTGGCTTTGTGTAATTCTGGATTTCATTGGACAAGAGTCATATGATAAAAGCATGCTTTATGCTACTACTCCTGTCAACTGCAGAAATGAAACCAACAGCAGTCAGGTGGCAGGTGAGTAAGAAAACTGCCACCTGAGAAAAAACTAGCTTGGGTTGAAGTCTCAGACAAGAAGGCCAAGCACATAAACAGTACTGGGAGGCTCATAGTGTCACTGGGAAGTGTGGTGGACAGGTGATGTGGAAAGGTGGGAAGACACTGGAGACAGCTGCTGGACATAGAGGGAATGGTAGGCTCTGACAGGAGGCTGGAGTCTGTCTGTTCATCTGTGAATACACTGAGCATGTTTCATTAACATATGAGTAAGTTCATTTAGGTGTCATGTAGAGACAAGACAATAAAAAAAAACTGAAAGTGCTGATGTGGGAATTTCATACAGTTCTGTGGTCTGTAGACAATTTTTTAAAAGAAGTTTAGTTAATTAATATCTATTAGGTTAAATTAAGACAAGACTGTCAATGAAAAAGTCACAAAAATGAGTTGGGATAAACCTTGAACTGCTCAAGAATACTATTTTGAGTGATTATCGTGAAAGATTTGTATAATTTTGGCCATCGGCGCCATTTTTCTTGTATTTTTGGTTCACTTCCTACTTTGTTAAATTAAAAAAGCAATAAGTCAGATTTGTAGCTGCTGTCATGGTGAAAAAAAGCATGCCATGTAGAATGAGGACAGTTTAAAAAATGACACATACATCTTTTTTTGCTTGCATCTCCAACCCTGAGTACATGCTGTGTGCAAAGCATTGAAGTGGTGAACATCTTGATTTATCAGATGCAAATGATTGTGGAGAGGCAGAAGCAGTCATGACAGGCAAGACTGACAGAGCAACCTGCAACTGATTTGTTGCTCCAATTTCCATTTCCAGTTTAAATGAACTAATTACCAAACTCAAGACATCCAGTTCTCTTGACCAATGGAAGAGCAGAAGGCTGACAGAAGCAGTTAAATGGACATGTCTGTTTAAAGGTGGACTCTGGAGAAAGATATTTGAACTCAACAGCCAAACACATACACTCATCCCATCAGAAGCTCCAGATGTGTCTGTAGAAAAGCAATGCTGAGCTATTGGTCCTGCGAAATATAGCAAACTAATGCTGACCACCATTCAAGCAGAAACAGAATAACTGCATCCATCTTCATGCTTTCAAGTCTCTCCACTGTCTTTTTCACTTTTATTTCTTCTCACCTCCTCTTTGGCTGTTTCTCAGCCATCTCTCGACAATGCAGTTATGCTGTGGAGTTCAGGACATTAGCATGTGTCTCCCCTTCCCCTTCCCCTCTTTTTAGCACACACACAGAATGGACAGCGAGCAGACCCTGAGGAGATATTCACTGATTTTGAAAAAAATGTATATTGCATACGACTGCTGACTGCACCAGTAAGTTAAAGGTACAATAAAAGATTTTACAGCTGCTTGTCAAGGCTCCCACATGACAATAGAAAGACTAGCATCCTTAAACATTATCTCTCATTGATCTAGGATTATCACTTCATCATTGAACCCAAACACACAAGCACACACACAACCTGCCCGACACATTGCTGTAGACCGAGGCAGTTTCACAAGGGGGCCTGCTGTTTACACAGGCAGTACAAATCAATGGGGGGTGGGAACAACAGCACAAGCATGTCATAAAACGACCAGCAGCAGATCGATGACAGCTTGTAACAGGATCATTTAGGTCTGTTTGTCTTTATGAGGGGATGATAGGAGCTGCTATTCAACACTGTAAAACCAGATTTAGATCAATCTGTGTGGATCCTATTCACACATACCTCTGCACATAGGTCCATACACACTGAGTTCAGATGCATTACCCAGATACAAACTGTACTTCAAACAGATATGAATTGTATTGGAACTGCAGTAGTAATGTTGCATCACTATGCTCCTGATATCTAAGCCCCTTGGGGACATACATCATGTTATGTTAACTTGATCATAGTTTTACTTCACATCTAATGTCTGACTAAGTCTCTCATGACATTCACATAAATTTCACATCTTCCAAGGACAATCCTGCACCTAAAGATTTACATTCAGTACCAGCGTTCAGTGCCAGTGC
Source organism: Chelmon rostratus (assembly GCF_017976325.1). Classification (NCBI taxonomy): domain Eukaryota; kingdom Metazoa; phylum Chordata; class Actinopteri; order Chaetodontiformes; family Chaetodontidae; genus Chelmon; species Chelmon rostratus. Next base: position 21,636,195 of record NC_055678.1, read on the forward strand.
ACACATCTGGCCTTCACGAAGGAGACCAGACTTGATGTCCTGTCACACGCCTGAAATGAACCCTAACTTTGATCTTTTCCAAACCCTCACCAGGTGTTTTAGTTTCCAAACCAGGTTTTTGGTTAAAGCACAGCAACAGTCTTTCCCTGTACTGTAGTTGCTATGCAAGATTTAAAAAAAATGTTCGCATTGGACACAATCCAGGGTTTGCAGTATTGTCCAATATCAACCTTCTTTGCTGGTGGCAAGTTAAGGCTTCACCAACAAAACAAGTTTGAAAATCCACCACTGATGCAGCCTGTGAGAGAACAGAAAACACACATTCTTTCTTCATCACACCACTCCCTCTGTGTTCCAGCTGTCAAATACCTGTCACTGGATACATGTTAATATTATGAACTTTGACCAGCAACAATACAAATACTATCCTTAAATTTGATCGTGGGTGAGCTGAGTTTAGGCTGACTCTCCTCTACATCTATGGTGATGTTGCAAAGCTTTTTAAAGATTTTTAAAGTATAACTGCTGTAATCAGTGCTGCTCATAGAAAAGTGTCACTGTACAACACTGACAGGGGCCAGGCTGACTCCAGCCACACTTTTGATCTGTTTCCTCAGACACTCCGTGATTCTATACGGGCACTGTGTGGGCAGAGAGGCAGAATGACATTTACGATTTGATAATTGTAAAATTATATGTTTTACAAGTTAGGCTGTGACACTCTTGGACAATAACAGCTTATTGAAAATAGGCTTCAATTCAGTAAAGTGAGACAGCGTCTGATATTCAAAACTGAACTGCTGAACTCTAACACTGACCTGATGAAGCCACAGAGACGAAATCATTTAGAAACAAAATACTAACACAACTAAACCACACAATCTATAGAGTTAGGCCTCATGTGAGTATTCTCTCTGTGAATATAACCAAGTAATAAATCACATCATTATGGGTGTCAGCACACTAGCAACGCTCACTGGTTGGCTGAAGCACCTGCAATGAAGGGGTAGGACCTGGGCAGGAAGTATATACAGTATATGTGTGTATATGTGACACACATTATTACTCCCTCCTTGTAATCCCACGTTGTCGATCAGATACAGGGGACAGGTGTATTAGGGTTGATAAACAAGGCTGTAGGATTTAGGTGGTCAGTAGGGGCCCAGTAGCATCAGGGCTGGCAGACATGTTAATCCTATGACCAGCGATCAATCAGGGTGGATTCCTGTCATTTTTCCTAATTTGACATCATAGGCTTAAATACTTATCATAAGTTTAATGTAATAAGTGTAAAAAGAGACGCAGTATTTGAAGAAACAGTGTGAATGTATGAACATGTCTTTTACATAGTGAGCTGTCAATTTAATGTTTAAAACACCTTTCAAAGTTCATTCATTATTTGTTTGTTTGCTTTCTTATTCCTGTTTCCTTCCATATCTGACCATGTACATGAAAAAACAAAAAATCTAAATACCTGTACTTTAAGGTGTAGTAAACGAGTTTCTTTAAATAAAGACAAATAATAAAAATAATAATTCTTCTTCACTGGAAGCTTTTCACACTTCATGCACTGGCTGAATATGAAATTGATACAGTTTGTACAATAGGGATTAGTTCCTCTGTAGGAATGTGAAGGGATTTTTATTAAAAAAGAAACACAAAAACAAAAAAACACCTACTTTAAAAGCCTGACTTTTCTAATCATATCACAATGGAAAAGTCTTTATTTTCCATCAGCCACCCACCTCACCTCAGGAAATATCCTGTCACATTGTTCCTAAAATGTCATTTGTGCCCTAATAGCACATTAATTCAGTCGGATGTTTGCAACACTTGGCCAGAACTATTTATTATCAGTGTGCGTGCTCTGCCCGGGCAGCTTGTTTGAGCAGCTAATCGTTCAGATGGACGCTATCTAAATTGGATGGTGAGGCAGAAAATCCAGCACTCTTTTAACTACCATGTGAATACTTTTAAAACCTCCCTATCTTCCATTTGGATATAGCCTAATTGAAAAGCAAATAGTACACTTGAGTGCACCCATGAATCGGTGAGTGATATCTCCTTAGCTGCTGGAGGAATGAATCTCCCCTGCCGGGCCCCCTTGTCCCCTCTCCTGTTTTCCATTGCTTCAAATGGCCTCCCTCACGCATTATCTATTGGATTATTGTTTGGAGGATTAATGTATCGATGTGGATCCTTTTCACACACACAGTAAGTGGTTTCTGGGACAACTCCAGGCCTCACTGTTGACTCACCAGATGGGACGCTGAACAAAGACAGGCTGATACACTAAATGTTCAAGGTGAATGTTGAGAAGATTTTCAAAAATGAAACTGGAGAAATTAATTGGAAAAAAAGATTATTTATCACATAAAGAAAATAATCTGGCAAATTTTATTATTGTCCTTGCCTCACTGATTATGATGGAGACGTTGTGGCTTCACTTACTCTACTAGCCGAAGTCAAACTTCATGTTATTGTCTGTACTCATGGTATCAGATATTTTCATATACAGAACAGGGCCAGGGTTCGATCTCAGTCTGAGCGACCTCTCTGTGTGGAGTTTGCATGTTCTCCCTATGTTTGTGGGGGTTTCCTGTCCTGGTTTTGGGTTTTAGTTTAGTTATTTCCTGTATTATGTTGAGAGAATTTCTCCTGTGTCGTGTTTTGTTTTACTTCCTGCCTTTGTCTCTTTCCCGCCTTTGTGAATGTGGATTAGTTTCACCTGTCCCTCATTAGTCTTTCCTCTTTGCATCTCTCAGTTTTCAGGTTGTCTGTATATGTACTCTTGTCCTACATTTCTATTTCTTTCTATTTTTTACATTTTCCCCTGCCTGCTCCTGCCTGTTCTGTTTGTCTGGACACCCTTTTGTTTTGTCGATCTGCCTGCTATTGGGTCTTGTTTTAACTAGCAAAAAACAGCACAACGTAACTGGAAATGGTCCCAGCGGACACTGGCTTTCCGCTCGGGGATCTGGAGGGGGTGAGTCCACCTTGAAGAAATTCTAAATCTGTATTAATAGTACGGTGGACATTAATAATAAGATATGGGCGAAAAAGAAGTATAAACTGGGCCTGATAATCATAAGAAGACCATGCTTGCTATTCTGGATACCTCCACTGGTTCCCATCCTTACTCTGACATCTCCTCAGCCACCATGTCTGTACCTGGTTCCCAGCAGTCTGGCCACCACTGATCTCCAGCTGCCACCAGTTCACCAGAGCTGCAGCGATCCACTGAGGCAGTGCTGCAGCAGTCTATTGTGGTGGTGTTTTATCAGCCTCCCTTTTCCTTTGCTCCACCAGCCCCCCTGACAAGTGCCCTGTCGCCAGCCTCCAGAGGGATTCAGTCTTCGACACTGCCTCCTGCCCAGCCCTCCAAGAGCGCCTTCCTTCACCGCCGGTCTCAGCTCTCAGCTTCCAGGTCATCCTCCGGCCATCCTCCAGAGTGGCTCCGCCCTCCAGACCTACTCTGACCTTCAGTTCTGCTCCCAGGCTGGTCGCCTGAGGTCTCCTGCTCTGCTCCTGTTCAGACCTCCATTCTTCAGTTCCTATTCCACTTGCCTAGTCCTCTTGTCAGTGCCCTTGACCAAGGCAATGGCTGCCCACTGCTCCTAATACTTACGATGGGTTAAACCCAGAGAATGGATGTCACTATACATTTACTGCGTGTATGATTGTGTGTATGTTTGCTGTTGTGTGTATTTACAGCAGTGTCGGGCTAATTGATTCCAATCTAAAATGTCTAAAATCTTTTTCTTGCAATGCAGGAGTTTAAGAGACATCATTGTTTCAGTCTCAGAAATGACTGCACTGTAATTAGTCACACATACAGAAGCATGTTGTTTTGTTTACATTCATTTGATCCGTGCACTTTTCACTTCTGTTTAATACTGTAATTACTGTAAATGCTGCTTCACACCTGCTAACCTGCCAGTCAGGTTAAAGCACTTGACTGACTGAGACGATATATGCAGAGGTGGATTCTCTAAATTGGTACATAAATGTATTCTGAATGTGTATGGCACAATGGAAATGGATGAGCTGCTGTGCACACATAGGTGAGAAATTTTAGATATTAATAATTATTGTAACTAAACTTAAAAGTTCCCTCTCGAGTTTTGGACCACTACTCTGTTGGGATCCCATTTTGTTTATCTGGTTCACCCTGGTTACACGATATATAGTCCTGCCAAAGGTGTTACACTATTCCACTGATCTACAGGTGGCAGTTGCATGCACGACACCAGCAAAGACAGGGAAGAAGACTCCAAGATAGCAAACATGGATGCAAACAATGCCGGATTTGAAATACTTTGCAAATGTCTTTTGAGAAAGGAAGAGTTCTCGACATGTTTGTTAGACCTCAGGGTACACACATTGTATTTTAGTGAGTAACGCTGAATGTAAACACAACTTTTCTCTCCCCAGGGCACCTTTAATGTCTGATGATAGGGGTGCCTATCTTTATGTACTGCTGCCACTTGGTTTACCATCATTTTCACCAACAAAGACCATGGCAATAAGATCTGGATTTAGAATAGTGGGCTTGAATAGCTGCGATGATGAACCACAGGCTGCTGACATGCACATGAATGTTTTCTTCGGAGAGCACGCTGGTTTCACTTCTTTGTTTTGGGCACTGGTACCAGCAGCGTCTCCCTTGAAAGTCTGTCCACTCAGCTTGCACGGTTACACTGAGGAAAGGAGAAGCCTACCAGCTTAACACGTAAACATCAGATTACTGTTTATGAGGAGTACTACTCAGCATGTGAAAACAGTTGTACTGTATCTTCTGATGATGTCATAGTGGCATCATCTGGATTATCTCAGTTTGGGTCTGGACACTATAGATTCATATCAGAAAGCCTGAGGTACTAATTGGAGACACTAGGTTTGAAAGACATTTACCAGGGATATATGCTCCAGTATGTGCTGAACTTGACCCACACTACAAACCAAAAGTCAGCACGTCTCAGTGTCTGCTACTTTAATTCTAACCATTTGTCACTCTAAATCTGAGAACAGCAACATCAATTGAAGCATTAAAAAAAACTCCCCTTTTTAGCCTGTTTTTTTATCTGAAGTCTACAGTGCTGGTGAATGTCTGTGAAGATTCTCATTGATCAGGTCAGGGTACTAATAAGTGCTTCCAGAGGCAACTGGACTTGCTTGTGGTTGTCGAAGATGTTTCACCTCTCATCCAAGAGGCTTCTTCAGTTCTAACTGACTGGTTGGGAGTCCCAGGCTGGAGCCTGGAGAGTTTCCTTAAAAGTGCTGAAAATTCCTGGTGAATCTTAGAGAATTACACTAATTACTGCAAGTGAATGATAATGATGATGAAAGTGGTTATGGTGGTAATATTGTGATTGGTTATTATTGGTCATGTATTTTACATTTGTTTTTTTAATTCCTCTAACCTCAATTTAAAAGCCCAACCAAGAATGAGGCCTGCAAATTAGCTTCAGCTAACCTGCCTTCTATACATTATATAACTGCATTTCTTCTTCCTATGTAATTATTCATTTATTCAATTATTCATTCAGAAAATGAACTATTACAGATAAGTTCGTGGCATACTGAATGCGATGGAAGTAATTAATATACAGGTGAACAAATGTACGAAATGTGATCCATAGAAACAGTGAACTCTGCACACTTTTCATCAGGGCTGATTGGCGGTGAAAAGTAGCACACTGTCCTAATGGCAGGTTAATGTTAGAGGAGGCCATGGTCTTCCACTCACTCTTCCCCCCACGGTGCACCCAGAAACATACATTTGTCATCATTACAGGTCTTCAGAAAGCTGTTTGGTTTGCCACCTAGCAGAGCACATGAGCCTCTGTTTGTTCTCTTTCAACACAAATCAGTACACAGCCAATTTAACTGCTAGTTCCTCTGCACTGAGAGCTGTAGACATAACTAAATGGTCCCAGGCTGCAATAATAATTCTATTAGCTACACTGTTATAGCTGGGTCCTGTGTGAGTGCTTGTGTGTGTGTGTGTGTGTGTGTGTGTGCGCACCTGCGTGTGTGTGTGTGTGTGTGTGTGCGTGTGTGTGTGTGTGTGTGTGTGTGTGTGTGCGTGCAATTCCAAAATCTGTTCATAGAGTCACAATATGTTGCTGGTGCCCTCGAGGGCAACCATTCCATTTGAGATTTGGTTTATGGTGAAGACTGTGCTGAGTTGAAGGTGAAGCTGTGGCTCTGTTGCACTTGTTCAGAGGCCTGCAGGAAGTCACTGTACCTTTGAAGGGAAAAGCAGAATGATGAACAACAACATGCTTTAACATCGGCCTGGCTGTGTCTGCATATGCTGCTGCTGACACTGCCTGGTGCATGGCGAGAGGATGGAGTCCAGGTGAAGTTTTCATTAATCGGTGTCGAAGTCAAAAACAGTAGCAGCTCACTTCAGATTTTGTCATTGAACTCATGACTCGAGTCGTGTGAATTTGGCGGGCGGTGCTTTCACATTGAAGGACAGAAACAGTCTGAACTGTGTTGTTAAGATCTGTAAGATCTAAGATCTTTATCTGTTGATGTGGGTGACAACTGGCGAACACTGTTGTAAAATACAATAATGCATGTCAAATCTTTTTTTCCATTCTAATTAGCTAATATAATGCTGGAATGAATAACAAATAGCTGCTGCCTTTTAATGTTCCTCACCATGCCTATCTGTGTCTGACTGATGGTTGTGTCTCTCAGTGGCTGTGTCTCTGTTTCCTTTCCTCCCTCTCTCCCCCTCCTCCCTTTGTCTCTCTCGCTCTCTGTGTTTCTGTGGCGGCTGGCGACACTAGTATCGATGTAAGCAGTGTTTTCTCTCATTAATTTATCAGCTCAGCGGAGGAAGGAGGCCTTGGTGGGGGGAGATAATGGCTTCCATTTGGCCAAGGTCAACAGTCAACACATTCCTCAGTCGTTCAAATATAACCACACATTAACTTTTGTCCACAAGGGCACACACACATAACTAATAGATTGTTAGTGTGGATACTGTCCCGCTTGTCTATGAGGGTTTCATCCCATTAAAGAGGTGACACAAAGTCACTGATCCCTGGTCAGAATATCAGCTGTATATCAGAACAGCTGACTTATGATAGCAGTTACGGAGAAATAAAGTACTTTGCCCTTCAGATGACACCTGATCGCCATCTATTTAGGATATGAAAAGCTCCCAAAAGGCAGCTGTGTAGCAGAAGACCGTGGATCCAGTTGTGATGGTGTGTGTGTGTGTGTGTGTGCGTCTGCGAGCATGTGAATGGCCAGATCAGATGGGCACTTTGGAATCAGCCAGCTATCTACTGAACATTCACCCACCAACCGTGTGTGCTATTCCTCCTAATGTTGACTTTACCCTGCACAATTTGTCAACCATTACACAATACAGAGGCCGAGATCAATGTGCTCGCTGTTGGTTTTGGAATAGTCTTGTATGTGTTAGGCCATTGAACTTCAGTAATGTAACACAAACAAGGTTATAAGAGCAATGAGCTTTAATCCTTAGAAATTCCAAACCAGCCTCTTATTCTCCCAACATGTTCAAAAACAAGCAGCATGACTGTACTCATCTCTGCTATTAAACAGCACTGTGAAGGTATCGTATGAATATCAATCAGCCCGCTGCTATCTCTCTGCTGTCTCTGCTGTTCTGAGGGTTCACTCAATCATTAACCTAATCTACTTACTGAAAAACTCCCACTCACAGTGTTTGCATGAGAACTCAATGATAAGCTATTTGAAGTTGAATGTGGTGATGGGACAACCATTGACATGGACTAAACTGTTTGCTAATCTGTGGCTGCCTTTGATTCCTTAGGAAATAATGAGGAAGTGAAACAGTAGAATGGGGAGCAGTGGGTGGGTATGCATCTTTGAACTGGACCTTTATGTATCCAGCATTCATCCTCCAATAACAACAACAAGCTTCGTGTTGTTGTTTTAATTAGTTCAACTAGTTTTGGAGGTGGTCGGGTGGATGGTGGGTGTACAAAATGCAGGACTGTGACACCAGAATCCAGGGTTCCTGTCCAGACTGTGGTCAGGATTGGGTCAGAGAAAGATCATTATTGCTGCTGACCTTTTTTATATTAATATAGACCATGTCAGTGTTGTCACTACACATGGATACGTGTGTAGGTACAAGACTGCCTATTTTGGCTTAAAACAAATGAAATCCACTATCAGTAAACGTTCCTTCAGGATCACATTGTGAGGACATATAAGCCTGATTCCAAAAAAGTTGGGACATTTTGTCAATAAATAAGAACAAAATTCAATCATTTGCAAATTAACTGTGTTTACCGATGGTGAACAGTCTTGCGTAGTGTTCCTGAGCTCATGTAGTAACATCCTTTATCCAATCATGTGTTCACAAAGTGGTGAACCTTGCTCCATCCTCACCTGTGAGCCACTGAGCCTTTCCAGGATGATTCCTACCCAATCATGATGCTATCACTTGTTACCAATCAACCTGTTTACCTGTGGAATGAGCCAAACAGGTGTTTTTGGAGCGTTCCACATCTTTCCCAGTCTTTAGTTGCTCCTGTCCCAACTTGTTTGAAACGTGTTGCTGCATCAAATTCAGAATAAGCCGATATTTATAAAAATCAATGAAGATGCTGAGGTCAAAGATTAAATATATTGTCTTTTTGTGCTGTTTTTAGTTGAGTATATTTAAAAAGAATGAGTAAATTATCACATTTATTTATGTTTTACACTGTGTAGCAACTGTTTTGGACTCAGGATTCCTCACATTGTGAGGACTCGTTTTCTTTATGGGGTCAAGTTGCGTTAAATAAACCTAAAAACCTAAATCATTTAAATTTAGGGTGATGACCTGAGTTAAGGGCGACGGTTCTGGTTCTGGTTAAGGTAAGCCTCCTGCAGTGCTATGTAATGTACGTATGTAAGGTCCCCAGAAGTAATGGAAACATGGATGTGTGTGTGTTTATGTGGGTTATTGCTTGAATCTGTGTCTTCTCTCTGACACAGCACTCTGATTTCCTATTCTGTGTGGAACCTCAGTCGCTGGTTGACGTGAAACAGAGGGGGACATTAATGTGGCATATACCCTCATTCATCCACTGATGTGCATGGAACAAGCATGCATTCACACACACACACACACACACACACACGCACACACACACACAATCACAAGTAACTCTGCTGACTGACTAACTGTCTCAAACCTGATTGAGCAATCTGCTCTTCCTGACTCCGTCCTCACTGTCAGAGGGAATGAGCCTCACAGCTCCATCATGTTCCTTCTGCCCATAAAATGTTCTTGTGTCCATTTCCTGTTAGTGACTGTGGTCATAATTATACATCCAAGCACATCTCCACACCTCAGCATGATCTGAACATGAGAGGTCTAACTGCACAATGTTGCCCTGAGGTAACGAACAATAAAATGTAGTTAGAATGTATGAAGTCTTCATTTGTATTGAAAGTTACTTGAATTTAAACATATTAAAAAGTGACATTAATCTTACCAGTGGGTGGCACTGTGTCCTTCCTGACAGGACTGCACACTCATTCATTAATCAGTTCATTACAGAATGATAGAATACTTTAAAAAGGGTCCAAACGGTATTGTGAGTAACTTTGCCACTGATGTTTTAAATTTTGTTACAACTGTGCTGTTATTTAAATAACATTTGAAATTCAGTTTTTACTTGTCAGGAATCTTTTTTAAAATTGTTGTTTTGTTACTTTTATCTAAGTAACACATCCAATGACTTCCTCTCCACCGTGGCTTTTATAACGATTTACTGAAAATAAAATGAACCAAAATCTCAAACACGACGTGCTTTGTAATATAAAATAATAATGACATAGTGCATGCGATAAAACTTTCAAACCAGGGTCTAATTAAACCAGTGAGAGAGGGAGAAAAACATACACCCAATGACAACGTGAGAATCAGGCTACTTCAAGAAAAGGAATTATGATAAATAATAATTTTGTTAAAAAGACAGATTGTAACACTACAAAAATCTGCAGCCATTAAAATACGGTTTTGAATTTGGGTGATTGGGTTTGTATATTTTACCATTATTAACAATACAATAACTTGTCGTTCCAGAGCTCAAATCATTTTCTGCTTCTAACACGTTAACCTCTTATTCCGTTTGTTCTTTGCTTCTCGGCTGCTAACGTCGTTGTTTCACTCTGCATTTTCATCCCGTGCTCACAGATAAAGGCTATATTATTCAAAACGCTGCGTCATTTATGGATTTTCATTTTTCCTGTGCAATTTGAAGAAATACAAAATAAGAAATCAGTCAAAATCCAGCTACATCCCAAAGTGACAAATTTATTCTCACCATAAAAAAAATCCACAAAAATAGTTTCTTAGATGTCGCCAACCAAAACGAAATTTGCGCTACATTGATTATTTAATGGAATATCACATTTGGCAACGGCCCATACACATAAGAGCGTTTATCATCCAAAACCACATACAGTACAGGAAGAACTAATCTTAGCTTTAGACCTGCTGTTTATTTACAGTGATCGACAGAACCGGAGGCCTAACAATCAGCACACACACAGCAGACTACTGCGCTTTATACAGCAGGAAGAAGTCTGTCATCCTGGCCGCCAACCTGTAGAACAAGCCCAGAGGACAGGACCAGAGGACAAGCCCGGAGGACAGGACCAGAGGACAGACCAGAGGACAGAACCAGAGGACAGGACCAGAGGACAAGCCCAGAGGAGGCGAAGTGTCGGAGGAGTCCTGTAATCTTCATCACGCAGCTCCCGATGTCCGAAATATTGAGGAGCCTGTGGCTCAGCATTAGTTCTTCATTGTGAACTCGGCGTCGTCCTCTATGTCCAGGTCCTGATCTGTGTCATCTGACACGTCAGAGTCCAGCTCTGTGTGGGGCTGCTGCGGGGACACGGAGCGCCCGCAACGGCCCGTCGGCGCCAGCTCGGAGGCCGGGACCGTGTGTCTGTGCTCCGGGCTCTGGATCCCCGAGGGCTCGCTCATGTCCTCGCCTTTAGTACTCCTCCCGGCGGAGCTGTCCTCCTCCACCTCTCTCTTCCCTCCCTGAGGATTTTCCTGATGCAGATGGAAACAGATTTAGGGCTGAAGATGCCTGTACAGTCGCACTTTAAATACTATTTCAGTGATTAGTCAGTAAGGAATGAAGGAATATAATGTGGCATTAGTCAAAACCTGGCACCTGTTTTAGTCTCCGCCACTTCGCTCGTCGATTTTGGAACCAGGTTTTAACCTGAAAGAGATCATGAAAATAAAACAATGAGTGTGGGTTTTAGTCAGGCACAGCTGAGGAAACAGTGCAGCTGGAACAAAGCCACAGATTTACGGTGAGCAGCTTCGGTTCGGCAGTGATCACTGATTAATCATGTGATAATTGTGATTAGCGGACATGAAATTTTTATAATTGATTCCAACAGTTGAGGTGATGGCTTGTGAAACATGTCTACAATGGCGGCTTTCTCCTGCGGCAACACTTTACTCGCACTATATTTTTAAGTCGAAGCCCTAAATATTATATATTAGAATAATCGTTGGAGCACGTGTCCGCCTCAGCGCGGCCTGGAGCGCACATCACTGCAGAAAGACAGTTTGTTTCATGCCAACTGTGAACTTGAAGCACCTTGTGACAAAGTGTCCTACTTCAAACACAACCTCAGTTAATAAGATGACATTAAATATTAAAGTCTTTTTGCTTCGCGCGCCACGTGCGAGCAGCATCCTGTGCGCGCGCTCCGCAGCCAGAGACAGGCCAGAGTGCTGGATGGGAGAATTAAAGGCCTGGACACGGGAGGGACAGCGGCGGCTGCTGAAGATGCTCACCTGTCTCTCGCTGAGCTGCAGCATCTTGGCCAGCCGTTTCCTCTCCGGGGGGGAGAGGTACTTCTGCGTCTCAAACTTCTTCTCCAGCTCGATGGTCTGATCGTTGGAGAACCTGACCTGACCGCCCTTTCTTTTATGCAAGGGCCGCTGGATGAAGGGAGTCCACAGCAGAGGTTTCCCTGCAGAGAGGAGGAGGAAGAAGCAGTCACTTCAAGTCCATTAGGCCTCATAATCTGCTCTGGCACTTGTGATCAGCGCCTGGACCAGTTTCATTTACTCACAGCACATGTTTATAGAGCGGACCACAAATGAACCAACAGTAGGAAAAAAATCTTAACAGTAATCACGTGGAACAATAACAGAAAAAAGGAGTGAATATGATATTCGGCTCTAGTGAAAAATAAATGAACTGCGCAATGCTATTTAAGCTGCAATGATCTAATAAACATGATGGAATTAATGGCGTATTGTTGCGCACGCTGATTTATTGGAGAGAAGCGGCAGGGTGTAATCAGGCTGTTTTTGTCTTGTCTGGTTTCCTCTCCAGTTAATAGCCTGGAACAAACAATGGCCGAGGCTGCGGCCGCCACTCGGGCCTGCTGCGCGCTGTCTTTTAAGGAAGGTCGTGACAGAGTGAAAACTATGGCCAAATATCCGCTTCATGTGCTTCCTGCTCTGCGGTGTGATTATAGGCGATGGCATCCAGCAACACACACTCACGTCCTCTGCTCACTGACACAATATAAATTTGTTGTGCTCGAAACTGTTGTCAGAGACCTCGTTGCTGCACTTTTCCAAAGGAAGTTGGCTAATCCAGCCCCACGAGGTGGATTCTCAAAATAACAACATCATGAAAGTCAAGGTTTAGTCAAAGAAAGCTTACTTAAATGGCTGGCCTGCATTCATTAACTAAAATATTAAGCTTGTAGTGGAGTGGTATTTAGTCCAGAGAGGTGGTCAGGTTTCTGAACAGCAGGTTAGTCTCTAGAATCACTTCTGAACTAATTATGATTTCCTTTCCATGTTTCCTCGGTGCTTATTACAAAAACACAGGCGAGCAGTGATTAGTTCATATTTTATGTTGGGTTTGTATTGTTCACGTGCTTTAATAAACTGTCAGAGCCTCCCTGTGACATGCTGTGACAGAATAAAATGGGAATAAGTAGGTCAAACAGAAAAATGCATGCTGTGGGCTGCTTCCAAACATGAGGAGGAACTGTCGCACACTCACAAGGCTTTGTGTGATTTTCACATTTTAATCTGATCAATCCGAGAAAGACACGATCACGTGATCTGGAGCGGCCTGTTTGGAGCTGATTATTCTACAAAACTGAGATCATTTCAGTGGAAGTAGTTTTCATCTTTTCTCTGTTTTATGATGCTCAACAAACTTCACAGAACCATAAAAATCAGGTCATTTCTCTGGTCAGTCGGGCTTTTATTTATCTGGTTTTTGTATTCGGGATTAAAGTGTCTGTGCTGGCTGAGTGAGAGGTGCCGTCCAATCCTTTCTATTATTTCTAACAAATATCTGCATTATTATTATTATTATTATTATTATTATTATTATTATAGTAGTAGTATTATCTATGTTGTTCGTATCTTTATTATTGGGTCATTTATTCCTTTTTATTTTGGATGTTTTAAGTGTCTGATCTGACTTGCTGCAGTCATGTTTCCACAGTGTAAAGCACTTTGCTTTAAAAGCTGCTGTGACAATAAAGTTTATTCTTATTAGCAGCAGTTCGTTTTTATTTTAATAAACGTCACTAGAAGCCTTCCCTTTTTTTTTTATTGTGCTTCTTAAAGCTCTTTATCTTTTCTGTGTCGGTCCCATTAGCCTGTGTGCTGCCCTGTTTGCTTTATTTTCTTCTCGCCGCCGACCATAAAGAAAGTCAGCCACATCCTCGCTGGCCAGGCAGAGGAAGTGCAACAATATGTGAAAAACGGATCCCGGGCTATCAGAGGCCGAGTGTTTCCTGAATATGTCTGTATTGAGGATGTCGATAAAATAATCAGCAGCGTGCAGCGAGCTCCCGAGGAAGCGGCTGGCCGGGGTGAGCCAGGAAAACATTTAACAGCTTCTGAAACCAGATTTACTCCTATCGACAGGCCCACGGCTTCCGCTATGAACGGAAAAAGGCCCGGCGCGTTCAGCGCAACACCAGGTCAGACGGTCCGCTTGTTCCACTATGCTTATGAGGACCATCAGCCACAGCTTTCACCCCAAACACAGTCTGATGTGGACTCAGATCCTAACCTCGAAATCTACTTCATATAAACCTCACAGGCCAGACTGCCGAGTCCAGGAGCACAGATCTCACTTTAAAGCCACATGTTTAATAGATGCGCCACTGCTTCAACCTGAAATATTAAAGTTAGCTAAGAATTCAAACTGAGATCTGTGGATCTCTTTATAAACCTCAGGATGATGATGTCTGAGCAGGCTGGGGGGGTTCATGTCAAACACTAACGCTTCTGTCAGTCCCAGGAGAGCAAGAACCAACGACACAGCCGCATATCTGCAGGCATTTAGAGGCGTTTTCTTCATCTGCCATTTGGTACTCACAAGTGGGCTATGTGAAATCACACACACACACACACACACACACACACACACACACACAAAGCAGTGAAATAACAAGTGATTTAGAGCCCAGCTATGTTTTAGTCACCGGGCTACTTGCTCCTCTGATGTTTCAGAACAATGGGAGTCAGGAAAAAGAGTCAAGGTTGCCATGCACCCCCCCACCCCCTATCACCACCTCCAATAACAGGCTGAATGGATAAGCCTGCTGCTATTGTGGCCCCAAATATGTCTGTCACAGCAACAATGTGACTCATGTGTGCGTGGTCAGACATCATGCACAAATTCGGACTTTCGGACTGAGATGGGCTGAGGACTTGAGACAGAGTCCCTCACCCTGCAGCCTGTTTACGTAGGCGACATGTAACTGCAGACCGTCTTCAGCTCGATATGCATGCATGACCAAGCGTGATATACTTATGCAAAACTGGTTTCGTTGGCACTGAAACGAAGGTTGTGAGGACAGAAAAGTTTTCATGCAAGGTGCTGTGATCTATTGCCACATCATCCAAGCAAGTTCGATTTCTTTTGCGCTGAAATGGACAATAAGCGCAGAGTTTCACACACTCATCTGATGTACAATAAGGCATGAAAAACGCAACATGCAAAATATGGATTTATGAAAAGCGAAACGATTTTCAGCCTCCAGACGCACCAAAGAGACTGACAGTGTCACAGCAGGCCAACAGACTAGAGCTTTTCCACACAAGAAAGAAGGAAGAGACATGATTGTATTGTCCTGGGTGATGCTATAAATTACACACTTGCGCTACTCACCGAGAGGGTCGTGCCTCAGCAGCGCCTGTGCGTACTCCCCCATGGAGCGGTGGTGCTGGTGGTGGAACGGGTAGATGGAGCCGGCGAAGGTCCCGGCAGAGGCGTACGTCGCCGCCGTCAGCGCCGCAGCCGCATGGTGAGACAGCGCCGGGTGGATCGGTGTGGGTTCGTAAATCGGCGTCCGGTACGGTGAGATGAGACTGGTAAAGGAGGAGTTGGGCGACGGGAGAGTTGGAGTGGGGATGATCGGAGTGGAGCAGGAGGAGTAGGAGGAGGAGGAAGAAGAAGGAGAAGAAGAAGAAGAAGAAGAAGGAGAGGAGGAGGTGGTGGTGGCAGTCCTTCCCAGAATGTCCTCGATGTAGAAGGGTGTCGGGTGAGCCGGCTGGATGGGAGTCGGTGCGTAAAGCGGGACGCTCATGGTGCCTTTTGCCGTCGCTGCGCACTGGAACTGAGGTAACGGAAGGCTGCGTCCCTCCTCTCTCTCCCTACGGCCTTCCTCTTTATCGACAGTATCTCAGAAGAACTTCTTTACATGCTACCAAACATCTACTGGATTTTCAGCGCAAACTCGAGTCCACGGACTACCCGAAACCCACTAGAGACAGTCTTTCTGGGCTGTGGGGGAGACCGTTAAAGTGTTTTGGTGGCCATCAGTTTGCGGTGGTGGACTAGCTGGTACTTAATCCAACTGTTGGGACTGTTATCTGGCTGCAGGCGGAGGAGGGTGGAGATAAGTGGACGGTCAACTTCCTGCAGGTGGCCAGCGGTCGTTCGTGATTGGCTGAGTCGCAGCTCCAATCGGGCCGCACAGCGATCAGATGACAGGAGGGAAGAGATAATAGTATTTCAGGAGACTCACTTCTCTACAGCCAATCGTCTGCTAACTAGCAAAGCGAAGACTGGAGCCTGTGGTTTGAGTGACAGGACGGTGCAGCGATGACACTGATGCCCGGCCTGTGGTTTAAATGTCGTCTTCAGGCAGAATTAGCAGACCGCCTCTGCATGGCACACGGTCTGCCAAGTTCATCTTATTCTGACTGATCACACATGTTGATAAGTAGGAATTGTGTCAGTACACACCTCCCGCGACTCCTGCAAGTTTGTTGTCTGTTTTTTTGAATGATTTAAAATAGATCTGTAGTTGGCCATTTACCAATAGCGGCTTCATTTTATGTGAATTAGTCTTTGTAAGTTGTGAGCCTTTTGGCAACAAGGTTGGTCATACAACTGAAAGATTATGCTATCATTGTGTAATGATCAGCGGTGGAAGAAGTATTCACACTCTGCATTTTAGATTTAAGTGTAAAATCGTACTTCAGTAAAAGTACAAAAATATCAGCAACAAAGAGTAAAACTACACTTGTTAAGTATAACGGCTACTTTTAGAATTGATTATTAAAAGAAAGAAAGAATGAAAAAGTATGTTTTCCTTAAAATAGAACTATTCCGCTGTCAAACTGGAATAATGTAGAATAAACACAGCGCAAGTGTATTAAGACAAAATGTACCAAGAGACAAAGCCGGATTTCTGTATCAGATACTCAATATTAAAGGATCATAAGAAAAATATGATCAGAAGTTTTGACAGAGCTATTCGATTTTTTAATTAAAACCTCTTTTAACAGGCTCCTGTTCAGGGGCCCCCCTGACGCCTTTGGCCCCCGGCCTGGATGAGAGTAAGGACCGCAGAGAAACTGCAGCTGACAGGACTGTCATGCGCCGGGTTTTAAGCAGAGGCTAAAGGCGAGTTAAATAAGTGTCGGACTAATAATCAGCTGCATCTTGAACAATGTACTACAATCCACATCCCTAACGGTGCAACTGAAAGCCGAGTGATTAACTCATAATTTGAATGTTAGGAGTTTTCCTGTGAAATCCGCTTATCGGTGCGGTTCAGGTGATACACTTACGATAATGACTATAAATGCAAATGGATTTAATGGCTCACTTAGTCAGCGTTTATCCCCTCACACACGTTTCCGCAAAGTGTTAAACAACAACCGATAACTTCTCTGTTTCGGAGTTGCAGCACGCGCAGAGGGGCTGCCTCTCTGATCCCGCAGCTGCGCGTGTTATGGTCATCTTGATTTTTTATTACCAGCTGACTTCATTAATGATGTGTTCACGGGTCACGCTTCAGCCCGCCCCCGCTGATAGGCCTGCACGTGCGCACTAATTCAATCCAATAGTTCGATTTTCTGATGCGACTTAAAAGCGCGACGCTAACTGCCAACTTTCCAGCGGCTGTAATTTAGATAAAGTGGACTAAGCGAGCAAACAGGGATATGAGCAGCCTTGAAGACATGAAAGAAATCACCACACGGCTAATATTTGGACAGAGACAAGCAGTGCAGCTCATTGATCAGCCCGCTCCCCGCGGCGTCAGACTCCTGTCCACAACCACTGATAACTTCTCCGCAGAGGCGCTGCTGCTGCTCCCCGCAGCTGGCGCCATGGAGGTGACCATTAACATTTCCGAAGATTTTCACTGTGTCCTGCGTCACATTTCGACTCTTTTTAAAATAACTCCTAACCACCTTTGTATTGTCCCTTGAGGGAATGGTCCTCCATACTCTGGCACCATCATCACCATCAGTACCGACTACAGCAGGATCATAGTACAGCCCAGTTATACCAGACGCACAATAGTCTGTTCAGTCTTAAACCACAAAGTATAGCACTTTGCTTTTTTCTCTCCCGTACTTGATCACAGGTATAAGGCAGTAAAATTGGTTTAGTCATTTCAAACTTTTTGCTTAAAAAGAGATTTAAAAAAAGGAAAAGGAAAAATAGGAAATTGAACCTCTTTGCAGTAATGGGAAGGAAAAAGCAACAGTGATGTGTAGTAAAGAAAAAGCTCCTTGAACAGCAGCCTGTGGAAAATAGCTACATTATCAAAGATATATTAGTTTCACTTGAATATTTATTTAATTTGCAAGAACAAACTAAAGTAGACATGTAGTATATACATGATGCATCCTGATGCAACATTTTAGCTGCAGAATCTAAAAAAAAAAAGAAAATAAGGAGGTAAAACGACATGTGTTACCTGCTTTGCAAAAGTCCTTTCAGCAAGGTGTAACTGCTAGCGTGTCATACAAGACCATTCAAATGAAGATAAAGTCGAGACCGAGACTGTACGACTGGAAAAATATGATCATATTCCTTTTCATAAGATTACATCACATATAGATGAGGCTGATGTTTCTGCTGATTCCCCACTATTGTGACTGCAAACAAACTATTTTAATAAAGAAACTACACTAAAGTACACTGATATTTCAGATCTTTTCAGCAGGGGTAAATCCTGCAGTGTGAAACGTTTTTCTCTAATGCTTGTTTAATATACACTGTAAGGTGTGTTTCATGCTCCACTTCCACATCTCAAAAACTGAAAACTGCGCTGTGCATTGTAATGCATTTTTCCGTAACACAGTGCATCATTTCACATATTCATATTGTGGAATTGAGATTGTGTGAAATATGCAGAATGTTTCTATCACCCAGCTCTCCTGGAGGGGTAAGAACAGATGAAGACAAATTTAACTCAAACTGAAATAGCAGGTGAGACAGAGACAGACACCGTGAGAATGTGGACTAGAAATCAAGTCCGCTGAAGAGTAATTACTCTGGTCTATCAAGCTGCAAAACAACAGTGGTTTTGACATTTTGCCTCAACTTGTCACGCCTTATTTTTGCTCAGCACCACACCTTAAACTATCCAGGAGAGCTAGATAGGATGTTCTCCTCAATGGAAGACCTGAACAGGTGGGTGTCGACTGATCACGACGAGCCCGGCTTGTCGCTCTCACTTTGGGTCCTGCTCAGAATGTGTTCCTCAGGTGGTTTAGTCAGTTCACCTCCTGCTGACTGTGAGCAGGGCTGCAGAGAGCGCAGGACGTGTTCCAGTGTCCACTGCTCTTCATGTAAGGCGTGCTCATCCAGGGTAAACTGACCCTGCTTGGTTCGGATCAGCTCCTTCACGTGAGCGCACGATGACAGGGCTGCAGCACACACGCACTGGTTATTCTCATGCTTACGTGTTAGCAGGGTTGAATTCTGATAGGTCAGTTCAGTTTATTCACTTTTCCATAAACATGCTGATGAGGAAATCGTGAAATAGATTGAATTGATCTCACCTTTTCCCAGATCATCCACCAAGCTTCTCACATAAAATCCTCCACCACACTCAATATCTGTCACAGAAATACATGTATTTTAAGTGATTGTTTGAACAGGAGGCAGTAGAAAATGATATTCAAAATGCGATTTTAAATACCAGAAATTCAGTATTACATAGAGGAAGAAAGAAAAACTGCATGAAGGGACGTGTGCTAACCCAGAGTGAAGAGGGGAGGCTTGAACTCTTGCAGGCTCAGGTTGTACACATGGACTGGTCGCGCTGGTTTGGCCTCAACCTTGTGACCTTTCTTCAGCAGGACGGACAGACGCTGGCCATCCTTTTTCAGTGCTGAGTAGCTGAAAAGACAGACAGTCAATAAATCACAGCATACTGAAGATAATTATAACAACAATAATAATAATAATAATAATAATAATAATAATAATAATAATAATAATAATAATAATAATAATGGAGAGTGACAGACGAGAACAAAAAATAAACAAATCATATGAGGGGAAGATGCCCATCTTTTTTACTTGGAAAGATGCACTAAGAACACTGTTACATACATCCATCCTGCTGGTCCACATCACAGAGTGACACTGTAATGTTGCAACTGTCGGCTGTTTGCACACACGAAGTGCCATGGCCACTGGCAGCAAAGCCTTTTCACAGGCGATGTGAGAGATGTGCAAGTCTAAAGCCCTGCCAGCGACCTCTAGAGGCTGCAAGGTTCACTGCACCACAAGCCGAAAAAACAGAAACAGTCTCTCAGAACAAAAACAGCAGAACTCATTCCTGGAATCCAGAGGGAGTTAAATGTCCTTATTACCGACGATCACTCTGAAGATGGACTGGGCATGTGCATAAGACTGACATGACATTGTCAAAACCATGACGTGACACCTGTCTTGTACGTGAAGGAGACTTTATGAATGCTCATGACAGTGGTTATTAAGTGGCATCCGGTCATTTATGTAATTTTTAATACAAGGTTGAAATTGTTTGAGGTGTCTTTGTTACGAGAACTTGACATTAACTAAGACAACATCACCTGTCATAAACCTGCCATAGCACGTCTAATTAGCAAACTTGTAGCTTTATGTGTTAAAATTACTTTAAACCTTCATATGTTACATTGGCTGTCTTGAGGCCATTATAATTTCATATTGATATTTTTCTTGACCTCAACTATAGTGGCACAATTTGGAGTTGTCATTAAGATGTCATTAAATAGTAAAAGGCCAGTTTGATGACAGAGTAAACACAACAAAGTTTATTGAGGTGATTTAGGGCTGGCTATACAGTTTCATGTTGGACAGAAATTGTAAATGGCACTGTAAACACCTATCAATATCTCAAACAAGTTCTTCCCCAGCTTCCTGTTTTTAGCTAGCAGGCGCTGAGTGAACACGGCCAGACCAGAAGTGGAAATGAAATGGAAAAATAGACAAAATCACTGAAGCTATTTATTTAAGACAAAAACTTAGAACCAAGCAGCAGCTTTGTGAGCTAAAAAATATCATTCAAAATCATACAGACTGCTTCAGATACCATGAAGATCATCCTGATAAAGTGGTTCCACACTTTAACAACAGGGACAGTTTGTCCTGAGGGTGGTGCCAGAGAAAAACTCATGGAGGGTCCATGTGTACAGTACATTTGATGGCTTTCAGCCAATAAGATTTGTTTTGTGTGTGTATGAGTGGAGACTGGTAATGATCTGGACGGTTTACTTTCACATGCACAAATGTTACTGTGATGGCAGCATTTTCTCAGACTGGAGGCTTTACTCACAGTGGAGGAACTTGCATGATGTCTCCAGTGAAAGCTTTCAGCTTCTCCTCAAAGTCCAATCTGGTTATGTGTTCTGTGGGCAGAAATCACACATAAACATCCCATAAAGACAAGAAACTGCAGGGAGAGAGGTCTGCCTCCGAAAGGTTTGGGAGTACGACAGAACAATTAGGAAAAGCGTATACTACAGAAACCACCTACAGTTTAACCTGAGATGCCAACACAGATTCAGAGTGAGCTGCCTCCGTCTAGACCAGGGGTCAGCAACCTTTACCACAGTAAAGAAAGCACTGGGAGCCACAAAACCCTTTTGACATTTAGAATGAAATAACACTGCATATATGTAGAAACAAACAATAATGCCTTGCATTTATGAAATCAATGAACAACTGCAGAGAAAACGGAATGGCATTTCTGTGTGCAACAGAAACATTTTGAACTCTGAAAAAAGACGTTGGGTTGAAGGTTCTTTCAACTAAAATACTCAGTGTCTCTTTGACTCCTTCTTGTATTTATAAAAAAGCCCACCAAACTTAAATTATCCACCGGTAGGAAACTAGAAATGGCGTCCTCTGCAGTCAGCTGTCAACCTGAATAATAAAAGGACTATTTCACTGAACAATGAAAAAATATTATCTGTTTCTAACATGGGGGTTGCAATGCAAATTTCATTGACATGTCATGCTCAATGACAATAAAGAAATCTTGAATCTTGAAATATGAATATATGCTAAATGAATGTGATTTCTGCTGCTGAACCTCAGCGCACAGCGTCTGCACATCAGCGCTGTATGCCATCACCTTCATCGTGAGGCGTGCATGATGTTTGTTTAAAAACGAACAAACTAAAATAAAATACATTTTAATTAAATACTCATTAATTATTTTCAGGAGCCGCACCAGAGGGATGAAAGAGCTGCATGCCGACCCCTGTGCTAGACTCTGCGGTGAAAGACCACAGAAGGCCAGAATGATCTTAGAGAAAGCACAGAAGCAGCTACTGAATGAGAGAGGAAAAGGTCAGCTTCCCATCACACCACAGCATATGTACCAATAGCTGACATCATGACAGAAACAGAGGCAGAGCTGCCCTCTCCAATGCAGAGGCACCCATGTCCAACTTTTTCATCCAGGGGAGGCCTCCTCTTCTGGATGGAAAGCTTCCATCAGTCACTGAGTAAGGACCAAAACATCACTATCCTACCGGCTGATAAAGGAAGGTGCACAGTGGTCCTAAAGACCACACTACTCAGCCACACTAATATATAAAGACACACTGAGGCGAGACCCCACCACTGGATACAAGAAAAATGACATAGAATACAACAGTGAGAGAAAGAAATCATCTGGCCCAGGTAACTCCAACGACGACTGCTGTTACACAGCCAGTAGTACAAAAGTTCCAAATGTTATCAAGGAGGAAGGCGATAATGGCCCCACAGAGGTTAAAAATGTGGGACTGCCTACCAGTCCGTCAGAACTGAAGAAGCCCCTCAGATGAGAGGTGAAAAGTCCAGTAGCTGGGTCCAGGATGAACTGTTCAGATGAAATTATGTCATTTGTACTTGAATATTTACCAAAGTCTTTCTCCAGAATCACACTGCCAGTGGCATCAAGAGTATCTGTTGCTTTCCCCAGTTCCCCCACGGCAACATATTTCTGAAAAACAAACAACACACATCACGATGTTGTCTCTGTGTAAGAATGACCGTTCATATGGAACCGTGGAAATCTGCAAATATTTATACTGCTCATTCTAAACACCAAATATTACACAGTAACAGGGGCAAGTGCTTCATTTTGGTCAATGTATGCACTGACCTCAGAGAAATACCCCTAAAACATTAACAATAAGATAAAGTTGTTGTGCCACCTAGAACAAAGAATAACCTTCAGGTCATACATTCAGAACAACCAAATAAACTGTGGAGGTTCTGGGCACTTGCCATCAATGTCTGGCTCTTTAGCTGCTAAATGCTCCACTAAGTTCACCAGCTCATCTCTAGCTGTGTCTGTCTGCTGTCTGCTGCTCGATCAGAGCTGTCGGTGAAACCAGCTGCCTGCAATGAAACTGATGAAGGGGGCTGAGGCTGAACCAAACACTTAAGTTGTGGACTGTAAACCAAAACACTGAGCTGAGAGACTGAGCTGTGTGATACCTAACAGAGTTGTTTGACCCATTACAGGAAAAATATTGATTACAAAGCTTTAAGTCAAATTTAAATTCTACAGTCATGTGCTAGCCTACCTGAAAATGTACTCATTGCATATTGTCTGCCAATTTGACAATGAAGTTCATTCTATAGCTTTGGATCACACTGAAAACTGTTTGTCAATAGAGTTTTTAATCTAATTTTCATTTTACAAAAAATTAAGAATTTGCAAACTTGAAAACTGGGCAAAAAAAAAGACATACATCATGCACACAAAAATATGAAACAAAATTCACCTTGATTAAATTGTCTTTCCCAAATGCACCTGAATGCTGTTCAGACTACGGGATAAAGACACCTTGACCAATAACAAAGACCTCATATCAGTCAGTGGGCTTCAAGGTGATTTCTAAGGATTTCATCTCTGTTAATGCAGTATGCAGGTGACAAAAGTTCTCAAATACTGAAACATTACACACAACTAAGCTAGTTAACCCAGTTTATCATTTCATGCCTTGTACAGTATCCTAGAATTTTATTTTATAATGAGGACTTTGAACATATCTGGTAGGTTAATATATTTGGATTCCTCTATGTAATTTTTAACATCAATACAAAATAACATTTTTAAGTATTCCTACTTTCACTGTTTACAGACTGTCAGCACAAAACAAACTCACCTTAGAGCCAGCCAACATTGTACTGAGCATCTTTGTGCCATCTCCAACACCAACAACTGCAGGAAACAGAGACAATGTTAGAGCGTGACCTCTTAATTCCTGCTAGCATCCCCTACAGGTGCCAATGCTCATTACACCCAACGATAAAAAGCTCCACAAATCAAACAACATGCTGATGATTGTCCTATTTCATTACAATCTCATCCATGTTGTGGGAGGAAAATGGTATTGTTGAGTCAGTGGGAAGGAATTAATTGAAAAACATTTTTTGCCTTCTGAAATAGTAAAGAAATATTTGTGTTTATTAATCTATTTTGTCCACATCTAAATTGTTTAATAGTAGCTGTAGCTACGACTGAGGGCACTGAGGATGGTTCACATCTTCTATAGAGACAGAATCATGAAAACACGGGAAGTGATGTTAAAAACTGACCATTGTGCCAAAAGGTGGTGTGCACTCACATGTTTGCTAAATGTGACTGTTTATCCACAGTCCTCGTCCTTCTGTGTAAAACCGAATTCTTAAGTTCAGCCAAAGGAAATACGAGGCATCAGCAGTCTGAGTTAGATCAGTCAAAGTTAGCCTAAGTTCTCATCTTCAAGTCTTTTAGGTTCCAAATTTGCTCCTTGTGTTTCCTTCCTGAGCCTCAGCGGAGGGATAGCAACAAAAACTGGACCTTGATGAAGACTTGATTTAAACTTTGGCACAACTTAAGAAGGGGTCTCTTTGGACTCATTCCTTTTTAATCGCTTTTGAAATGAATCCCTGTCCTGCCAGTATGGACAGGAGGATCGTATTATTTATTACGATGACCAATAACTCACTGTGTATATGGGCATGTCAGTATTGTTTTTGCAGTATTAGGGCATGTGAGTATTGTTTTAAGCAGGCAAATGTGCATTCATTTTTTTTACGCAATTATCCATAACTTCAAGCTACTGGCACAGTCAAATCTGCCCTTACATCTCTACCAAATGAAAATCGTTAACCAAACCTACGCCCTTGGAGAAATATCTCATAGATCACCAGTGGCTTGTTGAGTAAGAGGGTCAGAGTTGGGGGGGCTGTCCTTAAACCCCTGCTTCACGATCACCCAGCCCAGGCAGAGATGACAACAGTCGCACGTGGCCCCGCACCTGGAGGTAAAAGCGAACCCGCCTACCTAACACCCCGCTGGCTGCGTTGTCCAGCGTCCCTCCGTGCCCCATCTTCAGCCACTGCTTCTTCCTCTTTCGCGGATTTGGGTTTTGTACACCAGCTTCTGAAAGATCATGGAGACAATAACATTTCACTGTTAGCTTCAACAAATCACAACAGATGTATTTCCCTTTTCCGGCCCCTGTCGTATTACCTTTGAGTAAAACTTCTTTGAGTGTATTTAACACGTCTGCAGACGTCGGTCCTTGTTTTTTATATATCGCAAACAGTCCATTTAAAGACTGCAGTTTAGATAGAGAACTAGTTATCGGGGCAGTACTGTTAGATATGTTTCCTGCCATGCTTGTTTTCTTCTTCTTCGGCCAATACGACTCTTCTTCTACTGACGTAGTTGCCATCTGTGGCTAAGCGACCTGATTTTGTATTCCGCCACCTGCTGGTCGCATAATTTAATATTTTATTTATTTGGGCTCGAAGCCAAAATAAAAGAACGGTCTAACTTGAGAGCTTATATTAAATAACCATATACGCCCGTAGACTTTCTGACAGTTTAAAGGTGATTGTGTGCCGTTTTAGTGAGCTGTTTTTCACCCTCTTCCAGGATAGATTGCCGAAAAATACTTTTCCGTTTTCCAAAATATGACCAAGATGCTTTGCGCCGAAACGCACTTCCTAGTTACTCAGGCGCTTGGCTTCCTCTTCCTGGCAGCTGTGTTGTCCACAACAACAATAACTGCCAGGGAGGAATTTGAACTGCAGTCATTGAGGTCGGTGTTTAATAATTTGTTTTGGGTTTTTAGCTGAAGATACCGTTAGTGTTTTCCAGGAAAACTTCCTCACAGACGTTCTTCATTTTCCCGTAGGTTAACCATTTGACAGCCACACACAACCCTTTGAATCACACTCGAACACACATACTATTCTACTATGTTGCATTTATTCAATTCAGTTTTATGCCTTTGGGTCACACTGATTGTTTCCGCCAACAAGCTGACACGACTGGCAAAAGTTTGATTTTCTTATTATTCTGTTCTTCTTACGTTGCTTGATGTCGAATTGAAGAGGTGATTCTAGTTGTGTTAGTAAGATTGAACGTTATGTTACGACGGCGCATTGTGCTTTTGTTGAAATCCTAATATGCTCTAAACTGCTACGGTTTTTATGGAGTTTGGCATTGTGAAGTACTTGCAAAACCTAATTTAGATGTTCATTTACTAGTTATTTTTCACGATGCTGGTAGCCAACTTATTCTGGTGAATGAGTGGAACTTGTAGCTGCAGTGTGTTTTAGGTTAGAACAGAGATCTCTTTGGTTGGACATCTCGAAAAGATTAGTCCTACTGTCCTTTACAGAGACTCAGGGCTCTGCCAGTTTTTAGTCTTTACCTGATTAAACAACCATGTATTGTATTCCTAATCAGGAACTGTCCTGCACAAAGGCAGCTGATTACTGCAGTTTGACTTTGGTCCTTCTGCAGTTCTGCATCCAGTCCCACTGACTGACTAATGGTAATGAAGTGCTTGTGGATTTCTTTACATAATTGTAGCACTAGTCTAAAAGAAAGAATCCCCTTTGCAGTGCAGTGTTAATGTACTTGATGCAGGACAGAGAGAATTTCAATAATAATTACAATATTAGCATAGTGTAGCAATATTAGCAAGTTTATTTTCAGATCAACACTGTGTTAGTAATAGTGCTACAACTAACAATTATTCTCTCATTATTAAATAATGTGACAGTTGCTTTTTCAGTTAATCTGTTTAACCTGTGCTCCATAAAATAGTAATGCCCATCTTGATTACCTAAAGGCCAATGTGATGTCATCAAATGTCTTGTTTCGTCTGGTCACCAGTCCAAAATCTGAAGATATTCAGTTTGCAATCATGAGTCAAAGAATAGCTCTAAATCCTCACAGTTTAGAAGTTAGCACTGGGGAATGTTTAGCTTTTTTTTTTTTTTTTTTTTTGCTTGATAAATGACTTTAAGAAATCAATCAATTACCAAAATAGTTGCCCAATACTTTCCTGTTGATCTATTAATTATCTGTTCCTCTCATCTCTAATCTGTAAATTCAATCTTTTCTTCTCCAGTCAACCAATCACAGAGGAAAGAGGGAAGACCGCATTCTACATCTCAGATGAACAGGAGAGACTGGTGATCCGGAATGGAGGATTTCAGGCGGACGTACCTGCGTCTGTGTAAGGAAGGAGGAGTGGAGCCTCAGGAGGGTGTTGTGGCTCAGCTCCAGGAGAACAGGGCTGCTCAGGGCTCCAGACTGGACCTGAGTGGACAGAGCCTGTCTGCAGATACCTGCTCTGTGCTGGCCAGGGCTTTTCAAAAAGATACCGTCTTCACAGAGGTGTCACTCAGCGACTGCATGCTCAGCGAGGAAGGTGTGTAAGTCTTAAAATCCACAAACAGATTACAGTATATATGCCCTGGTGTCATGTTATGTCAGGAATGCTGCACGTTCCTTAGCAGAAGATAAGATAAATTAATATAATCCTTTATTAATCCCACTGCAGGGAAATTTGCAGTGTTACAGCAGCAGATGAGATAGCAAGAAGCATCAAAAAAGAACATAGCAAAGAATGATAAATAAGCAACAATCTATCAAGTAAAGCAGAGTAAAGAGACAATGGTTGAATTGAACATTATTGCATATTGCACAATTTAAAATAAAGAGCAGGTTCTATTACGAATACATAAATAACTGCAAATATTTGTTTGATACATCTTTTGATTTTCCACATGGATAACCTTGACTGATTCATTAGTGCATTTACTGTATAAAGGGTAACCAAAAAAGCTGATTTCTGACAAGACAAGTCATTTCATTTTGGTAGTTTACACTACGTGTGATCCTTCAAACGTGATCTGCCACAAGTCAGTGCTGCAAACTCATCTACTGCCGTTTAATTAGGCTGATGTTTAAAGAGGAAAGCTGGCGTTATTCAATATGTTAGTCTGTCTCGCAATACTTTCTTCCCTCACTGTGGTGCTCAGTCTCAACCGCACTGGCTCCCACTGCAGATGAAAATCTTTAAAAACTACTTGCAACTTTGTCATTTCATTAAAAAAAAAGACTCACTAATTTCCTTTAACAGCCGGTCACTGTAGTTTTCAACCCACGGCACTCAAACAAGAGGAAATAACACATTTGTTGGGAACTATTTTCAGCCGTGGATTAATTGGTGCTGTAGTGAATATTTCTGGAGGCAGGACGGTGTGTGAGATTGAGACAAGATAAACTACAGTGTGTGTGTTCATGGTAAGGAAAGATCATGTCACCCAGTGCAACAGTGTGGCTCATTGCTGTGTTTTGGATTTTTGGATAAGAGTGGATCTCTGTGGCGCAGAGGAAAAAGTTATGAAGCTTTGATACACACACACTGCTTGTTGGTAGTGTACATTCGATGTTGGAGTTGGTCTTTGCTCTGCACATGGGATTTAGTATGTAGTATGTATGTATATAGTAAGAATAACACCATATATATCAATATCAGCTTTCATGCTTGTGTATGACTCACAGGTGCCAAAGTACTGCTGACTGGACTGTTTGACAACACAACTGTAAGAGTTCTGGATCTGAAGGTAACACCTATCTCATTACACTGTCCACTCTAACTATTTTTTTTTTTTAGTGACAGTCAGTGATAGTCAGTTGATTGAAAATATTGTCCACAGGGGAATAACTTGAGATCCAAAGGGGCTGAAGTGTTGGGAAAGCTGCTGGCACGTAACAAGACTCTGCGGAGGTGAGAATGATTCTTTGTGTGAAAATATTTTCTGTTGCAAAGCAGTAGACATGCAATAGCAGACATGTCTTTTGAACATATTTTAGTGCACAGTATAATTTTTGTTTCATAAAATACCAAATAAATAATATGAATTAGGACAAATAATCTTAGCTCAAGGTCCACTTTACGAGCCGTTCCCAGTGCTGTCACACAGATTTGGTGGTCTTAGAGTTTGAGCAAACTCTATCCACTGTTTAGACTCCTATTTCCAAGGTCAAGAAAGAGCTTTCCTGATCTAGTCATGAGAACTTTAATTAAACTAAAGTAACATTTACAAATGTCTGTGGTATAACCATGGCTTGATTCCCCTGCTGATGGCAGTTTGGAGCAGGTCAACCAGTTAACATTGCTCTTACCTCATTTAAGCATGAAGTACTTTGACTGAAGTTTTAGCGTAGTGGTTGGCATTACCCATTATTCCCCTGTTGCCCACATAAGTCTGACAAAAAATAGTATGTTTTTTCTCCTTTAATTCAACCAGCAGTCTTGCCTAAGTTTCACTGTCACATCTGCTCACAGTGTGGACTGGTCAGAAACAACATTCACTAAAGTGAACTACTATCTCCCTTACAGTATTTATCTTCAAAGAAATGATTTTTGATCAGGACCTAAACTTGATTTTTAATACAAAATGACCCCAGCTGCAGCAGAGACCAGTATCCCCATTACCACTATATGCCTAAAACTTATAAATACTTCCTCTAGGCTGGTGTTGGAGTGGAACGCCTTGGGGGTGTGGGACGAAGCCTTCTCACTCTTTTGTGAGGGTTTGGCCTCCAACAGTGCGCTGACACAGCTGGACCTGCGCAACAATCAGATCAACCACCACGGAGCATCCGAGCTCGCTCTGGCACTCAAACGCAACACCACCGTGGAAGTGCTAGGTGACACACAATAAAATAAAACATGACCTCTTCAAATTCTAATATTCTAATTGTCAAGGTGTGTAAGAATCTGTTGAACATTAGGTGACATAATGTTTTTTTGTTTTTGTCAGAACATTTTTACGACTGACATGTCATACTGTATTTTACAGTGAAATAATACAATTGGCTGTGCCTGACATTAGGCCTGAACAATTTCGACATTTTGAGGGAAATGTGTAATTGTGCTTTGCAATTTAATTTGTTATTTATTATTCAAGGCCTGCATTAATGGTCTACATAGCTTTGAAGTCAAACTCGCTGTGTAAAACATAAAACAGGAAACAGTTTTATAGAGTGTTCCTGAGCCAAATAATAATATCCTTCATACAATTATGTGTTCACAAAGTGTTGAACCTCGCCCCATCCTTCATACCCAATCATGATACTATCAGCTGTTACCAAAAACCCTGTTTACCTGTGGAATGATCCAAACAGGTGTTTTTGGAGCGTTCCACATCTTTCCCAGTCTTTTTTTGCTCCTGTCCCAACTTGTTTGAAACATGTTGCTACATCAAATTCAGAATAGGCATTCATATACAACACATTTCATTCAAATAGATTTCATTCAGATAGATTCGTGAAGAACTCAATGAGGGCGACTTATTTATAATGATGTCGAGATTACACCATGGAAAATACAAACAATCAATTGAAACCGTTACAGGCTTGTAATAGTTGGTTATTAAGTACATTCAGTGTTAAAGAGGTATAAGAGTATTCAGGTTTTGGTCACATTCCATGAGTCTGCTACACTTACTAAAAACAGTCCTTCCAAGATCAGTTCTGATACAAGGTACCTGAAGAACCAGGAAGTTATGAGCTTATCATGGTTCCAGTGAAACATAGAAGCAATGTTTGATGGTAGTTTTCTGACCAGAGCTTTATAGACACACACACACACCAATGGTTGTTGCGTCTGTCAGATAATCTGATCCACATCTTGGAGTGGTAAAGAATGGATTTTTGCTGTATTCTTGTGTTTATTGTATGACGGACTGATGATCCACTCTGGTCTTTCTCCCTGACTGCGTTCACAGATCTGAGGTGGAACAACATTGGTCTGCTGGGTGGCAGATCTCTGCTGGAGGCTCTGCAGAAGAACAAGAGCGTGGTGCAGCTGGAGATGGCAGGGAACAACATACCTAGTGACACACTCAAAGCACTTGGTAAGGTGTGTGTGTGTGTGTCTGTCAGTACACTCTTAAACATATGTGTCTCTACAAATGTACTCTAGTCTTTTTGCATTCTGTCTGCCTCCTTAAAGGGCCGGTTCAGCTAAATTACAGAAATCCCAAAACATGTCTTCTCACCCTTTATTCAGATAATTTTGGTTTTAGCTGTCCAGGTTTTTAGATATCTGTCTCTGAGATGTCTTTCTTCACCCCACAGCTACTGAAGAGGAATTTAGTTTGTGCTGCATAAAGCGCTGAATATGAACAGTGAAACTCAAAGCCAGCTTCCTACTAGCATCGCTCTGTTGTTTCAATCCTGCTCCACACAACTTTGGAGATGCAGATAGCTGTTTGCATGCTGTCCTCCACTCTGGACCCATGTTTCTGTCTGTGCACTCATTACCCTTTGTTTTCCTGTTGTTGAACCCTTAAAGAGCAGACCACAGGGCACAACTCAGACAGACAGTCCACCATGAGGGAAAACCACAACAGAAGCCAGGTCCTCAGCAGGGAGATTTATACACTAAAGGAGGAGAAAGGCCGACAGGTAAACCCCACACTGGAGGATGAAACAACAGGAACACTGGTGGATGAAAGCTGTTAAAAGGAAATCACCCGAGCCCAATGAGAATCTGGCCGTGCTAATGGTTGCAGAGGTTTTCAGGTCTGTCGGTCAGTCCACCACTTATGTCCAGACTGACATATCCCGTCAGTTATGAGATGGATTGCTATGAAATTTTGTTGAGACATTCATGTTTCTCACCAGGATGAAGTCAACCATATTGTTGACATTTACTTGAATTTCTTTTTCGGGGGAAATAGCTCAATAATTATGGGATGGATCACCAATAATGAATGAATGAATCATCATGACTATGGTAAGCCCCTGACTTTACCTTGAGCACCACAATGAGGGTTATACTCTGGGCTTTTAGTGAAATACCTCGACGACTGTTGTTTGGATTGCCATGCAATTTGTTATCCATGGTGCCACCAGCAGGTCAATGTTTTTACTTTGCCAGTAGAATATCTCAGAATATTTTGTTCTATTTTATTTATGGTATATTTAGCCTGTTGGTCCCATTTAGATACAAGGTCGTTTCTTTCAGGGAGTCCTAGTCAAGACGGCAGCATAAGCAGTTTCACATACAAAAAATACATGAAAGCAGCACAAGGGAAATGGCAAAAAGAGAGAGGGATATAGGCCATACCAGCACCCATACCACATTCCTCCTCAAATCCAGGATTATGTGAAACAGCAACATGTTGATGAGCTGGCATAAAATGCTTGTTCAGACATTCATGGTTCCCAGACGATGTATTCTACTTACTTTGGAGATCAAAACTAATGATGTTCTCATCGGCCTCATCTGTGCTGTGTTTTGTGTTAATTATCTATTGATTGATCAGGATTAGGATTATATAATGTTATCATGCTAAAATGCTAAAATACAGTGGTGAGCATGGTGAACAATATACCTGCTAAACATTAGCATGTTAGCATTGTCATTGTAAGCACCGTTGTGTAAGTGTAGCCTCACAGAGCGACTAGCATGGCTGTAGACTCGTAGTCATGCTAGATACTCACAGACCTTCCCATTAGTCCTACAGAAGTACTTTCTACTAAAAGAAGAGTGTCAGTGAAAACTGTGCACAATGAGGTCTGTGACTTGTTCAAGTGAAAGTAAAGTGTCTGTTCAAACATTCAGCCTTGTTCATCTAACTGACATGAACTCAAGCTAAGTGCAGTCACATTTAAAGCCTAAAGACTTTTGGGCCTTTTTGATACACAACATTTTGAGTGAAATACCACTTTGAGGTTTTCATGGAGTACTACAGATTTAGGTTAAAGTTTGTTGTGATGACTTTGGTTGTTCCTCTCCTGTTTCAGTTCTTAAACCTGATGGAAACCATTGACAGACAGAGGGAGGAGATGGGACGCTCCAGCAGGTGAGTTTTGGTGTTACTGTGTACGGTCATTGGCCATAGACGTGGACTTATAACTGAGAGGCACAACCCCCCCATCTGTCTTTAACTGTTTATATTTGCACTGGAAAGGAAATAAATGCATGGAGATGTAGAAGTTCTTTAGGCAGCACAATTTTACAATGTGAATACCTACAACAACACCCCTGCACCGTCCACATTTTGTATCATGACCTCATGGCACTGGCCTCATTACCTCTTTCCTGTTGGACTAGGTCCACCTCCATTCAGATTGGCCAACTCCAGGAAGCTCTGAATGACAGGAAGTCAGCTGTCAACTCTCTCACTGCCAAGTAAGCATTTCGTTTTCCTCTCTTCCATATTCGCAATATGAGACAACACAGTCTCTGTCTAGGTATTGTAATATAAGTGTCTAATCATTTTCCAGTCGTTGTATGTTGTATGAAGTGCATATGTATTGGATGAAATTTCCCTGCACTCTGTCCAGAGAAAGGTCATGTCAATCACAGTCACAAACTATAAACAGAGTACGAGAGTGACGCTACAGTCTGTAGCCTGATAGTGTGATAATGTATTTAAAAAGGTGAAGAAACAAACCAGAATACTAACGCCTACATTTCCAAACACACTGCTGCAGTGTTTCAGATTTGAATAAAGGTGAATTCTGAACTGCTAATCCGCTAGAACACAGCGAAATAGGAGATGCACGTTTGAATTTGTCCATTGTTCAGGCTTCAGTAGAAGTGAATCGGAGACAGAGAATATATTTGTATACCTGAAATGTAATGTGCCTTTAAGACCTAGTCTCCACCAAAACCAAGAACTCATTTGAATGAACCTCCCACCCGTTTGTGTTTCAGCAAACTTAACAAAATGATTGTTGTGCAGTTGATTATGAAAGCAACCTGTCCTGATATCCTCTCACAAAGGTGACAGACCCTCTTGCTAGTTAGGTGGTGGCATATGAAATAATGCTGCACATTTATCAACAATAAAATTAATAAAAAATCAAATTTGACCGGCCTGTGTGTGGGTGTACATGCTAAATTCTATGTTATCTTGAGTGCATTAAATGTCTTTTCACCTGCAAATCATCAACACACTGCTCACTAATGTTTCTTAAAGTATAGTAAGACACACATACAGTAACTGTGATCATATTATGGTGTGATGTTGTGCAGACTGCAGATGACAGAGGCTGCCCTTACCCTCTCGGAGCAGAAAAACCACAACATGGGAGAGCTGCTGACACGAGTAAAGGCTGAGAAAGAAGAGCAGAGGGAACGACAGAGCAGAGAGAGGAAGAAAGAGCAAGAGGTATGGACAGATTGGTGTAGTCGCGTAATTCCAAACACTCCTGAGACGACTCAGAGTTAACCAGCTAACATGTGTGGTGGCATGTGATTGGCTGAAAGGTCAGAGCTTGGGTACTACACCACTGTCATGAAGTGATGTTGTGAAATAAAAGTGTTATTGGGAAAATGCAATTATGAAATAAAAACAGATTTGAAAAAGGGCATTATTAAATAAAACATTAAATAAAAATTAACTCATTAAGCAACATTTTGTCATAATGAGTTCAGTTTAAATAATTTCCTCAGTTATTTCACAAATTATTGTTTCATTTCATATCTGGTATTTACTTCAAATGTTCTCAACTTCTCATATGTCAAACACAAAATCCAAATCAGTTTTGCTTGTTGAGATATTGCTGTCATGAATGAATGTACGTCATGTGTTTCCATCATGTAGGACAGCACACTCAGAGAGGGAAAACTACTCAGAGAGATCCAAAACCTGACAGAAACCAACGGCCAGCTCAGGAATAAGGTAAGAGTAATGTCTGTTCAGAACAGTGTGTGAATATACTGTGTGTCAGAGTGTTTGTACCAAAATGGTAAAGCCAATGCTGAGCAGCACGCACAGACCAAAGTTGCATTATGAACACTGAGGCTAATTGTGTGTTAGGTGGAGGAGATGGAGCGCAGATGTAAGTCTCAGCAGCAGCAGATCTTTGAGCTGAAGCAGGAGCTGACCAACAGCACAGCAGAGCTAAAGCTGCGGCTAGCACAGGCAGACGGTAACACTCACTCACAGAACACTCACAGAACTTTGTTACAGATACAAAGAGTGGCATTTTATTCCACTTGTAGCCTAGCAGAGATTTCCTCTGTGTCACCCTCTGACAGACCGCCTGGAAATAGAGAAGCGAAGGTCCAAGCAAGCTCTGGAGGACATGGATGGTCTGCGCCAGAAGGAGGTGCTCACAGAAACTTTCTCAAGTACAGATATAGATAAATATATAAGTCTGTGTGTGTGTGTGTGTGTGTGTGTGTGTGTGTGTGTGTGTGTGTGTGTGTGTGTGTGTGTGTGTAAGAAAACATAAAATACTTAAGCTCAAATTTCTGTACAGGTGGAGCATCTGAATCGACATCTAGAAGAGAGTGAGAGAGCTCAGCAGGAACGCATCTTCAAACTGGAGGGACAGCGGATACAGCTGGAAGAGGTCAGAGTATATTATGAGTACTATGTTTAAAAGATAAAAAGATTATGTAACACATAGATTTAGTCAACGAAGTAACTGCTAATAACAGAAAACAGATCATAGATTTTTTGTAGCCTAAAGCCAGATTTCCTGCATGCAGTAGTTGTGGTGTGGCCACAAAGGTTGACCAGGTAAGTCAAACCTGAGATATGTAAGAACTGTGCCAGAGAAACTGACCCAGTGGACAAATCATAAAGGCAATATTCAGGAAGTTGAAGAAAGACTGTAATCTGCTGCACACATCTCACAAAAACAAACTTGCTCACAACAGTCAGCGCTTCCTAACACAGGGAATCAAGGAATGTAAACACAGCTACTATGGGATCTATGATCACAGCAAGATTGGCCCTAATAATGCACATCATGTCTGTTTAATGTTGTGAAGGTGCTCTCTGTGGGCCCCTCGAGGCAAATTGTACTTAATGATACTGAGTTATGTAAAAAAAAATTGACTTGAACTATAAACTAATCCCAATATCAGATGGTGGTGGGCTGCCTGTACACTGCACTGCATAATTCCACCTTCACATACATTTACCAGAAACAGCTGCCGTTCACTGCCAAACACTGAATGGGTCTGTACGTATTGAATGGAGAAGTTGCCCAAACTGTAACTTTCCAAACTGTTGAGGTATTCAAATGCACAAGTTTGCTTCTCTCAAACTGGGAATTTCCCATTTCTCAGGTAAAGCTGCACCTGAATGTGGACCCTTTGTCTGGAGAGTTGAATTATAGTTATAGAGGTGCAGTTGGTGGACATGGTCAGATAAACATCTTCACACTGCAATCAAATACAGTAGCTCTGCCTTTTGGGCTCACAGTATTTATTCACAATGAAATTACAGTTCAAACAACCTCATTTTGAAGTGCTTCTGAAATCTCCAGTCTAGCTATGCTCTTAATGTGATGTGATAATGTCCATCTGTTGTAGGAACTTAGCAAAGCTAAAGCAGCCTGTGTGACCGAAAGGGCCCAGGCAGAGGAGGAACTGGGAAGAGTGCGAGCACAAGTGCGTCTGGAGGAGGTGGGTGAAATTTCACAGTTATTCATTATTCATGCTTTTGACCAAAACAACATACAGATGAGATGAAATCCAAGCCTTGTTACATCCAGGTGAAGCCTTTGATAACAAGTCCTGCAGCACTCAGCTCCATGTTCCACCTGACAGAGGTGCCACAAGTATGGATGGGGTTCCATTTTATTGAATTCAACTTAGAATTACCATCCAAAAAGCTCCAATAGCTCCAATAGCTCCACCCCAAAGATGTCTAATCAGCTTTTGTTGGCAGAGGAGGCAGAAACCCTGAATGACATTTGCTCATGTTCATGAAATGTTAAATGTTAATCTGATATGAATCAAAGTTTAAGTGGGAGGTTGTTAAACTGTCCTGAGGTGATCAGCTGGTCATTTCTCTGGAGAAGAGTCACCACTCTGTTGGTCCCAGTTCAGTTAAAAAGGCGGCCATACAGTGACACAGGCTGCAGTGAGCACATTAACCAGAGAACATTGAAACCGTTACTTCATTTACGTTAATTAGCTTCAACTGATCTAATCTGCTGGCGGTGGTTAAGTTAATACCTGATAGTCCTCATGACACATTTTGGATTGCACCAACAGAGTGTGGAGATTTGATACCCAATCCTTGTTATGACTAGATAAAAGTCCTTTAAAGACACTGGTTACTAGATTATTCTGACTGTAATTCTGACTTCTAAAAAATTAATTTGTCACTATTTCAGGCCATGGTTTACACTCTTGACTCCCTCTCCCTTACATTTTATCCTTTGTTTTTAATGATTCTCTGGGCTTCTCTGGAAAGCAGTGTGGATACTGAGTGGATTATCAGTCAGTTGCTCTCCGTCACCTTCTCTTGTACTTTTGTTTCCTCTGAGCAGGCGGAGCATGTGTCATCCTTGGAAGAGAAGCTTCGTTTGGTGCGTTCCTCCCTGCAGGAGGCCCAGCTCCACGCCTCCCAGCAGAAGCAGACCATCTCTGAGCTGCAGGTGAAGAACAGCCAGCAGAGCGTCGAGATGGACGGTCTACGGCGCCGAATAGATGAGCTCCAGCAGGTCAGGACCCACCAGCTGCCGTCAAACACACAACCTTCTGGCTTCGCTATGTGACGTCACAGAGTCAGATAAATGATTTATGTTAAATTGATGCTGACATGACATGAATGAATGTTGGCCTGTGAAAACACTGGATTAAATGTGGCTTTTCCACAGAGGTCATAGTGGCTGTGAGCTTGAAGCTAACCTGGCCAGCTGGGCCCTGTCTGTGTGCACTTCATGTGTGTTGGGTGTGTTTCCTGTCAAAGTGTAAAGATATTCACTTTTAATCAAACTGGAAACTCTAAAATCATGTAGGTGTGATTTTTTTTTCTGTCTACACTGTATGTTGACTTTTGAGTTTTAATGATTTCCTCAGTGGTTTTCAACATATTATATAAACATTGGAGCCTTCTTGTCAGTCTAATGATGCTGTAGGTTTATGTTAAGGCCATTGATTTCAACTTGGTTTCTCAGTAGTCTTGTTGATTGTGTACCTGTGGTGTGGCAGCTGGTATGGCTCTAAATGCAACAATACCAATGAGCATCAGCTGCTGCTACTGTGCACAGGAGGCCCTCATGTCCACTGCATGTGGTTGTAAGTAATTGCGATGATCAGCTCATTTAAAATGCAGAGTCTGTTATCACGTTTCTACAGTGTGTCATCTTTAGCCTCTGCGCTCATACAACACAATTTCAAACTCAGTGATTGGATGTTTCTTTCTCAAATGTGACTTGGGAGTTGTAGTTGACCTCTCTCCTTCAGCTTTTATGTTCACAAACTTGCACTTTCTTCTTTTTAACGAAGAACCAGATATTTTCTGATGTCATTTTTACTGGTGATTGAACTAGGAGAGTTTCACATCCATCCAAGACTTGGAAAGAGAGAACTGCCAGTTCTGCCAGTTACATTGCCTGTGAAATGAATAGGACTGAATAGGACTTTTGTTTGCAGACAGATCCTGGCTACCCAAAATACCTAAATAACACCCAAAGACATGTCAAAAGATGTGATAAAGAAAGGCTTTGTTGTCATGACCATGCTTTGGGTGTTGATGCAGGAGCTGTCAGGGAAGGACCAGGAGAAGGTGGCTGAGGTGAGCCGGGTGAGGGTGGAGCTGCAGGAGCAGATTGGACATTTACACGCAGAGAGGACGGCACAGGGAGGACTCAAAGAGAAGATCAGTGCTCTAGAGAGAGAGATTAAAGGTCGGCCCTCACTGGTTCTTTATTTTCTCTGTCTTTATCACTTTACACACACTTTCCTTTTGTTGAGTATACATTTAAATAAGTCAGTTAGTCTCTTATGGTGTCTTTGTTAGTGTAATTTATTCCAGTGCTAATTTGTTTTTGTTAAGATATGTACTGACTCAAGTAGCGTGAGGTTCCCAAATGAAAGATATAGAACAACAAGGTTTACATGTGCAACAACTTACTTGGAACAAAGTGGAATTATCCAGGTCAACCAGCAATTTGAAAACCCAGCTGTTAGAGTTTTTTAATTTCCTCTAAAAAGACACTCAATTTATTTGCTCACAGCATAATGTTTTGTCCTGTAACCAGGTCAGACATTGTAGATTTAAAATGCATCATGAAGTTTTTGTAGTACTGTTGTATTTCATTCCTCTCTCCACCTGTGGCTCTCCATCCTGCAGTACTGAACAGTAACCACAGAGAGGTGCTCCTGGACAAAGAGAGCGAGATGTCTTCCATGCTGGAAAAGTTGCGTCTGAAAGAGGCAGAGATCCAGAGGATGAGGGAGGATGCGGCGCAGAGAGCCAGCTACTTGCAGAGCGCCATCCTCACCTACGTCCAGGGGTCCCCTTTGGGACACTACAGCAGCCCCAAGAAATGACCCAGAGGCTTCAGCCTCTCAGCTGTAACCTCTGAGCCCTCGCTGGGTTCCTGAACAGCTCAGGACAGTCTGAAGGATTAATAGAAATCCTAACAGTCTGGACAGAAAAGACTGGAAAATCAGGAGTGAACAGTAACATTGGAGAGATAATTGGTGGAGCACAGGATGGCTGTGATCATACCTAACACAATGCGCAGATCCAGTCTAGAAATTAAGGGGTTAAAAAGTCTGTAATTTTAAAAGCAAAATTGTAGGAATCTTGTTGTTACTCCCAGTTAGTGCACCTCATCAGTACAAACCTCACTTCTATAAAACACTTTATCTGGAGGTGAAAGTGAGCACATCTTAAATGTCTCTGTGTCAAAACTAAAGCAGGAAGTGGCTCTGTAAACAACATTTTCACTGCTTCCAGACCTCTCTATCACTACCACACTCGCTGATTTATTTAGTGATTGAAATAGGTGTGTTGTTGTGCTTAATAGCAGCTGTTTCCACAATTGGGAGAATAGTTTCAATAATCAGAGGTTTGGAGGCGGGATTAAGAATGGGAATGACGTCTTCCTACAGATGCTAATTGCTTAGCTATGTCACAAAAATGGCCACAAACATACAGACAGCTTTACAAGTTTGCTTTGCAATTTTCTTAGTGGGTCTGTCTGTCTGTCTGTCCATCCATTGATCCAGTCCCACACTTTGGTGCTTAGCTTGACAACACACAGTCTACAGAGTCTACAACCATGCTAGTGGCAGCCATGCTAAAAGCTAATATTTGCCAATTACCAAAGAGCAAAGAACAGCTTAGACCAATGGAAATGCCATTAGTTTTGCAGCCATTTGGTCATGAACCAGTGTATTGGACACAGTGAGACTTGGACCTGGGATGAAAGGTCAGAGGATGAGATTTATGGCAATCCATCAAATGGTTGTTGGCATATTTCAGTGTGGACCAAAGTGGTGGAGCAACCGACCGACAGATGTTACCTTCCCTAGAGCCAGGCTGCTAGCAAGGCTAACAACTACTGGCCTGAGATCCATGACATTTGGTGTGGAGAACAAATATTACATACTAGATGTCTTCATATACATTTCTAGACCTTTAGATAAATTTATCACATGCTCTTCAGGGGACCAACAACCCTGTGACCTTTCATCTGTCTCCAACTTCAGGGCTACATTTCCATTTTTAGCCGACTACTTGTAAAATCATTTGAATAGCTCAACACTTGTAAGTCATTTATTGAGTCCAACACTTTCATGTTGTTAGTTGCAATGAACACTTCAGCCTCTAGGGGTTGCTACCAGTGCATTAGACTTTTGCCCTTTTTTCTTTTTTTTTTTTTTAAACCAAGCGTTTGCCAGCTGAATGAGATTAATACCAGTTTCAAAACAACATGTTTTATCTCTTTTTGGGGTCTAGTGTCAGTTTTAGTTCCCCAATAATAGAGTGATGGTCCATTGTTTCGATATATATGTTATTTATC
Source organism: Chelmon rostratus (assembly GCF_017976325.1). Lineage (NCBI taxonomy): Eukaryota > Metazoa > Chordata > Actinopteri > Chaetodontiformes > Chaetodontidae > Chelmon > Chelmon rostratus. Next base: position 21,677,085 of record NC_055678.1, read on the forward strand.
CTCTCCTAAATGAAGGAGTGACACAATAAACATGAAAAAGAAGAAAAAGGGTCAAAACAACAGTTCTTTCTACCTTGATAATCAAAATGTCTAAATTGTAAGTGCTTTTGCATCTTCATTATAGTCTTGTCTTATTTTAAGAGAAGCTCCTGCTGGACATGAGACCAAACTGCTGTCGAAAAGGACATTTTATTTCCTATGATCACAGAGCTGTTTTACATGTACCATGCCAAATAATGTCCACTCTGCATGTTTGTCTTTAGCCCTCCCATCAGCTGAAATGAACTGTAAGTCATCACTTGTATGTGTTTTCGCTGTCCAGCCCAGTTCTGTTGTATTCATTCTAGTTCACCTCCTAAATGAATTGAAGGCTGTGTAGCATCATTAGTGTTTACATACAAAATGGGATTTAGTCCAAGTATGCCTTAATATTATATCAGTCATACCAGATGGCTGCCCCGCTCCAGCTCAGACTCTTGATGCAGTCTTTTATAACACAAATGACTGTTTTATATCTTGACTTTGTCTCAGATATGTGATGAATATGAATATTTGTCATTTTATTTTTTCAGGTGTGTTTTTACCATTTTGCTGTTTTTGTTGACATGTGTTTATATATATATATGTGTGTGTGTGTGTGTGTGTGTGTGTGTGTGTGTGTATAAAATGTAGTCATTTCTGAAATAAATGTCTCATGATTTTTACTAATGCGTGGATGATTTAGTGGTTGATTGGGATTAGTCCCTCATTCTATTGAACAGATAATTTACAGGGTATTCAGACTGTGGTGTGTCGGTGGGGTGGAGATGTATGAGGTCACTGGGTCTTGAAATTATAGCCAAAGATCTTCAAGTGCCAAGATAGGTCACTTAAATTTTAATCCTATGAAACCGTTTGTCTAGACTGTTGTTTAGACACTTTATTTCTCATGGGACCATGTCATTATTTATCAAATATATTGGTCTAGTAGTGCATTTATCTAAAATTGTAAGTGTAAATTTCTAAATACCCATGACTGCAATGACCACACTTGTTCTTGATGTGACCATTATCCTTTCAAAGACAGCCCGTTAAGTCCCCTCAATGGAATGAACTGCAGCCTTGTAGAAAATAAACGGCAGTTGTTCATATTTTGCATACAAAGTAAGGATACTTAGAGTGGTGTCTCAGAGGTTCTCCAAACCGAGGTGTTTTTCATGTGGTCAAAATGGTGCAGTCAGGGGTCACCTCACAGACGTTCACCTCACTGGCAAGGCACATTTCTTTGTATGGCATGAGTCATATACAGAGGCAATTGACATAGTTTTATGTAAGGTACAGAAGTGAATTTGGGCATTTGTTTGAATAATTTCCCTATTCATTGTGCTTTTAAAGGGAAATAATGAAAAAGTAAAACGTTGATTTCGATTTGAAAGTGATTAGCTGGTTTGTTATGTCTGTGTGCAGCATGGGAGCTCTCACTAGAGACACCACCAGCTGACTGTTTGAAGATTTAAGAGACCTCCTGGATTCATGTTCTTCCTGGATTTATGTTCTTCAAGGAAAGACTCACCAAAATAATACACATGGTTAATCAAAGTTACGTCCAAATGTTGGGTCAAAGTTGTGAGATAGTAGGCCTGCAAACATCTTGACGTCATTGTCATAATTTTGTCTTTAAAACTATTAATTATTTTTCATGTATTTTTATTTTGTGACTCCTGATATTACATCAGTCTGCAGACACAGGCTTCTATAGTCATGTATTTTGCTGCTATAGGTACTATTTATCAAAAAAAGCAGCGTCACTTCTATTCTACACCCAACTGCCGTGCAGTGCAAAGCTTTAGCAACATGTCTGTATTGTAGTAGTAGTAATTATCCCGATAAAAGTCTTTAAACGAAGACGGAAGTAGACGAAGTGAATCCTCTTCCTCGGCTCAATCCTCTCTTCCGCTCTCTGTCCCTTTAAATATACTCGGCACTTTCCGGAGTCGCTCGGCACCGTTCGTCATCGACCCCTTTCACTGCGGCTCCATCGCCGAGCGGACTGGCCCGGTGCTCTCATCCGAGACCTCAGCGCACACTGTCGGATCTATTAAACCACCAGCGCCGGCTCCTTGGAAGCCTCCAGCTCCTGCACAAATGCAAGCTATCAAATGTGTGGTGGTCGGCGACGGGTAAGAGCATGCTCCCAGACACAGGACTCCAGCACATTTTCTCGTGTGTGATTCAGTGAAGCGTCCACGAATGGATGGATGATGGAAGGATGCTATGTAGGAAAAGGGGCTGGGGCTCAGCGATCTGTCGGTCGCGCTGCTTTTCTGTCGCCTGCTCCCCGACGCTCGACAGATCTCCTCCGTCCTCTGCTTTGTGATGGCGTTCGGTTCGATCACATCGTGGCCTCCGGCTCATTGTGACGGCAGCAGCGAGGAGCCTCGGGATGCTATGCGGGAACACCTACACGCCTCGTAGGCCACTGGAGGCAGGCTGAAGTGCTGATGCACGCTAAGGAATTTGTGGCCCTGTCAGTGGCAGACAGGCCCCGCCGCCCCAGCTCTGCTCTCACTGTGCCTTTCTTACTGCATCCACATCCCAGGCAGCTTCATGGGGATGCAGATCTGTAGCGGGATTTGGGGGATTTCTGTTTTAAAATCTTAAAATCATCGTTTGGTGTGGATGATGAACAGGAAAAATGAAGTTAGGACATTTAAATCTCAGAAAAAACAAGAATAGGCTAAAGACTGAAGTCATGTTTTTTATGATTGAAAACAGAATGATAAAACTAAACTATTTTAGTACAGTTTTAGAATAAGAGAAGAATTTCTAAATTTTTCATGATATTCCAGAAATCTAAAATTAAAAAAACCCTAAAAGTTTGTGACCTTAATCCTCCTCTAGAGTGATACTGTATCAGATGATTTGTGTGAAAGGGATTATTGGGAAATCTGAAATCACTTAAAGGAGCAGTTCACTTGTCACGGGAGGACTCCTCCGCTGCGTCCCCAGGACTGAAAAAGCAACCCTGATGATGTCACAAGGGTTATCTCACCTTGGGCTTGGAAACTAGGACGTTACAGCAGAAAGTCTGCATTACAAACTGGGGGTGTGGCAGGGAGGGTGTAAGGATGCTCTCCGACTGAATGTGAGTTTGTGCTTTGCATCATTCACACACTCTTGTGTGTTTTTGTTGTCCGTTTTTGTGTGTGGAGTGTGCCCGTGTCTCATCCGCACCAGTCGACCCCCGGACTGTTTGTGCAGCTTATGTTTATTGCTGACGTTATTAGTGGCACCAGTGCTTTTTTAATTATGAGGAGCTCAGATATCTGCTCTTATGTACCAGCTGCACAGACGTTAGCTGCAGCTAGCTAGCAAAGGACACACTTTGGAGACCATCTGTGTGTGTTTGCGTAACAGATCAGACTCTGACTAATCTCAGAAACTCAAATTCTTTCTGCCATTTTCCTCCAGTCTCTCTCCATTCCCTCTGGTCTCCATGTATTCATGGAATGGATTCATAAAAGCCTTGAAATATGTGTGAATTTGAAACACATCTACTTCTTTGCACACATTTGCGTCCACTTTTGGGTTTGACTAGATTTTCTATGTGATGGAGTTGTGAATGGGTGGAGTCATGAGTGGCTCCAGGGTCCTGGAAGGAAAAGTCATGATGGTTTCTGTAACAGACCGTATTAGCTGACAGTTGGAGAACTTTAAGTCTTGGATGGACATGAAACTCTCCTGGTTGAATCATCAGTACAGAAGATGAACAGCTGTGTTGGAAAAGGTCTGGTTCTTTGCTCAGAAGTCAAAGGTCGAAATCTGTGGACATAAAAACAGAAGTAGAGAAGTTAACCATGACTCCCAGGATGCATTTCAGTATGACTGAAGCACCTGCAACAGCAAAGTGTTTCAAAATTTGTTACGGCTCTGATAAGTGTCCTCTCTATAGCACTGGAAACCGAGGCTTATGGGTGTTGTAGTGAGTACAGAAACAAGCTGATGGATAAACAGGATTTCTCAAAAAACAAACATTATGGCTTTCTTTCTGCTACTCTATGAAATGAAGAGATGAACGGAAGCTGTTCGCATCGGGCCCTGTACTTTCATCTCTCTCATTATTTTCTCACCCTCTATCCGTCTCTGTCTGAAACTCGCTGACCTCGAATCAGTCTCATGGCACCCTCACACACCCCACCATTCCCGTGTCCACGAAGACATGCACATAAAAAGTGCTCATTACCTCATGCACAAGCCTGCAGCCAATACCCGTCCATGCCACCGCCAATCTGTGTGGCATCCTGCAGCCTATGTCAGTACGGTACAGTGCTGGGGGGATGTTATGTTTATTGTATGTGAGCGGGAGAGGTAGGTTGTGCCTGTGCATGTGAGTGAGTGGTTGTGAGTGTGTGAGTGTGAGAGAGAGAGAGAGAGAGTGAGAGTTGGGGGGGGGTTGTATCATAGGGAGGCTACTGTGTCCCTCAGGCAAAATGAATGTAGGCCAGTGTCTGTGTGGCACAGTAAAAGGTAATAGCAGCCTGCCTTTTCACTCACACATACAGTATACTCATGCACACACACACGTGCACACAGTCTATACAGAGCCAGAGCTAGTTTTTCTACATGCTGTATTATATATTTGTACTCATGTGTCCTCTGCTGTCCCTCTTCTTCAGGGCTGTGGGTAAGACCTGTTTGCTGATTAGCTACACCACCAATGCCTTCCCTGGTGAATACATCCCCACTGTGTGAGTAACCACTCTGCACATGCTCTCACAGTTACTCTCTTTGATGGAAGCTGTAGGACTATATAACACGAAACCATGTGCTATAACAGTATACACCATGAGACAAAAGAGCTCGAGAGCTCTCAGTTTAACATCTCAGATTTGATCATAGAAGGTGCTAATCAATGAGTGCACTCCATGTGCATGGAGTGCACTCAGGAGGGTAGTGAATTTAAAATCTTTTAATATGTCATAGCTATTGAATCATAGGTACAGTAAAAACATGCCTATGTGTTTTAGTCTTTAAGTGGAAGTTGCGATGAACAGGAGGGTTTATGGTAATATTCTTTCAGATTTCTGCATCAGTGCTTTGGTTTGTCAGGCTTTTCAGCTGATGGATGAGCCAGGTGGTTATTGTAGCTGCAGATCATTGGGCTGGAAAGTTCATTTTTCATTGTATATAAAGCTATTTGTAGAAATTTAAACCATATGTTAGGCTCTTCGTCAGCTCACTTGTCATCACATGAGCTAATGAAACACATCATAACATGCACGAGCAGATGATATATGTGACCAGACCACCTTTTACCATGTGACCAGAGATCTACATATAGATCACAAGATGACAACCCTGTTAAAAACTCCGTCTGCTGATGAAGACGAGGTGCTGCACCCTGTCTCTTACCTGCATAACACTCAGTGTGCTATCTGCCTTCCTGCAGCTTTGACAACTACTCTGCCAATGTGATGGTGGATGGGAAACCAGTGAATCTGGGCCTTTGGGATACAGCAGGACAAGAGGACTACGATAGGCTCAGACCACTGTCTTACCCACAGACGGTATTCAGACCGCGTCCCCCCAGCCACACACACACACACACACACACACATGCTCAGCTCCATCTGAACCGATAAAAAGCCGACATGTCACAGGTTTTTAAACTTTTATATTCAAGCGTGTTGCACATCTGAAGCCGGTTGCACCAGCAGTTCAAACCTTTACAGCTGAAGTCTTCACAAAGTGGATATTTACACGTCACTAAATAATGAAATGTTGAACAAAAACTAGTTCTAGTTAGAGATGGGTTGTTACCAAATGTTTGCACCTGCTTACTGTCAGGTGGAACAGTTAGCAACTGCCTGCCCTGTTCAGACTGAAGAGGTAAAGATATAAAACAGAATACAGTGAATGTGTACATTATTAATGAAGCTGAGAACATCCTGAGATCCTGAGTGAATTATTTTATTATCACAAGAAAATGAGCTTTGTCATCTTGAGATAATGAGATAATCAACCCTTTAGCCAGAGAAAACGAAAGGCTGTTTCCTCTTATTACTTATAATGTTCATCAGAGCTGAGGAGTCCCAGCATGCATGATGGCGTGTTGACACTAGTAACAACTGATTTTATGCTGTAATGTCAGATCAAGGAGTAGTTACCCATTATTGATCAGCGCATCAGGCTTGGAAGTCAGTCAAGGTCTAACTCAGGCTCACATTACACATGTAGGACAGATCAAACAAACAGATGCACACATAATCACTGCACCTCTCCCAAGACAACGACCACGTGCACATCAGACAGCCTGTCTGCACCAGTGTGTGCCTGTTTTCATTCAGCCGTCTCACACATGAAAACACTGACTGTGTCACGTTTCCTGATCATTTATACTGTATGATACGACTCTGACCGGAACCCATGTTTTCTTGTGATAAAGATTCTCATGATCTCGACAAACTGATCTTTTGTTTTCCCGAGATAACCAAACAATCAACTCGTGATCCAGAGATAACAGGATTTTAAAAAAAAATTGCAAGCCTGTCCGTTCTCGGCTTCTGTACATAATAATGTAAACTCTGTAGTATTACTTGTATAGTGCATGCTCTACTCTCCAATTAAGACAAGTGTCAGCAATAACTCTAGTTATGCCTGTGATGTTTATGTAAATATCACTAAATAACATTTCACAGAAATCACACTTTACCTCAAATTACAAAACATTGTTCATGTTACATTAGAGCAAATAAGGCTGGTTAGGTTGACCCATCAGATATTTCCCTTTAATGCTAAGTTACATGAATACTACGAACTCTGAAAAGACATATTTCTTTTTATTTAAATGTTAATTTAAACACAAGATACTTGTGCTCAAAAAGAGGATTCATTCTCAGTGAAGAACCTTGGAGCCCCAATCTGCCTCTATACATGCCAAAGAGCAGTGATTCATAACACGTCTCTGGGGGTCATCAGGTGGAAACCTCCCTTCAACAGCGTTTCGCCTACTTAGTCCCACTACACCTCCAGGAGGCTAGGCGGTGAACTCCGCCCCCCCCCAGTGCCAGTTCACACTGCTCCTACACAATCCAAACAGCACTGCCACGTTCAACTGACCCAGAGATGCTCCAGGTAGTGGCCAGTACCAACGCTACCATTTAACTATTGCTAATGCTAACCGCTAATCCGATGATACCATTTAGCTAATGTTAAGTGCTACCTGCTAAGAGGAACAGAAGAAGACAATATAGTTAGATTCACCTATACTGTTAATGTTAACTGCTAGCTGCCAATACTAACTGCTAAGATACTATCATACTACCACCGCTTTAGCTATTGTTAGCTGCTACAATGCTACCACAGGCCTAGATGCCACATGTAACTGCCGATTGCCACACCACCATCATCTACCCCTGCCTCTCACCAACTGCACCAAAAAAATGGTAAAATGAAACAGAGTGATGCACAAGCATTGTGATATTAAAAAATAAAGTGACGTGTTGTTTCAGTCAGCTAAACAGAAGAATTAAGCAGTTACAACAAGTAGCACCATGCTTTCATCTTTTACAGCAGCAGATTTGAATCGGTCACTGTTGGTTGACTGAGAACGTCTTCTAGGACAACAGGAAATGTTCAAGACTTTTAAGAAAAAACAGACGTTAACTGTCAACTCAAAATGAAGAGGCTCCATGAACACACACACTCAAACACACACACACACACGTAGGTCTTTCTCTCAACTAGCCGTCTCTCTGGTTCTCTCCCAGGATGTGTTCTTGATATGCTTCTCCCTGGTCAGTCCGGCCTCCTTTGAGAACGTCCGAGCTAAGGTCAGTACGCTGACTGACCGCCCGCCTCCCCCTTTGTCCCCCTCCATGCCGAGTCTGACCACAAGGAGGCACATCTATGGCTCCACCTGGCTAATCACAGCGCTGCGCCACCCGTTCAGACCTCGGCTTAGAACAGTGTGGATTTGAACTGATTCCCCCGGGTGGTGGAACAGAGACACGTTGTATGGCGAGGTCTGAACGAGTTCAAACACTCTGCAGAGGGAGCGTGACGGCCGGCGGTGGTTTGGTCTGCTGAGCGTCATGAGACGCTCTCATATGAAATCACACTTTCCTGAAGGTCCACCCCACCTCTGCAGAGTCTGTGTGCTTCCGACAGGATTCCTCCATCATGTGATGTGTTGGAGATTTACTGCCTGAGGATGTTTTGTGTTCATTAAACTGTGCCTCCATTCATACAGATCTGTTAAAAACAACTTCTGGTTTCACAACTCACAGAGTGTGTTGAATGTCATCTGAAGGCGCTCAGCGTTCTGCCTCTGTATCCGGCTAACTGTTCTCTCTCTCCTCTCTCACTGACGCTGTCCTCCCTATTTGCATATGTACACGTGCATTTGTGTGTGTGGTGCCCCAGTGGTACCCTGAGGTGAGACACCACTGCCCCAACACACCCATCATCCTAGTGGGCACCAAGCTGGATCTGCGAGATGACAAGGACACCATCGAGAGGCTGCGAGACAAGAAGCTGTCCCCCATCACCTATCCACAGGGCCTGGCCATGGCAAGAGAGATTGGTGAGGTTGCGTGTGCCGCGTGCACGACTGGATACATTTACAATGAGCGTTCAGTCCTTTATTACGATGCTTATTATACAAGCTTCGCAGCAAGTTATTGTCACAAATCAGGTGAAACTCAGGAACCTTCATACAGTGAGGCTGTCAGAAATGTCCTGCATTCACATCTCAGCCAGGTGTGATGAAGGAACCACAGCCGGTGTGACCAATGAGCGGAACAGGCCTCAAGTCAAAGTCTGACAGAAATAGTTTACAGAGGTTGAGTCAGGATGTGGTTCGCCTGTCGTAGCATAAAGACTGGAAGCTCAAAGTCCAAAGATACACCTCCCAGCACCTTCAAGGCTCAATAATGAGCACGTTGTCTGTCAGTGCTTTAGTATCTGCACACATACAAAAATGTAAAAAGCACAGTTTGCAGTTTTAATTGGACTTCGGAGCCTGAGCTGTTTCTGGAACAGCCTGAGTGTGACTGTCTCCTGAAGTCGTGTCATCACAGCTGCTCGGGGGGAGGGGGGACTGCTCATCAATCAATCTTTCCAACATGCAACGTACATGTTAATCAGTGAGCGATGGAGGTGCTGGTACTGCAGGTGGATTGTTGGACTTCAGACAGAGCTAGGCTAGCTGTTTCCCCCTGCTTTCAGTCTTTATGCTAAGCTAAGCTAACAACGCCCAGACTCCAGCTCTGTATAAACCCACAGACTTGAGACTGATATCCATCTCATCTCACTCTTAGAAAGCAGGCAACTATGTGGAACTGTGAGGGGAGGGGACCTTTGTGTAACAACAATAATAACACTAAGGCTTGCATTGCTGTTGACTATTTTCGCTGAGCGTAACGCAGCATACCGCTGACCGTCCAGGCAGGCCGAGTGAAATCCTGATGGATATCATCCACCTTCTCACAATACCTCCCAGATCTCTCTCCAAACAGCTCTGTCTTTTCCGTGTCTTTGTAGTCTCAACACAACGAAAGGAGATAAGGCGCACATTTTTAAACACACAACCCCCCCACATGGACCTACACCTCTGGTCTCTTACTGCCCACACACCAGCTTTCGCCGCTCCACCTCTTCCTGCTCTGTTGACTTTCTTCATCAGCAGTATGTTTTATAAAGTTGCCCAAAAAACAAAACTGGTGGTTTGGATTTTTTCCCCTGTGAGCAAGCGAGCCACGTGTGAAGGAGGCTTGTTATAAACCACGTAACTAATCAAAACCTGCGTGGTCGGCACCAACCAGCTGCCCTTACAACCTGTTACAAAACAACTACGTCAGCAGGGCTACGTCAAGGAGGATAGGTGGCGCCACAAACTGGAGGGACATAAACCCGAGAACACCCCTGTCTCTGTCTGTGTGCAGAGCATGAGGGACAGCACGGAAGAGACAGAGCAAACAGAGATTGTCCACTAGATAAAGATTGCAGATGGCTTCATTCTTCTCAGGCATAAAAATATTGAAATAAAAAATGCTGAAATGGACCAAATGTACTTTGATGGTTGTGAACACATCTGGGCAGCCTGCCAAAGTAAAGTGTGTGTGTGGGAAACACTGCCTCTGCACAGCGGGCCAGCCGCTGTGTGGTGGCGATGTGGCGTCAGATGATCAGATTTGGAAACTTAAGGTTGGTCAAAGCCTCTCAGTCAGTCAGAAAGGTGTGGGAGGATAGATGCTTCAGCGCTGTTAAAGGATCCGACAAGCAGCATTTGAAACATACGCAGGCCCTCAGGTTCACTACATACATGTTTGTTTTAATTGTCTCCTCAACCTTGCTATGCTTGAGCATTAGAAGCAGTGTCGCTAAGCGTCACTTTTCCCATCATGCCCTCTTCCTCCTTCAGGGGCCGTGAAGTACCTGGAGTGCTCTGCGCTGACCCAGCGGGGCCTGAAGACGGTATTCGACGAGGCCATCCGAGCCGTGCTCTGCCCTCCACCCGTGAAGAAGAGGGGCAAGAGGTGCACCATGTTCTGAGGAGGAGTCACTTCTGAAACACTACACTACATCACCATGAACAAGAACCACTACTTCTCTGAGCGGATGAGAGGAAACTAGTGAGCGTGAGTGTGCACTGCTGAGATTGCTTTCTTTATATTGATGTTTTTTCAAAGCGATATTGGTAACAAGACCAATATTTAATCTGATTTTTTTTAACATTACTGAATAGATTCATAGCTTCTTTGTGAAAGACATTGACTGTCCTCCTACTTTGTACTCATAGAACTACATGAAGTTGCCATGAGGGCTGACAGTGGTTTCTATTACTTGTCTTCATACTACAACATCTCTTCTTTCTCAGCCATGCTTGCTTGAATTAATGTAGTGTTGACTAAATAGAAAGTGAACTGTGAATACGCCTTCAGGTCAGAAGTTACCCTCAGCTCCTGATCTAAGATCAGCATGTGGAGACAAAACACGTACTACTGACATGCACACAGACATCTGTCGGAACTGACAGTGAAAACAAACTACCACTGCCTGCACCTCACTGAACGCCACAAATAGAGCATGATGTCTTAGACGGATATAATGTGATACGTTGGATGGTTTATTACCACCTGGGTCTTGTTTTTTGGAGTTTTAGCCCCCATTCCAATCAGTAATAATGTACTTAACAAGTTAATTATTGAGATTTAAGAACGCAACGTCTACTGAGCCAAGAAACTTTAAAAGAAATCCAGCATTTCTTCTTAATCTTGAAGCCCTGCATAGTATAGAGCCCCGAGTCCAACCCTAGTTTAAGACCTTCATTATTTCAGTTTTAAGCTAATATGTTGCATGCTACCATATTATCATATTCAATCAAATTTCCACACTGAAAATCTGGGTCCAGGTAGTGTTGTAGTTTAGAAAAGCTGTAACATTGGACAAAGTCAAAGGAATGACGTTAACGGGGTCTGACTGCTCGTGTCTCTGCTCATCGCCCTTTGGACACCTCAGAAATGACTGAAGTGAGCACAGTGTTGTTGAGACTGATAGGAACGATGGACAAACCTACAAACATGTTTGTCTATAAAGATTGTACGGAAAGGACGCGGGCTGAGACTGAAGCAGCAGTCACAAGTCAGAGCAGTCAGAGTGGCTCTGGACTCATTACAGGTTTTACCCAGTTTGGGCTTCTCTCGTTTAGCCTTGCACAAATCCTCAATCCTAAACTAACCTTAAGCTTGAGTGAGAAGGCTCATTATTGGCCTTGTGAAGAGTAGTTTGACAAACATAAACCCTCTCAGTTATGTGGTCCACTTACTTCACCTGAGCTTTTACACCTTGCTGCCTGATCGGAGGAAGAGTTTGCCAAGACAGAGACTGTGAGATGTGGCTGAAAACGGCTATTTCCATTGTCAGTGATTAATTTTATAGCTCAGCTTGCAAATATAATAATAATCTGACAAAATGGTCTGAACTCAAATTCCACCTACTAGCTTTTTTTCAAGCCTTCAACCGTATCACATGGTCTGAGATGATGAAGACTTCTATAACTCATTCACTGGGTATTTGCTAATGAAGCACAGGAGATGTGGTTGATGTCTGTGGAAAAAGCTAGCAGTTTGAGTTAAGATCACTTTGTCACATTACCTGAAGTTATTTTACCAACCGGAACATCTGACTGTTAGTGAGCAGAAACGCTGAATCCAACGTGTGCCATCCTTTTATGGTGACAGAACGAGCTGTTCCTTCAGCACGGTTGTGTTCTTACTTTCAACAAGCATCTGATCTTAGTCAAGTGTTTTTGGGTAACTTCATCTAACTGTGAACATGTGACAGATGAGCATGCCAAACATGGGGGCTGTACAACCTTGCTGCCTGAGTTCTGCCTCTGGGGGTGGAGGAGCTTGCATGGGTCTTAAAATATTCTGTCTTAATTTATCCCATTGTTTAGATCTTGTCTCTGTTTTTCTGTGCGTGCGTGTGTGTGTGTGTCTGTGTGTGTGTGTGTGAGAGAGAGAAAAAGAGAGCATGAGAGAGTGTGTGTGTGCGTCACAGGCCTGTACATGGACGCCGGTGTTTGTGTGTGTGGACGAGCATGTGTCGGTATCAGTGAGACAGCTTTGTTCGACAGTTTGGGGTAGTGCATAAAAGACAGTATTGTTTTAAGCCAAGTTTTTTAGTGTCCAGTTTTTGGTACTATTTCATATTGTATTGTAGTAATACACGAGACTTTTCAAGAATCTGTGAACATAAAGTAAGAAAAAATGGATATTAAGACATCCAGTGATGTACAGAATAATCCTTGGAAAAAGAATGCGTTATGAATATCTATCTACATGTACCTGAATATTTAGCTCTAAAACAATTCAATCTAAAGGGATTATAGTTGCTCATGTTGAAGTTAGAAGTGTTGCTAACAGTGTATTATAAAGGGGCCAATCTTTGTGGAGTTTGTCGTTGTGGCAAACAGTGCAGATTGCACCTTTATGAAATGCATTTCTGTGTGGTTGCAGGCCTGCAGTGTGTCTGTCTCCCTCGCGAAGCGAGACGCAGCACTGCAGTCCGCTCTGTCACGCTGTCTTTGGTTGGCATAGCAAACTGTGTGGTTGAATCATGTCGTGTGGTCCTGCCTAGCTAAGGTGTCGAGATGTAGCTGAGAAATGCAGCGAAAAATTCTAATCTACTATTGCATGGAAGTTCTCTGGTTATTTGACCCACTATAATTCTTAAGAGAGGTTGTATGATGAAATGCATTGGCCATGTATGTATGTAATGTAAGATGACTTGTATACTTGTTCCAACTGTTTGTCTTATTTTTTATTACTTCACATGTCTGTGTGGTGAAATATTTCAATTTTTTGTATACTAAATACAAATGTATATGTCAGGTACACAGTGTACTGTCATGATTTGTTCTTTGCTCAGCCTTCTCTGTCTTTATTCCACAACAATCCCAAGAACATTAAAGGAGGTAATGTTAGTGGGCGGCAACACTTTTTTAGTAAAATACACAGTAAATAAACAAACATGTAAATGAGCAAACACAGATACTCTGATAATTACCAATACCGACCTATTTAATAGTGCTTGCAGTAATCCTATAGTATACCAATAGGATACTCCTATCATCCTTAATGGCTTTGGGACACTGTACATATATATCTTTTCACTTAAATTGGTAGATGGTTTAATGTAGAAAGACTTGTTCAGTATATACACAGAGTGGAGACAATTAGTGGGTTGTCTGATTAGTCGATCAACAAAAAAATGCTAATTATTTTGATAACTTCTAAGTAATCTTTCAAGCTAAATTACCAGACATTCTCTGGATTCACCTCACCCACGATATCATTTAATTTAATGTGGTTAATCCAGGAAATAATCATTGGCTGCAGCCCTACACAGGCCTTAACAAAAACATGTTTTCTCAATAACAGAACCAGGCTTATGTAATTATTATTATTATACCTCATCATGCTAGTCCTAAACCTCTACCTATACTGCCCGCATCTCTGATTTGTTCACTGATGCAAATCAAATGATTGAATTACAGTTCTGTCTGATATTCATGGATCATCTCCATGATCATACCATAAATACCTTCAACGGTTTTTGGAGGGCACTACTCTTTAAACACTAACATCATTTTCATAGAAAATATGTTGTAATTCTCCCCCGTCCTGCTTTTCATTGTGTGAAGCCCTTGAATTTGTCCTGACCAGATTGGGAAACGCTGCCACCGACCACATAGCTTGCTGTGTTTATGAACATATCACATGCACACAGGAGGATTTCAATCAGCGGGGATCAAATAACTCTCTCGGGTGTCTATGGTAACCTCAGTCTGCAGCTTTAGTTATCAGAGTAAACACTGGCCTCCTAGTTTGATTCGCTCTGTAATTCTTTTATCAAACCGCACATTATAGTTAAATGTCTGCTTCTCACCGCCACAGACAAACAAGTGCCATGTTTTCCAATAATAATACACAATCTGTCTGGTGTCTCAGTTATCATGATTGTATCATCTGCATAAAGCAGCACATATAATGTTAAGTAAATCTCTACTTCATCATTACTCAGACTTGTTTCTAACCTCATCTGCAAACATGTTAAGCCTTTGCAATGACCAATAATCCTCACATCATTTACATGAACAGAAATAAACAGAAACATCCCCCGATGTTACACATAAATAAGGACAAATAAAGGAAAGTTAGAGGCTGGTTGTGCAATGGCTGAGTTTAATTACTGAAATAAAATTGACCTCTGTTTGTATAATGCTGTGAGGTGATAAGAAGATGGGCGCCTCATGTTGGTCAGCAGGCCAGGAAGCCTCCGTCCACCGGCAGAGCGACTCCATTCGTCATGTTGCTTTTATCACTCAGCAGGAACAAAATACTGTTCACCACATCCTCCACCTCTGCACACACACACACACACACACACACACACACACACACACACACACACACACACACACACACACACACACACACACAGCTCAGTTAACACTTTTATGAAGTTGAGGTATGTCTATACACTGCATCACTGCACTGGAGACATTTAGTTAATACTCATGCTGACAGTAAGACTTCATTTGAGTTTGACTGCACTGTGTGACTGCAGCTCTGGATCCTGACTGTCAGTGATACCCATGAACAGGACCTTAAGTCAGTCGGCACTGATCATGAACGTGCTGACTCTACTGCAGAGAACATGAACAGGCCCTCAGCCCAGCTATAAGAGGGCATAATAATGGAAAGGGTTATCCATGTCCACAAAACACATGGGATGGACAGGCAAGAGGGAAGAGCCGCTCCATTGTTCCACAGCCGGGATGGAATCCACATTCCTGAATGTGAATCAAGCAGCCTCCTTTTCAGCACACTCGTACGAACTTTCTGAGGAAACTAAGCGGTGGGAGGAAATCTCCAACCTAACTTCAAAAAGTAGTTTATTATTTAATGCAATACAAGAGTGAGATGAGAGGAGCAAAACCGACACATTAGAAAACACCAAGATATTTTAGAATAAAGTGAAATTACATGAACTTCCCTATCTTTGATACATCTATTCAGATTTGCTACACTGGCTCTGGTGGTCTGACTGTGAGCTTCCCACACCTTCTTAAAATAGCTGTGAATGTAGCTGAGAGCAGTTCTGTGCAAAATCCTAAAAACATTATTTTGGGATTGATATCAGTCTTCTCATCTCACTGTGGAAAAGAAAGCAAATAACCATATGTTGAACTACTGAATAGTTTTCAGATGTGCAGGTAGTAACTAGACTGCTGACTTATGTATCTGCACCTCACCTTTCACGCAATGCATGCTGGGACAGCTATATATAATAGATGGGGATATAAAATACATATCTTTCAGCTGCAGAGAAAGATGGTTGTACCAAACAGTGACCTGAAATTACATGTTACTGTGTTACAGAGTGGAAAAATCAAAGGAGGATCTGTTCAGCTGCTGTCTGCTGCTGTAAATGCTGATCCAGTCAATAGTATGTGTAAACAGCCTGCAGTGTCTGACCTGCAAAGCGGCCGAGGGGGATGCGGGACGTCATGGTCTTGGCTTTTTCTGGGTCGCTCCAGCCCAGGCGACCCATCTCTGTCATCACCACTGTGGGGTTCACGCTGTTCACACGGATCTGATCAGAGCACAACACTAAAGTTAAAACAAGTCCAACATTCATCCATCAGGGCACCATTAACAACCATTATTCCTCATGTTCAAAGGTGGGCTGAGTCATTCTGCAGAAAGATGGTTGATATGAATATCTCCTCAGGTCCACTGGCTGTCCATTCTGTCCAGTATTTTTACACAGTCCAGGCTCTGTATATGGGAAACAAACATATTGACTTGGGCTGAGCCACAAACACTATTCCAGCCAATCAGCAAAAGGTGGCATTTGTGCTCGGGGAAGGGGATGGGGAGGGGAGATGGGGGAGCGAGAGGGATGGTAAGTCTGGCATGCTAGTGTCATAAGATTATATTGTGAAGAAGGAGGGCTGGCAATATCAACAATCTATCTCCAGAATGACTCCCTCCACCTTTAAACATCTCATTACTTTAGGGTTTTCAGTGGTCTCTATTATGGATTTGATAGCACTTTATTAATATTCTTCACTTATACTCTATTCTACACTCTACTCTAGACCTTTCACTGTATTGTCATTATAATAGGGACACTGTGCAACTTTTGTTGAACACCTGTCCAGTAGTGCAACACTTGTGACAATTCTGGGATTGTGGGAAATGTTAAACTACTGTTGCTGACGAAGACAACATATTTAATGTTTGACCTCATCAACATTGACTTTTGCAAATATCTGCTTATTCTGAATTTGTTGCTAGCAAATTGTTTCATCAAGTAGGGACAGAAGCATTTTTCTCTGCAATATACAAGTCCTGCACCTCAATGGAAACAGCACAATCACGGCTAGAAGTATGGATAACATCTTTGACTCTGTATTTTACAAAAATGATTTATAAAGTGTAATCTATATGTAAATACATCATTTTTCAAAGTGCCCACAACACTGAGGGCTCCACAGATTGTACACATCAAAATATTTCCATTCTTACAAACTGTGCAAACAAACTCTCTTGTCTTCTCATCCTGCATTTCAAATGAATTTGCTCTGAACTGTTGTCAAATGACTGCAGGTCTCAGCCGAGTCGTCAAAGCTTCCCTGTTTCGCTGAGGAGCACAGAATTTGATGATTTGATTTGATTTTTTTAGAGGATTAGCAGTTTAGTGCAAACAGTGACATGTAGAATAAAGTGATCTTGATGAAATATCACTTTTTAAGTTTTCCTGAGGAAGCTTTCATAGTATGGGATTCATTCAAGGACCGTTGGAAATTTGAAAATCTCATGATAATTTCTGTTTTTACACTTTCTGGCTGTGATAAATGGTAAACTTTGGCAACATTTTTTAAAAAAACTGCCAGAAGATTGTGGGGTTCAGAGGGTTCCCTGGTAACAGGTGACAGTATCATGATTGGGTATGAAAGGAGCATCCTCCTAAGGCGCAGTCGTTCACAGGCAAGGATGGAGCAAGTTTGCCACTTTGTGAACACATGATCGTTTAAAGGATATTACTACATGGGCTCTGGAACACTTCATAAAACTATTGTCGGTAGATGCAATAATTTGCAATATAACCTGCGGTCATAATGCTATTAAAGTATATATGAGCGTTGTAGAGGAAGTTGCCATGCTGTGCAAGCGTGAGGGTACCTGGTGGGATCCCAGCTCCAGAGCCATCACTTTAGTCAGCATTTCCAGGGCTCCTTTAGTGGCACCTGAACAATGACAGGAACTCAAACACTGACTGGACAGAAGCACCAGAAACATTAAAGTTAACATGGTTACAGCATTAAAACCTGGGCCCTGTTCATGTGCAGTCTCAGTGCTGCCCCCTCCCTCTGGGTCTGGAGTCAGTATGGCAAAATTTACGAGTGAGAATTCTCCAAACTACGGCCAGTCAATCACAAATGTAACTAAATACACAGTCAGTGGTGCTGACCCTGCAGCCAGCAGGCCACAGAAGCTGTTTTAATGTGAAAGCTCTCTCGGTCAGGGCTGCCATCAGCTCTGTCAGTGCCAAAAAGCCCCACCCACGGTATCGCCCCCAAAGCTGTGATTGGACAGTTGATCGTTTTTCATTTTGGCATGATGATGCCTTTTCCCCTTAAAAACAAAAACCTCCCTCTTGCCTCCTCTTGAAAACTAGTGACAGTGCTGTGTATCTATCACTGGAAGGTCCATGCTGCCTTCTGCTGGACAGCACTGAGATGTAATGCACCTCTTTCTCAGACATTCACATCCCATTGAAAAACAAGTCATTCAGTTTTTAAAGATAAAAAGCAGAACAACTCTCCTTTGAACGTGTCATTTAAATAAATATAAGCATAAACAGTAAATCCACACATGGATGTACAATAGAGAGTTAACAGAAAATGAAGGAGAGATAAGCACTGACCCCACAGCTTCTAACAAGCGTTTAACCAGGAAGTATCCCACGGCGTGTTGCAGCTGAGCTGAACAGCACATTTGTTCACAGTGAGGAGCTCCACTGCTAAAAGCTAAAGCTACGGCTTCAGTGATGGCAAGTCAGCGCAATCAGTTCAGCTCAAAGATCCGTTTGCACGTTTACTGAAGACCTCCAGCAGCTACCTTCATTTAAGAGATGCATAAACTGAACTCTTGGTGAATGTTCCTCTGTTACTCACAGTAGACAGCATGGTCTCTGAGGGCACACTGGGAGGCCTGGCTGGACACGTTGACAATGGAGCCTCCCGATCCTCTGGCCTTCATACCACGAGCCACTATCTGACCACAGACACAGAGCTCTGTTTGAGTCGACACAAGCAGTCTGAGGCAGCAGACACTTCAAATTAAACTAATGGGGCCATTAAACACCTTCAGGTTGCCCACTCTTGCATTCCAGCCGATATTTGTAAAAAGGCAGTCTAAGTTTTCTTGTACATACTTTCCCTGACCCCAAAACCTGAGTTTACCAAGTGTTAGCAAAACATGAACTGCTGACAAACTGCATCAAAGTTGCTGGAAATATGTGGACATCAGCAACATTTGGCCATCTTACAGCAAAAAGAATAAAAAAATCAAAGAACAGATGAATTAAAAGAGCCATTATTGTACCTGGGAGACGTGCAGCACAGCTTTCACATTCACGTTGAATGACCTGAAGATGAAACCGCACAACAAACTGAATAGGTTTCCACCTAATGAAACAGTGAAGTCTGACTCCTACGCTCTACACTTGCTGTATTCGATGCATTCTATTGCACCTTCCTCATGGGAAGTATCTGCATTTCGTCTTACTGGTCAAACTGGTCGGGTGTCACCTCCAGAAACGGCTGCAGGTTGGCACAGGCAGCGTTATTCACCAGCAGATCGATGGGACCGACGCCCTGCAGGGCCGACTCGGTGGCCTCCCAGTCTGCCAGGTCCACACACACCGGGATGATGGAGGCACACTGTGAGAGGAAGCCAACACCAGGCTGTCAGTGCAGATAATGCATGAAGAAGGAGGGACGTAAAGGCTTCCATGGACAACCAGCATTGATCCAGTCTACACAGAAAACAGCATGCAGTAGAACACAATTCTGTCCTCTTAGTAGTGCGTTTGTGAGTACAGACTACCGAAACAGTACACTATAAAAATCAGTATGAGGTACTTCCTCTGTATTTAGCATTGAACAACAGGAGAAGTTTGTGTCTCACGTATTACACCTTTACATCCATATAACTGCAAGATAAAAGTGGTCCAAATACCAACACAATCAGCCAGAGGAGAGCTGCTCTAGCGGTGAAGATGAAGAGGACGACGAGGAGAGACAACAAAAGAAGATGAACAAAGCATCGGAGTGGAGAGTAACGCAGACACCTCAGATGATAATGAGTGGAGAGATGGAAAGGGAGCACAATGGGACAGATTAGAACAGAGGAGGGTGAGGAAGGGTCAGCGGGTTGGGGGACATGGGGCCCTCAGAAGGGTGACAGGGTGTGTGTGTGTGTGTGTGTGTGTGTGTGTGCACCTCCTGCACCAGGCTGTCGAGGTCGGCCTGCGTGCGTGTGACCGCCATGACCTTTGCTCCGCAGCGTGCCAGAGCCAGAGCCGTGGCCCTTCCAATCCCTGAGACACAAAACATCCATAAACACAAAGACTTATTACAGAGTGGAGCTGCTGCTGTGACACCAGAGCTGACACACACACACACACACACACACACACACATTCCACACATGTCTCAGGCTTTGCACACTGCACTCAATGAACAAAGCTTTTTTAAATTCCATTTTATCGCTGTGTTGGAACGGACAAGACTCTGAGGGTATGAGCAAATTCATCAGAATGATGATTTATAACAGACCATAAAGTAGCCATAAGCAGATAAGGACAAGTTAAAGTGCTCATTAATATACAGTATTATCAACAATTAAAACTTCGATAATTTTATATTATTACTGAGCAATGTTGTCATTCATTATGTTTTTGTACAGGACTTATAATAAACACTTACATCTGCTTACAGCTATGTAAAAGTCTGCTTTAAACCACTTATGAAATGTTTATATACTGCTCACTGAATGCTAAACCGGGAGGGTAGGGTGTTATTTAGATACATTTCTTGTAAGCTGGTTGTGTTTAGACACATTTCACATTTGACAACAGTGGATTTTGCTGTTGAATTGAAAAAAATCTGAATCTGAATTGAAAAACTGAATCTAGCCATCACCTCTGCTCCTCAAAGAACTCAATCTGGCTGATCCTCTTCACTGCGGTGTAGTTTTAACTTCCCTCAGTGCAGAATGATTGAAGCTCAACTATCTGAATCCTCTCTCCACATGAAGTCTGTGTATACTAATGCTACACTGAAGCTGCAGCTGGCACTCACATTGCGTAAAACTAATGTTTGAAGCCAAGACAAAGCTCCATAGATGTCTTGCACATCATTTCAGATACATTTCTCCACGATTCAGCCTGACATATTTGACATTTTTGGAAACTATACGATTTCCACTAGAATTTGAATAAAGTTCTGTTGGTCTGACCGATGTCTGACTGCACCACATAAGTTAAGACTGATGTAAGGTGAAGACAGTGCAGATGATGTTTCAGGTATCCCATATGTTCAAGTCTTTGACTCACGTAGGAACAAATAAAAGAAACATAAATGTGCGATCTAAAAACCACAGTGAGCAGAAGAATGAAATTCCTGCCTTGTGATCAGTGAAAAGGGGAATTTGAACCCCTGACCTCAGTTTTCCAGAGGTCCTGGTCCAGCCTCTGTGTGTGTGCAGGGATGGAGGGGTGACTGTGGTCTTTAGAGCAGCCCACTGGCATCAGGTGACCTGAGCACTTCTTCAGAGTACATTTGTCGTAAGTATTATGTTTACCTTTTCCTGCTCCGGTGACCACAGCTCGTTTGCCTGTAAATGAAATCTCCATGTTGGCTCAGGTCCGCGATCAGCTGCAGGTTGATAAAAAACAATGAGCATGTATTGCAACAGGCGGAAGAGAAGTCACGTGCACGCGTCTGTGGCACGTTCCTGCGTAACGTCGCACGAAGCGAGTTAAACTCAGCTGTTAGGGTTGTGTTTCTCCTCCGTGTGCCTCACATTTGTCTGCATGCAGACACTAAAGCTGCATTACTTGTGTTTTAAGGTTGGGAGCGGAGGAGCTTACCCGCTGCGCCGCAGACGGAGCGCCGGATCCGGGCTGCAGACTGCAGGAAGTGCCGTCAGCGCTCCTCCGGGCTCAAAGATTAAACCCACAGCAACGCTGATGGTCAAAACATGTTTGTCTTACAGGTCAGTCCTGCACCGTCACTGTGAACAGGCAGGAACCAGCAGTCAGCTGTCCGTGAAGAAACATGCTGAATGGTCAGTTAAGCTAAATAACAGTAAAACGTGCAGCAGTTTCTCCCTCACACACTGATTTGTGCCTCCACCCAGCACGATGGAGGTGTCTGGACTGTGGTTTATAGTGCTAAAAAAGGAGCTTCTGCATCAGGACTGAGCTGATATCCTTTCGACTCAGCAGGTATTTTTTCAACATTGGTACTGAAAAACTTCATTTAAGTCATCACTGAGTTTTTCAACTTTTCATGTACACTGAGGAATCATTTTGCTTATTTAATGAACCCTGGTTTCAGAGTTTTATTAAATCAGTTTATATTGTGCATATCCTGGAATAAAGTTGTGTTTAGACCACAAAGACCACAAATGAACTGACACACAGAAAACCTCCAGCCTGTTCTGTCTCTGGGTTTCTGAGCTTAGGCAGCAGGGTACATGCATATACAGCTCACAGTGGGTGCCCTGAGATGGGCTGTGGCAGATTTTTCCATCCTTGATTGCATAATCCAGCTATCTCTATGGTGAAATTAATTTTCTAAATGTTTTGATGGCATATCTGAGTATGGCCAGATTAACCTGCTTGGGGGCTCAGTGGCAAAAAATGAACTGCTATTAACCCCCCATTCCTCCCACTATCTGTGCATTCTATATGTGACAGTAGGAAAAACACACATGAAAATAATTACCAAATAAACAGCATCATGAAGACCATGGTGCTCATCAGACAGGTCAGAAGTGAAGTTGTGGTGAAATACAAAGCAGGGTTTGGCTATTAAAAATATTCAAAGCCTCACCATTAAATCCAAAATTTAAAAGTGGAAAGAATATGACTCAACAGCAAATTTACAAAGAGATGGCAGTCCACCTAAACTGCTGAAATCATGGCCTGTGTCCATCCAATCTGACTGAGCTTCGGGGATTTTGTCAAGAATTTGGCAAAAATTGCAAATCTCTAAATGTGTAAAGCTGGTAGAGAGACTGGCTGCTGCAGCAAAAGGTGATTATACCAAGAATTGACTGAAGAATACTTGTGCATCCAACAGATGTCTGCTTTTCTGTCATTGTTTGTAATTTTGCACCTTCAGTGCACTCTACATATTGTGTTAATCAAATGGTAAAGAGCCATTCCAACTTGTAACACTGCAAATTGTGTAACAGTCCAAAGGGGGTGAACACTTTCGCAAGGCACTGTCAGTGATTAGCCAGGAGGGTGTGACAAACAAGCTCTGACAGACTTATACATGATGTCTTTAACAGATGTACACACCAATTCTGCAATATGGTACCAATTCAACAATAAAGCAGTCAAACACTTGATAATGTAGAAAGGTTTTATTCTCAATGAATCAACACAATAATACATCAGTGGTAAAGGGTTTACAAAAACACATTTGTCACTCAGTCTCACCCACCGACCTGCAGTGGGACACATGCTCTGGGGTTTGGATCCTAGTGTTGTGTGCAAAAATATAGATGAGTGTTTTACACAAATACTATATACAGTCAGAAACACTGGCACTGGTTGGTGGAGGCTGAGTGGGTGGAACCAAAGAACCAGTTTATCAGAGTCAGCAAATGTGAAGTCTGTAGAATGTACTGCGGTCTTAATATTTAAGAAAATGTCTGCAAGAACCATTATATGATGGCAGTAGAGCTGTGGCTAGTAAGGCATTTCTTTACTTCATTTCTAGAGAAAGCATCTTAAAATAACTGGATCTGATGTAGTGTTTCATAGTTAGAGAGACATGACGAAGCATCTACTCCGAGAGTGGACTTCTTGTTCAGCGTATCAGTTTGGCTTGTTAGCATGCCAGATTAATGAAGCTAGCTAAGGCATCAGAGGATCACTACATTTATTACAATTTATCCTGAGGGGAACATGAATGTCTGAGCCAAATTTCATGGCAAACAACCAATGGCTGATTAGATATTTCAGCATATGCTATGGCTGGAGCACCACACTAGCTGTCAGCTGCCATGGTGGCTAAGTGGTTAACACACAGGCGTCCTAACCCAAAGGTCATGGGCTTTGTCTTGCGTCAAGTGAAAACCACTTGCCGCACTGGCACTCACATTTAAATTTGGCATTTTTGCAGTGTGATATCTTATCATGGATCACAGTGTTGGTCAACATGAAATTTTGACCTAATGGCAAACCCAAGAAGAGGTCAGGGGTCACTTAAATTAGGCCTTCAGCGACCATCCTCTGGGGACCATGAAAATCCATATCAGATTTTAAGGCAATGTTGTTGAGATAGCTTTGGCTCTGTTGAAATCTGACTCCAACAGACTAATTATCTTTGCCTCCAGAGTAGCTCTGCCTCAAAGACGGGTATGCAGAGCTCAAACTACAACCTATGCAAAGTAAGAATATGTAGCAAGGTTCAGTCATATTTACACCAACAATGTAACATGGAACTCTAGTCAGTTACATACAGGAAGTAACAAGATCAAGGTAGTGCAAAACTCTAAAGATGGGCCTGTTAGAAAGAGGCTGATACAAGGAGAAGGCATTCAGCTGAAAATGTGAAGGCAGTAGAACAGTTGCAACAGACTGAAATAAATGTGTGCCCATGCAGCACACACACCTGCCACAGAGGTTTTCTTTCAAATGCTCAAACATAATTTCATACCTGGTCATACAAAACAGTTCAGTTCATGTTTGAGATCAAAAAAACATACAATAATCTCAATACATCATAGTCAGACTCTTTCAAAGTACCTCAAACAATCTTTAATTCTAAGGAAACTATCTGACTTTTATGTTAACCTTGGGGTAACATGCCAACAGTCAAAGAACAATGTGGAGAAATTAAATGTCAAACAATAAAAGTCAGTGGTCTGTGAGTGACAAGGACATTCAGGTCTTTGATTAAACACTCCCTGACACCCAGAGCAGAGCACTCCAAGCAATGATAATACTGCAGTGTCCTTCAAATCAAACACTGTCATTTGCCTGAGGAGCTTCTCCACTCAGTGGAAGGAGCGTGGCACTGATATCCAGAGTAGACGTTATCTTTCATAGACAGATGCTGTCATTGGTTGAGCCAAAGAGCCACTAGATTTAGTGAAAAAGTTTAAAGTAAAGGTTGGCTGTCTGGAAAACATGACTGTCGAAGCAGGAACTCTAAATGTGGCCACTTCTTTCCTAGTCATTCATAACCACACGGCATGTTCAGATTTTTGAATTATTACTTACGTAGCCTTGGCCAGTGAGCTAGACCAGCAGCTACTGGTAAAGTTAAACCACAGTGGATGAAGCCAAAGAATCAGGCTAATCGTTCCTTCACTAAATCAACCATAAAGGCAGGAAGTAGGAAGTCCTCTACTGTCAAAGTCTGCACTATAAGAAAGAGCAGACAGCATCCACAGTCCTTGTTTGTTTCAAAACTGGATTCTAGTCAAGTCTTTGTCTGTGGAAACACAAAGGCATTTTGGAATTTCATACTATGGTGGACCATAGCTACAATGCTAACTAATGTTGTTTAAGTTATCACGAGAGGCTGTTTCTCTGTTGAGGAACATTGAGGTGAGTGTTAATAGACAACCCTCAAAAGATAATTCACAGTGGAGCCGCTAGTGACTTCACTTTCATGCTAATTTAGAAAGAAAAAGTCCTTCTTTGGCTCCACCCATGACCGACCTGAAGAGTTTGGCCTGTTGAATAGCTCTACCTCTGAGAGATGTGAAAAATATCCATAGCTTGTTCAATGCATCCATTAAGCACAGGATGAGGCTGCTTTGGATAAAGGTATCCATCAAATGACATGTGTGAAGTATTTCCAGTCAAACATAGCTTAATCCAGACATGGCAGGGTGAGGCAGCGGTAGAAGGTTTAGCAGGTATCAGTGCTGCAGGGTAAAAACTTTTTTGTGGTGAGGTTTGAGCTTTGGACACCAGTCAGTATCTGCATACAGAAGGCAGTGGACTGTCTTAAACCTGCAGGGTGGGAAGAGAAGTGACATTTTAACGTCTCTTACAAAGTTCACGTGTTCACACTTCAAGCACAGTATATGGCCATAAATATGTGGACACATAATCCCTTTGAGTACTTTTGGCCTTGGGCTGTATTTCTTGGTTTGAGCTGGGCTTTGTGGATCCAATGAAGGAAGATCTTAATGCACTAGCATAGTACAGACCATATTTCCCAGTATGCTGTGGAAGAATATGACTGGTCAACACCCTCTAACACCTGTGGAAAGAACTGGAACAGCAGCTGTGAGCCAGAACTCATCAGTGGCCAAATTCACTCTAATGGCTGAAATGGAGCAGATCTTTGCAGCCACATTCCAAAATCTGCTGGAAGTCCTCCCAAAAGAGTGGAGGCTGTTGAAGCAGCAAATGTATCCCCATGGTTTTTGAATTGCATGTTCAACATTCAGATGTCCACACACTGGTCATGTAGTCATTGCAGTTACTAAAACTCATTCTACTACAGTACTGTGCAGAATACTAAATGCTTCATGCTTCATTATTTATGTGCTTACCTTGTAGGGTCCTCAGCCAATGAAAAGCCTCCAACAATACTGACCACATTTCTTCTGTTCTCAAAGCCTCCGTAGCTAAGAGTCACCTGTTGCAAAACATAAAATACACACAGTTCAACTTCATGGCCGAGAGCAACTGATGGGAGGAGCTCAGGGAAAACCCAAACACAAAATGTTTTGGATACTGATATGCAGTGGCAGCTGGTGATGCAAACAGGTTAATCATGTCTTTGAAGTCTGGTCATTTTTGGACGAAGTCCCTCTCGATAGACAGCATGGCAAGTGTATTCAATCTGTCCTACTCTGTCCACTTACAAGAACGAAAGGAATGAAAGCGGACTGTACAAGCCCATTTAGAGATATTCTACGTTTTTCTTTTGACTGATTGGTGCTGTTGCTACCTTTGGTTTCACCTAAACTCAAAACAATCTGTTGTAAGTTATTTAAGTAGGTTATTACTTTCTCATCTTTTGTGTGCTAGCTTGGGAGGGCTTAGCCCTTTTAGCCCATTTGTACCAGCCGTCCCTTCTGATATGATCCTGACATTACATATAAAAGTGGCAGTCGTAAGTGTCCGTACCTTTCAGTTACCTCTGGGAATATGTGTTCATTGAGTTAAACTGTTGAATTGATTAAAATTAAACATTATTTATGTAGCACAAATCACGCATAAATCCAACACCAAGTGCTTTAGCATAAGCAAATAATGTTAACTTGTGTGATACAACAGTAAGAACAAGGAAAATAAACCTAAACTAAAATAACATAAGATAGAATTTAAACAATGGGACAAGATAAAACAGCCGTCAGGTAAAAACAAAAGACACTTCAGGAGACAGCGATGTTAAAAGATGTTTCTTCAGATTTCGTTTAAAGGCATCAACAGATTTAGATCCCCTCAGACCTTCAGGGAGGCTGTTCCAGAGTTTTGTACCTTTTAGTTCTGTCCTCAGGAACGATCAAGAGGTTTGAGTCAGAGGATCTAAGAGACCCAGCAGGCACATATGTCTCAACCATGTTGACCAATAGGGCAGGACAAAGACATTCAGTGATTTAAAAACCATTAAAAGAAATTTAAAATGAGTTCTCTGACAGACAGGTAGACAATTTTAAGATTATAACGTGGGCTCTCTGTCTGGTTTTCATCAGAACACGTGCTGCTGCGTTTTGTACGAGCTGTAACTGACCCATAGCTTTCTTAGACACACCACAAACTGACTCTGACAATATTCCTTAAATGATAGAACGACTCTGTATCCGCTTTTCTACTGTGACTTAAAGGAACTGTCTTTATTGCATCCATGCAGTTTAACACACTCACCTGCTCCAGCACAGTGTCAGTGGGCAGCTTCTGTAGGTTTTCCAGATGAGAATGGAAGAGGTGTGTGTGTGTTAGGGTCACCTCCAGCAGCGCTTCGATGATGTAGCCGATGGTGCAGTCGTCCGGTAGTCTGATCTTCTCTGCCGTGCTGATGAAATTCCCCAAACTGTAACCAGAGGGCAGAATTTCAGCATGTCAAAGTGTGTTTTCACACCAACAGCAGCAGTTTATCGTGGCCATTTCTGAACTCACTTTCCTCCCAAGCAAGTGGAAAATAATGACGACAAATAAAGACAACTGCTAACATTATCTGTCTGTACACTTTTATTTTTAGTCAGTAATTTAACTTAGGCACAAGACTAAAAGGTACATGGTTTGTCTGTGTGCAGCCACATTAGGTGTTGAACCAGTGTCAGGACACTGCTGCCATTGTGATTATTTCTGTCTCCATCTACACCGTAAAACACACTGGAGTCAGTCCAGGTACATTCTTTGAGGGCTATCCAAGACATTCTTACAAACTTTTACTTTCTAATCATTCTTTAGCTACTTCAGAGCTTACAGACAGGCTTGCTCTTACGGTACACAGAAATCCAGGGGTTCTACCACAGAATGCAGCAACATGAGTACCCTGACTTCAGAAGGTATAGCAGATTGAATCAGTTCAAATATCAGAGAAGTCCATGACAGACCTGGCCCATGGGCTCATTTTCAGTGCAAGACCTCTGCTGATACAGAAACCTGCTCCACCTGTGGCAAACCAGAACTTGACAGACACCTGAAATGAGACAAAAACAGCCAGATCAGTCAGTTGCTTTTGTCACATCACTGAGTTTTCTCAAGCAACACCCTGAAGTTTGGATTTTATTGCTCGTTGCTATGTTTGTCAGTTAGTGGAGCCAGAAACTCCTTATAAAGAGTAAGCCGACTGACCGATCCATCACTCTTGACCCTCTCTGCTGCCTCTATAGGATGGTCGAGACTGGGCCGTCCCAGGTAGACATCTTGGCTATGGTGGTAGGAGGAGAGCAGCCGTAGCAGGCTGGGCAGGATCACATAGTTATCATCATCCACATGGCAGAACCACCTGGGACACACAAACACACACAGATACACACACACACAGTCAGACAGTAAGTGAATAACTTAATTGAGTTGGTGGCCTTGCAATCAACAGCTAGAAATCTCATCGTTGTTGAACTGGTTAATCGACTGTTTTTGTTGCATCTCTGCTGTTTAATTAGTCTGCTAAGATCAGGCACAGATCACATTTCACTCACTTTTTCTGAGACTCGATGAATTTGTCGTACTCCACAGACATCTTGCAGCACAGGGCCTGTCGAGTGTGAGCTGCTGAGCAGTTAGTGTTGATGATGTTAGCTCCTGGGAAAGAGATAGCAGACAGCGGCACAGTTCAAATCCATGCTGCTGTACAGTTCCTACACCTGCATATTTTCTATGTTCGTAGCAGATGATTCATATACAACACATAAGCACTGGAGATAATGTACGTCATAAATGTTACAATTTTTCCCCATCTGCCTTGTAACATAACATATTCCTGTGACATTTACACTGAGTTACAAATCAAATTACATTTGAACAATATGACACAAGACACAAGTTTCTTACCTGTTCTCATCCGCAGCTCCTTGTCCTCACCATCAGTGAATATGTAGGTCTGAAACAGACAAAGGCATGCTGTTGAAAAATGTTGCTGCAAGCACACACACATATTCATGCTGCCCTACTGAGACACAATGAAGTGCTCCATTGTTTCCTTTTGTTGACGAGGACAACAGCAAAAGACAAAAATGACACACACAACAGTGCCAGAAACAGCTGACATAACAGAAGGAGAGGAAGAGCATATTTCATACCACCCCTCAGTGCTTAAACTGACCGCATTTTTAACAGGTAAGAAATGAGCCGAGTAGTTTCCAGAAGCATAGACATTAACTTCACCTTTTCATTTCTCTTTAGGTTCTGTTCTGCATATAAAATCCAAGTTAGACTAATCAAACTGCCAGAGCTTCACAGACAAAAGACACAAAGTTCACCTGCTGCACTGACAATGGTTTTGGTTGATGTGATCTATTGATCGGTGAGCATCACTCACTCTATCTATCACATTATCACTCTACAGTGAAGTCTCTACCACAGCCTCTTTATGGACCGCATGCAGAGACAAGCTGAGTGCTGAGTGAGTCTCTACAGAGCCCTGCAGGCTTAACCTTCACACACCATCAAACCGCAAGGTCAAAGTGTGTTTAACATGACTGTGGGTTTCTATTAAATCACATTAATGTGAAGATACCTTCTCTACACAACAGACTGCTGCAGTGGGAGAGCTGCACTGAAACACAGATAAGTGCTATGACAAGCTTTTAATTTTACAGGCAGTTGTAAACACGAAGGTCAGGTTTTACTGACCAATTAGCAGTAAAATAAAAAATGGCAACAGACCTGTAATACCTCTCATGACCTGATAGTAAATGGTTCGTTCAAGCTGACAGCGAACACAGACCAGACTCACAGCGGAGTCCCTTCAAAGCAGAACTGCACTCAGAGCCAGTATGAACCAAGCTGTTGATACTGGGAGCACAAGCTGAACTGGAACTCCTCCACCCTCTCTGACTGTGACATTTCTGGGTGAAGTGGGACAGAGCGTTTCTGCAGTCAGACCTCCTTCTCTCCACACTAAGACTCTTTGTCCGGCAGTGGAACTTACTAATTGCTTTGACTTGTGCTCAGTACAGAGCTGCTCACAGTGTTTTCTGTGTTGGATACTTTAAACGTTATATGAGGTACATAGAACTGCTTTCATTCACATGTGTGAACACATTGGCTGAATATTAATGACTCCTTGAAAATTGTAATGGATGGTCCATTTCACTAGACTATAGACTAAAGCTGGACCTGCAACTCTCAGCTACTCAAAGCGGAGCTGGAACGATTCATTGCTTTAATTGATTAGTTCATGAGTCAACTGACAGAAAATCAAATGGCAGCTATTTCAATCATCAAATAATCGTTGAGTCATTCTTCAGCTAAAATACCACACATTCTATAGATGCAGCTGAAGAGTGAGGGATTTTCTTTAGTCTTTCTTTTCTTGTCTTTTTTTAAATAGTGAATTTCTCATTTTGGAATATTTGGACAAACAGCAGGCTTTTTTTTCTGACATTTTATGGACCAACGACTAATTCATTATTATTAAAGAAATAATTGGCAGATCAATCAGTAATGAAAACAAATGTTAACCGCAGCACTAATTCAAAAGTTTGAGTGTTTAGAAAGATTATTCTTCCTACAAGTCTGGTCTACAGTGAAACAAAATGTCAGGGCACGGCACCTTCACAGCTGCACCACATCAGAACAGGCATAGAGATTCAGTATGTATGAGGTCATAGAAATGTAATAGAACAGGATTCCATGAATGTAATGGATGCTTCTAAGGCAAAGAACCATCTGACACAATGCAATTACAATCATGGAATGTACAAATTGGAAGGCATTATCCCACTTATACCAAGGCAACATTATCCATGCTGTTCACTTACTTTAAGAACTATTTTTACCTTGCCTTTCTGTTGTAAATATCAAGAAATATAGTTCCCTTATCACCCACATTTTTGCGGCAACTCCATGAGTTACTCCACTGTTCATAAACTAAGTGCAAGTGTGATGAGACCAAATTTTTTTGTACCTGTTGGGGCTAATTAAACCTTTGCGTATGCATAAAGCATATTGACTTTGCTGACCATTTCCTAGCATAATTCCACCAAACCTCAGCCTGTCATGAACAGAAGTCCAACCTGACAAAAACAAGCAAAAAAACCCACTCCGCTTACTTGCTTGATCAGGAGCTTTGATTTATCACCTTCATTACTATATGGAGTTTGTTTCCTTGTCCTGTAACAGGAGAAGTTAAAGCTTTGGAGGTTTTGAGTACATTTGAGATGTTCAGTTCTTGTCCATGTTGGATTGAAAGTTTACTTTCCCAACAGTTTCCAATGTTGGAAATGAACTGTCAAGCTCAAGTACAAAGCTCTTCTGTCATATTAGAAGAGAGTCAGAGCTGTGGTGTGTATGAGTGATTCCACGATGTCCTCGATAAACATCTGGGTCTGACAGGGGGGATTCTGAGAGCAGATGAGGAATGAAGTCAAGATTTATTTTCTTATAAATGTCCTGTGGCTCCACGAAATGTCAGTGAGGACAAATTCTAACCGCATCGGCGAGGAATCTCTGGTGGTGATAAGACAACACCCGAAAAACCACCCAAACGACAGACACGGGGTGAATACAAGCAAGAGCCAAATCCATTAGCACTAACATTGTATAACCCTTAATCCAAATGGAAACTAGTGGACACATGGTCATGACGCCCTGCTGGGTCCTGTGTCTTGCCTCACTCTGAGACCACAGGAGCCAGTACATGCTGCAGGAATGTGTTGATGTGAGAACTGCTAATTTATATAAACACGTGCTCTTTATGTTATGATCCTGCTGTCAGTATGCAGCTTATACACTGAATGATCACAACTCATGAATTATTCTAGCAGGCTTTCACCACACCCTTGGCAGACATATCGAATGGTTCAGGTCTTGGGTAACAGTGATTATGTAGAGTGGCTATATTTCTAAACTCCCACAGAATTTACCAAACACAGATTTTTTGTGTCGTATTTTAACATGGAGCTGCAAATAAATCTGATTTATTTTGTGTTGAAGTTTTGTCAGGTTGTAAACTAGCCAAGCACTAAGTATGTAGGGCTGCAAATAACTTATTTTCATTATCAATTAACAAACAAATGATTACATCCATCCTGAGTGTGTCTGTTTGAGTGTGTGTTGGGGTTAAGCCTGTGGTCTGTGTCTGATAGAGCTGAGGTTATTCATTGCAGAAGATGAGTGGTTGGGGTTAGGGCTAAGGTTGGGTTCAGGTAAGGGGAAGCACAAACTGATGAGGAAACAGTTCAATACAACACTGTCAGACACGGGATGAGTAACGTTAGCATTAGCAGCTAACACTACTGCTCCCTCAGCCCCTCCTGGTTGAAAGCAGTTGCTTGTTTGGTGCGGTTGCAATTCCAACGTTTCTCCTGTGAGCAAGTCACTCTGAATAAATGTGTCTGCTACATTAATGTAGCATGATGTAGTGCAGTGTGAGGTCATGCAAATACTAAAGCCATGCGTTGTTTTATTTTACGAGGACATGCGCCCATACGGCTTTGATAAAAATGCCAAACTAAGATGGATGTCACTGACCCTGGATCAGAGATTACCAATACCCAGCCAGCAGCATTTCAGTGATAATGGATTCTTCTGGGAGAACTAGTTAAAAAGCTGTGTATCACTCCCCATGTTTACTGTCACTGGTGAGGCAGTAGACAAAATGTTTTTCAGAATTTGTGGTACAGTACTTGAAATAAATGTTGAGTCAAATGAAAAAACTTAAATTCATGAACAAGTGAAAATATCAAATCCTCTTGAGTCTCATCTGAAATAATAAAGTCCCTGTTGAACAGACTCGAATCAGCTTTGAATTACACTGACAGTTGTTACAAATTCAGCTGTATGATCACAACATGAACCATAACCAATAAATAACTCCAGCACTCACCTGTTCCTTAGCTTGGGAAACCCAGGTCTGAATCAGAAGCTCCAGTCTAGACTTGTGGTACTTCCTGGTGGTCTTCACTGCAATAAAAATGTCCTTAAACTCTAACAGGTCCCAAGACCTAGACCCTAAAAGTCCAGCACCCTTTCCTCCAGGGACAGACTCTCTTTTGGAGTCTGCGCCCCTCTTGGGACTATGGTTATCATTCCTGGTACCTTCGGTCTCTATGGATCCCCTCTGCCCTGCTGAGCTCCTGTTGAGCCCTGTGGAGGAGTCCGTCTCTCCTGCATGGACGGCGACTGTCGGAGCCCCGGCATGGTGTGACGGGCCTGCCTGTGGAGCTCTGACTTGGGGTCGGGGCTGAGGCAGGTCCACCTGGCGTGCTGGGGGCTGTAGGGCAGGAATGAGCAGAAGCAGGAGGCTGCAGAATGCAAGGGAAAACAGGAAGCAGAACTTGCTGACACCCACTGACGCTATGTGCATCCTGACTGGCCAATGGAGCAGGTTCATCAGCCTCCAGGGCTGCAGTCACTTCTGACACCAACCTGTCCCATCCTCACACCGTCACATAGAGTCCTGCACAGATAGATTCAACAGTGTGTTTAGAGGCATGTTCACTGTACCCTGAAGATAAATTCCACACCTCAAACACTTCAGTTAGATGACAGGCCTTTCTAAGAAGATGAGAGAGCTCTTAACAGGTGAGAGAAGCTCTGATTTGTAAAGAAACCACATTGCATGAATGATTTAATGGGCCATTCCAGCACATCCACATGGTCAAAGCCAAACAAAGTTGCATGTCTGCTGAAGGCTCACACTGCAGGAAACACTTCTGTCATACAGGCGCCATTTAATATGAATGGGAGTCAAACAGAATATGCATTATGTGGGGTGGAAGCGAATGTGAATGCATCTTTAGCAGTAAATTAATGCAGATCCAAAAGCAAGAACACAATCAGTAAGCAGTCAAAAATATGGCTGGAGACAAACTGAACTCTATTGCACAGAGATTCACTTACAGACCGTAAAGGTACAGAACACTGAACACAGTGGAGACAGTCTTGTAAAAACAGAGCTTTGTGTCAGGTCAGCAGCACAAACACATGTTGGACCATCAGTTGGTGAGATGACACAGCTATGGTTTGTGGAAGCAGACCATCTCAGGTTGGCTGTGGTCCGCCCTGCTGCCAAGTAGGACCATAGTGCTAGTCGGTGTGGTTATCCTCAGCTGTGTGTGTCAGCAGTGGAAACACACGCAATCATGACTCTGGGCTCGGGCTACACAGCACCGATAGAAAAACACTAGGAGACACCTGACTGGCCTCTCTACTTCAATAAGAAAGAACTTATGAGAACCAAAATAGGGCATCATACACCATAATGCACATGTATGAGGACCTAAGAGGAGGTCTGAGAAGTTAATATGGAAATTACAGATCCATAATATAAAGCATTACCTATCCATCCAAAGGAAGCAGAAAATCAAACTGTACTTGCTTCAGAGTTAGTTCAAGTCTTACACTGCTTCACGTCGCTTTACCCACATTATTATGCAACGTTAGTGTTTACCAATTAAAAATATTCAAAAGTTCTTACAAACTTTTTCTCACTGTGTCGACTTCTCAGCAACTCATTTTGTTCTTTGCGAGGAATCTTTCCAGCACCCCATTTTACAGCTCACTGAAACCCATTTGCTTGTGGCCCCCAAAATAAAATGTCCTGCACATCTGTTTCCAATACTGGTTTCTGTCCATCACAAAGAGCCCATTGAGCCCCAGCAGCAGCAGGCAGGCTCTGCTCTTAGTGATGTGGTGAGTGTTCATTCTGGTCTGATTTTGATGAGTCATCAGTCACAACCAGCAGCTTACCAACAAGTTCACAGGAGTCCCATCTGAGAGCCATCATATTTACTGGTTGCTATTTCAGGGGAGCAAGGCCACCCCAACAACAGAGGGGCTGTCCCTCAAAGCTCAGGCCAGGGGATGGAGACCAGCACTGGCCCTGCTGCAGACTATGTCCATACTGCACCGCCTACCTGAAAACTTCTGTGAAAGCCACACGAGGCCACAGGTTTTCATGTTGTTTTGGTAGAGTTCTCCATCCCCGCTAAAAATAATTAAATAACTTCTTCTTCCTCTTCTTCAGAGTCCTCTCTCGGTCATCAAAAAACTAGTGCTCAAACAATTTGTCAATGAATCTTTTAATCCACTGGCAGAAAATTAATTGGGCAACAATTTTTCCCGCCTCTTAAATGTAAGGATTCACTACTTTTTACTGTTTTCTTTGTTTATCATTAGAAATGGAAGAGTATTTAGGTTTTGGGGTGCTGGTCACACAAAACAAGATATCTGTCACCTTAGGCTCTTGCAAATTTTGATGCACCTTTTCACCATTTATACACTGAACAATTGACAGACTGATGGAAAAATAACTGACAGATGAACCAGTATTGAAAACAGATGTGGCTCTGCAAACAACAAAATTGTGCATATGATCATAAATACAGGTTAATGACAACAGCTGTGCTGTGACACTGACATTTCAATTGGGCGATCACAGAAAGCAGCCTTTTTAATTTCAATACATAGCCCTCAAACTACTGAAGTCAGTTATCCAAAGCCCAGACTAAGAGAGTTCCCCAGCACTGTGAATATGCTTAAATGTCATGAAGCAAAGTACTGAAGTGTCCAACGGTGCTGTTCTGTAACTGACCTATTAACCTATGAGGACAATGAGATGGGATTGTGGAGGGGTAGGAGAGGAGAGCTGGAAGCAATAACTGTGATAAAATGATAATTAAAAAAACGACATTAAATGTGATGATTTCTAATCCGGCAACAGCTGGAACGCATGTTTAAAATATAAATAATAATAAAATAACTAGTCCATATTCGAAGTTTGTAAGGGTTTGTATACTGAGTCAAAATCCCATTGTTTCCCATTATGAAGCCATTGATCTCTTTTGCATTGGCTCCAGATACAGACATACACTCTCTCCCTCACAGTTATATGAAAAGTGCTGTTTAAAGGGCGATGTGCGCTGTTTCCCTGTACAGGCCTGAGGTCCGGAGTCTGGTGGCTCCTCTGTGCAGAAAGCAAAGCAGTCTCCGTACCTGATACCAACAGCCATCGCTTTAAATAGTTTAAGGCCAAAGCTTTAGCTTGCTCTGATCATTTGGGTATCCAACATCTATGCTACTTCCGCTTAAAATAGCTCTGTTTAAGATTGACTTGTTTATACTCAGTGTTACATATCGTTTTTTTATCACACATGTTGTTTAAAGACTCGAAGAGACACAATGTTAAATTCGGCACAAGTATAGTTGACCAAGAAATTCTCATTTCCATTACATTAATACGTTAACATTTGGTTACAGCTTATTGTTGTGCAACATTGTCTGTTGGAAACAAAGGTGTTGATTCTGAGAGTCGTTACAAACGTAGAATTTGATCTAAACATATGCTGGCTGAAGAATAAAACGTATGGCGATTTGAAGAGCACTCTGTATCAGTTCTTTTAAAGCTTAGCCTCCTGTTGTATGAGACACAAAGGTCGGTCTGTAACCAGCACAGTGGAAAGGGAAACATTTCCAAGTGGAGTTTGGCGTGTTGACTCAGCCTCGGTCAGAATGGCACTGGGGCTTCGCCGCAGTACTTACCATGAAATATCAGAAGACACATCTGACTTCGTTTTTTCAGTACGGCTTTGAAGTAACTCGGGAATCCAAAGCTTACACCTTTCACTGAAACACAACCAGCTTTGTGGAAAAACAATCCTCACTTTCGACGGTGTTGAATGAAGAATGCCACCGGATTCACAGCCTGACTCGTCGTTCTTTTTGTTCCGACGTGACTTTCGAATTTACAACAGTTTTCAGAGTTCCTCTTCTGGCCTTTTGGTTCACGTCGTCGGTTATTTGGCGTTTAGAAAGCTTTCAAGTAGACTTATATGCAAGTACAAGCTTTCTTTCACTGCCAGCTGCTCCCTTTCTAGTTAACCAAATATTCTACAAACCACCAAACTGATATCGGACAACCGTGCCAGTCTCTGCACAATAATGAAATGGCCGTTCCGGTCAGACCTTTCAAAATAAAATATTAATTGAAGTAATCTGTTCTCGATAGGGTCGGCAAAGCAATATTAAATTACTGGACATTGGTGTAACTTTAAAAAAGCTCAAGAAATAAAAACTGTCTAAGTTTTTTTCCTTTTTTGTAATGTTGGGTTACAAGTGAGAATATGTAGCCTAATTACTTACTCGCAGTTTTTGTCTCTATTAGTTACAATGTTACAGTTCTGAGGATTTGTACTAATTAGTACTAAAAAATTTGTACAATTTGTCAGAATTACTTTTTATTGGTCGTATTGCCCACTTATTGAACATGAGGTAATTTTCCTATTTTATATGATAATTACAGCCATTCACGCATGTGCAAAACTGATATTCAATTATTGAGTATTTAATTTACCTTTTAGTCAAATACAATACTTTTATTCTGAAAACAGTGCACTTCTGGTATCGCTCAGGCTAACTCTCGTCAGCTTGAAAGAGCCCTCAGTCACTGCTGTCGTCTGTGATTTTTGTGTTTCTAAACTTATCTTCTTTCAGTTGCTGCTTGGCGGACTCTGCCGGTCGTGATCACGCATTGCTTCACCAACAGTGCTAAAAGCTGCTTTACTCGGTGAACGTGACATACGGCACAACGTTCATATCTCAGCACACACACGTTATCTGCGATTGAATGACGGGAAAAATATCTGACCAAAATTCAAAAATCTGCATCACAAATCAGCGAGTATTACTGCACACTTCACTGAACATGTAGAAGTGTATGCATGCTAGTGTCACTTCTGCTTTGAGGAATCTGTCTTATTCGGTCAATGGGAGAAATCTGTTATTATGAGTTTCTATCCCATGGTAGTCATGTCATTTGCAACCATCCATTAATGACCAGGAATGCTACATGTACAGTACATAACAAATAAAAATGCTAACTCATCGTGCAGTACTGAAGTCCATTTACTTGGAATTAGTTACATTCACATAGGTGCTAAACTTGCAAGAATTTTGGGGGAAAAAATGAAGGTGAGACAATGCAAATAACGCAATATCTTCATCCTTGTTTGCAGACAGGTTTGCATTTATGTAGCCGTGGTGTTCACAGCACTTAAAAGTTACCTACATGTCTGCAGTTACTCTGAAGAATCCACAGACCAGAATGTAAACAGCTTTCACAGGGACTGTTTGATAGAAAGTAATCCTAAAGGAAAATACTTTTATTACACACAAATTCCATGACTTTTCCTAAGGATTTTATTAATTTTCCAAGCCTGGAAGACAAGATTTTGAAAATCAATGTATTTAAGTTTTCAATGACTGTGGGAACCCTGTATATTGGGTGTATATGAATAAACAGAAGGGTTGGAATAAGAGGTGGAGATTGCAAATCACATTGCTGACTCACTGGCTTTATGTGAAGAAGAAAAGCAGAGAGAAGAGGGACAGTCTGGAAATATTGGGTTTAGGCATTGATTTCACTAAGGGCAAACATTAGGGCAGGAGCAGCTAAGCTGAGAGAGGGGTTGTAGCCAATTCAGTAGTCTGTCCAGGCTGTCCACTGACCATGGTCACTATCACTGATTACTGTGGTCCTTGTGTTCTGGACCAGTTGCTCAGTGGTTTGTCGCAGTGGTGGAAAGTATCGAGGCTTAGCACATTTATTCAACACCTGTACTTTATTTTTTTTTAAATTAAACCTTTATTTTACCAGGAAAATTGACCCATTGACCCAAGGGCGTCCTGGCCAAGTGGCAGCACAAGTTACAAAGTTAAAAATTTCAATTTTAATATAAAACCAATTCAATTAAAACAAGTACAAATCAGGGATTCAGTCTCAAGTGTTCTCATATGGGAATTAAAATCGCTCAATGGAATCAGTTCTGTTAGTTTCATGTCCTTTTGCAGCTTATTCCATGAGGTAGGAGCAGAGAAAACAAAGGCCCTTTTTCCCCGCTCTGTGCAATAAGGCGGAACAGAGAGCAGCAGTTTGTCATTGGAGCGAAGATCATAAGAGTTAACGCTCCTTAGCGTGATGAGGCTGCAGATGTAGGGTGGTAGTAGTCCAAGTATTGCTTTGTATATAAAGGTGTACCAGTGAGTCAACCTCCTGGTAGCGAGTGAAGGCCATTGTACTCTGGAGTATAGTTCACAGTGATGGGTTAGAGCCCTACAGTTAGTAATGAACCTCAGGGCAGCATGATGAACAGAATCAATCTTATTCAGACATTGAGCTGAAGCAATCATATACAACAGATCTCCATAATCTAAAATGGGTACAAGAGTTGCAGAGACAAGGCGCTTCTTGACATTAAAAGAAAAACAGAATTTCTAAAGAAGAAACCCAGTTTCATTTTAAATTTCTTAACAAGATTTTCAATGTGAGCTTTGAATGTAAGGGTGTCATCAAGCAAAATACCAAGATATTTATACAGATGTACCACCTCTATTTCATTTCCCTCAAGGGTAAATACTGTGGGGATCTTTATCAGCCCTTTTCTTGGCTTTGAGAACAACATTTGCTTAGTCTTACCAGCATTGAGTACTAGTTTTAGCTGTAGAAATTTCTACTGGATCTCATTAAAATCCTTCTGCAATGATTCAACAGCATTGGTAGGGGATGACCCATAGCAGTAAATTATGGTGTCATCAGCATAAAAATGCATATTAGCATCAGACACATTTTGTCCCACATCATTAATGTACATAATAAATAAGAGGGGGCCTAAAACAGAACCTTGTGGCACCCCCTTGTGGACACTAACAAATTCAGAGCACAGGCCATCATATTTGATACACTGGGTCCTGCCGCTTAAATAATTTGTGAACCAGGAAACTACATGGTCTGAGAGACCAAAACTGGAAAGCCTTTCCCTAAGAACCGCATGATCCACTGTGTCGAACGCCTTTGACAGGTCAATGAAGAGAGATGCACAGTACTGTTTTTTATCAAGGGCAACAAGTATGTCGTTGATTACTTTTGTGGCAGCAGTGATAGTACTGTGCTTCTTCCTAAAACCTGATTGCAGCCTTGAGAGAAGGTTGTGTATAAAAAATCTTTAAGTTGCTCACACACCAGTGATTCGAGAATTTTTGACCGGACACACAAATTAGAAATTGGCCTGTAATTGGTTAAAACTGCTGGGTCGCCTCCTTTTAAAAGAGGAATAACAAAGGCTGACTTCCAAACTGAAGGTTGCTCTTTGTTTTCAATGGATAAGTTAAAAAGTGTTGTGATGGGCTGTGCAATAAAATCTGCAGCCATTTTTACAAAGTAAGGCTCTACTTGCATAAAATCTTTAGGTACTTCACTTGCGTATTTCTATTTTCTACTTTACACTTGTACCACAATTCAGAGGCACTTTTTACTCCACTACATTTATTGATAAATCTGGTTACTATGGATTTTACAAAATGTAATCAAATAATTGTGTAATAATATAGATCAAGACAAAACTTTGATACCTGGGGTGGATATTCACAAGGTGTTGAGCAGAAAAACTATATAAAGGCAGTTAACCACCCTCACCAGCCTGTGTTTTGTGTTTCAAGAGTAGAAAATGACAAAATCACCATAACCAAAATACTTTGTCGAAATGGACCGCTTTCATAGAAAAATAATTTTTATAGAGAATAAAGGAAACAGATTAAAAAAGTGCCTGGAACCTTGAAAAGCCCTCCAACCTCATCAGGGTGTCAATTGTGGCCCATATAAAAAGTTTTGTTGACTTGTCAAAAAAATTGCAAGAAAGAGTACAAATCAACAGATGTAATTGTATTTATGGATGATTAAGTGTAATGTTAGTACAGTAGAAGTGGGATATTAATTGAGACCATAAGAATACCTTTAACATTGTCACAAACACACCTACACACCATTCTTGTGTCTATAACGCAGACAATTCCTTCAGGCTCCATGTTTCCAAAGGCTTGGCTAAAAATAAGCAAGTGTCACTTTCTGTAATGTGATAAACAACTATGTTTAAAGTTGCTATCCATAATATTTTACATGGTTGTCCTTTATAACATGTCACACTTTCTTAAAACAAACACTTTAATTTTATGCTTGAGACAGAAATAAACTGACCCAAATGCTGAAAGCACAGACACAGAGGTGAGAGTATGAAAAATGTCAAAGAGTTCAATGAGTTCAAAAATGTGCACCAGGC
Organism: Chelmon rostratus; assembly: GCF_017976325.1. Lineage (NCBI taxonomy): Eukaryota > Metazoa > Chordata > Actinopteri > Chaetodontiformes > Chaetodontidae > Chelmon > Chelmon rostratus. The sequence goes on from NC_055678.1 coordinate 21,718,634, forward strand.
GAATCTGGGAGATCCAAACACCGAAGACGACCAGTAGGCAGAGAGTGAAGAGGCCGAGAGGGAATCCAGTTCTAGATTACTCACAGTGCTCCTTTTTTTGGCTGCTGGTTCCTGTGTGTGGTGGCTGCTTTTTGCTGCACTGTAAGGCTGAAGGTAGCAGCGGTGTCTGAGCCCTCTCCCTGCTGTAGTGGTCTGGTAATATAGGTGGTTCACGTTACTTACTGCTGTTTTGCTCTTTCAGAGCATTTGTGTTTTGCCCTCCCAGGGCCTTCGTGTTTTGTCCTTGTAGAGCCTTTGTGTTTGGCCCTCGTTTTGTTTGTTTTGTTGTTTGGTTTCCTGTTTTGCTTTTTTTGTATTTAGTGCTTAGTTTTGTTCTGATTCTGATTTGCTTTTACATCATATTGAGTTATTTCTTTGAATATATTAAGACATCTGGGTTGCTGTATTTGTTAATTTTGTTATAAGTATTTTTCTTTTAGTGAAGTGGAGCGCCATTTTGTTGGGGAGGCTAGGTACCCCGGGTAAGGGTCCTACACATTGCATGTAAGTAAAGGCACTGGGACATGATTGTTCTAAAGATTGCTGTGAGGTTTGCTGTGTTTCACTGAGGTGACTAGTGGTGGCACCTTTAGGCACCCCTAAATTGTAGTCTGCCTCCCCACTGATGGCTTCTGCTCACTCTTTTCTTTAGGTTATGTTGGGCTGAGTTTTTTAGGTATTTTATCACATCCCTGGTTTTTAGATGTATTTGTATTTGTTTAGGCCTTTTTTTTTTTTTAGATAATATTGTAATAAAGAAATGTTTATAATCCTTTCCAGTGTTTGTTGATTTAGTTTTATTTTGACTAGTTAATTTTTCCCCCTTGCTTTGCAGTTCCAGCCCTGCCTGGGCTGTACATAGATTTTCAATAAATAATTCATTTATTTAAAACAATACATCTCTGTCCTGTTTCAGAACGAATCTGTGTGCTACTAATCTTCCAACTGTTAATATTCTTGAGGTATTTCCTGGGATGCAATTCCCCAGGTGGCGTTGTCGGTTCTCCCCCACTGTAACAAATTTCTGTAATTTCTACAGTAAAAAATTACAGTAGCTTCTTGTTCTAACATTTTACAAGGTGTAACTGTATATTGCAATACATTATGGGTCAAAAATAGCTACAGTAACTTAAAGCATTTTTTCACAGTATGACATTGTAAAATTACAGTATCGTTGTGTTTTCACCTGGCTCTGACTGTAAACGGTAAATATTACAGTTAAACACTGTTATTAGAAGGCGGTTTGAAAGATGACATGACCGTTGATGGCGGACGCAGGGGAGCGAACCCGACATCCATCCACTCAATAAAGTGTAAGTAAGACGTTTTTAGTCTAAAAAATTAAGATTTGATTTAAGTAGTAACTTCATGCAATATAATTTGACCGTGTGTCAGCCAGGTTTGCACGTCTAAAAATAAAATTAGCTCAGGAATAATTTTCAACCAAGTAATCACAATCGCCGCAATTTAATGGTAGGTGTAGATAAAATGTTGAAATGCCACTAACGGGAGATATCTTAAGTTACTCTGTAACTTATTCTAAATGTCTCTATTTTAACTCGGTGTGTAACGTAGACATGTCTGTGTTGGGGACACCACCAAGGCAGTGAGTGATTTAGAGCAAGCAGCAAAACCAGCATTTTGGTAAGAATAATGTTTATTTATCTGTGTGAGTGACTTGTGAGTGATTTATCTTCGTCGTGTTTTAAACGGAATATACGGGCTGTGGGACTGCACCGTTTTTGCAAATGTAAGCTAGCGAAAAACTAGTTAAGTTAAGCTAACACTAGCTACGTGCATTAGCCCCGTCACCTTCAGGACAGAGGGAATGCGAGCACATTGTGTAAAACCCTCAAAGTTAGAAAACTGTTTGAGCAAAAGCCCATACTGCAGAGTTTCCTGCTTCCACGCTAGTATAACGTGCGACTCTGCGTCTTGCGCCGAAAAGCTGTTTTCATGGTAGCTCTAAGAAGCTATCTTAGCGAAATTGTATGGAGGAGAGACGTCTTGTCTAAGTGAAGATAGAGAGAGCGCCGACTGCGAGCACAACACACCGCGAGTGCATCACACATACCGCAGAGCAGCAAGCTATAGAACGGAGTGACTGCTGAGGGCCGGACTAGGAAGCATGATTGGTGAGGTACAGTTTGTGATTAGTATGTTGAGCCTAAAACCATGCAGTTAGAGTATCACGAATTTGCAGGCATATTTCAGTCTGCTCTGCTAGCAGTCTCTCATCCACACCTCTATGTAAGATAAGGCTTTACACAGTATCCCAGCTTGAGCTTGACTAACTTTAAATTGATCAGTTTTCTTTGGGTTTAATTAGAACAGGAAGAGTTTTGTTGCTAAGAATCTGATATATCCCTGCCCTTCTGTCCAAAATTGTGTCCATTAAAAAGTAGTTTTTTGCAGTCAAACATCTGTCATCTGTGTGTGAAAGCGAGAGAGAAAAATAGAGATCGAATTAAGTTCAAATTTAATTAAAGATGTCATAACATCATCTGAAACTGGAGTTATAAACAATTAATGATAGCTTTAGTTATAGCTGATATTGGGTTAGATTATGTTATAGAAAAAAGGCACAATTAACATTGGCTAAGCAGTTAAATTGTTCAACCTCATCAGTACCAGCCTGAGCCTAATTAAGCATGTTTTGCTCTTGAACTGTTGAGTCTTTTCGCTACAGGTGCAGAGGAAAACCGCTTGCAGTGAGCACTACTGCAGAGGGCACAGTGATCATCACCACACATCTGTGAAGATGATTTTCAGGTAAATATTTGTCAGTCACATTTAGATTGCTGACCATGTTATCCTTTTCTGTGAGCTTTTAAAAATTGACATAGTTGAGATTCAGCACAACCTTGGTGCTACTTTAACAGTTCAGCGAACTCATGTAAGCCAACTTTGCCATTCTTGCTGTACTAAGTGGATGGTGAAATACTAGTCTTTACATCATGACACCAATGATGACACAGCCAAATGTGGTTAGCTAAAGTTGTGGTTACTTAAAGCTCTGCTTATTGTATTTGTTTTTATTGTTTTTGGACATACTTTTTTTGTTGTCTCTTTGTTGTACTTCCTAGCCCAGAGATGTACCAGTGCAAACAGTGTGCCAATGAGAGTAAAACTATAGTAGGATTTACTCATCATATGAAACTTCACAGTAATGCTCCAAACTGCCCTTTTACCTGTGGTGTCCCTGAATGTTCTTGTTCATTCAGAAAAGCGCATCCTGGTCAAGTACAACAAAGAAGAAAAGTGTGATCCATGCCCATGTGTGATTCTGCTGCTGATGGCCCACTTCAAAGAGAAATCTGAGGGGCTCATTTTACAGGCAGATGTAAGTGTAAAATTATTATACTGTATGTTGAATCTTTTGAAAATTATATTGGTTTGATCATGTTACCCTCAACAGTTGAGCTGAGGGTGATGATAATGTCTTCAATTCAAAATGGTGATAATGTTTTCAGTTTATTTTTTCTTTGTCTTACAGGTGTTCTCAACAGCAACTGATGTTGTAAGAACAATGCTGCTTCCTGAGTCTCCAAGACTCATCGTCCTAGGTAGTGTATTTTTTTTTACTTTGTTGCAAAACTAGAGACTGTATGAATGAGACATTAGTTTAAGCTGTGGATATGTTCATGTGGAAGGTAACAGGAAGAACATGCATAATAATAAACCATGTATTTATTAATGTTAAGGTGACGTTCTCACCGCAACGAATTGGATGCTGAGCATTGAGGGTCAAGTGGTTGTGGGTCCACAACAGAGCATTGCGGCTGGAATGGCAGCATTTTTCTCGTGCTATTACATCTTCAATCTGGTGTACCAAGAAGAGGCATCAAGCACACTGGAATTCATCCAAAGGTATGTGCTTGAAGGGGAAGCTAGTGGATTATTTTTTTGTTACATTTTCCATTATGAATAATATATGGTGTTATTTTTATTCAACTCCCTGCATTTCCATAGTATTGCATTGATAAGTTTGTCTCCACAACTTTATGGGCTCTGCTTCCTCTTCAAACAGTGTATTTAATTAAGTGTATTTTTCTCTGATATTGTGACTTCAGATGCTTCATTGGGATCAACCCAACCTTTGGCACAAAGATGACAAAGTGGATCAGTCCAAGAAGTGGGAAGGTGCATGAAAAGAGGAACAACAGTGTCAGCCTTCATGTCTCTGCACTTCTCGAAAGATTAATGGACTTTGAATGGCTTTGAGCCCTTCGCAAAGGAAAGGACAATGACACACTGTATTTCATGAACAAAAGTGGTTCCAAAATAAGGTTAGTTTGTACATGCTACACATGTTTGACTTTTTACATGTTACACATGTTTGACTTTGTTGCTACAAATTTGAGTTACACTGAGTGGCTATGCTGCATTAGTCTTGTGCAGTCTGTCTTATGTTTATTTCTTCTATGCCCTTGCCTGTTGTTTAAAATAATAGATATATAGATTTTAGTTAATAAAAAATGAAAGTCACCTCAAGTTCAATACATTTTTCACATATCTGGTATACAAATACACTGTATTGAAAATAATTGTATATAATTCACTGTACTGAGTCCTAATAAATGTTTTGTTTTATTGCAGCACTGACTCTTGTTTTATTTAACAGCTGAGGATAATCTAATGTAGTATTGACATTGCAATGTGCTTAAATGTGACAAAGATTAACTGTAAAACCATTATAGATACTGAATTATGAATAAGTAACAGCTATTTACTGGTAACATTAGTTGCCAGGTAATTTAGGTAATTTGAATGGAATACAAGTTAATGTTGTAAACTAAAATACAATTAATGGTTGTTCCTAATATAAAACACCATACATTGCTGTAATTTGTATACAGCAAAACACTGTAAAAAGTTTCCTGTAATATACTGTAATTACTTTTACAGTAATCAACAACACTTTTACAGCACTTTATTGGCAACTTTTTTTTTTGCCTGGTATTTACTGTAAATTCTACAGGAAATTTGTTACAGTGCCCTCATACTACTTGGTGACCTTTCTCCCCTCACTCTGCCACACAGGCAAGGCAAAAAATGAGCAAAATGTACTTGGATGAGCTCAAGAGTCACAATGTTACCATTGTGACTCTTAGATGAAGAGACAATTTGAGGAATAATGTATGAAAGGCCGGTGCTGTTATACTGTAGCAGCAGGTGAATCTTGATTGAATGATTGGTGTCAGGTGTACTCTGGAGAGGAGGAGGCCAGACCAGAACTGCCAGCCACGCCCTGCAGGTACACACACACACACACACACACACAAGACAGACAGGAGACAGAGACGAAGGGAAACACAATAGGACAATGCAGAAATGTCTGTGTATTCAGAAATGTCTGTGTATTCTTCCAGGGACATGTAGACTCGGATCTCTCTTTTTGAGCCATCAAAAACCTGTTAACACAATGGTCATTATTAGTGTCATGGAATTGGTAGCATCCTGGGGCCTGTTGCACAAAACCAGGATAAGGGATTAAGCCGGGATCTCCGTCTCCTTATCTCTGTGAGGAACTTTGGTCTTTGGTCTGCTGGGAGTACGATCGTGTTGCACATGGCTAACATCTGATTCCGTGTGTAGACAATGGTGGTGTGGCTGAATGGGTCTCCTGATGTTGTTTTTAAAAGTCCAGAAAAGAGGAAAAAGCAAAGTACTAGTCTCAGTAGTTGTACATCCTTACATATAATAATTCATACGACATGTTTCCAGTATCTTGATATGCGTACATGTTCTATTTCATTGATATGTCTTTAGTGTGAAGCAAATTGAGCTTGTATTGTATGAAATGTGCAATATAAATAAGGCTGACTTCTCAAGACTATGTGTATGTGTACAAATTGGCTTGATTGTCAGCTCCCTCACTCCCAACTGTAATTTATCCCATTAACATTCCTCTGCAGAGAATTTTGTGACATCATGTAATGATGCCCAGCATAGCTCCACCCAACTTCAACCTGACCAGAGGTCTAATCAGCCTGAGGTATTAAAAAAGACCCCAAGATACTTGAAGTCCTCCACTTGAGGCAGGAGCTCTCCTCCAACCCAGAGGGGGCAAGCCACCCTTTTCCAGTTGAGAACCATGGCCTCAGACTTGGAGGTGCTGATTCTCATCCCAGCTGCTTCGCACTCGGCTGCAAACCGCTGAAGGTCCTGGTTCGAAGGAGCCAACAGGACAACATCATCCCTAAATAGCAGAGATGAGATCCTGAGGTCCCCAAACCAGACTCCCACAGAATGCCATGAGGGACAAGGTTGAATGCCTTCTCCAAGTCCACAAAACACATGTGGAACGAACCCTCAAGCACCCTGCGGAGGGTGTAGAGCTGGTTCAGTGTTCCACGGCCAGGACGAAACTGCATTGTTCCTCCTGAATCCGAGGTTCGACTATCGGCCAAATTCTCCCTTCTCCAGTACCCTGGAATAGACTTTACCAGGGAGGCTGAGGAGTGTGATCCCCCTATAGTTGGAGCACACCCTCCGGTCCCCCTTCTCAGTCCAGGGGCACCCTCCCCAACTGCCACGCGATGTAGCAGAGACGTGTCAGCCAAGACAGCCCTACAACATCCAGAGACTCGAGGTACTCAGTGCGGATCTCATCCATCCCTGGTGCCTTGCTATCGAGGAGCTTCCGAACTACCTCGGTGACTTCAGCCTGAGTGATTGATGAGCCAACCTCTGGGTCCCTAGCCCCTGCTTCCTCTACAGAAGGCATGACAATGGGATTGAGGAGATCCTCAAAGTATTCTTTCCACCGCCCAACAATATCCCCAGTCGAAGTCAACAGCTCTCCACCTCCACTGTAAACAGTATTGGCAGGGCACTGATTCCCCCTTCTGAGGGGGAGCATGGTTTGCCAGAATCTCTTTAAGGCCGACCGGTAATCCTCTTCCATGGCCTCCCCGAACTTTTCCCTTACCCAAGTTCTTGCTTCCACAACCAGCCGGGCTGCAGCACGCTTGGCCTGTCGGTAACCGTTAGCTGCCTCATGAGTCCCATGAACCAACCAAGCTCGATAGGACTCCTTCTTCAGCTTGATGGCATCCCTTACTTCCAGTGTCCACCACCGGGTTTGAGGATTGACTGTCTTGCAAGCCATCCGGAGTGCTGCAACCGGCCGTGAAATTGAGTGTATGAATCTGGGCCCTGCCCCCAGCGTGGCCAGTAAATGCATGCAGTGTCAGGTGTGCCCCCCCAAAAGGGACTGTAAAACATACACTGTATGCTGCAGGTGTGAGCAGTATGTATGCAGAAGTAGCACTCTGGCATGCTGCTCACAGTGTGCACAGCTGTGAAAGTGCGGACCTGGAGGGGGAGGGCTCAGAGAGTGTGCTGGAGAGAGGAAGCAGGTTGAAAGGGGAGTGGAAGGGTTAAACTGACTCATAGCAGTGCCTGCTGTTGTGGAGAATGCATCACTCAAGACATTCAAGAAAATCCCATAGACAATCAGATCAGAAAGGTCGTGCCAAAAATCGTGTCATATTTTTTAAAATTTGTCTTCTGATTTTTGTATTTGTTTGTACTTGTTTTGTCTTTGCAAAACAAAATGCATTTGTTTGTTACTGATTTATTAGTGGAATGTAGGGCATTTGTATGAGGTATGTAGTGTGTGGTCGTGTTCACCCTATATGTAATATTCTTAAAAAAAACTTTGCTTCTGCTCCAAGCTAAAGACCTTATTATTATTGCTCATCATTATTCATCCGCCTCTTCCTCTTCCAACTCCTCCTCCTCTTTCAGTTCAACAAATCTTTTCACAATGGGGCAATCTGATTTCATGTCAACTTCCACTGCCGCCTGACATTCAAACACGAATCCACGTAAGGATAAAATAAAGACATGTTCAGTTTTCTTTTACTGCACACAAAGAATGGACAACAAGTGGTACCGTATTTCTATGCTGTACCTTCATCATGTGCATCTACACCAGAGGACCAGGCAAGTGTGTCACTGACTCGAATGCCATGCTCAGACAGAGTAGACAGGAGACAGAAGTAAGTAAGTTCAGTCGCACAAAATCCACAAAGCTTCCAGAGTTTCCAGGAAGACCAGATAGGCTGGATCCAGACGAGAGTTGCCATGGTAGGATTCCTACAAGAGGTTTCCACAGGGAGAGCAGACGGGCAGGAGACAGATGAGAGCAGGTGGCTGGATTAACCTGAGCACAAACACAGGAATAAATTCAGGGAACTGAGAACTGACAGATTACTGACAGAGAGACTAGGCGCATAAGGAGGTCTTTGTCGGTACCACAATGGTAGGCAGACTATTCAACAAATACTGGACGAGTTCTTGGTGCTTATATACTGTGTAGTCAGGTGGGTCTTGATTGCTTCACCTGTGCTCAGTTGGCGAGGAGGCTGGACCGACCTGTCGGCCCCGCCCTGCAGAGGTTCCATTACACAAGACAGACAGGAGAGAGACAAACAAGAGACAAGAGGAGAGAAAAAAAAAAAACATGGAGCAAAAAAGGGAAAATAGGGGAGACTGCAGATCTTCACAGGAAGCTTGTCTCTGCTTGGCGGCTGCATCTGCTCGCCTGATTTCTATCCTCTGTGGACAGTTTGGGTGTTTTTCAAACTTTCCGAACAATCAACTGCTCTGCAGGACTGACTCTGGAAGATCAGTAAGGCTTGGCCCTATTTATCATCAAAGCATCAAAAATGCTTTTATACAAAATACTTGCCAATAATGTAAAATATCACTAGTGATGCACAGTTTCCTTCAGCTCTGCTGTAGATAGTACTAAACTGCTGTCTGCAGACTGACCTCCTGCTAAACCACTCTGTCCACTATGTTGTATTTTGGTTGTCAACTAGTTTTTAGGTGTGTTGTGTGTTTTTGTATGATGTGAGGCTGCAAACAATTTTCCTGCAAGGGCCAATAAAAATACTTTGAACTTGAACTTGTTGGATAACAATTTAAGTCCTAAATGTGTACAGTTGTTTCGTTAAACAAAATACCATTTTATGTCATCTGCACAGTTGAGTGTTGATCAAGCAAAAGTTTGACATTTCTGGAACACATCCATCTGGTCTCTTGCCAAGAGCTTGAGAGTCAGCAGCCATTTACTTTAGTTTAGAATAAAAACTGGAAACAGGAGGAGCAGCTAGCTAGCATGTTCTGTCTTATCTTGTCCACATTACTTTATAAACTTTTGCAGATGTGACCAACACCCAATTATTTTGAGATGCTGGTGACATTTGTTTACTTTAGGTCATATTCCCCAACTGGTGCTGTTGGAAGGTTATCATGATCTAAGCCTTCCTGTTGTCTATCCGAGGTCTGAACATTCATAATGTAACCGGGTGGTAAAATCCAGAATTATTCCTTATCCCTATTATTATTCCTTATCCCTATTATTCCTTTTAGGGTGAATATAATTCCCCTAGTTAATTTAGTGTTAGTACATGTGTTCTTTGTTGTTTTCCTTTTGGTGTAATTTCCTTTAAATCAGTAAAAACAGATTGTAAGTGCACTGTCACAGGCTCACTTGTTATTGCCAACTTTGGCCACAAGGCGGCAGTAGGTGGTAATATTATTGTTACCCCATGTGCGCCAGAGTTGTGCTTCCTGTTTGCGTGGACAACCCGGGGAATGTGCAGAGTGGACGGTCCCGTCGTGTGAAGTAGTTGGTAAATGGACAAATATCCTGTAAAATATCCATGTATAAACATGTGAAAAGACAATATATGTTAATATTTTCACAAGATGGTTTGATTTAGGCACTACTGGAGTTTGTGTCCTGGCATTTTGAAGGCTGGTCGTCGACCACGGTGTTCTCGAGCACATGGTAATTTCGGCGTGCACCAAGCCGTACTGTGTGATTTCACTTGGTTACTAGAAAAATTTACAGGGTTTGCATTATTGTTTTGACTCTGTTTTAAGGTAATTAACCGTGTGTGGAGTAGTGCAATCACCGGGAAGTCCCACGTGCGTTTAGTGAAGCTTGTTGGAATGTAAGTGTCCTATACAAAATATGTTGTACATTTCTTGGCTGTTTTGTACAGATACAGTTGTAGTTAATGGTGTAAAATATGTATTTAACAAATGTTATTTCATATGTTCTGTAATTAGCCAGTCCACTGCCATATTTTATTTTGTTTTTTTTATTATTTCATTCTTTCTCTTCATTTTATTTTCAGTCAGCCACAAAAGAGCTGTTTGCTCCCCTGGACTGAGAAATTGAAACACTCTGTTAAAAAATAACCTGTTGTGGTCGAAATAAATGTGGCGCTCAAAGAACCCTTGAAGTAAATGTGTCCTGTGTGGCATCTAATTCCACGGGCTACAATAAGATATGCACTACAGTGCCCTGTCTTTGCAAAGGGCATCTTATCCTTAATGTCACCAGAACACTTCCAAGAATTAACAGTGCATATTGCCCCATATATATTTCTCAAAGCTGCAGGACTAGTTACGCACCGAAATTCTGGCAGAATATGAAAAATAAGAAAAAACGCAAGAGATTACAATAGTGGCTCAAGCTATTCTCTATAGCTCTTTGAGCTATAGAGGCGAGTGGCTCGTGGATTGCCTCGTGCCACTTACTAACTTAATGCAATGATCCCTGCGTTTACTAACTGCCATGATCCATGCTTGCCACGTCCGATTTATGTTGAAGGTTTTCTTTTGTTCTGTCATGATCCGTGTTTGTCACGCCTGTTTTATGTTGAAGATTCCCCTTTTGTGTTGTCATAGTCTGTTTTTGTCACATCCTGTTTTATTTTGAAGGTTCATGTTATGTTTGTTTTGTTTGTTGTGTTTTCCCACCTTTGTGACTGTCTAATCTGTGTCACCTGTGTGTCATTAGTTGTCCTCTCTTGTGTATTTAAGTCTGTGTCTTCCCCCCAGTCTTGGTCAGGTCGTTGTCTGTGTTACCCTCCATTGTCTTTGAAACCTTGCCATTGCCCGATGCCACCTTTTATGTAAGTGAGTCCTTGTGTTATCTTTGTTCATGTCGTGCCTCTTTTCATGTGAGTGTTTTTGCTTGGTTTGTCTTTGTTCATGTCCGTGTCACGTTTCATATGAATTCATATGAGTTTTTCTTGGTGTTGTCTTTGCCGCGTTCTTGCAAATGTTTGTCCAGCGTCTTTAGTATTGTCTATGTTCCCTAGCCTTGCCACAGTCCATGTAAGTGCTTTTCTCGTGTCGTCTTTGTCCATTCCATGCCACGTTTGTTGTGTTTTGTTTAACGTTTCCCTGTCTTAAGCCCCTTCACCCTAGTGAGTGTTTTTTTTTTCATAGATCCCCAAGTTTTGGTTTCTAGTTTCCTTTAGTTAAATTTGTTAAATAGAACCAGCACCCCCTTGTGTCTGCATTTGGGTTCAACCTTAGTTCCCCTGAAACCCACTTCCTGACACTAACAGTGCTCCCTATTTCCCTAAAATTTGGTCTAGCCAATCCCATGAGCAGTTGCTCCTGCCAGCATTCTCCAGTGTTCTCCAAGCATTTGGCATACTCCTCCCTTATCAGCCAAAATCCAATCTAATGCTTGTCTATTCTGCCAGGCCATCCTACTTAATGCAATTGTTCGCCCAATGCTTTGAGAACGTCACTGGTATAATTTATGAATCTGTCTCAATTGTAGTAGATCCACTTAACATTTTTATTGATAGTAATCCAAGGAAGTATTGACTCTAACCCAGCTCTAACTTAATTTTGTACTTTAAACTCGCCTGGAATTCCCCTTAGCTGGCCAGTGCTATTTCTGTAAACATTGTCATCTGGTAAATATTGTCTTTTCTGTCTGAATTCCATCTGATGCTTCTTTAATTTAACTTTAATTAGGAGAGTTAGCACGTGGAGGGCAATGGGGAACAGGTGGAGACACAAGATTGAGGGGATTTCAGATCCTTCCTGTTCCAATGTGATCTCCAATTCAAACATTATCCCGGTGCGTATTGGGCAACTGCCAAATGGGCAAGAGAGTCTGTTTTTTTGTCAAGACGCTAAAATATATTAAGACTTTATGTAACATTTTTGATCATGAGTCCCCAGCCCGGGATGCCTCTCAGGCGCTGCTGCGTCTGAGGCAGGGCCATCGGCGAGTGATTGATTACGCGATAGACTTTCGCAGGGTAGCAGCAGACAGCGGGTGGAACAGCCCCACTTAGAACAATGCCTTTGTCATAGACTATCAGAGGCATTGAAGGACCAGCTAGCTCCCCTGGACTTGCCCCCGGACCTGGAAACCGTCATTGCTACAGCCATCCGCATTGACTCTTGGCTATGCAAGAGGGAGAGAGACCACCGGAGGGAGGGCCCTCACCTTGCAGGAAATTGGAGACAGACTCTGAGGGACGCGGAGCTTCATAATCCCTATAAGACAGGATGTTTTAGACTATGCATGAGCATGTGAGATCTGAGCTGGAGACAGGCTGGCTTATACCAGGGCTCGAGCAGAGCTGAAGAAGGGAATTAAGCAGGCCAAGCTCCGGTACAAAAACAAAATTGAAGATCACTTCAATAACAACAACCCCCAGAACATGTGGAGAGGCATCAGAACCATGACAGACTAAAAGCCTAACACTCAGGTCGCCAGCCCGACCCCACCCTGCCTGATACCTTAAACAGCTTCTTTGCCCGCTTCGACACATCAGGCAGCAGAGAAGCTACACAACTACCCCGGCTGGAGGAGCAGCACCAGCCCCTCGTCTTGCAGCAGCACCAGGTGACATCCACCCTGAGGAGGATCAACACCCGCAGAGCTACAGCAGAGCTACAGGACCAGATAAGGTGTCAGGCAAGACTTTGAGGACATGCGCTGACCAGCTAGCAGTAGTGTTTCTGGACATCTTCAACCTGTCCCTGCAGCTGTCTACAGTTCCTGAGTGCCTCAAGTCCTCCTTCATCGTTCCAGTACCGAAGAAGACATCCACCACCTGCCTGAAAAACTGCCGGCCTGTTGCTCTGACCCCGTTGTGAAGTTTGCGGACGACACTACAGTAGTGGGTCTCATCTCAGATAACTACAAGACCCACTACAGAGAGGAGATACGCCAGCTCACCCAGTGGTGTTCAGCCAACAACCTGGTGCTGAACACAGGGAAGACCAAGGAGGTCATTGTGGATTTCAGGAGGTCCAGGAAGACGGATCACGCCCCCCTCCTCATGGACGAAGAAGTGGTGGAGTGTGTGGACAACATCATGTTCCTGGGCCTCCACATCACATCTGATCTTTCCTAGTCCATGAACACCTCCCGCCTGGTGAAGAAGGCACAACAAAGGCTCTTCTTCCTCAGGAAACTGAAATGGGCTGGACTCTCCTCTCGGATGCTCGTCAGTTTCTACAGGGCCACAATTGAAAGCATCCTCTGCCTTAGTGTGCTGCACGGCACAGGAGAGGAAGCAACTGGCACGGGTGGTTAAAACTGCACAGGGCATCGCGGGCCGACCTAGACTCTATACATGAAGGCCGGGTCAGGAAGAGGGCGAGATCCATCGCCACGGACCCCAGCCATCCGGGCCACAGACTGTTTGTACCGCTACCATCAGGAAAGCGGTACAGGAACATCCGCACCACCACTAACAGACTGAGGGACAGCTTCTTCCCCAGAGCTGTAAGAGCTATCAGCCCCAGCAGCCCCTCACTGGAGTGAGAGACTGTGAGGACTGTGAACCACTGCACACCACACTTTTACACCTCCACCTCCACCTGCACCTTCTGTGTACTTAACATTTAGGTAACACATGCTTAACTAAATTATATCTATATCTATATAATAATAAATCAATTATCCACTGGAACACAGTATCAAGTACATGGCTAATAATTAATAACCCATGTAGTTAAAATGAAAATCAAAAATAAAAAGGACTACATTTAGCAGCTGAAACCTTGCTCTTCATACAAATGTATAATATATATAATATAATTCAAGGACATAATGTAACTTATTTTACAGTCATTTTTGTCTCCTTAAAGTCCATGTCCTGAACTTGAATGTACAACTAGACTTAACAGTCATCTGGATGAACACAGCTGGAGTTTTCATAATAGTTTTCAACTATTTTATATGACAATAGCATATATTTGATGTGAGAGATTTCTTATGTAAAGAAAGTTTCATGTCTCTGCAAATTGATTTTCACAGTGCAGTAACATAACTCAAAACCAGTGATAAAAGGAAAAGTTTTATACAAACTAGTTGCCAATAGTGTAAAGTATCACCAGTGATACACAGTTTCCTTCATCTCTGCTGTAGGTAGTACTAAACTGCTGTCTGCAGACTGACCTCCTGCTGAACCACTCTGTCCACTATGTTGTGTTTTGGTTGTCCACTAGTTATTAGGTGTGTTGTGTGTTTTTGTATGATGTGAGGCTGCAAACGATTTTCCTGCAAGGGCCAATAAAAATACTTTGAACTTGAACTTTGAATTAGTAGCATAGAATACGTAGATAATATAACCTTAAACACAAGAATGTTTTGAGGAAAACCGTTATTGGATATCAACTGAAGTCCTAAATGTGTACAGTTGCTTAGTTAAAAAAATACCATTTTATGTCATCTGCATGGTCGAGTGTTGATCAAGCAAAAGTTTGACATTTCTGGAACACATCCATTTTTTCTCTTGCCAAGAACTTGAGAGTCAGCAGCCGTTTACTTTAGTTTAGAATAAAAACTGGAAACAGGAGGAGCAGCTAGCTAGCATGGGTGTGTATGAAGGAACAAAAACGAACAAAATGTGCCTACCAGCACCTCCAAAGCTCAATAATTAACACATTATATCTCAGAATTTTACCAAAATTGGGAATGTGTCTTTCACATGGCCTATCATATGTATTTTAGTGTGTGTGTGTGTGTGTGTGTGTGTGTGTGTGTGTGTGTGTGTGTGCATGTGTCAGGATCAAGGTATTTTGTGGCCCTCTAGAAATCATTATCAATCAGTTGAGAAGCAACTGCACCTGCCAGTGTATTCAATTTTGGTGGTGGGGTTATCCACCTGTTTATGTTCTATACTTAACATTCAGCAGTGGTTGTTCCTTATTTGAGTAAAATTAGCAAGAGAATACAATGAGTGAAAGACCTGTCTGCGTCTGGGATATCATGTTGTGCTTGTGATACTGTGTGAAATGGGAATATTGAGAAGCAGACAGAATCTTTCTGAGTTTTTAAATGGCATTTCTGTCATATCGAGGCTCTCCAAGGTACCCTGAGAGCTCAGTGAACTGTGTGTAAGTTCTCTTTACATTTAATTATTCATTTAACCTTTTTGACCTCATGACATCCACATTGCACATGCAGGCAGCAAACACATTAAAGATGACACATACCTTTTGTTTTCATACAACACACACATTTATTTTACATTAGTTTCTCTTTGTAGCACACACATTTAGCTTTTAGTTTGTCTTAAGTCCTAAATGTTCATTTTCACTGAACTCATGAAACTTACTGGATGTTCTCATATAATCAACAAATGGGCATTTACTTGACCTTCATTTTGTTCACTTTAGGTTTGTACTCTTTCACGGAACTCATGCTATATATTGCTTTGTTTCCTCATTTTTGGACTCAGGCAGTTAGATTCCCTTGAGGATTTCTTTTTGTTAATCTTTTGGGACTTTGGATTTTTGTTCTCGCCTGCCTACTTGTTTTTTCATTACCTTAGTTAATAATCTCGTTAAATTGCACCAACCCTCTGCTGTGTCTGCATTTGGGTTCAATTCCTGCTCCCCTGTGACCCCAAACTTTGACAATAACTGTGAACCACACCTGTAACTCGGTGCTCCTTCTGACAGAGATCCTGCGAGAGCTCTGTCACTCTGAGTCCAGCGCTGCCTTACTTTACCTGTGACCTAAATAAACTCTACATCCGTGAACTGAAGATGTTTTCAGCTTGTCTTGGGCTTCCAACTAAAGAATCGGATTAACAAAAAAAAAACAACAAAAAACACAAACACAAAATACAACAAAGTGTTTCCAGAGGACACTAAAAAGTGTTGAACACTGCTTGGACATGCTTGTTGTTGGACCAAAGATGCTCTATCCAACAAGATTACCTGTTACAAACTGCACCAATGGAATACACTCCCTGTCTCCTAAGTGGGTGTGGTCAGCTTTCCTCTCGATTTTTCGCAATAGTAATTACAAATAATGATCAACGCTGCTAGCATCATGTATGTTGTGTCCTTGTGGCCTGTGTGTGCAGCATTAAACTGGGTATGGATACAAGAAGACAGGAAAACATGGCCCCAAACACACTTCTTGTGGCAACCCATACAACAGTGATGATTGTACAATGTCACCTCAGTCGCTGACATTTTGAAGGGTCACACCATAATAAGAGCAAAAGTAAGGGGTGTGGTGACAACGTGGGACAAAGGCTTATGCTAACCTTGTGCATTTGCTATTAGAGTAACTATACAGTTCAGAAATCTCCTGTTATCTTTTAGGTTCAAAATGGATGCAAGAGATTGTCCCTCTGATCATGAGTGGAGGAGATTCAGCTTCTGTTGAGACTCTTCCTAACTGGCGGTGTGTTCCTTGGCTGGAGGTGCAACAGTCCTGCACACTTAATCTTGAACAGAGGCCATCTCCACGCATGTTAGCTACACACTGCACCTATGACATCATGCCACCATCCCCCTTTAAAGCCAAGACAAAGGTAAATCTGACTGAACATGCAAAGTGTTTTTACAAGCTGCAGTCCCTTTATGGCACACAAAACAAAAGTTCTAATAAGAAATTAATATAAATGAATAATAAGTCAGAAAAATGTCTTTTTTTTTGTGGTGAAGTGAGGAAGATGAGTTGAGGAGTCTCACAGTTTGGGGAAACAAGCTGCTCTGAAGTCTCATAGTTAGACAGCAGACACTTCTGTATAGCTTGCCAGATGGCAGCAGGGTGAACAGGCTGTGGCTGGGGTGAGTATTAAAATGTTAACATTTGCTGTGAGGTCCCACAAGGCTCAGTTCTAGGCCCCTTTCTGTTCAATATATATATATATATATGCTGCCTCTTGGTTTTACCATACAGAGGCACAATTCAGTTACTTAGGGCCCACTCTCTGGAACAAACTGGCTGATGATATATGATGGACCACAATTGTGTCTGAAGCCTGTTGCTAAACCGCTGCCTCCATCTCTCTGTCTGTCTCTCTGTCTGTCTCTCTGTCTGTCTGTCTGTCTGTCTCTGGGGTATGTGTGGGTGGGTGGGTGAGCAGGGGATGAATATATATATTTTTTTACAAATCACAAAGCCTGATTATGGTCTGCAAAAAAGACTGATTTTCTTTGTGGAAGCATCACCTTTTATACTATTATCGGGGGCAGAGATACATGGTTATGCCATGTCCCCGTAATCCCTTTTTACCTTTTTTGGTCTTGTTTGTACTGGTCGTCAGCTGTTGGTTTTCCCCTGCTTTTCCTTCCTTTGTATTTACTGCATGAGGATGACTCCCACAACACCCCCAATGTATAAGCAACCTTTCTTTTAGTGGTTCTATCTGTATCTGGAAAGGTGTCTAGGTTATGTATAGTCTCTGTATAAACAGAGAAAGGACCTTTAGGCAGAGAAATGCCTTAAAACAGGCATATGTGTTTACACCACTTTTTCAGTAGTCCCTATTTACGAAGTACTCCTCTTCACGCACAAGTGCACAAGGCATTCAAGTAAAATCTGACCCCCAGATCGACACTTCACCTCATTCCTGAATGGGATTTTTCCCGTTAATATTCTGGTACATTGAAATTTATGACGTGCAATGATGCCCAGCATAGCTCCACCCAACTTCAACCTGACCAGAGGTCTAAGCAGCCTGAGGTATTGGAAATATTAAGGATCTGTAAAGGTAATGGGACAGTAACTGAGCTGTCAATTTAACCTGAACTGTACAACCACACATGAGAGGATGCGAGTGAGTACCATAATATGGCATATTATGTCATTTTCATTGCAGCCATGTATGTTTGGAAACTGAATAAAAGTTTAGTGTTCAATGCTCCATCAATGATTAGTGGAAGTGCTGTCATCACTGCAGGTCATCTATGTCATGAGGAACCCCAAAGATGTGTTCACGTCGTCCTTCCTACCTGGTAAACCCGGGCCCACAGAGAGAGTTCCTCCACAAGTTCCTTGATGGGAAAGGTTGTTCACATCATTCAGTGTACAGTGTTTAATTATAATACAGTGCACATCAAAGTAAGGGGGAGGAACCCTCAACTGAACTGTATTTCATGAGTGATATTCAAAAACCATGAAGTTCAAAGCAAAAGGATAAACAACAAGAAGAAATTTTTTGGTCTTTGGTCTTTTGGTCTTTTTTAACAATGATGGAATACTTGTGACTTTGTTTCCCTTCTAGTTAATTTTGGCTCATGGTTTGATCATGTTAAAAGCTGGCTGAATGCTGAGGATAAAGAATGTACATCTCCTACGAAGAGATGATAAAGGTGAGATTTAGCAATATTCCTCCAACCTGCCAAACAATTCTGACCAAACTCAAACTGTGAGAATCACTGCAGGAAATGGAGATGATGTGTGTTTCTTTGTGGTGCAGGACCTGAAGGACTCTGTGGCCAGAATCGCTCAGTTCTTGGAGAAAACTCTGGATGCTGAGGTGATGGAGAAGATTGCAGAACTTTGTTTGTTCAAGAACATGAAGCTCAACAAAATGTCCAACTACTCAGATATTCCTCCTGAAATCTTAGACCAAAGTCTGAATTTCTCAGGAAAGGTGAGTTTCAATAAATAATACAGATCCAGCACGATTTCAAATTATCCTGGTGTGCCTTCAACAAATCAACAGGATCTATAGTGTGAGGGGTGTTGGTTGGGGTGATGAGACAGGAGGGATCCAGAGCGGAGTTGAATTCATCCATGTACTGGATGGAGGAAGGTGATGGTTTTGATGGAGGTAAGGCACCGGAGTTAGCAGAAGGGGACAGGCAGTCATGGACAGTAGCCTGAGATAAGACCATGTCTGGGGATGTATCCAAGTGTAGCAGTAGGTCACAAGGACCCTGCAGAGAACAGAGGCTAGAGACCAATCAGAAGGGACAGGAGGGGCTGATTGGCAGCAGGTGTGACTTCAAATTGTGTGTGCTCACTGTGGCTGGGGCTGTGACTGCTTGATTCTCTGCTAGAGGACATTGCCTGTCCTCTTCTTCCTTCCCTGTGTTTTTAATCAAATAAATGACATGTGTATGACCCACACTGGTTGTTGTGGCATCTTTTTTGAAGCCCACACAAGGTTTCCAGGCTGGCTTCTGGAAGGATATACTGTAGCTCTTCATCAGTTTAGCCTCCATTGGAATGGTACATTAGAACAATGAGGCTCAACCAATCCAAACCACATTTGAAAACTGACATACTTTAAAGGGGTGCACTACCAATACACCCTTGACCTGAACAAGTGGCATTAATTGTCTCTTCGTCAAGGTGTCTGTGTTTCAAGAGACAAGAGGAGGGAAAAAACCATGGAGCATAAAAGGGAAAAGGAGGGGAGACTGCAGATCTCCACAGGAAGCTTGTCTCTGCTTGGCGGCTGCATCTGCCCATCTGATTTCTACCTTATCTGGACAGTTTGGGTGAAGTTTTTCAAATTTCCGAACCATCAACTGGTCTGCGGGACTGACTCTGGTAGATGAGTAAGGCTTGGCCCTGTTTATCATCAGAGCATCAAAAATGAAAGGTTTTGTACAAAACAAGTGCCAATATTGTAAAGTATCACTAGTGATACACAGTTTCCTTCATCTCTGCTGTAGATAGGACTGCAGACTGACCTCCTACTGAACCTCTCTGTCCACTATGTTGTATTTTGGTTGTCCACTAGTTTTTAGGTGTGTTGTGTGTTTTTGTATGATGTGAGGCTGCAAACCATTTTCCTGCAAGGGACAATAAAAATACTTTGAAATTGAACTTTGAATTAGTAGCATAGAATCTGTAGCTAATATAACTTTAAGCACAAGAATGTTTTGAGGAAAATCGTTGTTGGATATCAATTTAAGTCTGAAATGTGTACAGTTGTTTAGTTAAACAAAATACCATTTTAATGTCATCAAGTCTTGATCAAGCAAAAGACATTTCTGGAACACATCCATCTGGTCTCTTGCCAAGAGCTTGAGAGTCAGCAGCCGCTTAGTTTAGAATAAAAACTGGAAACAGGAGGAGCAGCTAGCTAGCATGTTCTGTCTTAACTTGTCCACATTACTTTATATACTTTTGCAGATGTGACCAACACCCACTTATTTTGAGATGCTGGTGACATTTGTTTACTTTAGGTCATATTCCCCAACTGGTGCTGTTGGAAGGTTATCATGATCTAAGCCTTCCTGTTGTCTATCCGAAGTCTGAGCATTCATAAGATTCGCGCTACTTGCCCTGTCTTTGCAAGGGCATCATATCCTTAATGTCACCAGAACACTTCCAAGAATTAGCAGTGCATGTTGCATAAACAAATTCTACCACATAATCCCCCCTGTGAGGGTGTAAACCCTCATACAGAAGGAAATCAATTAGTACACTAGTGATTACAAACAAAATCAAACTTAGTTGTACATTGTATACAATCATGATCAAACTGTGAAGCTACATATTTTAAAACAATAACATGTATTAACCATAGCACTTTCAGATTACTGTTACTACTAATAATCAAAGATAACCTATAAGCAAGCATTTTATCTTGAGTTTACCCAGACTAAGAGTTGTATAGGAGCGAAAAAACCCAATGGCAGCCTTTGAACAGGAAAACTTTCCTATGGCCCCTCCCATAGGCGACCATCATTGTGGACACGTTGTGAGCTCTAAACTTCATAAACAATGGAAAAACTGATACATGTCTGTCTCACTGATAAATATACAAAGAAGAGTGAGTCCTATTGAATGACTGTATCTCATAAGTGAACTACTCAATAATTCAAATAATTCAAAATAACATGAATAAATGACTGAGTAAACAATGAAATTGATCAATGAAATACAAAAATATGACAGCCTTTCAAAGCTGAATGACTGTGATGAATAAGAACATGGATTTGTCAATATAGGCTCCAGCCCCCCCATGACCCTGCAGAGGATTAAGCGGTGTATAGATGATGGATGGATGGATGGACTTGTCAATATATATGAAACAGACCTGTTCTGACTGAATGAAAATTATGTAAAAGACAACAATCACATTATGTAGTGTAAAAGCATTCCCAGTTCCATAATCATCCAGCACGCGGTTTGTCTTGTGTGACAGTGTTTCGAACCTGTCGTCAGAGATTAGGCTCGGCAATTCTAGTCCATCACCTCCTTGGCTCTCTGCCCTCTCTGTTTCCACCAGTTCACACAGGTCAGCTGGGTAAGCAGGGAGTGGAAACCGATCTGGATGTCTGTCTTCCTTTTGAGTGAGGTGAAGTTTAGCCACTTGCTCAGGTGGCAGAATGTACATTATCTGAGCCATTT
The DNA here is from genome assembly GCF_017976325.1 of Chelmon rostratus. Classification (NCBI taxonomy): domain Eukaryota; kingdom Metazoa; phylum Chordata; class Actinopteri; order Chaetodontiformes; family Chaetodontidae; genus Chelmon; species Chelmon rostratus. The sequence continues at coordinate 21,740,085 of NC_055678.1, forward strand.
GGAAACCAGCCTTTTCATCTGTCTGTTTGTCCATCATCCTCAGGCACTGCCTCGTCAGCATGAAAAGGGTATGAAAAACCTATAATAAGAACTAACTTAATGCACTGATCCCTCTGTTTACTAACAGTGCTCCCCATTTCCCTAAAATTTGGTCTAGCCAATCCCATGAGCAGTTGCTCCTGCCAGCATTTTCCAATGTTCTTCAAGCATTTGGCATACTCCTCCCTTATCAGCCAAAATCCAATCTAATGCTTGTCTATTCTGCCAGGCCATCCTACTTGTTTCATGCAATTGTTTGCCCAATGCTTTGAGAACGTCACTGGTATAATTTATGAATCTGTCTCAATTGTAGTAGATGTAGTAGATCCACTTAACATTTTTATTGATAGTAATCCAAGGAAGTATTGATTCTAACCCAGCTCTAACTTCACGTTGTGCTATAAATTCGTCTGGGATTCCCGTTGGCTGGCCCATGCTATTTCTGTAAACATTGTCATCTGGTTAATATTGTCTTTTCTATCTGTGAATTCCATTTGATGCTTCTTCAACTCTAATTATGCCACTCACTCCATTATATAACACAAGCGCTTTCCCTATTCTATGTACTTTATAATCCCACACAAGTGAAAGAATAATGGAATCTAAGCGTTTGAAGAATGCTTTAGAGATACAAACAGGTATGTTCTGGAGGAGATATAACAGCTGCGGCAGAAATATAATTTTAACAGCATTTGTCCTTCCCAGCAAAGAAATTGGAAGCATCCTCCAAAATTGAATGTTATTCCTGAGTTTATCCATCAAAATTGGCCTTAAACAATAAATTAAAATTTTTAGTAATAATTATTCCCAGGTACTTAAATTTTTCTCTGGTTATCCTAAAGGGAAGTTGATAGAGCCATTCATGATCTATAATACGAACTGGCATGAGCTCGCTCTTGTCCCAGTTGACCCTGTAACCCACAAAGGATCCGAACAGATCAATCAAGGACAGTAGTGGTGGTAGTGAAGTTTGAGGCAGTGACATGAAGAGGAGAATATCATCCGCTTAAAGACTTTACTAGCAGTGTACTGTATTATATCCATAAATTTCTGGGTGTGATCGGATTTTCTCTGCAAGGGGCTCTATCGCCAACGCGAATAGCAAGGGACTTAATTAACAGCCCTGCCTAGTTCCTCTGCGCAACTTGAAATTAGGAGAAAATGTATGATTGGTCAATATTTTGGCACAGGGGTTATTATATAACAGCTTAATCCATGATATAAACCTATTACCAGTTTCAAATTTATTAAGGACTGCAAATAAGTAGGGCCATTCGACCTGGTCAAATGCTTTTTCGGCATCTAAAGACAGTACCAAAAGGTCCTCATTGGGATGCTGTGAGGAATATATAACATTAAATAAACGTCACAGATTAAAGTATGAATATCTTTGGGGAATAAACCCAGTTTGGTCTGGGTGTACCAGCTTTCCTATCAAAAGGCTCAGTCTTTTGGCTAAAATTCTTGTTAGAATTTTTTGATCCGTGTTTCACAAAGATATAGGTATGCAGGAGCCTACCTCCACCAGATCCTTCCCTGTTTTTGGGATCAAAATAATAATGGCCTCATTGAGGGTGTGGGGAAGCTCTCCATTATCAAATGCCTGTCCAAACATTTTATTTAAATAGGGAACCAGTAGGTCGCTGATTTTTTTTATAAAATTCATTGCCAAATCCATCTGGTCCTGGACTTTTTCCATTTTTCAAAGATTTTATGGATTCTCTAATTTCTTCACATGTAATCTCAGCTCCTAAGCAGTCGCGCTCAGTTTGGTTTAAGGTTGGGAGCTGACACTCATCCAGGAAAGCCTGCATATCTCCTGGCGCTGCTTTCATTCGAGATGTGTATAACCTCTCATAAAACTGCTGAAACTGTTCGTTTATATCTTTATGTGAAGTTAAGATTTCTCCAGTATCTGATTTTAATCCTGTGAATAGAATTCTCTAGTTTGCGTAACTGTCTGACAAGCAACTTGTGCGGTTTATCGCCAAACTCGAAATTTTTCTGTTTTGTAAACATGAAGGCTTTACAAATTTTTTCTGAGAGTATTTTAAGTTGGTATTTGAGCGTTAAAATCTGGTTAAATTCATCTTTAGAGGGGTATCATGCATTTTCTGCATCAAGCTTTTGTATTTGATCTTCCAGTTTTAATTGTTCCTCTTTGCTATGTTTCCGCCTAGAGGCTTGAAATGAAATAATGCATCCTCTTAAGTAGGCCTTGTAGGAGCCAAATGGGGTATTGTGAGATTGTTTATTTGACCACAGGGTGGCGCTATGGGTATTTAAGGGGACATTTCCTGTCATAGACAGAAAGGGTTTGACCCGGAAGGGCAAACAGGTTTTTGACCGCTGTCTTTGCCGCTGTGCCACGAAATCTGAATATGTGTTTTTTGACTCAAGTAAATCAAGCCGCTGTATTTGTCACTGTAGAATTAATAAAGTACTTTTTGCAATAAGAGAAACTGACATATGGACATTTTTTAACTTTACACAACGACGGAAGGGTTTACAGGAGGCACAACAGGTAAAGAGCGCTTCAGCCAAGTCTAACTCGGGTTCAAACCCCCTCAGTAGCCAGTATTAGACTGCGCTCCTTTAATATTAGTCAAAAACCTACGCATCAGTTGGACTTTCAGTTTTGAGTCTGTGATGGAGCTTCGCTGCGTTTGGAACGTAATGGAGTCCCTGCTTCGGCGGACGAGTGGGCAGCTCTATGGCTGTAAAAGGAGCTACTCTGCTGGTCCGGACCTCGGCTGTGGAGCATTATTGGAGCGTTGCTGGAGCATCGGATCACCGCACGGACGGCGCCCGACGCACGGAGGTATGCTAGCATTGTAGCGCTACATAGTGAATGGCCATTTAAATCGTGTGCACACGTACCTTCAAGGATAGGCATAAATCCAATGCATTGGTTGCCATGGTAAACTGACACTTGACGTTTGACTGTCTCGTACTGACTTTGGTCGCGTGAACTGTCGTTTGACTGGTTGTAATGGAGACGCACAGAGCTATGTCAGACATTACTGCTGAATCTGGCGTGCACGTCGCCAATAGGGGTGATGGTGTTGAATTAAAAACTGAAAAACGGGTGCTGGTTAAAATGACAGTTAAGGCACTGGCTGCTAAATGTGAAAAGTTGCAAACTGGCAGAAAGTCAAAGCTAAATATAGCAGCCAATAAAAGAGAGGTAATACAAGGTTTCATGATAAACGATAAAACACAAGTAAAAAAATGCTCTTAACAGGAATGTATCCAGTGGACTCAACCTGCCTCTAATCACCAACCCATTCACAACCTCAGGGAACAACAGGAAATAAAATTTAAAACATCTC